>NC_081289.1:95945089-96625089 GCF_030490865.1 Poecile atricapillus | reverse complement strand
CAGCACCCAGAGCCTGGCTCCACCCTTTTGGCACTTCTCCTTCAGGTACCTGTAGACATTGATGAGGTCCCTTCTCAGTTGTCTCTTTTTGAATGAACAAGTCCTGACACTTTGGTAATTTTTGGTTTATTAACAACATTAACTAAAGAGAAACAGGTCTCTTGACCTGTTTCTCTTTAGTTATAAGAGAAACAGGTCAAGAGACCTGTTAATTAAGAGGTCTCTGTTAAGAGACCTGTTTATTAAGAGAAATAATGTCTCTGTCCTGTACCTTTTACACTTCGCTAGGAGTTTATAAAACTATCTACTAATGCCAATTCTATAAAAATTTCCCTATGCTTCAGTAGCCTGGTTTTATAAACAAATTGCTGTTCCTTTATTTGATGCATACATATATATAGTTGTCGTAGTTTAGGGCAAATTTGGAAGAAAAGCTCCAAATGGGGATTTCCCCAGGGAAAAAAATTCAAATGATCCCTCCCCCCAGCTGGAGGGAACAAAAAGAAACAAAAATAATTTCCTTGGAGAGAAGTGGAAAAAATTGTTTATTTAACAGAAATTTAATTATATTAAACAATAAAACCCATCAGTGTTTTATGGGATGGCACATCCAGGAAGAAAAGTCCTTTTCATGTGGTGTAGCTCAGCTCACTCAGGTTCTTATCAGTCCCTTCGGGGCCAGATAGTGCTGAGGCCCAGGCCACGGTGGGCCACAGGCCTGAGTTCCTGGGGTTTGTCTGGGTGTTTTTCAGTCCAGACCAGATTTGCACAGATCCAGGAAAAAGGGAAAAAAATGGTCTACGGAACTCCTCTGCCTCAGCTAGCTAAAACTAACTAAAAGCCAGAGAGAAGCTCTGTCTTGCAATGTGTCTGTGCTGCAGACACCACAGTCCAGGAGCGGGATGTGTGGGAGTGATGTTTTTCTTTAACACAAACTGCGGCTTCTTCTTCCCCCACCATTCCCTCTCAGAGCCAGTCTTAAAGGTGCAGAACTTAGTACATAACATAAACCAGACGATTAGGGATACCAGTATCATAGTCATCCCAGGACAATAGTATAAAGAATAATTATCTGTAAATGTATTGAGGTATCTTTTTCCTTCTTCATCAGAACTATTGTTGGTGCAGTATTTTTAGTATGTCTGCTCATCCCTTTGTAGCAACATCTGTTTCTCTCTGTGCAATACAGGTCTATTCTAGCCCAAGGTTTCCAAAGTGAAAGTACAAGGCCTTATTCATATGAAAACCACTAATGAAAAATTTTTTCAGTACTGGCTACATTATTTTTTTTGTCAAAATATGACAATTTCTTTACCTTTTTAAAACCAGTCCATGACCAGTTCAAAAGATGACTTACTTCCTTTCCATATTAATCTAATACTTGGATTTTGACAAAAATTTCTTTGTATGGAATTTTTTGTAAGATCTGAACTCATCCTGGTTTTCAGCAGTCTTTTTCAACAAGATGACAGAAATAATGTCATAAAATTTGACATTTACATAGAGACAAAGGTAGAAGAAGATGGTATTTAAAGACAAAGTTAATTTCATAAAGGTTTTTCTAATAGAAAGAGCTTCCTGGAAGATAGTTTCACCTCTAATGTAGGCTTTTTTCAACACTCTTGCATTGTGATTTGGGATAATACATAACAATTAGAGATTTTACCCTGAGTAGTAGTATAAGTTTGGGTAGAATTAAGAACAGTTATTCTGTCTTGTATTATAAGCAGAGTTCCCCTGAAGTAGTCTGGCTTTGTTATAAAAACTTGGGGTCCTAAGGCATTTTCTTCTCATGTACTGCTGTATCGATTACACAGAATGAGAAAGTAGGCAAACCTTCCCTTTCTATTTCACAATAATAGTTTATTTTTTATATATTGCATGTGCATATACAGGGAAGATTTTGCCTTTTTTCCTGATGTGTATCTGAAGCTGGAAGTCTTCAATTCTGCTTCAGAGCCTCTGAAGCCTTGCAGTCAGGCTTGAAGCAAGGTTCCCCATAAAAGATATGTTTCTGATACTGCAGTCCAGGGGCAACTCCTTCTGTTAAATGGCTTTCTAGGGTTAATTCCTTTTTCTTAAAGGAACACTGAAACTCTTCATAGAAGAGACTGTATATTTTCAAAAGTATCAAAGTATCTGGGAAAGAGTAATAACATTTTCTTCTCTTTCCTGTGGAAAAAAGAATATCAATTGGTGATGCTTATAAAAGAACACCAAATAATGGACAAAGTTGCAAATTGCTTACAGCAAATAGCTGTAATAGTTACAGAGAATAGAGATTAGTGGAAGAAGCTGTTCCTGACCCCATTAGATGATTTATTGTTTTGAAACCAAAACCATATATTCAGAAAGTCCAAGTTCATTGTTTTGTCTAATGTCCTTTCTTATATACTTGTATGCCTACCTACAATCTTGCATTTTTACATTACTGGGCTTGAAGCAAAAGTGTTCAGAATAGGACCTCTGAGTGAATTCAGATCAAGCATCTCTTGTGTCCTATGTCCTGCCCTGAAGCAATACTCCAGGATTTCAGTTTTTCTGGTAAAATTCAATCCTCCCTTTTAAATATGCTGACCTCTGAAATTTCTTTAAGTGCAGAAATCTTGGTTATATCATTTCACAAGACTTCTTTGGCATGGTTGTCAGAAGTCCTGTATCAAAAATAAGAGGCTGTCCTTAGTCTTCCAACTTGTTTCCAAATCCTGCTTTGAAATTATGGACCTATTTAACAAGGAAATGTTTTATCTGGTGAGGGAGATACTTCACATCACCACATTTACTAGGTTCAATCTCAACTGGAGATTTTTGGAAGGAGCAAATATTTCAATTCAAATTCAATATAAAATTCAAAATAAATAATTCAATTCAAAATCTGGGAATTTTTGATGGAAGATGTAAAATGGTACACATGATCAGATACCTACAGCTGTGTAAAAACATTAAAAGCATATGGCTCCAACTTCTACTATTTATAGCTCAGTTTACTGACTTAATATGTGAACAGTAATTTACAGTAACTACTAAGTAACTTTTGTTCTATTCCCTTTTGAATGCACAAATATTTTGCATCCCAAACATACTCCAACAAGGATCTGCATGCATCTACTGCCCACTGGCAGTAGAATAAACTTTTTTGTCTTTATTTAATAATGGTGTATTAAGTTTGGGATTTTTCATGGGTTAGTGCTACAGTAGTTTAAAGATTACATTTCTTTCTTACTGGTTGTTGCTTATTATTTACTGATTTCAGGCTATACCCAAAAGCCATTACCAGTTGAAGCTCTCCATTGCTGATATTGTTACTATAGAATATGCTAAGTTGCCAGTACACCAAGTCAGTATTAGCAACACAGGACTGATTAAGAAATGTTGGTAATGTGATTATTTTTTTAATATCCTCATTCTATCTGATTTTTAAATCACAGAATATGAGTCTCTGACCACAGGAGTCTTGCTTATTTGTATGAGCTACTTTTCAGAATCATTCTGTTCATTTAGACAGAAAGATGTGCTTTTTTGTGGTATTTTGATAATTTTCTGAAATAAGAATATCCTTTGCAAGATAACTCCCTACTGAACTGCAATTGAAATAATGCCACAGCAGGCAAATATAATATTCAATCTTACTGGCACAGCAGCTTAAAGTAGATAGTACATTTAATAAGACCATTGTGTAAAAGTTAAAGCTTCTATAAATCCTGCCATTTTATGGAGATAGCATAAGTATGTCTTCTTAAATTATCATCTGGGATCTAAAATACACTTTCTTTTATGCTTTTCTTTGTTTGCATTTCATTTGTCTATGAAAAGTAGACAGAAATGGTTTTTTGCAGCTAAGAGAGGATTTCTCTTTCACTTCTGTGGCAATTTGCCCCCTGTGGGACAATGTGCTTTATTCTCACTATGGATCTACCTCTTGAACCAAAGCCCTAGAGGAAAACGGGCAGGCAAGGAGTGAGATCAGAAACATTCCTGAGTGTAAATGATACACTTTTGTGAACTCTTAATCCATTCACAACCATTATTCTCTTTTGCCTAGAAGGCCTAGCAGGGAAAAACAAAATTGCAGCATGGTCCTTTGCTGAAGCTGCCTTTCTGACAGCAGTCGAGTCTCATCCTGGTTTCACTTAGAGCATTGGTAGCCAGCAGCTTTGCTGAAATAGCGGTAAATAAGGGCATTTATGGTTTCTTTTTGTGGGCTGGTTTTTTAAGTTTAACTTTTCCTTTTGACTACTCTTTTTTGCAAACTATTACAAAGTTAGTCTATATTTTTTTAAGATTCATGTTACACCCCAAAAACTTTCCAGTTATTGCTTTCTTTACTAATTATTAGATGCAGTATGACCTGTACTTTCTGCCCTGCTTAATTAAGCAGGGAAAAGAAATATATGTACTTGCAAATGGAGGGAAAAGAGAAAAGCTAAAGAAAGATATAAAAGTAAGGAAGAATTTTCATCTCAAAATATGCCTCGCAGTGAAAATTTTAATAGATTTCCTAGTGAATTTTCCTTTATAACTATTTAGATGGATATTATGTCTTTAAGATTCAGAGGTGCAGACTTTTTAGTTGTTAGATAAATACAAAAGCTTTTTAAGTTTTTGTAAATTGTCACATAAAAATTAATTAAAAATTGTGAATATACCTATTTTTACATTCCTATGTAATTACCATTTATTATTGTTTGCAAATAAAGTCAATGAAGGCAGCAGTTCAACTTAACTGTGAGTTCAGATCTACTAGTCGAACAGTTATTTATTCCAAAAGCTCTTCAATCGTCAAATAACTGAAGAAGTTTTAAATGTGGAACTGTCATTTTATGACTATTAATTCTTCTCCAGTGCAGACAGGGAAGTATTTGGAGAGTATCTGGAAGACAGAGGGTGCTTAACCACCAATACCACTGCTCTTAGGAATTCCTAAGATTTGTCTTTACTCTGCAGGACTGGTGGAGGGGAACACTTATCCTAGGATTTCTTAATGAGGAGCACATTCAGTGCAGGCAGCTCAGGTGAAGCTGGGCTGGGAGCTGCAGGTTCTGGGTGGGAGCCCAGGGCAAGAGGCCAGGAAGTGCCAACCTTTGGTTGCCCAACAAAGGGCACTGGGACCTGTAATGCCAGCCAGGGGGCCAGGCACTGAGACACAGCAGGAGCTGATGCCCTTGGACTGTGAGGGTATAAAAGCCCAGGGGTGCCTTTCCATCTTCAGGCTGTTTCTGTGCTACTGAACTCTAAATAAATTGCTTCATGGAATAAGTCATCTGAGGCCTTTCTAAGGGAAGCCCAGGGTTAAGCTGATATGGAAACCTTGTCTGACCATTTGAGAGTGGGGTGTGTGGGGAGTCGAGGGAGGTGGTTCATTGGAGATGCCCACTGGGAAAGGACTTCGGTCCCAGCTGTGACAGTCTCTGGTGGTAGGACTATGGCTGCTAGGAAGTCCTGTGAGTGGTTGCACTGAAGGTCTTTTAATAGCCTCCTTTGAGGACCATGCTTTATAACAGGTCTCATGGTTGAAATCTATGAAGAGTAGCAACACCTGTATTATCTTGGAATCCCTTTTCCTTCAAATATATTTAAGGTAATGAAGGACTTCTGAGACATATAATAGAATGCTTCTCTATATATTCCTTTTAAATTCTCTGTTGAATTATCCTACTGCTCTTGAGAGTATGAAGTTTTTGCTTTCTTATTGCCGTCCATGCATCTCACAGATCAGATAAGGCTGACTTCAAGTCACTTTTTCTATTCACTTTCTTTCTTTCAAGACCAGGTGCTCTTTGTTAACATCAAGCAGTAGTAGTAATGGTAATAACAACAAAAGCTAGTTTGAAGAGCTGGATATCTTTGTCTGAGGCTTTAGGTTGGTCATGGTCTTTTATCAATGTTTCTATACATGATTTTTATCACAGTACAAAAATCAAACAACCAAACAAACCATAGCTACCATTCTTAATGGTACCATAGTATTTCAGCCTAAATATCTTTGCTCCTCCTACTCCTTTTTTTGTTATACTCCTACAAAAGTCCATTGTGTCATCTGAATATCTCCTTCTGTAGCACCCTTCATATGTGTGTTCCCAGAGTTCAGGTTTGGCTGCTTTAGTAATTTCAACTTCCAGCTATATAGATAGCTCATTTTTTTAACCTTTTTGTCTCACAATGGCTGATCCCTGAAATAAGGGACATCTATGTACATTTTTTAAAATATCTCTATATTTCATTAATAAAATTGCCATCACAAGGAGTGATAAATGGAAAAAAATTTGTGTATCATTCTATCCCCTGGATTTGTCTCTATGTAATTTTGCAATCATGTGCCCCAGAATTAATGTCATAAAAGTTTAGTTGTTTCAGAAGTATTTATAAGCTATTTTACATTTATCTAACTTTAGTTTTAATATTGCAAAGCTTATCTAATTGAAGACAAACTTATCTTCTGAGAGTTAAAAATTGTCTATCAATTGTAACAGTTTCTATGCTCTCTTAGGCTTACACTGAATTAGAAATCATTGCCATTAATGCACTTTTAATTGCAGTATCTTCTGAAACTAGGCTGGATATTAAATATGAATCATGACAAATGTTTTCTGTAAGTATTCTTTATTGAAAAAGAGTTCTTAGAGTTTTGTTTAAGTATAATTTCCTGTCAAGATTTTTTTTTTTGCTAACTACTCAGCAACAGTGGGAAGAAAAAAAGAATTTGGTTCTTGCTACTCAGAGATAAATCATTTGAGCTGCTCGAGAAATTTACATTTTAACTCCCTTTTCAGAGATTTAAAATCATATTTATCTTTCAAGATAGAATGATTTTGTAATGTGTATTGATGATGTGAAGCAGCATATGGAAAATCGTTGGACTTCTGCCTTTTTCAGGTCACTGTAAGAATAAGGAAGAGCAACTTTTGATAGCATTAATTTTACTCATTGTTTCACTTTTTTTTCTGGGAGTTTCAACAATTTTGCCAATTTTTTTTTTGTTTTTGTTTTTTTACGATTCAGAGCAATATTTTCAGAAAATGTTGTAGAAATTCTCAGTGGGCTTGTAGTGAAAATGTCTGAAACTGTTTTGGTTTTTTTCTGAAAGCTGGAGGGAAGGCAGCTCATCTACAGTGCTGGGCTGAATTTGGGGAGAGAAAGAGAGCCTTATACTGCTGCAAAAGATTTCTATCTTTTCCCTTATCACAGACAAATCTATATTTGGATTTCGTAACACACACACAGACAGAGAAACCTAAGATTCAAAACTTCAGTGGTCATTGTTGAATCATGTTTAGAGGAGCACACATCAACAAAAGTGAATGATAAAGGTATGTCTGCAGATGAGCAAATGGGAAACTAAACCTGTGATCCTCATCAGTTCCCAGAATCATGCTGGAATTTATTTGCCAATATCAACAAATAAAAACATGCTGAAATACATCTAAAAAATGTGAGGAAATGAAAAGTGATAAGTAACAGAGTATTGCAAAGAATACATTTCAAAAGATAAGTCTGAATATTTTTTCTGTGACAAAAGAACATATTTCGTGGATAGGGGAGAAGCAGAAAATGTGATATCTTCACTTATGTCAGGATTTTACCAGTTTCAGATTTTACAGTTTGACACATCACCTTGGAGAACACACTAGAAAATACATTATGGATTACACTGGCTAGAAGCTGTTGACAGAGACTAATTATCAGTGGTTCATAATCAAAACAGGAGTGTGTAGTGAGTACTGACATTCAATATTTTTCATTAGTACACTGAAAGATAAAATGCAGGCTGTTCATTACATTCACAGATCAAGCTACACTGTGGAAGATTACCAGCCCAGACAAAGTTTCAGGCTCTGTAACTAATTACAGACTGCTGCTTACTTAAGGGAGCACAGACATGGGAAGGGGAACCAGTCAGTAATAGCCGTTTTACAGAGGATACCTAAGGGACTTAAGCAAAACATAACAGCAGCATGAACTGAGGTGATATGCTGTTGCAGAGTACCTGGGTGCATTTAGAAATTCATATATAGTGTCTCTAAAACAGAGCAAACTATTTTTTTACCTTTTACTTTGATGTGGGTAAACTGAAGTACTGTGTGAAGTTTTAGGTTTTTAAATTTAAGAAGGATGCCAAAGAAAGGTGGGAAATCTGAAGGAAATACTGAAAGTTATTTAAAACACTAAGGAAATCCAGTGATAATCCAATTGTCAAAAATGTCATGGATGGCTGCAAAAAAAAAGCAGACCATGGTAATTTGGGATCTCAGTTGTAAAAGTGCAAGTACCTTTCTACCACCGTACCTGGATGATGCCAGAACTAAAGTGCTAAGCAAGATTTATACCTTTATCTAATTTATTCACTGAAGAGGAAGAACCACTTTGCTTAAACATGATTATTTTAGAGCTCTGTAGCTTTTTGTTTTTGAAGAGAAATAGATATTGCTAAATTAAATAACATAAAATTGTACTGTTATTTTTAATATTTTTATAAAAGAAAAGAGAACTATGAATTATTTATTTTCTCTCAATTTGGTCGATGGAAGCTCTCCTTTGACTTACTTTTACTTTGGGAGCATTGAAGACAGCACAGGCTATGTTCGGTTCCACAGAAATACAGTATATTTTATAGATGTTTAGAGTGCTGTTAACTGTGTGCAGTTTGGATTCATAGCAGTTTTCTAGCAAGAAATGGGTATATTCTAGCCTTTCTGAATGGCAAGCATCCTAAACTATGCGCATGAAATAAACTATGTGGCAGAAATTATAATCCCCAGTGTGACATGGAATAAGTATGTGTGGCCCTTTGGAGGACATGATACAGATTGAAAAGCAGTTGAAGGTTATGGTTATATGTAAGGAGAAAATAATCTGCCTAAAACTTTCCACCATTTTTTGACACTGCCACTATTTCCTTAAGAGACAAAACTATACTCTCCTTTACAACAGCCTGTTACAAGTTCCTTCATAATTTGTGCAATTTATTTTTAGACATACTTCACCAGTGATAGGATAAGGAAGTGCAAATAAGTGGCAGAGAGCGGGTTTTTATATTTTACCATTTTTTGTGTAGAGATTGCAGCTGAACTGAGATTACAATCTACTGCAAATTTTGTAAATATAAAAGAAATTTTTTTTCTTGCATTAGAAATATCTTCAGTTGTTGAAATTTCATTTCAGATTTTTCCTACCAACCATAAAGAAAATAACTAGATTTGTGATAAGAATATGAGGCTATTTTAAATAAATAAATAAATATGCAGACAGATTGTGAAATCAAACAGTTATTTTTGTTTGTGTTTGTGTTCTGTTTGGACATGGTTTCTGTTTTCTACATTGATTAAATAAGTCAATAGAGGTATCTTCATTGCCATACTAAATTCTACTGTCTATACCACTGATGAAGGCTAAACAGTACTGGTCTCAATACAGACCCCTGAGGGACACTGCTCATCACGGAACTCCAGCCACACATTAAACCACTTGGTCAATGCTGTTGGGATGAGACCATCCCAACAATTCCACATCTATCAAATACTCTGTCCACCAAATCCATTCCTCTCCATTTTACACAGACGGCTGTTGTGGGGGCTCGTGTCAAAGGTCATTTTATGGATATTGAGATAGATGACATTCCTTCCATTGTCCACTGATGGAGTCACTCCTTTACAGAAGGGCACTAGGTTGGTCAGGCAGGACATGCCCTTGGTGAAGCCCTGCTTACTGTCTGAAATGACATCCCTTTCCACCACATGCCTAAGCAGGTTCTCTTCAATGGTTTTCACAGACACAGAGACAAGATTGACAGGTTGTTAGTTCCCAGGATACTCCTTCCTACCCCTTTCAAAAATGGAGACAGTTTTTCCCTTTTTCCAGTCATTTGTGGATTGATCAGACAGCCATTACTGTTCAAATCTCAGAGAAAGTGGCTTGGCAACTACATCAGGCAAACCCTCCAGACTCTGGGGTGCATCTCATTGGGTCCCGCAGACTAGTGTAAATTCAGGTTCCTCAGGTGCTCTCTATCCTGATCTTCTGCAGTGGAAGGGACTTTGCTCCTCCAGTCCATCCACTCAGGAGGTGTGGGACAAGAAATAGAGATTGACAGTCTGAGACAAAACACATTTTTGAGTACGTCAGCCTTTTCCTCATTTGTTGTTGTCCTCATTTGTTGTCATGAGCCAGTCCAGCTCATGAGGGAGGGAATATGATTTCTTTGACCTCTTTCTGGTTGACATGCTAAAGAATCCCTTCTTATTATGTCTCTTGCCAAGTCCCTCTCTAGCAGGATCACATGCCTACCCAGTTGGGCAGTGTCCCTATACTCTTGCCTGGGTACCAGTCCCCCGAACTATTGGAGTGCTTTAGGTATCATCCTGCATGTCCTGGTAAAGTCAGGGGAAGCAAAAGCCACTTCTTGCCCCATATCCACTGGGCAAGAGATCTCATCTTGAAATTGTATCAGCTTCGTCAGGTACAATTTTCTCTTTGTAGATTCATAGTGGCTGTTCTGTAACACTGCCTAGTCCTAAAGAAGCCTAGATGTGGTTTCCAGGAGGATTTCCTCAGTGGTCATCCCAGGCGCTAAGATAAAGTTGACTGGCCAGTAGTTCCCCGGTTACACCTTCTTGAAGATAAGCATTACATGTGCTGTTTTGTGGTCATTGGGGTCATCTTCCACTTGCCATTCTGTTGAAAAAAATTATAGTTTGGCCTTTCAGTGTTGTTTCCTTTGGCACTATTTCAGCTTCATTGCTTGTGCATGTCCAATTTAATTATGTTGTCACAATGTCAACCTTTCTGCAACCAGGGTAACACTTTTTTAGCTGTCAAAGTTGTGATATAGTCTGAAACAGTGAACTTTGAGAGGTGGCAGACGGTCAAGGGTGAGGAGAATGATAGGCAATGAATATCTGTAATATAGATATTGAACTCTTCTTGCTTATTTATCCAACCAGGATAAATTGCTGGTAAATTTTGACAATTGGACTGAGCAAAAGAGGCACATCTAGATTAAGAGACACAATAGAGTACTGTAGTTGGGAGATTGACCATGGGCTGTACTTCAGCATATGAGTATTTGATTGAGAAACTCAAGAGCTGCTAATAAGAGTACCCAGAAAAGAAGTCTGAAAAGAGAAAGTGGTCTTAGGAAGGGAGTCTCAGACTGAGGTGGGTAAACACCAGGGTGGCAGGGGTGATGATCCCAGACAAGAGTGAGCTGCATCAGGACAAGCTCCAGGGATTTCCAGGGAGAGTGAACAGCTACACTTGAATTCATACCTGTGGGCAGCTGTACAGTACAAGCCCCATTTCTTTCTTCCAAAGCTCCTCGAGCCAGCAGTGATTTCTCTGAGGGGATGGGCACTAAAGATCTTGTTGATGCAAAAATGATTTTTGCTTTTATACATTCTTTATATATATTTGTAGTTCTGTAGACTAGAATTGTATAGTTATACAGTTTCCTAAATCCATCACTGGACTGGATTGAGCAAATGTTAGACAATCCCTGCCTTAGGTTCAGACTTCTAGCAGCAGCTTGAGTTCACGTGACATGCACCTAAACCACCCTGGCTCACAAGTTCTTAAAAATGGCAAATCTGGTCTATTACAAAATGAGTTACTCATTGAATACAGAGAAGATTAGCAGACAAAAGGTCTTAAACAGTGTTACTTACTACACAGGATAAACCAGAAAATTATAAGTAGGTTTGCACAAAACAGTTTTCATAAAACAGTGCACGATATAGAGGTACCTATATTATAGCTAACAAAGAAATAGACTAGATTAGGATTCAATGTAATTTACCACCTAGTTGATGATGGGGTACACACAAAGTCATTTCACTCAACCTCCAGAAGAGTAACCACACAGTATGAGTCCCAACTTCAGGGAAAAGCTCTGTATGTTTCCAGGGAATGTGTAGGAGACTTGTGAAAGTTTTGTGCAGCATTTATAGTCTGTAAAGTGAAATGTCTGTCAGTCAGAAATTCAATTTTTTCTCAAGGCAAAATGTTTATTGTCAGCTGGGAATGCCACCTCCATGGTGCCAGAGATAACACACTACCAGCCAGCTGTCTGGCTCGGGTTATCTCACCAACTCATATGAGGGGGGAGATGCCCTGAGTTATCGTACCAGCTGATGGAACAGATCAGTTCTTCTGAGGCAGAGGGGAACATCCGCCACAAGTGCTTTTCCCATTAAACAAACAAAATTCCTGAAGGCCTGTTCTAATCTTGCTTTTTATTTGAATCAAGGACAGGTCAGCTTCCCAAGACACTTTCCCATACAACATAAACGACTAGCAAGGAGGTAGGCTTCAGAAAGTGTTGAACCAATAGGAGGAATTTCTTCATTACCCATGTTTCTAATTAGATATTCTTGTCATTTATGCTAACTTGCTAAACTTATAAAACTGAACATGCTCCATGTCACAAGTGCATCTTTGGCACATTTTCAGCGCATATGTCGGCATGTTGTTCACCCTTCATTAAACAGTGACTGCATTTTATCACCTAGCTTTGCTTGGCTCTTGATTTTAGGGCTCAAAAAGGCAACATTTTGCCTGAGTAAGGCTGCTGGAGACAATGAGCAAGTGGAAAACTGTCAGGTGAGGTGCAAACTTTATTCTATCTGGATTTAAATGGTCCCAAATCCACTACAGGCTGGGCTGTACTTAGTCTTCACTGTGACATTACCACTGGCTGCAGGGATCTGGGAATCCTGGGGGAAGTCTTCTACAAAAGAAACTGGAGTACAACCACAAGTTATTTTAAAATTTCCCCGACTGGTCACAGTTTCCTGTCCCACTAAAAAGTTTTTTTCCATTTACTTCAGACCTTCTTTGGCTGCTAGTGTGCTTATATATGTCCTTGTCTTTGCCCTTCACATCCCTCACCTAGTTTCAGCTCCAGCTGTGCTTTGTCTTTCCTAATTCTAGCCTTGAAAACACAAATAATGTGTGTTCCCCTGGGTCAGCTCTTTGTTTGCACCTCTTTGCAAATCTTCAAAAAGTATAGTTCATATCTGACAGTCACCTGCTGTGAATGCTCATCTTTCCTTACCTGTGGTTTGAGGAGGAGCCTCTCTGTGAACATGACCAGCTATCCAGTGTCTTTTTGTCTTCCAGGGCCGTCTTACATGAGAAAATGCTAACTATATTGCTTAGTAAGAAGAAATCTGTTCTGGAATTCTCAACAGGGATTTCACTGCTTGCTTTGTTCATTTCCTATGGGATCTTATACTCTGTTGTCTCATGGTCATTACTGCCAAGGCTACCCTACATACTCACTTCTTTAATCTGTGGAGGAGCTCCTTTCCTGTGGAGGAGCAAGCCAGTTGGCAATTTGATCTCTTGTGCCAAGAAATTTTCTTCAACACATCCACTAACTTCTGGGCTGCTTGTAGCCATCCCTCTGCCTTCCCCGGACATTTCAAGAGGTTAAAATTCCCATAACTATCAGGGAAGGCATAAGCCTACAGGCTTTCTTTCAGCTGACTAGAGAATTTCTTTCCCTTTGGGATGAACTGATCTGTAACAAATATCTGTCTTGTGACCTTTTTCCACTGGCTCTTGACTCACTTGCCACACCTGTCAAGACAAAGCTTCATGAAGTCGAGTCTCTGCTTTCTTTCCTGGTCTTTTTCTTCTAAAAAGCCTTTGTGCATCACTGGCAGAACTTCAGTCATATGGACAATGCCACTGAATCTCTGCAATTCCAGTGATACTGTACCTGTGCAAATGCATCAGCAAACTCATTCTTCCAATGTGTTTTCTATGTTATGCAAGCTCCTGGACAAGCAGTAGAGGTGAACTCCCTCACAATGTGATACCACTTTCACAAAAAAGTACAAGATTTTTTCTCAATCTGGACCCTTCCTCAGTGCCTCCATTTTTCCTCTATTTGGCTGCTGTCTCCTGAGAAACCAGTTTGAAGGCCTCAGCATGTTGGTAATATTGTTCTTGCCCTGCTTTAGTATATGGGTTAATGAATTAATGCTTACTGTAGTTCAGATGAACTAATCTGAAGTAACTATCCATGCTAAAAGCTAATTTAACTTCATCTGAATTTTTAAAACACAAATCAATGCGTTAGAATCAGAATTTGGTAGCATACATGTTAATGAACCTGATGTAGAAATGGATGGCTGAAGTTCTGTTGTCAACTAATAGCCTATAGTTAAAATATCTCAACATCTACACACTTGCTCACTAGGATTGCATCAAAAGCTTGGTGCTGTCTTGTATCTGAGAAGTTTTACATGAAAACTGAGAATTTTTACATGAAACTGAGAAATTGTAGCATTTCCATAGTCTGTACTTTGTGGAATTAACTTAAATAATTTTTATCACATCAGTACTGGAATCTTTATCAGAACAGTGACAGGCCATGTAGGGAAAAAAAACAAAACAACAATTAGCATGAGAAAGTATTTTCCCCCCATTATTTCTATAGGTCTTCACAGTGCAATCTCTTTGGAGCATCTGTATTTTAGATCTCACATGTTCGGATGAATTATATTCAACCTGTTGCAGAAAAGGCTTTTCTAGCCACCAGATATTGTGAGTTTACTGAATTTATTTTTTTCAGGAAGGTATAAACTGGACTTTAGTATAATGCTTTGTGTCTTGCTGGGAAAAATAAAGAGAACAAAGACCTTTTATTTAGTATTTGTTGATATCATGAGTCATCTCCTGTTACAATCAGTATTCAGAATGCATAGTTCTAAGAGAAGAATAGTTTCAATTATCTTGGGATAACTGTGTGTAAATATATTAATAAACTCTCTGAATAGCACACTGCTGAGAGGTATAGTTAACTTAGGATATGAAAGATTAGGACTTTTTTCAAGTTTTCTTTTTCAAACAAAATGGTTTACTTATTTCAGAACTAGGACACTGTGAATTGGTACAGTTTTAGTACATTTTAGTGCATACTACACATTTTTAATCACCCCAAAAGAGTTTTCAGGTGATTACAAAGGGAACTTCACCCATAAATATGGCAAATTAAGAGCCTCGAAATATCTGTTTCATGATTTACAGCACACCATGATTTTGTGCATATGTCTATGCATGTGTATGTTTAAAAATAGGAGGGTAAGGCATAATTTTTTATTACAGTGGTATGTTCCACTCATTTAAACTTCCTTTTACCTATTTCCAGTCTACTTCTTGTGAGTTAATAGATTTTTTTCTTATTTTTCAAAACTTCCATGAGTGTTTTTAATAGAAATTGTTTGAAATCTTTCCCTAGTAATAGCTAATATGAAGTCAGAACAGGAAATCAGAGAATTGAGAAGGAGAAATTATGTCTCTTGAAAGAAAATTCCTCTTAAGGAGGTTTTTGTAATATAAAAGCACTATCGAATGTCTAAAATACATTTTGAAAAGGCTTACAGAAGTGGGAGATGTTGGTCTGTAACTGAATCAATTTACAGCAGAACTGATAACAGATACCACAGTTCATATTTTCAAAAGTCGATGTACCATCCTTCATGTGAGATGTTAACATTTTGCTCTAGATGAATATTGTCATAGGTTAAAACACATTAATGGAGTAGTTCATGATTGCATAAAACAGTGTGCAACACTGAGGACATTCTTGAATGGCATTATTGGTTTTATAAGTGCCTGCACTGTACTAAAATTATTAACAATTTCTGATGAAAATGTATTTTTATGTGAATAATAGTCAGTGTCTCAGCAAGATATAGCAGGAGAGAATGCACAGCACAGACTCTGTGTGAAAAGATACTCTTTAGAATGGAAATAAAAGAGTGGCAGGGGAAAAGTACTTTTTCCTTTAGTTATTAATTTTTATAAATCTTTACCTTGATAAAATTATTCTGTATGATGTGGCCATGTGAATTTTTTTTAAAAATAATGTGTTACATCAGCCTATAACAATTCCCTTTGTCTCTAACATCTGACATTTTCTTTGATATTTTGACCATATAAACTAAATTTTTCTGTTGAATGTAAAGATATTAAAATGTAATTGACTAAAGAATAAGGTATTTTCATGGTTTGACTTTTGTTTTCCCCCTTCCTGCTCTACTGATGGTGCTATGCCTTAATCAGGCAATTCTGGAGCCAAGTACAGAGAAGTTGAATTATCCTTGGAACACAAGTGGAGGTTCTCTATTCAGTGAACTCTTTCATTTGTGTTACACTAACTGATAAAATTAGTTGGTGGATACTAGGATATATACTGGATACTACAGACAACAACTGACAGAACCTGAGGACACAGTCTTAAACTGTGTCAAGGGAAGTATAGGTTGGACATTAGGAAAAAAGTTTTCTACAGAAAGGGTGATAAAATTCTGGAATGGTCAGCCTGGGGAGGTGGTAGAGTCAACATCCCTGGATGTGTTTAAAAACAGACTGGATGTGGCACTCCAGTGCCATGGTTTAATTGTGATGTTAGGGCTGGTTTGGACTCGATGGTCTTGGAGGTCTCTTCCAACCTAGTGATTCTGTGATTCAGAATTCTAGGAACTATCAAAGTTTCAGAGCTTAACCTCTCTTGAGGGCACTGAGAATTTCTTAGCCTTAGAATTTCTAAGTATAAAAAATTCTCACTACTCTGCATTAAGTCAGATTCAGTAACATTACAACCAAAAGCAGAGACTTGTGACACCAAGAAACTCTGAAAGCATATCTTATATATACACCTATAACTAACATTACTTTGCCTTGAAAATTAACATAAACCTATTCAAATAGTGTAGCTAAAAAAAGTATATTTTTTGTATCATTATGACAGTATAGTCAGATGCCATGCATAAATATTTCACACAAACTTACATGCAATGGGGTCACCAGAGGGGCAAATGGAAATTGGTGTAATTGCACTTAAGATGCAACCAAGTGAAAAAGTTGCAAGGTGTGGGTTCAGATATGTAGAGGGGATTGCAAACAGATACAACATCCTGCTGGCTTTACTCACAGAGGAGTGACTGGGAAGACCAAAGATAACACGTATTAGCCAAGGACACCCTCTTGCTGTGGGAGGCAATGGCCTAAACCCATCAGAGTTCAGCACAGGACGATAGAGAAAGAGAGGATAGATGTGTTCCAGCTCTACTCAACAGCTCTTACTGTGTAAGACAGTAATGAACTGCTCTGTGAATTGATCTGTTTCAAAGCTCAAAACTGGACGTACTTGTGGTCTCCTAAATACTCCCATCACGTTATGCTCTGATCCTCTGATAAGTTATGAACAAACACCTCAGGATTTATATTTCCTCATACATATACAGACAAATTATATTTACAGACTCATTCAGTAGCAACATTAACACAATAGTGATAATTTCAGTGTTTCTATGAATGAGTCATATAATCCATGTATTGAACTCTCTATTGATGTTAGTTATTATATACAAAGCCAAAATATCTCTAGCAGCATAATTGAGATTGATGAAATAATTTATTAAACATAGCCACAATAACTTTTTTCTAAAAGTTTATCCAAAGATGAATTATTATGACAATCATCAGTCTCAGGGTGTCAAAACATTAGACTTTCAGCCTTAAAAATAGTTTCAAATAGCAAATACTGCAGTTTCTCAAGAATTTCACAAGAGAATAAAAGTCAATTTTTTATTACAGCATCTTTCTCAAGATTCATTTATTAAAAAAAAAAAAAAAATCCCACAGAAGGCAAAATCTGGCCTCTTTGAAATAAGGGATCAAATTTTCATCAGCTTTTATACTCCTTCTTCTAATAAAAAAAATATATGTGGAACTGAAAGACAACACATTCAGGGGAAAATAAAAAAAGTAGGTTTATCCTTGGAAGTATAAACAATATTTTATTAGAGAAAGTTTTAATGGCAAACAAGTTGAAGAAACATCAAGTTTTAAAATGTTATCCATATTTTCAAAAATTAAAAAAAAAATTAAATTGTAAGTGTTATGGAATGTTAATTATTCTTTTTAATTTGATGTCACCTAAGTGTCAAACTATGAAAAAATCAAAGAAGTGAAATATTTTTTCCCCCTTTCCTTCACATTCACATTTTGACTTCCTCCAGTTTCAATAGAATATACTATCTGCTTCCATTATTTTTTGCCAGCTGGTATGAACATTAAAATATTTAAAGATAGTCATAAATAGTAATATTTAAGGATAGTAAAAAAAAAAAAAAAAATTGAAGTCAAAACTTCAAGGATCTTATGCAAGTTGTGCAGAGGATTGGATTGTATGATCTGATCTGATATAGCATGTGATTAAATACTTTAGACATCTTCAGAGATTTAATGTCCCTGAAGGCTTGGGCTTTTATGTCCTGAAGAGGAGAAGGTCTGTGCTTTGCTTTTTCCTTTCATTGTATGGCTTTGTTCTTATCAGTGGATGTCAAGGAGCAGTTTGGCTCTACTAGGCACCTCAAATTCAGTGAAGTGACCAACAAATGACATGAACTGAGGCTTAAAGTCAGGAACTTACCTTTGGCTACTGGAGCTTGGCCAAAGCATTTCCCTTTGGAAATCACTTCTTGTAAAGAAAGCATCTCAGTGGAGCAGTGTGCTAATGGAAAAATTCTACCCAGGGCTCTAGAGGCTCCTTCCCAGTTTATCTGAGAACTACAAGAGAGACAGATGTGTCTTCCACTCACTTAACAACTTGCAGCTTTGACATTTCCCTGCCTATCAGTAGCCCCTTCCAAAGAAAGCATGAAATGGAGACTTCCCTACATTGCAGCTTTCTGGAGGAATTTCCTTCCCATCACTTCCCCAAATGATAGACAGCAAAACATTAAAGGTTATTCACATGTGACCTGGTCAGATAATGGAACTGTTCTTATTACAGGGAAATTCAATATTTTTATCTTTTATTATCTTAAATAGTTCTATCTTTATTTTCTCCTAAAAAGGATAAAACAATTTAAAAACTTGAAAAACAGTAGAAGTGTTTCCAGGCAATTTGCATTCAACCTTCTACCCTTAAGTACCTACTTATTCTGAGGAAAAGCACACTGGAGAAAATATAAAACTACAGAAAATTGATATCCTGCATCTCATTAAGAAAAGCGGTTCATGTGAATGATAAGTCTCAGTAAAAAAATAAAAGAAATAAAAAGAAGCAATGAGTGGAATTATCTGAAAGATTTTTCCAGTTAGTCATTTAAACGCTGAATGTTTCTGGAAAACTGTAAAAGCAGAATAGGGTTACAATTGTGACTTCTTACACCAAGTATTTGTATTTGTAAGCAGATTTCATAGGCTAGGATGCACTCTAACATCCATCTAATTTATCCATCCATCTTGTACTTTAAGTTGTAAAAAGGTAATATTAGATTATGGTAGATTTTGAGGACTGTGAGAATTTAGATAGTTAATCTATTAAGAATCCACAGATGGCATGAGGTTTTGATTTTGCTTGCAAACCGATATCGTTCATTATAAAACTTCCAGACAAGTAACATAAATATACTTGTGATTTTTTTTTTAAGTTTTTATAAAATTAATTAACGTAGAAATAGTTACTGACAAATAGGAAGTCAAAAGAGAAATGCTAACAAAAGGTTTCTTATTTTAATATCTTTTAGTATTTTTAAAAATAAAAGCTATTTTAAAAGTAAGAATTGTCTTGAAAAATCAGAAAGTATTTCATTAAATGGTGTGTGAATTATTTTATGAATATTTTGAATATAAATGCCTCTCCCCACAAGGAAAAAAAGAAAACAACAAAACCTAAAGACCATTAAAACATTAAAGAACACTGGAGAAACATTAAAATGAGCTTTTGAGAGAGAATTCGACCTCAAGTTAATATTTTTGATGTTATCATTTTCATTTTAGTGCTGATGTTGATACAGTTTTAAAGAGCTGCAAATATCTATGCATTTGTACCATATGAAAAATGAGCTGTCACCTAGAGAGAGAAAGAATCCAGAATAATTTAGGTTATACCTAGGTAAAGTTTAATTCAGTATTTAAAATATTTCCACATGTTTTTTCCATAACCTTTTTGAAAACAAAAGGAATTTTCAAAGATATATGTTATTTTGATTAAGGCTGATTTACTTATCTCCAGAATGTCAGTTTATTTTAATCATCTCAAGACTGGTTATGAAGGAAAGTAGGTGTGTGTGTAAATCAAAATTCTCAGTAAGATCATATAGGGCAGAAAATTCTTAGCATACTTAGCAGAACTAGCAGTAGCACCTGTTAAATAAGTAGATGTCCTTCCATATACTGACTCTGCCTTTGTCCTTGAAGAGGAAAGCATGTACAGAACTGAGAGTTGCATCAAGTCAGGAAAGGGGAAGGTAGCTTTGTTTTTATTTCCTGAAATGCCATGCTGACATTTTGATAAGGGTGCTGTTGCTGTCACATAGCAGTGATTATTAAGCAATTTCTAAATGAAAAAACAAAAAAATTCAATGATTCCTCACTTTTTTTTTTTATGATGTATATTTTTTATATTTCATGTCCTTTAAAAGATATATGCATATTCCCTTTTTTTAATCCTTTCTAGAGAAAAATTGGTAGAACCTCTTTGCTAAAATCTAAGCATTTAAAAAAAAACCATTCTATTATCATTTTTTGTTCTCAACAAAACTTTGCAAACTGAAACCTTTTTTCAGAACCTAGAGGTTGCACTGAAAAAGATTCAGGTTCTGATTTTAATACAAGTGTGTGAGACTTGATTGAGTATAGCAGACTTCTTTCAGTTTTGATAGTTTTGATAAAGAGTAATTGTTTCTGCTACTAATTTTGTTGCAAACTAAAATCCCCAATGCAACTTTCCACCAAAGTTTCCTTGATCATGAGGACTATAATAGTGAACGCTGGAACAATACTGACAAGAAGACTACGACTGTCATTTTCTAAATTGAAAGTATGAAATTATCAACTTCAGTTGAATTATGGGAAATCATCCCATTCTGCTTGTCTAATTTTTAGTGCTAGTCATAGTGCAAGCATTTTCAGTCTGATCTACTGATCTACTTATATTTTCATACCATAACATTCTGATGTAAAAAATCTCAAGAAAATAATCAAAACCAGTACACCTCTGCAACCAAGATGAAAAATTAAAAATAAAGAAGTGTTTTATGAACTCCAGGTTGTAGGCAACAATATCTCATAATGAGAGACCACTTTTATTTGCCTTTTGATTGGTGGTTTACAATTTCTCAGCTACAACTGTGGTGAAGCATGTGTTGCAAACCTGGCAATGTTGCAACCCATGTTCGTAATATACTTTAAAAGAAAGCACTCTGGTATTGCCACATAATGGTGAAGTCTGGCTGTTTGACCACATTTAAATGCTGTAACAGCTCTCCCAGAAGTGGATTCCTTGTTATAACACTATCAAGGTGTTAGTGCAAACTGTCATGGAACTGTATAATCAGAATAATGTTAACAACATAGAGAGCAACCAGTCTGTCTTCTGTCTGCTCCCTCCAGAGTATCTACACAGGCAGCTCAGAAAGAGCAGAAGTTGCTCTGGCAATTTGTGGCATTGTGACAGCCCAACCTGACATTTCAGAGTATGGGGAGGGGAGAATGTGGGGTTGGAGCACATGCCCACACAGGACTGGAGCAGGGTATTTGTAAAGATGAGGACTGTGACAGAGCATTTGCCAGCTGGGAAATCAAGGCAGCTTTTATTTCATATAAAAGAAGAGACAGGTGAGAAGAAGGGGCAAACAATACTCTTAACATTTTGTTCAAATGATGCTTCCTAGTTTTCAGGCCTTATCCTTTATATCAGACTGATAAGGGAGCATCAGACTGTTAAGGACTGAAAGAATTTAATATCAAAGCAAGGACATAAGGTCTTCTTGGCCAGCAGAGTATTGTGGTGATGTATGCAGGCAGAAATCAGTCTTGAAAGTTTCTTTTACTGAACACCCATAAACATGGCAGCTTTAGATGCCTTATAAAAGAAACCAAACAGCTATTGCTAACTTCAAATTGCCCAGGATTTCACTGTTTTTGTGATTTTAACAATGTGGCTGTAGCTCTGAAATGCCTCAAGTAATAGTACCTTCAGTTCTTACAGAAGGCAGACACATTGTTAATTGAAGACAGACAGTAATATAATTTCTGTTCAAAAGTTTGAACAAGGCAAAAAAAATTATTTTGATGTACTCTTAATATATGACTCTCATGGAGTCAGAGCAGGAGAATTCCTTAGTTTATTGTTTCAGCCTATTTTATAGACTGTTTCGTGGAAAGTACAGAAAGGAAACTCTTATTGGTTAGTAAATCACTACATCACCATCATTGGTCAGTGATGAACACCACCCTCTGACCTTCTCTTGCCAAGAAAACACGGGACAGACAAACAGCACCTGGCGCTGCTGTTTTCTGTCTGTGAGGGTTGTTTTCAAATCCTCCCATGAATTTCCCAGGCTAGCTCTCCAGAGCTAGCATTCATATATATGTTCTTAGGGTGATGTGTTGTTTCACTTTTCTAAAGTAGAATTTGTTTTTTTTTTTCAGGACTTTGTCACTTGGGCACAATGTACAGTACTATTATTAATCAAAGCATACCATGAAGTATACATAATTGGCAGCTACGAAGTATAACTCTCTTTCAAATAACTTTTGCATGAATTGTTCAACTTGTTAACTGGTCTTTTCAACATCACTGGAGAACCACATGGTTGAATTAATTTAGCATGTAAGGGACTGCTAAATATCTTCTCTGCTCAAAGCAAGTATAATTAGACCAGATTTCTCAGTGGTGTGTCCAGCTCAAACTACACAGACACCACAGTTTCTCTAGTGATCAGCTCTGGTACTTGGCCACTCTTCTGCTGAAAAGAAAAGAAAGAACAAATCCAAACCATATCTCCTCACAATTTCTTAAATTCCAACTTATGCGTATTGATACTTGTTCTATTATTCTGTATCACCAAAAAAAGTTTTGTTTAATTTCCTCTGTACCTTATCCACACGTGTACCACTGTACACATCACAAATAATGAAGTCTCCCATGCCCCCCATCTTCCCGAGGTTGAACCAGCCCTCCATGTCTCCCTACACGTCCTGTATGCTGCCATGGGGACCCTCCACTAGACTCACCCTTGTATGTCAGGGTCTGTCCTGTGCCAAACTCAAGCCTGAACTATCAGAACTGTCTTACCAATGCCTAACAATGGGTCAGGATTCTTCCCCTTGGTGGTGCAGCCCCAAGTTCAGTGGCTGTTTTTACCACCTGGGCAGGACACTACTGCTGTGTCCTGATAAATTGCTGGTCCCAGCTTCCCCAGGCCTTTTGTGCCGAGCTCAATCATCAGGTTCAGCTTGTCCTGTTACAGGACTGAACTCAGTTCTCTTCAGTGCCTTTGGCTCTAGGGCAACATTTCCTCTAAGGGCAGTTTCCAAGCAAGTATATGAGCACGTCAAAAGACTTCCCATCTCAAAATCAAGGTGGTTGCCTTTGTGAAAATCTGCTGTTTGTCACTTCTCTCAGGTTATATTTCTCCAGAGCCTTACAGTTACCACAGTCAAGATTCCCTTAAAACTTCATACATTCAACAGTCTTCCTTGTGAGTTAAGTTCATCTTCCCTGGCTGATCTGTCAGTCATCTGGGTCAAGAATTTCTCCTCAAGTTGCTTGCATTTGTCCACCTCTGCATCAGCAGAGCAGTTTGGTTCCCTGACCCTTACCCTCAGGCTTACCTTTTCCAGGTGTTAAGTTTCATGCTTCTGAGCTGCCCCTTTGCATAGATTTTGGTGCTATTCCTGCAGCACTGTACCTGTGCACTGTACGTCTGCAGGTATGAGAGTGCTACCATTGTGTCACTCTCATCCCTCTGAAGTCACAGCTCACTTACTCTGCACACACTGCTGATGCCTTCCTCTCATTGCCAAAGTCTCCTCTATTTGTGTGTAAACATTTGAGATGGGCCCTGGGGTGTGCAGCCTTTGCAGCAGATGCATGACAGCCCCTCTGATATTGCTGTCTCCTGGACATAATTAGCACCCTTATGTTTTTGCTTCTCCTCTGTGGGAAATCCCCTTTCACATTTCCATCTCTCTTGAAAAGATCAGTAAGTTTGATTGCAAATATATCCTTGCACAGCATTGTCAGATGTACCCCATCCTTTTTCAGCAGCCATTTCAGCAAACTTTGCCTATGACGGGATACATAAATCACAATACTGGCCTTTTAAGCCATCTTGTCTATTCTAACAGTATGTTTGGGCTTCCACATACATATTTTTGCCAAGAATGAATCCTTCCTGCAAATAACCAAGTACCTTAAGTGTTGAGGATAAAACCTACTTATGCCTGGATTATTTTCAGAGCCTAAAATCCCTTTATAAATCTAATCCATGACATCCAGAGTTCCCTTTTCTGTAATCTTTTAGTTGGAAAACTGGCAGTAAAAGGACCTCTATGTCTCATAAGGCATTGCATTATATAGTTCTCTGATAAGGTCACAATGGGAGAAGGATAATGAAAACAATCCCAAGTTTAAATTTTGGAACCTATTTTGAATGTATTAATTTTAATAACTAATTTTGTAAATTTAAGCCCTAGTAAACAAATTGTTTTTAAATAAAATTATATTGCTGCCTTTTCAGAATCCTGGATTTTCCACACTAGTGATTACCTAAGATACAAAAACAACAGTTTATTTTTCAGATCCCAGGTCAAACTTGATGGGCTACTAATTAGAAAGGTTACTCATTGATCAGTACTGTGACTATATTTCCTAAATGTCATTAGGGAAAAAAAAAGAGGTAATGCACAATGCCTATGCTAAACTAATCTTTAGGGAAAGGTTTCTAATAGTAGCTGCACTTTAAAATATGTTACCATCACTAATAAGAAAAACACACTGTTTTTCCTAAAGATAGGAAATTTGCATCTAAAGTGCTTCAGTAGTTTTCTTAGATGCTCTGAATTTTTAAGCGAGACAAAAAATCTGCCTCTGTTACATGAAAGTTAAAAAAAAATGCAACCATTGCTAGATTGTATGGAGTGGAAAGCCTCTGGCATGTTTAGCATGAGGTTCTTGTTTTCATGTCATGTCTGTAGTAACACAAAAGCTCAGCTCAATGAACCACTGTAAAATCTTACCTTTGAGGCTGTTACATTGAGTTACATATAATAAACAAGAAAGACATTGCTTTTTTTTTAATAACTGTCAAGTTATGTTTCAGTACCTCTTAAGATATAACTGAAATAAGAACAGATGAGATTTAGTTGTGGTTTAACCCTAGACAACAGCTAAGTACCCCACTGTCTCAGTCTCACCCAGTGACATCAGGGAGAGAATCAGAAGAGTAAGAGTGAGAAAATACATGTGTTGAGATAAGGACAGTTTAATAGGTCAAAAAAAATTTACACATGCAAGCAAAGCAAAACATGGACAGGCATCAAGTTTTCAGCCACCCCCAGGAAAGCAGGACTCTATGCCTCTTAGTGATTTGGACAGACAAGAACCATCTCTGTTCCTTCCTGCCTTCTTTCCTACCAGCTTTCTATGCCAAGTGTGATGCCACAATGGGTCAGCTGTCCCAGCTGTGTCCCTTCCCAGCTTCTTGCACAACCCCAGCCTCCTCACTGATGGGGTGGGTGAGGAGCAGCAAAGCCCTTGGTTCTGTGTAAGCCCTGCTCAACAACAACAAAAACATCCCTGTGTCATCGACACTGTTTCCAGGACAAATCCAAAGAACAGTCCCGTAAGAACTACTATTACCGCAACAGAAATTAATTCAGGAGAAATTAACTCAAAGCTTGTATGGATATGCAAGATAACAAAAGGGAAAGATGCTTCCTGTGGTAACACTGGATTTTAAGATTACACAAATTTTGGCTTCAGTAAATCTTGGGAACAAATCTGTGATTTATCAGATATTTGTTTGCATTCTTATGGCTGTTTTGGGTTAGTAAAAAAACAGTACGAGAAGTATGATAGATACACAAAAACTTCAGAATGTGGTTGAAGTATACCTTGGAATCAATTTTTTTCCTCAAGCCAGACTTTAATTTTTTTCCTCATCTTGTTACACGTATCTGATTTTTACTGGAATGAAATGTCTGAATTACATGCTGGATCCTTCAGCAGCAGCAAATATTTTAAGCAATTATTTGTTCTCCTGTTCTAGATTAACAACATAGCTGAAATACAAGTCAAAGAGAACTTTGGTAATTACTGAGCTTAAAAAAATTGACTGAGCATTTCATAACAACTGAAAATGTGAAGAAAGGAGCATCACAGTACTTTTAGTTAAGAATGAATTTTTTGTTTGTACACTGACTCAGAGTAGAAACAACTATTTTCATCCAGCAAATGTTTCAGCCAGTAACTGTTTGGTTACTTAGTTCACGAGTATCCCAGAATGGAAAGAAAAATGTTTTTGCTTCATCTAGTTCAAAGATCAACAATATCATTTCCTTTGGTAAATTCCTACCTGGAAAACAATGAAGGAGAACAGTGCCCTGTGATCCAGGACTATTTAATTAAACCACACAAACCAAAGACCTTCTAAGAAAGCCAAATGAATGGATTACAGAGGATATTTAGTCCTCTAAAAACTTAATGACTAATATTTTTTTCCAGACAAAAATCCTAGTAAGAAATTTTTTTGGAATGAAGGGACACATAGATAAACTCTGTATAAATAGATGTATTTCATTTAATTTTCCTTTAAAAATAGGGTGTGTCTAGAAAAATCCATTGACTGAACAAGATTTCTTAAACTTGAGGTTTTTTCATCTCAAGCAAGAATCTCCATATATTTCAAAGAAAACAAACCTTCTCTCTTTATTCTTCTGACAGTTTGCATCTGAGAAGCCCATTTACAGAGTTTATAGCTTCCTAAACATTGTCTCCATAACCTCTCATTTTCTTTTCTTATCAAGAGCACATGTAGGTCTTATACACTCTCCATAGAAGGAAGAAATTGCTTTCTGAATCTGCCTAGAAATCTCATGTCTTTGAAAAATCTCAGAAATGCAAAGCCCCCTCTATCTAGTAAAAAAGAGACAGAGAAATACAGTGTCCTTAACAAATGTAGTGCTTTAATAAATAAAATAAAATTATATTACTGACAAGAGCATATTGATCAAGCGCTACGTAATAATTGTAACAAACATCACAAAGAACATAAATACACATATTAAATTCTTCTAATTACACTAAAGAAGAAGAGAATAATTTTGCATAATACCTGCTTGTGTGCAGCATTTTAAACACCTATTACTATCTCTGAGTATTTTAATAAGCCTATGAAAGGTAAGAGTTTTCCATTTTTTTTTTGTAGTCTAAAATATAAAATAAATAGGGGTTTGAAAAAAATTGTTCTGAATTAATTTTTAAACTATGTAGCTTAATGTACTAAAATCTATTTTATCTCAGTTTATTACTTGAGCCCAATAATCCTCTAATTTCAAATGTGCTCTTAGAGAAGTCTCATTGAAATACT
Organism: Poecile atricapillus; assembly: GCF_030490865.1. NCBI lineage: Eukaryota > Metazoa > Chordata > Aves > Passeriformes > Paridae > Poecile > Poecile atricapillus. The sequence continues at coordinate 96,597,697 of NC_081289.1, read as the reverse complement.
GTTTGATTTAAATACTCATTTTTTTTACAAGAAGCTTACAAAAATACAGCATGTGTGAATTTGTATTTACAAGATAAGCTCAGTAAGTAATAGTTATGCTAAGTTTTGAGCTTTTTGTTTGAAATTATTTACATTGGCCTACAGCTATATTGCATATATATATTATATTATATTATATATATATATATTATATATATATATATTATATATTATAATATATATATGCATATATATAATATATATATTATATATATATAATATAATATATATATTATATATTATATATATATATATATTGCATATATATATTATATTATATATATATATATTACTTTAATGACTGTAGAAGCCCTAGAAGGAAGAACTATGGCTCTTAATCACATAACACAATAGAGAAAACTCTTTACTCATAGCAGAATTTGTGCCACAAAAAAAGATTTCCCTCCTCCTCAACATTACTACACTTTTGGGCCCATGATGTGATTCTTGGGTTTGTCCTACCTCAGGACTAGGAATGACACTTGATGATTCTTGCAGGTCCCTTCCAACCTGGGATATTCTATGATTCTATCTCTCTTTTTGCTTGACCTCTCTCTCCACAAAAGATTATGGAAAAGTCTGATAAGAGTGGTCAATACCATGGCAACTAGTACACCATTTTTTGTATACTCCTTTAGCCAGTTTCATGTTTCTGTTTTGTTGTTGTTGTTGATGTTGTTTGGTTTTGTTGTTGTTTTTGTTTGGTTTTGGTTTTGATTTTGTTTGAATTGCTTTTTCCTATGTTACTACATGTATGTGAACTGGTACATACATTGTAAATTCCCACTTTTTCAAGAATTTCAGCAATGTACACAACAAAATTGAAATTTGTAAAGCTTGTAAACTTTGCAAACCTACAAACACTAAAAATGTTAATTTTTCCCACAGCTGACTTAATGACAATGTCCTATTAGGCCTCTCACAGTTGAAGCACATGACATTTGTGTCAGTGTGTCTATATCTAGAGAAAGCATACATGAAGCAGATTTCTAATAAGAGGTTAAAACTATGACAAAAAATCTTGTATTAGCTGGGATAGTGTCTGTATCTTTCTGAATGCCCTACTTTGGCTTTAGAGTGAATCATCCTTCTGAAACACATCTTGTACTTTTCCTATTTAGAGTTTCTCTCTGAAACATATTTACCCAAGGAAAAAATGTGACCTCAAAAAATGGAGACAGAGACCAGTTTCAAGAAGCATCAATGCTGCTAAGAGAGAAAAATCTACATGCAAAGCGTGGAAATTCAGTGTAATTCTAGTCAATATGTACAAAAAATCAAGATATATGTATTCCATAATGAAAGTAAATTTCTATTTTATAAATCTCAGGCAAGAAAAGCTAGCTCCCTTCATCATAAGAAGAGGATATGTATATGATACAGTCTATTAAACCTGAAAGGAATAATAGTATCAGTGTAGATGACATAGAAATTGATAATATTTTATTAAACTATTATAAGAACTTTGTAAAAGTTAATGACTAAGGTTTCCATGGAGGAGACAGATTTATTTTCAGTGAGGCAAGATTCATTATACCTGAGTAAAGACAAAGGTACAGAATCTACAAGAAAGAAAAATATACAGGCATTAAGTACTCAAAACACAGGCAGTGTTCCAGGATATGATAGGCTGCTGAGAAAGATTTATAAAACCTTGTATCATTTTGCTTAATTATGTATTGGATTAATTTCATAATCTTCTGGATGTTAATTAAATAAACTAGGAGATTCCCATGTGCCACAAATTATATCCAAGATGACTCAAAAGCTGACAAAATTTTCTCAGGGCTCACATGCATTATGAACAATTTTATACTGTATCTGCACCACTGAAGTCTTCATGTCAGGTATTGTCTTCTGATTTTGCTCTTTTTAAAAATATTAAATATAAAAGTAGCACACTGAACAAGCCTCAGTTTGGTGTACGTAATTCTTTGTCCAAATTTCTGTCCTAAGTTTCAGCTGATGCATCATCCTTCTTGCATCTTCCTGGCTCCTTATTCCACCCTTGCTTGCTGTGCCTGCAAAAACAAATGCTATTTTTCCAGTAAAGCAGAAGACTGTGCAAAATTAAATAATTTCAAACCATTCAGGATGCCTGAAAGTCAAAGCCATCTGAAACTGTCCCTAAACATTATTTTACTAAGTTTTCAACACATTCTAAAGTTGAATTTTAAGGGAATGTATAAGTTGTGTGCTGTAGCAAAATTCCATGACAGAACAGCTTGTCTGCCTGCTCAAAGACTCTTATCCTGCCTAATATAAGGAGTTTATGATTATACAGCACACACACAAAAAAACCCACAAAACCCTTCCCCCAGAAACCAGAAGATATTTGTTTTACAGTTCCAGGCAGTTTTAGAGACATAACTGACTTCACAGCTGTGAGCTGCATGTCCAGATCCAGACAAATAAATGAACATACATTAATTTTATTTGCATGAGGGATATTAGTGAGAAATATGAAGTGATATGAGGTAAACTTTTATTTTTCGTATGCTTCATATAGTTTTTCATGTGCTCACACAAACAATACAATTGCTTTCAGACTGAGACTGCAAATTCATTGCTTTTTGATACTTTCTTTTGTAATACTCTGTATCATGTCATTTTATTCTATACCCAGTCCCACACTAGGATTTGAATATATCTTTTAGTAGGAACTGGCTTCATATAGATTTCATCCCTTTCCTCCCTGAGCTACTGTGTCTTCCATTATTTTTGTAATATACTAGCACATGCTATGATACTTTCTTCTTGTTTTTATTTCGACTGCTTCACAGGCTGAGGTGTTTTGGAGAATTCTGTAAAGGGTAGAAAAATTTATTTACCTGGTGTTACTATTGCTCCTGAGGATATGTTGGGATGAACTCATCACCACAAGCTGATAGGAAAGACGTCTGGGGATACAGCAAAACTTCTTCAATTAAAATTTCCCACTGGCGAATGGGAGAATAGAAGTGAAATGCCAATAAAATCTATTCTATGCACAGACATCTGTCTAAATGATGGACAAAGGCAGAAAAAAAGTCATGATTTAGGCAGGTAATGATGCATTTCTATTAAATACTTTCCCATAGAGGCTTCTGAGAACAGCCAAAGGTGTTTAAAATTTACCTCTCCCATCAGAGACTCTCTAAATTTTTCTAATCTCTGTGGTGGGCCTCTTTTTGCAGCAAAAGAAGTGAACACTTCCTGAGAAGATTCACTTCTGTAACTGGGGAAAGCATAGAAATCTTTCATGCAAAAAGTCCCAAGTACTTGCTATTTGAAGAAGCATGTGTTACAACATTAAAAAAAACCAAAAAACCTGTCTCAGTAATAAGATGTGTAGGGGATTCTATTTTTACCTATTTTCATATCTCTGAAGTATGTAGATGAATATGAAAGATGTGTTCTCTTCATGAACTCCTGTTTTTCTATTCCCTTGAACAAGTCAAGGCTGATAGAATAAATTCAGAAAGCAAAACTCAGAATGACTGTTGCAGGTTACCAATTCCAAATTCAGAACTTGGGAAGCTTCTGAAAAACGGTTAATGGAATAATCACTCTAATTTGTCAGTTAAAGAACTGCTATGAAGAGGTCTAGGAAAGATCTAGTAACTCAGGGGCAGCTGAAGGTTTTTGCCATATGGGCAACTTGTCTCAGAATTTTTCTCCCTGGTCCTATAATCCATGTACCTTTAGGGACCTTCTCTGAATCTTAGAAAAATAAGCTAGGATTTTAAGATAATCTTTTTACTAATAAATCTTTTTAATGAACATATCCATTAAGGGAAAAAGTGAGTTCAGGAAGCAATGATATATTATGAATCAAATTAATTAGCATGATGAAACCATAATCCTTTAATCGCTAACACTCTTCTGAATTTTATTTATTTATTAGAACATACAGACTGATTTAAAACCTGATATGAAATCCAAAAAAAGCAGACGTGCACAGCTTAAAACAAATCTATCTGAAGTTGGCAGAATTGGGTCTGGATCATAAAATAATAGAATTACTAAGGGTGGAAAAGTCCTCCAAAATCATGGGGTCAACATTTGATTGGTGACCACCATGCTGACTAAACCATAGCACTAAGTGCCATGACCAGCCTTTTCTCAAATATGTCCTTAGATGGTTACTCCACTTCCCTGGGCAGTTCATTCACAGGCTTACCCACTCTTTCAGTGAAGAAATTCCTCTTGATGTTCAACATCAGCCTCCTGTGGCACAACTTGAGGCCATATCCTCCTATCCTGTCAGTAGTCACATAGGAGAAGGACCTGATCATCACCTGGCTAGAACCTCCTGTCAGGGAGTTACAGAGAGTGATAAGGTCTCTTCTGAGACTCCTTTTCTCCAGAACAGACATCCCAGCTCCCTCAGCTGCTCCTTGTATGACTTTTTGTCTATACCAGTCACCAGCTCTGTTACTGTTCTCTGGACATGCTCTAGCTCCTCAATGTCCTTGCAAGTGAGGGATCCAAACTGATCATGGCACTCATGGTGAGGCCTCAGCAGTGCAGAGTGCAGGGGGAAAATCACTGCCCTTGTCCTGCTGGTCACACTATTGCTAATACAGGCCAGGATGCCATTGGTCTTCTTTGTCACCCATACTTCTGGCTCATGTTGAGCCCTTGTAAACCAGCACACCCAGGACCTTTTTTGCCTGGCTGCTTTCCTCCACTCTTCTCCCAGCCTGTAGCACTGCACAGGGTTGCTGTGACTCAGGGGCAGGACTGGATACCTGGCCTTATTGAACCTCACACAGCTGACCTCAGCCCATGGATCCAGCCTGTCCAGATGTCTCTACAGAGCCTTCCTGCCCTCCAGGAGGTCAACATCAATTCAATATAGTGTCATCTGTGAACCTATTGAAGGTGCACTTGATCCAGTTGTCCACATCACCAATAAAGATATTGAACAGGACCAATCCCAACTCTGATCCCTTGGGGACACCACCAGTGACCAGCCCCAAACTGGATGTAACACCATTCACCTCCACTCTCTGGGGCTGTGAAGCCAGTTCTTAACCCAGGTTAAGTGTAGCCACCCAGGCCATGAGCTTCCAGCTTTTCCAGAAGGGTTCCATGAGAGGGAGTGTTGAAGTCTTTGATGAAGTCTAGGTAGACTACATCCAGAGCTCTTCCTTGATCCATCCTCTAGACAGCTTGACTGGTCATGAAAGGAGATCATGTTGGTTAGGCAGGACCTTTTTTTCTGAAATGCATGCTATCTGGACCTGACTTCCTTGTTGTCTTATATATGCTGGGATCTCACTTAAGATGATCTGTTCCATAACCTTTCCATGGACCAGGGTCAGGCTGACAGGCCTGTAGTTCCCAGAACCCTCTTTCTGACCCTTCTTGTGGATGGACACTGTATTGGACAGCCTCCAGTCTTCCCAGACCGGCCTGGTTTTCCAGGACTGATGATAAATGATGCAGAGCAGCTTAGTGAGCTCTCCTGCCAGATCCCTTGGTGTCCCTGGGTGAATCCCATCTGGTCCCATGGACTTGGGTCTAGTGGTTCAGCAGATCACTACTTCCTCCTGGATTACAGGTCAGTGCTGCTCCCTGTCCCTGTGTACCAGCTCAGGGGCTGGTTGCCCCAAGGATAACTGATCTTTCAAGTTAAAGCATGAGACAAAGAAGGCATTAAGTACCTCAATATTTTCCTCATCCTTTTTGATAATGTTCCCCACCATATCCAATAAAGGATGGAAGTTTTTCTCTCGACTGCCTTTTGTTGTTAATGTATTTATAAAAATAAGTCTTAAAGAACTGTGTTTCATAGTAGTGGCCAGATCTACTTTTAGCTGAGTTTTTGCCTTTCTTATTTTCTCTCTACATAGCCTAATGACTCTCCCTGAGTTGCATGCCCTTCTTCCAAGGATTGTGAACTCTCAGTGAAAACTCCTTGTTCAGCTAGACTGGTCCTCTATAATTTGCTTCTCACACATAGGGACAGACTGCTCTTGCACCCTTTAAATTTCCTACTTAGTTTTCCTGAACCCCTTTGTTACTAAGGACTGTTTCCCAGGAGGTTGTTTGAACCAGTCTCCTGAACATGCTAAAGTCCACCCTCTAGAAATCCTAGGTACTGTTTGGTTGACCTCCTTCCTCACTTCACTAAGAAATGAAAGCTTTATCATTTCATTGTCACTATGCCCAAGATGTCCTCTGACTGCCACATCTCTCACCAGCCTTTCTCTGTTTGTAAACAGCAGATCTAGAAGGGGACTGCCAGGTCAGGAGGTTCTTGTCCACAAACTCCAGGAACCTCCTAGACTGCTTCCTCTCTGCATTTTTGAGATTCCAGCAGATATCCTGCAAGTTAAAGCCTCCCAAAAGAACAAGGACTAGCAATAGTGAAATGTCAGCCAACCTCTTATAGAGAGGCTGCCCCTTTATCCTGCCTGGGTGGTCTGTAACAGACTCCCCCTGGGATGTCTGTCTTCTTGGCCTTTCCCTGATCCTCACCCACAGGCACCCAACCTTACCATCATTGCCCTTGGCTCTGTACAGTCAAAACGCTCCCGAATACACAGAGCCACCCCACTGCCTCTACTTGCCCGCCTGTCCCTTCTGAGGAGCTTCTAACCATCATTGCAGCACTCCAGTTAAGGAGTCATCCCACCACACTTCTCTGATGGCAAATACATTGTAGTTTTCCTGCTGCACAGTGGTTTCCAGCTCCTCCTGTTTGTAATCCATGCTGTGTGCATTGTTGTAGGTGTACTTCAGCTGGGCTACCTATTGCACGCCAAATCTAACATGTCACCCCCAGACTCATCTCTATTGAACTAGGCCTTATCCACTTCCCCTTTCTAACCATTTTGAAAGCACCAGTCAGCTCTGCCTACTCATGCTAGAATCCTTTTACCTCATTTAGACAGGCAAACCCCATCTGTCTCCAGCAGACCTGGTACCGTATAAATCACCCCATAACCAAAAAAAAAATATTTCAGTTATGACACCAGTCTTTAAACCATGTGTTGATTAGATGGAGTCTCCTGTTTCTTCCATGCTACCAAAGGGATTGAGGAGATGTTGTGGTTTTAAACTAGTAACAAAAATTACTTATTTTTGTTGTGAGATATGGATTAAAATAAGAGCAAAACAGGCTTAAAACTTAAAAGGAATAAAGACAGTTTATTAACAGACTATTAGAATAAGAATACCAAAATAAACTTTCAGAAAACCCTTTTACTTCTTATTACTCAATTATTTCTTTGTACACATAACAACATAGAGACAAAAAAATAGTTTTACAATCTTGGTGGTCAAAAACAGTCTCAATTGTTAGAGTCTTTTCATCAGTCCTTGTAGAGAAACAGAAGTCTCTTCCTGGCAATCTATGGAGTTTCTAGAGTCCACTCCTCCCATCTCACACTATTCTGAGGTGTGCAATGGGTCAAATTGAATCTAGGGATGTTATTTTTAAGGATAAGTGATTCAAAGGTAGAAATCTTTTTCAGTTGTTTCTGTGAGCCTTCCTGGAAAACAGCCATTTCTTTGGCTCCTCTAAGGCTTTAAAATCTTCACTTCGCTCGCAAGTTCCAGCAACTCACAGTATCATAACCACTCTTCTTTTCTTTAAAGTCCACACTTTGAATACTCTATTCCTCCCATACTCTAGTCATGAATTAAAGGAGTCTTTAAACTACTGTCCATCTCCATTGCTGTAACAGAAAGACGTTTCAGCAACAAGCATCTTCTTTTTTCTCTCTTTCTTATTTAAACTTAACTCTTTTCTTCACTGTTTTTGGTAGTTTTATGATGTCTTACATGTTAATTGTCTCTCTTTCTCTGTCTGTTCTAAGAAAAAGGAGTAATCTGTTGTTTATCTAGGTAGTAAAGGAATTAAAAGAAGAAAGCTACAAAAGTTCATAGTGTCAAGTTTCAGTCTAGCAGCAGACCTTGAAAACTAAACTAAACTGCTAAACTCTGCTTTTCTCTCCTCCCCCCCTCCCTGCGGCCTTGTCCCGGGCCTGGGGGGGGGGGGGGGAAAGCCAAGACAGAGCTTGTTACCTCTCCAGAGTCAGAAACAAAAGAGAACAAGACAGCTCTGAGTGTACTTCTTAAGGGGGTGTTTACAAGTTGAATTCACTTTTTAATGGTCAGATCTGCTGTCAATTCTTGAAAATGACTGATAATTGGTCAGGAAGAAAAACTCCCATCAGTCACCAGTAGCTTCAACTTCCCCTTTTTTTACTCGGTCTTAAAGGTGAAGCTACCCCATGACAGGAGAACACCACCTATGCTCCCCCCTTCAACCAATGGTCCTAGTATATTGAGTGCTTTTTTGATTGCCCTGGAATTTGTCTCCTCAATCTCCTCTCTGCTGGCGTGCATGGGCAATAATAAAGTGGATGAATCAGCTCAGGAAATCTTGTACCATGTCCCAAGTTGCTCTGGCAAGAGTCATATCAGCATTGCTCATTAGAGCTGTTGGATCCTGCCAGGTTTCTCTTGGGCATCCCTGACTCCAGAAACACCCTGCCTACTTCCTTCAGGTATTCTGCCCCAGAATTTACTGTGGTTGTCACTGCTATTACTGCTCTCACTATGCACCTCACCAACTGACTAATCCTAAAAAACAGGATTCTTCAGAGAAATGATATCTCATTCTCTCTAAATTACTCTTGCAATTCTTCAGCAAATGTTGGCCATCGCATTTAAAAGAAAACATTTTCCATGAAGTTCTCAGCTGCTACCTATTTGTAGACGGGGCTAGCTATCAACCTTTACAGCAAGATTTCAGAAAGCAAGCAGAATACACTCCTTGAGATGCATTCAGAAAATCTGATTTCTAAGCTGCTCTTTTGCTATTTATAGTACTGTAAATAAAAGGTAGGGAAATAAAATTTAAAACCCACAAATATATGGTTGCATTAATATGACACTGAGTCCTAGGCTATATTTTGTTTTACTCACCAGTGCTTATTAGCTTGGCTAATCATCAGGCCACCTACTGCTACTGCATTTGGAATACTAACTAAATGAATAAATCTCTGTCTTTCTAAAGCAGATACAGAGACATTCTGCAGTCAAACATCAACCACCTTGCTTTAAATTACAGTTTTTCTAACTTTCAAGTTATTTCGCAACTTTAATTAGAGTCACCTTAATTTTCCAGTGCGCTTCTCAAGCAGCAGGTGCCAGAGGTGAGTACTCTTTATACTGCTAGACAGTTACAGCTTCCTCCATATTTCCAGTACCTCTAACCAGACTTGCAAAGAACTTCTTGGTCCTCTGTTGCGGCTTGACACCAGCTGGCAACTAAGTACTACACTGCCGCCTGCTATCTTCCCTCATCTCTGGTGAGAAGCGGGGAGAGTAAAGAAAGAAAAAAAAAGTAAAGCTCATGGGTCTAGCTAAAAACAATTTATTCGTTAAGTTAATTTTAAAGACAATAGTAGTAATAATAATAATAGCAATATTAATACTACCACAACTACTATAGCTACTACTACTACTACTAGTAATAGTAATAATAGAGAGTGAGAAAGAGATCAAGCCGAAGAAAGACAAGTGATGTTCATGCTCCTGCTGACTGGTACCCAGCCTGTCCCCTAGCAGTGATGGACCTTTCCTGGCCAAGCCCCCCAGTTTATGTGCTGTGCATGGTGTTCTGTGGTGTTGGATATCCCTTTGACCAGCTCATGTCGGCTGTCTTGGCTGTGCTCCTTAGCAGATTTCTTTGCACCTACTCACTGGCAAAGCATAAAACCCTGGACAGTCCTTGATTCTGGGTAAGCACTGCTCAGCATCAGCGAAACCATCAGTGTCTTGTCAACATTATTTGCATGTTAAACCCAAAACACAGAGCTGTGCCTGCTGCTGAGGGGAAAATTAATCAAATCCCAGATGAAAATGGGACATCTTCTCTATTGTTCTTTTGCTATATAGACTGCATTATGTGCTTGAGAAGAATATTTATTATTCTGTCAAATTTTGCATCATTGTAAATATTTTTAGACACACAATTACTCTTAGTCCACTGATAAGAAAACTAAACTAAACCAAGATTAAGCACTGATCCCTACAGTGATTACATTATACTAAAATACTGTACTGAAATACATTTTCTGCTTTAATACATTTAACCTTTAAGATATTAGTTTTTATAAACATAATATTCTTCTCTAATAAGTTAAATATTTTATAAAAGCCTAAGCCTATTACTTTGTACATTCTTACATCCATCAATAAAATTTACTGTATACTTTTGTCACATTCTGGGGCAATATAGTATATCTACTACTACCTGCATTCTTCTTCAAAAAAAAAATTTCTTACTTGTCCTTCCTGGTTGTTAGCCTTTGTACAGTTTAGAAAAGGTATCAAAGAAGAGCTAAATCTCATAGAAATCTGTACATGGAATGGACCCCAAGTATTGGAGTCATTCATAAATTATACAGAAAAGAGAGCAAGAATGCAAAGGCACAAATTTGCTGAATTCATCATAGTATTTAGGTGAATGAAGGTTGAGATTTTTTGTGAAGAGGAAAGGAAGAATTTTGGAAAATAATGACAGTTGAGTAAAAAAAGAGATGAAATACAGAGTGAATTAATTTAAAGTGATTCACATAGCTATGTCTTATGTATCACATTTGCAAATTACAAAATGTATTTGGGAAAAGAATAGAAGTAAAGTAGAAAGGAGTATGGAATAACATCCAGGCAAGTAAATATTTAAACAGTCTAAATCTCCTCAGTCTTGAGAAAATGATCACAGAATTACATATTGGTTTACAAAACAGAGCAAAACATCCAGAAAATAATCAGGAAAGGGTTTTGATTTTCATGTGAGAACTAGACATGCATCTTGTAAAATCTGGAGGGGAAATGCCTGAAAAAAAATAATAATACAATACTATTAGCAATAGTTTAATTTGTGGAACTCATTCTTGTGAAGTTTGGGACATCAGAGTTAAAGTCTCTACAGGAAGTGGTTTTGCTGAGAAAACCCTTGAGAAGCTGTTATTACATCTTGGAAAGCATTGTGAGGAAGTACAAGCCATATTTTCTTGATCTTACACTTTTCATCATGTATACTTACAGACAGAAGATAATTAGGTTTCCTGACTTTGAATACCTATACTTCTATAATTTGTATGAAAAAAACCTGCTCCACACCCTCACTATAATCTGTCTTTAAGTAACAATGAAATAAGAGAAATTGTTTTATTAGTGAAGTCTGTTGTTTTTTTCTGTTTATTGTAGCTATTCCCAGTGACTTTCACTCAAGATATGAATGAAGCCATTGCCACTGTCCCTGGTCAAGGGAATCAGACAAGAGTTCCTCTCACACTGAACTTTGACTGGAGAGAGAATGATTGTGCTAAATTATTTATAATGTTTGACAGTTCAAATATTACTTTTTCTGTACTTCTGACTTGTAAGTGATTCTCTGTGGAAGAGTTTAATTAGATACAAAAGAAGTAAATTTTGGACTCATATTCATCTTACACAGCTGTATTTTCTTACCCTTTAGGAGGTAATTTTAATTTTACATAGCTGAAATCTTCTTGAAATAAAGTTTTGTATATGTCAGTTTCCTCTACAAATAAACAGGATTCACTGAGGGCAGTATGGCTTAAATTGTTCCAGAATTTTGTTTGGTGGCTAAATTTTTAATTAGAAAATCACTGGGAAAAATATCAAACCTATTTTTACACCTTTTCCTTCTATATATGTTCCATTCCATTATTAAAAAAAGAACTTAGGGAAAGTTTATATCACACTGATTTCAAGCTCACCAGTAATTCAAAGACATTTATCTGAAATAAATACCCACAAACATCTCAAGAATTAATATGAAAAAGCTATTATAATGATCAGAGATATAACTTTACATAACAGAAATCATTACTTTTCCTCATTTCTTGTCTAGAGGAGACAAGATTATTAAGACCTATTAATGATGTAGCATTTCTCTTAATCCTCAATATGCTTTAAACTGAATTGTGCTTGAAGTCACACGTTTCTGGAAAAAAATGTATGCAGCTCTCCCTTTATAGGCAATAATCAGGACAGAATGATGAAGGGAGGATTCACCTTTTTCTTCATTCTGTATAAAGCAAAAGCATGTTTTTCCACCTACATTTTGAAATGTTTGCTGTCCAATTTGAAAAACATGAAGAAACCCATCTGGTCTCCTACAGCACTCGAGTTCCCCTTGTTTCATAGTGCTGCTTGAATCACCCAGTGTATGCATCCACCAGCAAAGCGATGATCCTCAGGAAGATCCAATGAATGGAAACAAAACAGAGGATGGTTCTATACAGCAGATTTTTGTTCTCTTGATATTTCATTCAGGCTTTCAAGCAGATGGTGCTCCTAACAGTAACACAAGAAAGTGAAAACAGAGGACAATGTTCTTCACAGACACAGAAACAGATCCATCTATTCACAATATGTCACTGAGATGGCTCTCACTGCTTTTGATTCCCTTGTAATGCTGAAAACAATGATACTTTTAAGGTTAATCTACCTAATTAGGGTACATAATTGAGAAGTCAGAAATAGTCTCGTTCAAGTTGAATAAATTCCTGATTAACTCTAGCAATTAATTCTAAGAAAAAGAAAAATATGTGCAGTTCAATCACTTATTTCATATATTAAAAAAAAAGGAAAAAGGAAAAAAACCCATAGTTTAATAACTCAATATATGAGTAGCCAGGATCTAGACTCCAAAGTAAACTGTCTTTAGATGATGATGGTTAGGTTATGAAACGTAGGCTGAGCCTTTTTCACTTAGACTCATGACATTTTAATAGCTCATGTATACCAAAATGTTAAAATATTTGATGAAATATTTTCTTGAAATATGTCACTATTAATGTAATATTTGGGTGAAATAATGGAAGCTAACAGACTTCTTTTTCCACAAGAGAGTCTATTTTTGATTTTCTGACTTTTAGTTTCCCACTATCTTTTTCACCATGTTTCTGAGGAAAGCAGATTTTCTTTAATCCTATTGGCAAGTGTCTGAGCTCTCCAAGGATATTTTGTCAGCTGTCCAAATTTAATTTGTATCTAAGATAGCCCAGCTAGCTGGATTTTTTTTCAATTTCCTATAAATAGCAAAGGAAGGATATTGCATTTAAATTTTTATAAGAACCTTAAATACGGTCACCCTAAGATTGCCGTGGGAAAGAGAAAAAAACCCCTTTGCTATGGGTTCAAAGGAGTCTTAGGCAAGTTTAATGGACAAAATCAATAATTTTACAAATACACTTGTTTAATTAGTTTTTCAAAAATATTTCATTTTAAAGAGTTTTCATTCGGAGTGTTATGTGGTTTGGGTCATACACCATAATGAAACACCCTAGTAGTAAACAGGAGAATAAATATAGATGCTTTTAAAAAAAAGTGTACCTGCACAAAAGATGCACGTCTTATGAGGCTGCTTTATGAAATAGCTAATTGATCACATCAATACACAGCATTGGTAAGGCCCATTAGGGTGGAAGAGATGTCCAAAACAACTAAGAACAATATGCAAGATATGCCTGTGTAGAAACACATCATGCTGAAATGCCCAAGAGTTCAGCTGTCTGAAAGAGTCCTTTGGTTGTGTTTTTTATGTAGTGGCTATGCCTAAGTGTCCAAAGATACTTAAATATTATTTCCTACTACTTATTCGGAAACATCAAATCTCCATTAACTCCAGGCTATGGAATAAAAGTGTGGTCGTTCTTTTCTGTAAATGCATGAACAATTTCAGCTTTGAAAGTCTTTAATTTACTAATACTTACCTCCTTATTATCAATACAATACAATAATAGTATAGTATAATATAATATAATATAATATAGTATGATATAATATAATATAATATAATATAATATAATATAATATAATATAATATAATATAATATAATATAATATAATATAATATAATATAATATAATATAATATAATATAATATAATATAATATAATATATAATATAATATAATATAATATAATATGATACGATATAATATGATACAATATAATATGATACGATATAATATAATACGATATGATATAATACAATACAATACAATACAATACAATACAATACAATATAATACAATATAATATAATATAATAATATACAGTAACCTAAATTGTCCCTCAGTAACCAGACTATTTTTGAATTACCATTCTTGTCGCTTTCTACCATATTCTAGCACTTCTCAGCTGATCTTATTGTTTCATGTTTAGGTATAAATTCTTAAAAATGTATGGCAAGGGTGGGTTGCCGTTTAACCTGTCAGCACTTCTCATCTTCACATGTTAACACAAATTAACAAGAATGCACAGTATCCCAACATTTGCAATTACAAACACCAAACTAAACACAGTTTTATCCATCATATCTTTTTCATCCCACTCCATGTGACATTCTTGCCTTCCTCCTTTAGGAAACCACAGAAGTTGTAGTTAAATTAATTTTTCACTCTTATTCCCACACACCTACTTGTCAGTACTGACATTAAAACACCTGTTTGTCCTCATCTTCATCCTTACCTTCACAACATCTCACATTCTGGTTTTTCATAGCTCTTAATCCCCTTATTCAAATGCTTATAAATTATTATTATTTTCCTTTGTCTTCACTTAGGAGTCCAGGTCAATAAATTCAGTGTTAAATACTAAGGCTCTTTCTGAAAGTTTAAAAAAAAAAAAATAAAGGAAAAAACCCCAGAACTACCTCCCTTTCAAAAAAAAACAAAAAACAAAACTAACAGTATTCTTTTTTATTTTTATTATTAACAGAGGATTTATTTCAAAGAATCAAACAGTAACTCAGAAATGTGAAAGTTTTAAAAGTACTTATGGTTTCTTATGTAAGAAGATCTTCTTCATGACAACATTAAATCACCCAAAATAAAAAAATATCTCACCTAGAGATATCTGTTGAAGTGGATTTGGAGAACATAGATGAAAACCTAAAGTGAGCAATCAGTGAATGCCAGGCTGGGCAACCTGGTGTGACTGCATAGCTGATACTGCTTTGGGCAGGAGGAGGAACTGGATGAGTATCCAAAAATCTGGAATTATTCTATAGTCCTTCCATTCTATTAACCTGTAGAGATAATCTTTAGAAATAATGTGTCTACTAACTACTTTCATTAAACTATTATATTTCTCCAGCTCTGAAATCATGCTTAACAGGGTCTTGTAAACATATGTATAATAGAAGTCTTGAGAAGAGATTTCGACAAAAGCTAATGGACTGTAGATCTCAAAGGAAGCTGGATTTGCCATATCATCATCTCAATGAAAGATATTGCATAGGCAAATATTTTTGGCCTCAAGGTGGAAAATCTAGTGTCCTCATTCCTCAGACACAGGAATGCTGATGTTTTATGGTTGTAGTGGGTCTGGTTTTTCTATTTTTCTTAGAAAAGTCACTTCCATGATTGTCTTCCCTCCTCACTAAATGTCAATTAATGCAAAACCAGTGCATTGGTCTTGCTAGAAGGGCAGATGATATAATTTCCAAATAATATTATATAACTGAATATAAATTCTGTACAAAGATGCATAAATGTACATATATAATATACAATATATCACTGTGCAAACATAAACTCATCCAATTCTGTTAGAATGAGGAAGATTTCTCTTTGACAGTAAAACTGCCTTTTGAGTCACTGATGTTGATGGGTATATGGATCATATAAAGAACTGAGAAAGGAAAAGATTCAACTGGAATTTCAGTTGATTCATACAAAACAAAGATACACATCTTAAAAATATTACAGTACTTCAGAAACACTGCTCAGAAGAGAAAATGTGTGCTCTAAAATTCAAAATGGCTTGTTAGGGAATCTGTAAGTGGAACTAAAAAAGTGTGAGCAGTGAGAGTACTTTAAGTTCTGAGGCATAATTTTGCTTAAACATTATCACTTATTATCTAGAAATACTAGAGTATTTCTTTTACAGTTTTCCTCACAACATAAAACAGGCTTTGAATTTCTCTTCCTATCTGGAATTGAAATACTTTTTTAAATCCCAAAGGGTTCTGAGAAGAAATAAATATTTCATTCAGATATTAAAAAGATATCACCATCAAAGGTCTTTGTTGGCAGACCAACTATTTATGCTCAGCAAGATCTCTTGATGTTACCATTGATGCTACATAATATGATTTTTTTTGGCTGACAGTCAGGACGGACACCCAAATTTTAATAGCAATTCTTCCTCTTTTTTGTAATACTTTAGCTATAGAATCTTTGTCCAGTTCCACAGAACCTTTTATACTGATTTTTATTACGTGTTTCTGTTTGCAAAAAGCTTTTTGATGTATTTTTGGATAAGAGAAAAATGTTGCTGTCTGAAACAAAATTACATTTCCACATATTTAAAATATTCTCTTGCTTCTAAGAACTGTTGCAAAGGTAAAATACTAGATTAGGTCATCCATCTATAAAATGAAGTTGATGGTTTTTTTCAGTTATTAAGGACCAAAATAAAATTTAAGGATGCCTAAAATGGCAGCAGCCATTTATATAGCAAACATTAAAATTGTAAATAATCTCTTTTCACAAAAAAGCTCAAAACTACCTGGGAGGCTATATAAAGGGGGAAATGTTGATATTTTATTTTTAAAATCAACTTCATCCAAGGAACATATACTTAGTTTACCACAGGGTGGTAAATTTACATCTTTTTAGACACCTAAAATCTAATTCACTCCCTATACCCTTAGGTCGCAGACACCTCAAATGCAAAGGATTAATAAAGTACTTGCACAGATTATAAAAAAATATATATTTAAATGTAAAATAAAATTATTGTAAACAAACCAGCTCTATATGCAGACAATGTTAAAAGGCGAAAATAATGCACATCTGTCAAACTGAAATCCAAAAAAACAAAGCAAATAGACGAGAAAAGCTAGATAAAAAGTATGTGGAAAATGAGAATGAAAGGAAGGGGGATAAAAAATCTGTGATATGTGTCATAGAAAATATGTATAGCTCCGAGATCAAAATAAGCAGTTTGATGCTGTAAATCAAGTAACAGATGTTTGATTCCTCATATGAATGAAGTGAAGAAAGGAGGAGGAGGAAAAGATTGTCTTAAGGCCAATATTGTGAACAAATTTTTTAAGGCAGAAGAAAGAAATGTGGAAGGAACAAGTTCAAAATAATTCAGTCAAATCAGGACATGAGAAATCATTATAGTCTGAGTAGCAAGATTTAAAAAAATGCTAATATATTTAAATGACAAGTTTTAATTTGTGGAGCCCTGTGAAGTAGAAGGAGAAAAAATTGTATGTACTTTTAAAATTAGGAAGAAATATCTTAAGTTTGTTCAGGGTGGCAGAGGAAGCAAACAAATCAGAGACAACATTGCAAATGTAGCTGCTCTCAGACACACAGAAGGAATGGCACACTCACCAAATGCAGGATATCCTATTCTGACCTGACTACCCCTTCCTCTAGGACACAATTCAAGTGCACAGGACAATTATTATCTTTCAACACTCCAGTAAGAACGGAATATAGCTCATCAGACCAAACTGATTATTAATGATCATTTGAAGTAATGTCAGCATAAAATCATGCTTTTCTGAGGAAGAATATATGTATTTCTTTGAAGATCTAATTATTATAAAAAGTCGGTGTATATTTTGAGTGAATGTCTTCATCTTTGAAAAACTTGCCTATTTCAGGGATTATGGCCCAGTAGAACTGGGACTTCTTCAATAATATAAAACTATGAAGTAGCAAGTAATACCAAGAAAATTGAAAAGGTGGAAAAAATGCATTTTGATGGCAGTGTGAGAGGCCAAGTAAGTAAGAGATTGAATATAAAAGGACAACTGAAAGGGGAGGTTCTGTTTTTTATTTACTGATAAACAAAATAATTAAATAAAATCAGGAAAAAAAACTTTGTATGCAATTGAAAGTTCTCTATTAATTATTTAACAAATACATAATTAACGATCGTTCAAATCTTATTTTCTAAAATCTGTTGGATCTCTAATTCTGTTGAACATCTAAAATCTTGGGATTTGACCTCACCTTCCCTTTTCCCTTCCCCTTTCCCAATAAACCACTGTAGTACTTGAAACCAGAAATGGTTTAGAGAATTATTCAAAATTCATGTAAATTAAGTAAATCTGATCTATCTTTCATGACAGGGGTCCTGTCTCCTTGTCCTTTTTGAAGACTGTAGGGATGCCAAGTTCTTCCAGTCTTCAAGAACTTTCCCCAGCAGCTCTAACCTCTTAAAAAAAACTAAGAATGGCCTTGAAATGACATTGGCTAACACTCATGGGCGCAGTCCATCACTTCAGATGGAGCTGGTTTTCTCCAATCAAATGTTACTGGTTTGATCCTCCTCCTTCACCAGGACTCTTTTACTCCATATTTCCCCTCTGGTCTCAGGCATTGGGGGATCCTGAGGAATGGCCTTACCAGGACAGACCAGTCAAGGACTCTTCTGTGTGCTTTTCCAGGAGCACCCCTGAACTAGTCAGCAGCAGCTCCATGTTTTGCTTCATTTTGCCAATGTTTTTGGGGTACTTAAACAAACCTTTCTGCCCTTCATATCCAGACTCTGCATCTTGTTTGTGTACCCATATTTAAGTTCTCCTTTTCCCACAACACTATTTAACTTTCAGATTTTTTGTAGGTTGTGAACCATTTTTAGAGGCAGAGTAACAGCTAAGTCTCCCTTCATCATAACAGTGAATTTACACTAGATTTTACACTTCAAAGATATGCTCTAGGCAGTTCTGGAAAATCTTCTCAGACTCTGAAAAGTATGGAAACATGCATTTTTGTGATTATAACAGTAACCTAACTCTTTTTTTAATTAAAAAAATAAAATTAAAAAATGGGGTTCCTTGCTTTATATCAAGCAGTTTATTAACTATTATTACAGTTTATTAACTATTATTACAGTTTATTAACTATTTATACAGTTTACTTACCTCTAAGCTTAGTCACAGTGCAGGTAATTTCCTTGATATAAGTGAGACAATGAAGTTGGATTTTCTTCCTAATGGTTATTTTAACAGATTGGCTTTTTATCTTTCTTTTCTTAAATTGAGTGAGAAATAAGTTTAATAGTCATCTGAAATGATAAAAATTTAAAAACAGAATGTAAACAGAATGTAAGGTTATAATTTAAAGGGCTTTTCATTTTATTTTTTTTTTTTCACCAGATTTTTAAAAAAACCACAGTTTCAGCACTGGAGAGGAAGGAGATAGTCTTTAAAATTCAGAAAGCATTTTCTGTCTTCTGTCTTGTCAAAATTGTGAGTTCTGAGTAGGAAGAACTCTTTGCTCTTAAATCCCAGGAAAAATGGTGTAAAATTCACGGACAGAATATTTCAGTAATGCTTTGAGTTTCTGAGTTCACCGCTGGAAGCATACCTGAGCATGAATCCTTATGGAATGGAATACACTGTGGTACACTCTTTTCTCTACGATGCTCTCTAGAGCCATTTTGTCATTTAAGCTGCTAGGAAGATTGTATGTTGTGCAATCTGGAACATAGGACTCCATCACATAACTGCTCATCTTAAAGACATACTGTCATTAGCTGGTTTTGTTTCTTTTAAAACTGGATTGGAGAACTTATATCCTTGTGCAGAGTTTGAAGTAAAAGTAAACTCATCTTGAAACTGCAGGATTTGTTTTCATATTCCCAGGGAAAACATTGAAAAAGAAGTCAAAGAACTAAATGACTTATGGATTGGGAAACTTCAACTGTGGAAAGATAAAGAGGGGCACCAATCTGTTAAAATACATTAATTCATCTCCAAACAAATTTGAATAGTATGCTCTAAGTGAAATATTTAATAGTCTGAAATTTCAAGCCATTGTATGAAGAATGTTATCCTTCAGCATAAAATCTCCACTTAAAAGCCTTACATTTAATCTAAACAAACCACTTCTACTTGTATTATTAAAATAAACTTAACATTTAATTCTAATATATTAAATACTTTTTTACATGAAATAAAACCTAATGTTGTTTAAAAATCCTTAATTTCATTATCTCTTCAGGACAGTATTTCTTGCAAGATCACAGGAGGATGGCCCTATGTAGCATGTATCTCAGGAAAACAATTATATACAGAATACAAGCTCTTGAGTAAGTAAACAGTAAGTAAAGAACCTAGTTTGAAGAAGAACTAGTAGTTTATGCAATTCAAGTTGAGTTGTCCTGACCAGCAGGTCTTCTAATGTCTTAGAGATTATTTATATGTGTGCAGGATTCTATTAAATGAGCATAAAGAGAAAAACAATGCTTTGTGCATTAAGGCTTTTCTTTTATCCTTTCTGGTAATACCCCCTCCACTACCAAACATTTGTTATAGGAACAGTAAAACTGAAGTCTTTGATCTGCCTGACCTTACTGTTCCCATCTTCTTTCCACACTATTGTATTTTGTTACATTTGACAATCAGAAAGGCAGCAGAAAGTGCTTGTTCAAAACAGGTACAGGGGCTGACAATCTCACATTTTAAAATTTTCATTTATAATTTTCTGCTTTCAATATTAAATATTCTTGATGTTGCATTTGATCTTTTTTTCTCAGAAAATAAAGTAGCATAATGAGATTTTATTTCAAAGATTGATTGGAAAAAGGCTTCTTTCCTCATGCTTCTTTGTAGATCATCAAAACTGATTCACTACTGTATGAAGATTTATTCAAGAATGACATTCCTAAATGAGATGTTCAGTAGAGCTAGATTTTCATGATTGAAATGATGTGAGGTAAATTAATGCCAAGGCAGGTCAATGATCTCATAATTTGCTGAAATTAACACTACTGCAAGCTGTGAAATTCTTTATTGGCAACTGAATGACACTCATGAGAGTGCAAAATTCTCTTTGACACTAGAAAGCATCAAAGGAAAAGGAAATATTATTATTTAGAATGCAACAAGATGCAAGCTGAGACATTTACCATAAATAAGGGATACTATAATAGCAGTCACCACAGGGGCATATGGATTATGCAAACTAAGAGTACTTTTACAGAAATATGACAAATTCATTAAAATATTATTCCTGTTTTGACAGGAAATAGACTAAACATTAGCTTGGCAATTCACTGATGACTGTAATTTTGGTATTCCTGGAGTTCTTTAGATGACAAAAGCACATGTACTCAGGATGATGCTCTCTAAAACCATTTGTATACTATTGTTTGGTCCTGTACAAGCAGTCTTTATAACTAGCTCAGAAATGTTTGTAAAGTTTCACAGATATTAACTATATCTCACAATAAAAATATAGATACTGAAGTATGTCTCATGTAAGCCCTTAACACTAATGCAAAGAGAAAACTCAGGAACACCAGTTTCCAGAAATTCTGACATCTTAGAAAAATGTTCCACTGCTATTGGAAGTCAATAGCTAAGGAGTGAGAAAAGAAAAACAATTGCTATTAATAGTTCACTAACATTTTCAGTGTTATTAACCATCTTTTTTCATAATCTAGATCTCAGAACTGCTAAGATTTTGCAGTGTCTTTGAAATATTTCCACAGTTACATTTTTCTGCTTCAAATACCATTTTTTCCGTGTTTGATGTTTGCTTTTATAGAACATTCCTTCCTCCTTAGTGAAGCCCAGAAAGACTGCATTCTTTCAATCTTAATTGTTTATTTATATGTAAGCTATTATTTAGTGAGCATAATGTTAATGGTCTTACCGTTACATTAATGTGTAACACATTCTTTCATAACTTTCATGTTCTAGCCAACTCCCATCACTGTTTTCCAAATGGAGAAAATCCTTCATTATACAAATTAACTTTTTGCATCAAAATATATCAAGCATTCATTTCCAGGATGTGCTGGCCAGTTTTTTTTATATGTTTTACAAAATTCTTTTAAAAAGTTTTATATTTTAAAGAAGCAATTGTCTTTTTTCACTGATAGAGTAACTAAGCATGAAGAAGAATGGGGTGGGTGGAGGGGGAAGTAAGTAAAAGAAGGAAATAAAGAGATTTTATTGCTTTCCAAGTATAAAATTCTCTTACTGAGACAAAGTTATATTTTGTATGGTTCTGAGGTAAAATTCAGGTTGTACAAACAAAGACACCAAATGG
Source organism: Poecile atricapillus (assembly GCF_030490865.1). Taxonomy (NCBI): domain Eukaryota; kingdom Metazoa; phylum Chordata; class Aves; order Passeriformes; family Paridae; genus Poecile; species Poecile atricapillus. Next base: position 96,575,586 of record NC_081289.1, on the reverse strand, counting down.
AAAAGAGAGAAAGCTTAATGAGGAATAACTGTATAATTCTGAAGTATTGCTCAGGATGATGACATTATTCATGGTTCCTTTAGCATATGATTGTTTTTAAGTTCTCAACAAAGCTTTTCTGTAGAACCACAGATTCACTCTTCTTTAACATACATTGTATTTTATTTGAAAACAAACAAAAAAAACAAGTCTAATTTTACATTTGAAAGCAATAAGATACACTGCAGGCTTCAGAAGTGGTCTTCTGAATGTCCAACAGCAGTAGGACTAAGTAAAATTAACTCCTCCACTTTAGTTAAACTCCTCCAGTGTCTACACTCCAGCATCACTCCATGACATGGCCCACACAAGAGTAGGTGGGATGACCAAGAGACTCGCTTAGAAAAATATTCTTGATCCAACCTGATTTTTAAGCTAATGTTTAGATTACGTGAAGGATGCTGCCAGTTTTCAGGTAGGTGCTTCAGCAGAATAGTCATTGCATCTGCATTTTCATAAATATAAGATACAAATTATTTTGTCTCTGCGTGGAGTACTCTGTGTCAGATCTTGTGCCACATTAAGGAGTCACATATATACCCAAAGTAGGGCTGGAATGGTGATAAGTTACATTATCAGATGCTATCCCCAAAGTAAAGGGACTATGATCTTCCACTTCTTATATCCAGTATATAATTTTAGCCTTTGCTATCAACTGTGATGAAATATTTCATCCATTCCCAATGTATTTTGGCACAATGTAAAAGAGTTTACTCACATAACGTGCTGAAAACAAAGTGACTTTGACTGGATTAATGCTAAACAGTCACAAGGTACATTATTTGTACTTGGAAGGCATTTTATTCAGAGTAATAAAAGAAAAAGATACACAATGATGTAACTATAGGAAAACCACTGTTTGTTTACCCAAATGCTATTTTTCATGAAAAATGTCTTTTGTTTAATAAAGTTGTTGACTTTTTTTAATTTCAACTCCAAGTCTGAAGTTCTCGAGCCTTTATTTCTATTCTAGACCCCGTTTGTCTGCTTTTACCCCAGAAAACTTAAATCTTCCTATTTGATGATATTATGGAAGATAAAAATCTTCAAGGATCGAAGTGTGTGCAGTACTATTTTATTCCATCTTCTTTACTACCTAAAATCTTCTATGATATCTGGTTAATTTCCTTGGAATAAGGATCACCAGCAATAGTTTGGTGAAGAGACAATATGGACTTAATTTTTAACAAGGTTTAAAAGTCTGTATAAAATATTCACACAGAGAAAAGCATTGTGAAGTGTTTTGTAACCATAAGACTTGTGACAAAATAAAGCTGTGATATATCTTTTTTGGCTGGTCTATGAGAAATTGATGATATTCTTTAAAGTATAATGAAAGGTACAGTGAAATGTACAGTGAAATTCTTCATTATTCAACTATAAATATTTTCTTCATAGAAGAAATGGCTATGGGTATTTTTCTCTTTATTTTTCTCACTAACTGTGGTTTCTTTCCTCATCTCATTACCACTCTTAGATTTTTAAAATGACCTATTAACTTTCTGTTTAAACAAATAGATGGTAATTCTAATATTCTGAATGGTACTTGTTGCTTTTGTTAAGCACAATCTATGCAAATCTGCACAGCTTGCCTTCTCAGACACTGTTCCGTAACTAAAACATAGTGACACTGAAATCACACCTTAGTCTTAATTCGTAAAAATTAGCACATATTTTTTGTTAAAATTTGAAAATAATCCTTCCTAGAAATCCAATTAAAATGTAAGAGGCTTTTACATATTCAAATAAAAATGAGATAATGCTGCCGAGAAAGCAATGATTCCATTGATCTGTTGTAAAAGTCTATTCATAAACTTCACAAAGACCTCATAGCAAACTGTGTATAGCAGGCTCATGTGGACATGCATTAGGTATTATGATGGCAGATGTATGTAGGGCTTGTTGAAAAAAGTGCTTCAGCACTGATATTTTGAGAGTTCATGACAATGATTCACATAGCTTCATCAACACAAATAAATGAGCCACAACTCATCTATAATATTTCTCTAAGTAACTGCAGTTTTAATCAAAAATGTCACTGTCAACCTAAGTAGCATATGACATCCAGAAAATTTCTGTATATTAGCACAAAGCAAACTGTAGTACATAAATAACTGACTAAGTGAAATATTGTATAATTAAGTATAAGAGTAAATGAAGAAAGAGCAAGATTTTAAAATTAATTTTCAGCCACAGCCTCTTCTGGAAACTGTGAGTAGTCATACCACAAGGTAAATCTGAGAAGTGTAATAATGGGTGCCAATACCCAGTCTGAAACCTATGTATATGTTTGCCTTTTGAATCATATATATTTGCTTAAAGGAAGCCTCACTGCACATGGTCCCTTAGCAGCTAACTTTTTCAGGTAAAAATGATTTACTCTTTCTAATTACATTGGTTCATTAAAAATTACTTTTGAAACAAGCAGCTATTTACAACCAGTATTGTTTCAATTCCCATGGAGGAAAAAAAGTTTAATTTCCTTTCACTCGTCTTTCCAGCTGATGCCAATTCACATTGCATTTACCAAGGCATCACTTTCAATTACCACAAGTGGATACAGAAAGAAATTGGCACTCACCATACATTTCCCAATAACTTTGTACTGTTCAATTCACACCTATAAAGGTTCCTCTCATATCTGACAAGAAATACAGGTCATGTTCAGATGGATGAAAATAAACATTTTGTTTACTTCCCACAAAGCCACAGATGGAATTGATTTCTCTGCGCCTTTGTAAAGTCTTGGGGATTAAAGGAAAGCCAAGGCTGGCCTTGCTAAATGGATGACTAAGCGTACCTCAAATGTGGTTTTTTGGTCAGGTTTCACAGTCATTAATAAATATTTATTGTTTAAAGTTGTTTGCTTATGTTTTTTTATAACAACCATCAATCACCATACTGTAATAATTTAGGCATTACTAAATTGGATAAATTATAAAGTGGAACTTTAAAACAATTAAAATTACAATTAAAAATTACAATTAAAAATTACAATTAAAAATTCAGTAGGATTGAGAATCCTATTCTCACAATTCTAGATGAAGTTGGGAATCCAATAAAAATAAGGACAAACCAGAAGTAATAATTAAACAAACCAACAAACAAACAAAAAACCAAAAAAAGCCTCCTTCTTCCTTAATAGTTGGGTTCTGGTTTTTATGATAACTCGCTACTGCATTGATTTGTGTACGAAGGTTGTTGCTAATCCAGCTCCTGATGGTTTTGTCTAAGCAATAGAGCAAAACAGATAGATCACTTTTTAATTGCAATAAAATTTTTAGTAATTTTCAGCTTTCAGTGATTTCGTAATAATTTATTCCAGATGAAAATGTTCAATGTTTTTCTTTCGGCAATACTGTATTAACAGGTTTTCCTTTCAAATATTGGTAGATGGGAAACCTCCTTGAACAAGCTGGTTTATGCATCTCAATAACTTGTGAGTTGCTGGAAACTAAAGATTTTAAAATAAAACAAATATTCACTATTTTTTTGTAGAAGAAAAGAACAAGTATGCATAAGTAAAAAATAAATGCTGAAAATTCCACTGATTAATTTTATTAACTGATTTCATAGGTCTGGCAGTTTCTTTGTTATGCCCTGTGAAATTAAATGTCTGTATAGATGGAAACAGAGAAGAAAAACAGACATTTGTGTCAGTGCTTCTTCTAACTAATAGCAACCTGGCCAGTACAACCAGTTTGCCATGATGCTTGACAGTGCCAATTAATGAGAAAAACGCCCAAACAGGCAGACCTCACTGAACCCTGAATTTCAGTTGAAATTACTACAGTTTAGCTCAACAATCATCATGAATAAGTATTGCATGTCAGGTTGTGCTACATATTCTTCCATATTTATGAGTTGTGTTAAGGAAAATATAGGCTTTCTAGTTTGCCTGAAATAAGTGTGCTGTTGTTAACTCTGGCACCTGTTAAATAGTCAGGGTAGACCAAATATCATTTTTAGCTGACAACATATTAGGCATCAGATCATTTTCTGTAGTGAAATAACTGGTCTTCTTGGAGGGGTTGAAGATGCACTCTTGGTTCAGCTGCCAGAATGCCCTCAGACATCAGAAATGGGTAGCTTTATCTGGAGACACTGCATATGGGACAAGATCCGTCCTTGAGCACACGATCACTACTTTACAGCAAAGGCAAACAGATGTCTCTGCATCAAGTATTTTTGGATAGTGTTTTTAGATATTCAGTGACTTAAAAGAGGTAAAAGTGTTGAATTACATTGAGAGATACTTCATATTCATGTCTTCAACTTTATTAACTGGATGTTGCATGGCAACTTCCACAGGGTTTACTTAGAGTGATGAATGCTGTAGAATGAAGGGTTTTAAAAAACCCATGCCATGACAAACTCCTACATCACTTCTGCTAGTCCACTTTTACAAAACCAGTGTTTGTGTGCTCTGTTTTTCGATACTGTGGAATTAGGATATAAAAAATGCCCTTACTAATTTATTTGTTGAGTACTACCATCCTGATAAAAATTGCTTGTACTCCTTCTTATCAGAAGTCAAAAGAAGAAATAGGAGATGGTCTGTGAAACTATCAATTAGAGAAAAGACTGAGGAGTATGTTTTCCCATACTGTATAAATAAATACACTCCTAAACTATTTTTCATACAATGCCATGGAAACTAAAAGATATATATAAGGATTGCAGAAAAGAGATTAGGCAAGCTCATAGGAGATAGAATAATCAGGCAAAAAAGTCTGGAGGGAGCTGGAAACAGTGACTCAGTAAACCTTATGCCTCCAAACATTGGTAGGGAACGGCAAAAGCAAAATCATTCTATACACCCCCCCCCTCCATTTTATAATTATTCTTTAAATATTCAATGCAATATACTAGTAGAAATGGAGCATTTGATCTCATTCAGTATGACTTACATTTATACTCTTATACTTTTTCCACAGAAGCAATAATCCTAGAGTATCATAGCTCACTGATGATCCCCTTCTGTGGACACTCCTAAAGAGCCTTTAACCTCTCATTAACCCTTCCAGGCATCTTTCTACAGAAATGCTTCTGCTTTTGGTTTCTGCCTGAGCTGTTAAACCAAACACCAAACCTGTTACCTCTGTAGGGCTGATTACACCGATTTCTGTCACTGAGATAAACAACAGATTTTAGCAGCAAAATCACACTAAAAAACTGGATCATTACTTATATTTATACAGTGTTGATGAGTATAATTTTATTTCTACAGTGCTATCAGAGAGAAAGGTTAATGTTCAGAGCATCAGTTAAGATCAAAAAATAATCTTACTGATGCTGACCATGAAAAACAGTAGAACTGTTCAAAAGTTCAAGTCACACTCATATGGATGATGACAAATTAACTGGTAATAGAACATACTGGAAAGCAGAGAAGTCAGTTGTGTGATTAAAGTGAAGTCAGAGATTATTTCCTTTAAGGGTATTTAATGGGTAAATACAATTTGTCAAGTTTCTTTAGAGTTTATCTGCAAATAATTGCCTAAATGTAACATACATTTTTACCCTGTTTTATTTTATCTGGTGGGAATTGGTTTCTGTTTTAGGATGTTCAAGCCAACTCTCACTGTATTGTCCTAAATAGTTTCCAAATCTTGCCTCATCTTAAGACCAAGCCTGTTCACATAAAATTTCATGACTTGCAGAAGGAAAAAAGAGTATATGTTGGACAAATATTAACAATTTTGTTTCGGTTGTAACCTTGGATTTAAAGAGATGTATCTAGTAATATTTGATGCATGAGGCTCTCCTTGTACTAGTTTTCTCATTTGGCTTTGCAAAGCCAGGTATTTCAAGGATTTGCAAGCATGTTTCTCAAAAAGCCCAGAATACTGACCAAAGCCCAGAGAGGTGTGGAAATTCTTCTATTTTCATACTATTTTTATGCACAGAAGAGCTGTTTATCTGCTTTGGAAAATAGCAGCTTTTGTTGATTTTGTTTTTCCCCCTGTAAAGATACAGTTGGTTGGTTCCTATAGGAACAAAGTGTTGATGCTCTCCTAGATAACTGTAAACTGTAAAACTGTAAAACTGTAAAACAGAAAAAAAAGGTGGAAGTGAGCATGCTCAAAACTTTAAGTCTTCTGCACTGAACCTCTTTTGAGAATCAGTGATAAATTAACAAAGTGATTCAGGAAGTAAATATTTGTGACACATTTCAATGAATTTCTTTTCAATTTGTTTTGTTTTCATATAAAGACCTACAACAAACAGACATGGAGGGCGTAGAAAAGCATCAATAGTGAAACCACATATGTTAGAAAGTTAAATGAGAGACATTAAAAACATGAAATATTTTAAAGATATTTTAGTAAAATCATCAAAACCATAAATAAAAGCAAAAGTTTCTTAACTGAATTTTCAATTTCCTTGAAATATGAATACATACATGTACAAAATATATGAGAGTTACTTTTCTTTGCAAATTGCATTTATAAAACTCTCAGATTAATCCCTTGTCATGGGAAATAGGAATAAGTAAAAATTCTTCACAGAGGTCACACCTGTTCTTTTTTTTTTTTTTTTTTAAAGTTCTTATAAATATAGTTTTAACTTCTGAAAGGTGGGAGAAAACTTTACCCATTCTAGGCACATGTTTGTAACAAATAGGCCAAAATGAATTCATGATTTTCCAAATCCATTGATCCTTCATGTGGTACTGCCGTCCTTTCTCTCACAGTTGCTTGTTTGTGCTCCAAGATACAATCTTTTTCACCTTCACAAAGTATATAATTGACTGAATAATAGAACAGCAAAATCAATCAAGTTTCACTCTTGACCCAGCACAGCCAAGTCCACCACTGAACAATTTTCCTAAGTGGCACATCTACACGTGCTTTAAACACCTCCAGGCATGATGACTCATGAGTGAGACAAACCAGATCAGGGAAATTAAGTCAAGTCAAAGTAAGCTGAGTGTTAAACCATGTTTGCTCTGCATGGCTTTTATTATTGTACTAACAGGGTTTTTTTTAGTAGAACAAAATAGAAAATATTAAAATATAATAATTTTTAAATAAAATATTAAAATAGAATTTTAATAGAAAATCCAGAAATAATCAATTGATGGAAATGAGTGGGAAACTAAGGAAGAGTGATATTAGGTGAAAGATTTCACAGCTTCTAGCCTTGGATACCAAGGAGATTTATCAGTTTGGCTTGCCTTGACAACAGAGCAATCACTCAGTGCTAAAAATGCTAAATTGGTGGAAAAAATGTGCAATACACAAAACTCCCAAGATTTGTTTACTTGAATGGTTCTTTCATAATGATTTGATAGTCTGAAGTCAGTTTGTCATGTGCAATTAAGACTTCTGCAATAACATTTTTTAGCAAGTGTTTTAAGGATAACAGTGAAAAAAATAGTCTCAAGGTGATAGTACATTTCTTGTGGTTTAAGAAAAGAATGAAATAAAATATATGTTACTTGAACACAATATTTCACATTTTTTAAGTGACAGTAGCTTGAGAATCCCAATTTGAGCTCTCCTTCAGGTATTGTCCTCAGATCTACTTAGTCCCAAGACAGAAATTGTCTTCAATGCAGCTCATACATAGGCTTATCTCTTGATTCCACAACTGTGTCTATAAACCAGCTATGAAGACAATGGAAGTAAAATGTTCTTGATTGTTCCTGACAATGCAACATGAAGCAATACCTAAAAGCCGCATTACAGGAAGCTCAGGTTGAATGCTAGAAAAGGTAATTCTATGTGCTGCCATTCAGTGAGACTTGGACAGGCTGAAGAGCTGTATAGGGAGGAACATAATTAAGTTGAACACAAGCAAATGCAGGATGCTGCACCTGGGAAAGATTGCACTTGACACCTTTGGGGAGAGAGGGTTATGTGTGTGATGTGTAGGTCTGTGTGTTTGGAGGATTTTTACAGTTGTTCAAATTAGTAAATTGACATAATAAAAAGCATTATTCTACCTTTCAGGTTCTGTTCTCATGAGCCTTTTCAATTATCTGGCTCAAACTCCATGCTGTATCTAAAGCAAAGTTCAGTTTGTATAGTTATCCTCCAGCAGTGGGTGCACACCCCCTCTGCACCTGAACTGTTCTTACAAAGACCAGAAGCCTCCCCATCACACACCCAAAATCTCTCCTCCTATACTTTGGCTGAATGGTACAAACCTGGCCTCAGAAAAGCACCCGCTATCACACATGGCCAATTGTTTGAGTCTAACCATTGACATTTCAGTCTCTCTTACCAGCCTGTTGGAAAGCAGCTCTACAGAAAAGAGCCTGGGGGTCCTGCTGGACAATGAGCAATCCATGAGCCAGCAATGTGTCCTTGAGGCCAAGAAGACAAATGGTGTCCTGGGATGCATTAAGAAGAATGGGGAAAGAAGGAGGTAAAGGAAGGAGATCCTGCCCTTCTACTCATGCCTGATGAGGCTGCATGTGGAACACAGCCAGGTCTGGGCTCCTCGGTACATAAAAGACAAGCAAGTTCCAAAGAGGGTTCAGTGGAGGGCTATGAAGAGGAGAAGAAGACTAGAGCATTTCTCCAATGACATAAGGCTGAATAAGCAGGGCCTGCTTAGCCTGAAGAGAGGAATGAGAGGAGATCTTATAAATGCCTAAAAAGGATAGATGTCAAGAGGTTTGAGTCAGGTTCTTTTCATTGGTGCCCAGGGACAGTAAGAGGGGCAATGGGCACAACTGAGACACAGGAAGGTCCAGCTGACTACGAGGAAAAAGTTCTTTACAGAAAAAAGCACTAGAAAAGGCTGCTAATAGAGGTTGTGGAGTTTCTTTCTCTGGAAATATTCAAAACCTGCCTGGATGTGATCCTGTGCAACCTGCTCTGTGTGAGTCCACTTTATCAAGGGAGCTGGACTTAATAATCTCCAGAAGTTCCCTCCAACCCCAGCCACTCTGTGATTATGAATGCATTCCATAACAGCGCAATGAGGTCTCCACAGAAGTTATGATCCCCTTGAAAAGTTTTTATGTGTTTGTTGTATGAATTCATGACGGACTTAGAACCATAGCAGCTTAAATTGGAGAGCTGGGACAAATAATTTCCAGAGTTGTTTTCAACCAGCATTTCTATGACTCATTTGTTCTGCATGTATGTTAATTGTTTTCCCAAGAATTCTGCCTGGTATGTATTAACCTTTTGCAGACAGCTGGTGTGAAAATGAAACAATTAAAAACCCCTCATGTTTAAAAAGTGATACTAAATTATCCAGTTCCTGAAAATCAGTCATGAAATCAGTTGTTTTTTAAAATGATATCTACAATAGTATAACATCAATGTAAAGGATTATAATATAAAGGGTACTACATCAAAGACCAGAACTCTTAGATCTGTTTAGAATATTAAAAAGACAGAAATCACTCTCAAATCTTTAGAAGATAGATCTACCACAGAATTACTACAAAATAATAATGAATTTATTATTAAGAAATGTTAAAATAAACCCACTATTACTTTCTAAAGGACCAGCCTCATTATCTAGTGTCTAGGTTATTTTAGTTTTTTCCTTTCTTTTCCTAACATAATCAAAATGTAGACTAGAATTTATACATAATTCCTGAATTGTCTAGTATTTCTCTTCTGATATCCAAGTTAAAAATGTTCATATTTCTTCCATTTTTCAAAACTTTGCAGAGTCTCCATATAAAAGGGTTTAATTGCTGTGGAGATATATACATGACCTCATACATGAGCAAAGAACTGCACTGAACAAAACTCTCAGTCTGAACCTTAATTACAATGCCACTCTTTACCATTTTTAGATTTTTTGTTGCTCTCCCCTGCTGCTCCTTGGATCTTTCTGACAAAAACCTCAGCTTGCTCTATGGGTCCCTTCAGCTAACTCTCAGCATAATGATTTAAACAAAAGTAATTTCAAAATGAAACTAGTTCTTTCATCATTCAAAACTATCTCAGTGGAAACTTACAGTGAACTATCTTAAATAAAATAGAATAATATGATTCAAACCTTTCAAAAAGATGTTTGTATTTTCTAATGGACACACAAACCCTCTCTAGCAGCCTCTGAAAGAATGATTCCAAAAATATGAATTCTCTAAATTTCATTAAAAAAATTACTAACGAGGTTTGAAAAATGAGATTATGGATGGTATTTAAAATCGGAAACAGCTACTACCAGTTGAAAAGCCTCAGTTCTTGGAGGAAATGGAGGATGGGGATGAATATTTACCTATTTTTTTTTAAGAATAATGTAGCTACCCAATGAAGAGAAGAGCAAAGATTGAAATGTGTCATTTTTTGTGGTTGCAAACTTTGAGTCACCTGAATATTAAACTACAGTGACCTTTAGCACATAAGTATCCCAATAATGTCCTAAAGTTTCAATAGTATTAAAGATAGATAGAAAAGTAACTGCCAAGATTTCTTTGAAGTCATTCTGAAGAAAATATTACTATTTTCAAGAAAATTTGATTGTGATAGCAAAATAAAGTCTTAGCGAGTAATACATTTGAAAGAGTTTCTTGATTTAAACAGACTTCAGAATCTGGATGATTATAAAATTTCTCAAATAGGTTTTTAAATTTAAATTAATTTTATAATGAGATGTGATTAGCATATGCTTGAAAACATACCCTGGGCCTCCTTATTCACTCAGAAGAGTTTATGTGAGTCCTATATTTTTTATCTTTATAAAGTTTTGTTTGATCTTCTAAACATTATGATTACAGTATGGAAAGTGGTTTTTGTTGCTCTTCAGAGTATGCTAAATATGCATACAAAAATAGTATGAGACAAACACAGAAGGAAAATTACAAAGCCAAATGAATATGAAGGTACACAAGACTGTGAATGTCTTGTGTCAAATGAATGTGAAGGATCATAATTATCCTTCAATACGTGGTCAGTTACCCCCATAGGTATTATTATATTGTTGGAATATATTAGAATAGGGGTCATAACTTACTGTAGCTGTCACTACCAATTATAAGTTCTATAGTTAGAATTATTCCCAGTTAACAGTATTTGCACATAATTATTTGTCTGACAGGTTGTGAACCTGATCAAAAGCCCAGTGCAGCTGACTAAGGTGTGAAGGGACTTTGACAGACTGCTAAATTCAACATTTTTCTCGTATTAGTGTTTTGTCCTCAAAATCCAATTTAACCACTATCAAATGGATTTACAGGGAAAAAGGCAAAATACCACTGTAATTTCCATTAGAAGCATTATCTACAGAAATAACTTCTGCAAAGATGCTCTGAAAGGAACCTGGAAATAACAGTGCAAATAGACTCTTGACACTTTAATCTTCATTGTTGGAAAATACATAAAGTTTGCATCTTGTTTTATGCTTTCTCATTTCTGCTTCTAGGAGCATGTAGAAATCACACACTAAACAGGTACTCCTTTAGAAAACAGACCACAGTTTAAGTTCATTTTTATATGGAACAGTGTGTGAACATGTGGACTGTAGACTTGCTTTCCAAAGGCAATAAATAATTGGGAGAGCACATCAGAGAATCACAGAATCACAGAATCACAGAATCACAGAATCACAGAATCACAAGGTTGGAAGAGACCTTCAAGATCGAGTCCAACCCAGCCCTAATACCTCAACAAAACCATGACACTGAGTGGCACAACCAGTCTTTTTCTAAACACATACAGAGATGGTGACTCCATCACCTCCCCAGGCAGACCATTCCAATACTTTACCACCCTTTCTATGAAAATCTTTTTCTTAATATCCAACCCTTGGCACAGCTAGAGACTGTGTCCTCTCCTCCTGTCTGTTGTTGCCCAGAGAAAGAGACCAACCCCCATCTGCCCACAACCACCCTTCAGGAAGTTGTAGAGAGTGATAAGGTCCCTCTGAGTCTCCTTTTCTCCAGGCTAAACAACCCCAGCTCCCTCAGTCGTTCCTCACAGGGTTTGTGTTCCAAGCCCCTCACCAGCCTCCTCTGGACATGCTCAAGTGTCTCAATGTCCTTCCTGAACTGAAGGCCCAGAACTGGACACAGCACTCCAGGTGTGGCCTCACCAGTGCCCAGCACAGGGGGAGAATGACCTCCCTGCCCCTGCTGGCCACACTATTCCTGATCCAGGCTAGGGGCCATTTGCCTTCTTGGCCACCAGGGCACACTGCTGGCTCATGTCCAGCTGGCTGCCACCAGCACCCCCAGGTCCCTTTCTGCCTGGGCACTGTCCAGCCACATCATCCCGAGGCTACATTGAAGGGGGTTATTGTGGCTGAAATGCAGGACCCAGCACTTGGAGTAACTAAACTCCATCCTATTGGACTCTTCCAATCCATCCAACCATTCCAGGTCTCTCTGCAGAACCCTCCTACCTTCCACCAGACCAACACACGCTCCCAGCTTGGTGTCATCTGCAAATTTACTAACGAAAGACTCACTACCCTCATCCATGTCATCAATAAAAACATTGACCAGAACTGGCCCCAGCACAGACCCCTGAGGGACACCACTGGTGCCCAGCCCCCAGCTGGATGCAGCACCATTCACCACCACTCTCTGGGCCCAGTCATCCAGCCAGTTCCTAACCCAGCACAGAGTGCTCCTGTCCAAGCCGTGGGCTGCCAGCTTTTCCAGGAGTGTGCTGTGGGAGACAGTGTCAAAGGCCTTGCTGAAGTCCAAATAGACACATCCACAGCCTTTCCTGCATCCACCAGGGTCACCTGGTTATAAAAGGAGACCAGGTTGGTCAAACACAACCTACCCCTCCTAAACCCATGCTGGCTGGGTCTGATACCCTGGCCACCCTGTAAATGTTGTGTGATGGCACTCAGTATAAACTGCTCCATTACCTTACTGGGTACTGAGGTCAGGCTGACTGGCCTGTAATTACCAGGATCCTCCTTCCTACCCTTTTTGTGAATGAGTGTCACATTGGACAGCTTCCAGTCATCTGGAACCTCCCCAGTGAGGCAGGACTGTTGGTAAATGATGGAGAGCAGCTTCACAAACTCATCTGACATCTCCCTCATCACCCTGGGATGGATCCCATCTGGTGCCAGGGATTTATGAACATCCAAGTGGTTCAGCAGTTCTCTGACTGCCTCCTCCTGGATAGCAGTGGGACCATTCTGTTCCCTGACACCATCCAACCCAAGAGGACAGTTGTCCTGAGGACAAACCATCTTCCCACTAAAGACTGAAGCAAAGAAGGTGTTAAGGACTTTTGCCTTCTCCTTATCTGCAGTTTCTAAGTTGCCTCCCACATCCAGCAGAGAGAGATCAAAGGTTGGTTTTACCCTTCTTTTTACCATTAATATATTTGTAAGAACATTTTTTTATTGTCCTTTACAGAAGTTGCCAAATTAAGTTAAAACTGAGCTTTGGTCTCCCTAATTATTTTCCTACATGCCTTACCCCCTTAAATACTTGCTGAGAGATTGTCACGATCCGCAAGGTGGGGTTCTTGATGTGGTTCTTTTAGTCGGTATTAGCGTACAAAAGATTACCAGCAAACCAAGGACTTAAATAGCAAAACACACTTTATTGGGTGCTCATCAGCACTAATATGCAATAGAGAGAAAAGAGGAGAAAGCAAAGCATAAGGAAGAGAGAGTAAGGGGAATATAGCTACCAACATCAAAGTCTACTCAGCCGTCCAATGACGCAGAGTCTTCTGTCCATTGGGGAGATCTCAAAGGAAGGTAAATTTGGGGTGTGATTTTATAGTCTTTTGCAAAGCGAGTGGCACAGGGCCAAAACCAGAGGAGACTGATGATCACTGTGATGAATTCCATTATGCTGGGGGCAGGTGTAGGGTACAGAGCAAACCACATCTTGCTCACCAGCAGGAACAAGGGCAATGTGTCGTGGAAAACCCGTTGCGCAGGTTACCATGCACAAGCCTCTGCTCACCAGCAGGAACAAGAGCAGTGTACCATGCAACCACCCGCAAACAATCACTTAGCAAACATCCACCTCAGCTAGGCCTGAACCCCTAAACCAAGTCTCTTGTGATATTCAGGGTCTCAGTCTCTGTCCTTGAGACAGTTGTGAGACAGATGAGTGAATCTGCAGAACATCTCTTACAGAGATCTGTGCCTCCTTCCAAAGATGATACATCTGGTTTTTATTCCTAAGTTCCTCTGAAACCTCATTGCCTATCCAGGCTGGACATTTGCCTCATCAACTCATCTTTCAGCACCCAGGGACAATCTGTTCCTGTGCCCTCAAGATCTCTGTTTTGAAGCACGCCCAACTTTCCTGCACTCCTTTGTTTTTAAGGGCTGATTCCCAAGGAACTCTTTGAGTAAGTCTCCTTAACAGGCCAAAGTCTTCCCTCCCAAAAGTCTTATGTAAAAGTCTTATGGATGTTCCTCCTGATTTCACCAACTATCAAGAACTCTATAATTTCATGATCACTGTGCCCAAGCAGCCTCCAACCACCACATCTCCCATCAAACCATCTCTATTTCTAAACAGGTCTAACATAGTCCCTTCCCTGGTGGGCTCACCCACCAACTGAGACAAAATTCTGCCCTCTAGACACTCTAAAAGCTTCCTGAACTCCCTCTTTTCTGCTGTATTAAGTTCCCAGCAGATGTCTTGTAGGTTAAAATCCCCTACAAGGACAAGGGCTGGTGACCTGATATATTCTCCAGAATAAGTTGTCCACCTCTTCCTGCTGGTTGGAAGGGCAATAGACTCTCAGTAGGATGTCAGCCTTCTTGTCCTTGCCCTTAATTCTTACCCATACGCATTTAACTTCATTGTCATTAGTTCCAATACCTATGACATCAATAGCCCTAATATAAAGGGCCACCCCTCCTCCTTTTTTGCTTTTTCTGTCTCTTCTGAAGAACTTGTAGGCATTCAGTGCAGTGCTCCAGCTATGTGAGTCATCCCACCACATTTCTGTGATGGTGACTACATCACAGCTTTGCTGTTGTACCATGGCCTCCAGCTCATCTTGTTTATCACTCACGCTGAGTGCATTGGTGTACATGCACATCAGCTGGGCTACTGATTTCACCCTTGATTCTGGCTTACCACCCTTGGCCTGCTTCCAGACAGCCCAGTTTCACCTGCTTCCCCCTCCAAACATAGTTTAAAGCCCTCTCAATGAGTTCTGCCAATTAATGAGCTAAAATCCTTCTACCCCTAACAGAGAGATGGAGACTATCCAGTTCCCCCAGGCCAGGTGCTGAAAAAGTTGCCCCATGATCAAAGAACCCAAAATTCAGCTGATGACACCAACCCTTGAGCCACTTATTGATAATGCGGGCTCTCCTATTCCTTTTGTTGTTTTTCTCAGCCACCAAAGGGACTGAGCAGAATACTACCTGTGCTCATGCTCTATCAACCACTTGACCCAATGCCCTAAAGTCCCTTTTTTTTTTGCCCTGACACTCACTCCTCTTTTCAATCTCATCACTGCCAACCCAGAGTATCAGCAGTGGGTAATTATCCAAGGGATGAATCAGTCCAGGGAGTCTCTCAGTGATATTCTATACCCGTGTCCCACGGAGTCAGCAGCCCTCCCTGTGGGATGGGTCCTGTCAACATATGGGGCCTTCTGTTCCCCTCAGAAGGGAGACACCCACTACAACTACCCTTCCTTTCTTTTTAGCATTAGAGGTGGTGACCCATCCAACAGATGCCCAACTCACCGGGCAGATCGTTTTCTTCTGTGTCCTCTGACTCACCCTCTAGATCCAGGGCCTTATACTTTCTCTGAAGTGGCACCTGGGTAGGTGATAGGGATCAGGAGGAATTTTTATTATTACCTCCCCAAGTAGAGATCTATTTCCACTCCCCATCACTGAGCAGGTGTCCTCCTAGTGCAAGTGGGAGGCATGGGAGTCCTCTGGCTTCAGGTGGGCCTCCCTCAAGGGTGGAAGGGTGGAACTCCACCAATCCACCTCCCTTTCACTTTCTCTAATATTCCTCAGTCTTTCAACTCCCTCCCTTATCTTGCCCAGCAGTGAAAGGAGATAATTCACCTGTTCACACCACAGGCAGGCTTCTTCTGCAGTGCCCCCTGGTATCTGGACAGACACATTCTTTTTGGAGGTTTCTACATGGATACATACATTTTTACTAACTGCAGTTTTGATTGTGTAAAAACCACTACTAACAAAAAAAAAAAAAATAACACAAAACAAAACACAGAACAAACAAACAAACAAACAACCCCATAAAACCCCAAAACAGCAACAACAACAACAACAAACCCAAAACAAACAAAAAAATAAAAACCAAAAACCAGCCAACCAACAGAACAGCAATCTGAGGCCCCCAATTGCAGGAGGAAACCTGCAACCCTGCCTGCTCGAGCTGCTGTGTTAACTGCCATGCCATGCCCTCAGAGCCATGCCATGCCCCTGTTCTCTGCACTCCCTAAACCCCTCTTTTAATCAGCCCACTGCTCACTGGAGGAAATCCCTGCCCTGTGCCTGGGTGCCTATGAGAACAAGAGCAAGATGATTTCCATGTGTAAGCAGTAGAAAACTGCTACACTCAGGTACTTAGTTGCTCTTCATAGAATTATAGAACATGTCCAAAAAGGCTTGTTTATCAACTGCCTATTATATTTGTAGTAGCTGTCTGTGATACAATGAGCCTCTCAACGTCACATTCACTGAGATCCTGGTTGCCAAAGCAGTGTAAGCATTCAACTAGAGACTGAGTTTCTATGTCAGGCTGGAAAATAAGCACTAAGCATTTTGAATTATATGAGTTTGGTATTGAACCCTCCACTGATGAAGTAGAAACTTAGGATGGGTTAAGATTTGCCATAAACTGTATTTGAAACAAAAATCAAGGAAGAAATGAAGGGATATAGCCGAAGTTTTATTTATTCACAGAACTTCACACATAACCTCCACCCTAATTCTGCTGCTGAAGTCAAAAGCAAACAGAGGTGGCTCCTGTGAGAAGCTACTGAAAGCTTCTTCTAATTCTGGCAGAGCCAATCCCTGGGAGCTCCAAGACAGATGTGCCCCTGGCCAAGGCTGGGCTAAGTAGAAATGGCAGTATGATAGCAGAAGAAGAAGAAGAAGAAGACGAAGAAGAAGAAGACGAAGAAGAAGAAGAAGAAGAAGAAGAAGAAGAAGAAGAAGAAGAAGAAGAAGAAGAAGAAGAAGAAGAAGAAGAAGAAGAAGAAGAAGAAGAAGAAGAAGATGATGATGAAGAGGATGATGAAGATGATGAAGAAGATGAAGATGAAGAAGATGAAGATGAAGAAGATTGTCTTGGTTCTAGAAGACAGGTGTCTGCTAGGGAGAGCAGGAGCCTCCCTTGCGATGAAAGAATGTAGACCCCCTCCCTCCGAATTATTATAATTTTGAAATCAAAGGGTTTTCAGGCAGCGATCTGGGGATAGGAATAACAGTTCTTTACTAGTATAACCAGGTAAACAAACAAACAATAACTACAGCAATAACAAGAAAACAGAACCAGGGACCCCGGGACAGCTTTCTCGGCTGAGACGGGATGGAGGAGAGGCTTGGTTTTCACAAACCCCTCGGGCAGTCAGTCCTGGTGCTCCTGCAGGGCTCCGAGGAAACAGTCAGCTGGAACAGCAGGGACGAGCTGTGATCCTGGGCTGGTGGATGAGGTGTATCAGCAGCTCCACGGCGATGCCTGGCAGGACAGGGGGTGCGAGGCCACCAACCAAAGAGGGGAGAAGGAGAGGCAGCAGCTCCGCGACCCAACGCACGAACGTCCTTCTTCCCCGAAGCCGAGGGAAAAAAAAAAAAAAGCCAGCCAAAAACTGTCCCCACCCTCCTTTTCTGCCCCCTTCCCCGCCACCCTGGGCTCGGCTACTCTTTGTCCTTCGTGAGCACCCTTAAGTACCGGTAGTTAGGCTTCCCAGCACATAATGGGTAAAAATTCCCACCTAACCCTCAACACTATCCACCCCGAATTTTTTCCCATACCAAAATGTTACATCAAATATTAAACCTTTAAATTATACACTAACACATACTACTTTAACTATATACATATGTACATGCAGATACAGATACAAGCACAGTGTCATGGGTAGTTCACCCTAAAACCAGGTCTCCTTGAGGTATGCACCGGGTCTTTCCATCTTTTTGCATCACCCACCAAGTGCAACCCGGTCCTTGAGCAAAGACAACCCCACGGATTGGATTGTCTTTGCTGGAGGCAGAATTAACCCAAACAGTTTTTCCCAGCATACCTCTCATGTGTACCACTGGAACCTTATCTCCATCTGTCGTTCTAAAGGGCTCAGATTGGGCAGGGCCTGCTCGGTTAGTGGAACCTCGGGTGTTCACTAACCATGTGGCTTTTGCTAAATTAATCTCCCAGTTCTTGAAAGTTCCCCCACCCAGCGCCTTCAAGCTGGTTTTAAGCAGGCCATTGCACCGTTCAACTTTTCCAGCAGCGGGTGCATGGTAGGGGATATGATACACCCACTCAATGCCATGTTCCCTAGCCCAGCTGTTTATAAGGCTGTTCTTGAAATGAGTCCCATTGTCTGACTCAATCCTCTCAGGGGTGCCATGCCTCCAAAGGACCTGCTTTTCAAGTCCCAGGATGGTGTTCCGGGCAGTGGCATGAGGCACAGGGTAGGTTTCCAGCCATCCAGTGGTGGCTTCTACCATGGTGAGCACGTAGCGCTTTCCTTGGCGGGTTTGGGGCAGTGTGATGTAGTCAATCTGCCAGGCCTCTCCATACTTGTATCTGGACCACCGCCCACCGTACCAGAGGGGCTTCAACCGCTTGGCCTGCTTGATCGTGGCACACGTCTCACAGTCATGGATAACCTGAGAAATACTGTCCATGGTTAGATCCACCCCTCGGTCTCGTGCCCACTTATAGGTGGCATCTCTACCCTGATGACCTGAGGCATCATGGGCCCATCGAGCTAGGAACAACTCTCCCTTGTGTTGCCAATCTAAGTCTGTCTTTGACACCTCTATCTTTGCAGCCTGATCCACCTGCTCATTGTTTCGGTGCTCTTCATTAGCCCTACTCTTGGGGACATGGGCATCTACATGACGGACCCTCACAGACAGTTTCTCTACCCTGGTGGCGATGTCTTTCCACTCATCAGCAGCCCAGATTGGCTTTCCTCTGCGTTGCCAGTTGGCCTTTTTCCACCTTTCCAACCATCCCCACAGAGCATTGGCTACCATCCATGAATCTGTGTAGAGGTAGAGCTTTGGCCACCTCTCTCTTTCAGCAATGTCCAGGGCCAGTTGAACAGCTTTGAGTTCAGCAAGTTGGCTTGATCCACCTTCTCCTTCAGTGGCCTCTGCGACCTGTCGTGTGGGGCTCCATACGGCTGCTTTCCACTTCCGGTTCATCCCTACGATGCGACAGGAACCATCAGTGAACAGAGCGTAGCGTGTTTCTTCTGCTGGCAGCTGGTTATACGGTGGAGCTTCTTCAGCCCGTGTCACTTGTTCCTGCTCCTCTTCATCAGTGAGACCAAAGTTTTCACCTTCAGGCCAGTTTGTAATTATCTCCAAAATCCCAGGGCGATTTGGGTTTCCAATACGGGCGCGCTGCGTGATGAGGGCGATCCACTTGCTCCATGTAGCGTCGGTGGCGTGGTGAGTAACAGGAACTTTTCCTTTGAACATCCACCCCAGCACTGGCAGTCGGGGTGCCAGGAGGAGTTGTGCTTCTGTGCCAATCACTTCTGAGGCGGCTTGGACTCCTTCATAGGCAGCTAAGATTTCCTTCTCTGTGGGAGTGTAGTTGGCTTCGGACCCTCTGTAGCTTCGGCTCCAGAATCCCAGTGGTCGGCCTCGAGTCTCCCCAGGCACTTTCTGCCAAAGGCTCCAGGACAAACCATTGTTCCCGGCTGCAGAGTAGAGCACGTTCTTCACATCTGGTCCTGTCCTGACTGGGCCAAGGGCTACTGCATGAGCAATCTCCTGTTTGATCTGAGCAAAGGCTTGCTGCTGTTCAGGGCCCCAGTGGAAATCATTCTTTTTTCGGGTAACCAGGTAGAGAGGGCTCACGATCTGGCTGTACTCAGGAATGTGCATCCTCCAAAAACCTATGGCACCTAGGAAAGCTTGTGTTTCTTTCTTGTTGGCTGGTGGAGACATTGCAGTGATCTTATTGACGACCTCAGTGGGAATCTGACGCCGCCCATCTTGCCACTTTACTCCCAGGAACTGGATCTCTCGAGCAGGTCCTTTGACTTTGTTCTTCTTGATGGCAAAGCCGGCTTCTAGCAGAATCTGGATGATCTTTTCTCCTTTCTCAAATACTTCCACTGCTGTGTTCCCCCACACAATGATGTCATCAATGTACTGCAGATGTTCTGGAGCCTCACCCTTTTCCAGGGCAGCCTGGATCAGTCCATGGCAGATGGTGGGGCTGTGCTTCCACCCCTGGGGCAGTCGGTTCCAGGTGTACTGCACTCCCCTCCACGTGAAGGCAAACTGAGGCCTGCATTCTGCTGCCAGGGGAATGGAGAAAAATGCATTAGCAATGTCAATAGTGGCGTACCACTTCGCTGCTTTGGACTCCAGCTCGTACTGGAGCTCCAGCATGTCCGGCACGGCAGCGCTCAGCGGTGGAGTCACTTCATTCAATGCACGATAGTCCACAGTCAATCTCCATTCTCTGTCAGACTTGCGCACAGGCCAGATGGGGCTGTTGAAGGGTGAGTGGGTTTTGCTGACCACCCCTTGGCTCTCCAGTTCTCGGATCATCTTGTGGATGGGGATCACAGCATCTCGATTTGTCCTATACTGTCGGCGGTGCACCGTTGAGGTGGCAATTGGCACTCGCTGTTCTTCCACCTTCAGGAGTCCTACTGCAGATGGGTTCTCTGATAGTCCAGGCAAGGTGTTCAATTGCTTAATGTCCTCTGCCTCCACAGCAGCTATTCCAAAAGCCCACCTGAGTCCCTTTGGGTCTTTGTAATAGCCATTTCGAAGGAAGTCCATGCCCAGAATACACGGGGCCTCTGGGCCAGTCACAATGGGATGTTTCTGCCACTCCTTCCCAGTCAGGCTCACCTCAGCTTCCAACAGAGTCAACTGCTGCGATCCCCCCGTCACCCCAGCAATGGAAACAGGTTCTGCCCCCACATGTCCTGATGGCATTAGGGTACACTGTGCACCAGTATCAACTAAAGCTTCGTATTTTTGTGGCTCTGATGTGCCAGGCCATCGGATCCACACCGTCCAAAAGACCCGGTTTTCCCGTGCCTCTTCCTGGCTAGAGGCAGGGCCCCTCTAGCACTGGTCATCCTCTCCTCCCTGGGCATACATGCTAGAGGTTCCTTCAAGGGGATCATCCTCTTTTCTGTAATATCTGGCAGTTTCGTCACGGGAGGCTGAGGCTACCTTCACTTTAGTGGAACCTTTCTGGTTACTGGTTCCCTGCCTGAGTTGACGCACTCGTGCTGCCAGGGCAGAAGTGGGTTTCCCATCCCACTTTCCCATGTCTTCCCCATGGTCACGTAGAAAGAACCACAGCTCAGTTCGTGAGGTGTACCCTCTCTCTCTAGCTGGGGGACGTGGGGCTTGGAGTTTTGGGCTTGTGACCCGCACTGGTGCCATATGGGAACTGCTCTTCCTCATCTCTTCCCTCATTTCCCTCATCTCCTCTTTGAGTTCCTTAATCACAGCAGAAATCTTAGCCTGATGTGGGCCATGGACCATACTGTCATAATTTCTAAGCCTGGTGGCAACAGAACCCACCGTCTCTCGGCCGTTATCGGCATTAATCGTTGCAATATAGGTGGTGTAGTCACGTGGCCCTAGATTTGCCAGACTCCACAACATCTGCCCAGTGCACCTGACTTTGTCGGGGTCATTATCATGCTGTCCACCCCTTCCAAAAAGGACCTCTAATATTGCCACTTCTCTCAGCTGTTGGATCCCTTCCTCAATGGTTTTCCATTCCCTTCTATGATAGTGCTCCTCCATTCTCTCTCTATGGACAAACCTTTCTCTTACACTCATCAAAAGCCGCTCCCAGAGGGAAAGGGGCCCTTGCTCCCTGACGAATATCTGATTCACACCTGAGTCCTGCGTCAAGGGTCCCACATTCCTCGCTTCACCACCATCCAGCTGCACGCCTGTACCCATAAGGTCCCAGACCCGAAGTAACCAGGTGGTATAAGGCTCACGCCCTCGCCTCACAATGTCTTTTTGTAACTTACGGAGACTGTCATATGTCAGAGACTCAGTAATGATTTCAATTTCTGGCTCCCCTGTGGGTTGTGAGGACCCTCCTTTCTTATCCTTATCAGCAGGGTGCTGTGATTTCATCTTAGACTTCCTTGTTTCCACAGGGGCAACAGCTGCTGGCTGTGACTGCCCTTGTGGTTCAGCTGGAACCTGGATGGTTGTAACATCTGTGGGTTCCACTGCTGCACCATCAGACTCTCCCTCTTTGGGGCAGGGGAAGGGTTTCCCAGCAGCTGAGTAAATGCACTCCTTTAGCATCTGGCCCATCTCACGTATCTCCTTCACCAGCACCCCCACCCACCCTGGGTGGTTCATTTCTGAGGTGGGCTGTGGGGCAGGGGCAGGCTCTGGAGCAGCACTCCCTGGGGCAGGGGCAGGCTCTGGAGCAGCACTCCCTGGGGCAGGGGCAGGCTCTGGGGCAGCACTCCCTGTCTCTGGGGCAGGGGCAGGCTCTGGAGCAGCACCCCTAGTCTCTGGGGCAGGGGCAGGCTCTGGAGCACCACTCCCTGTCTCTGGGGCAGGGGCAGGCTCTGGGGCAGCACCTCCGGTCTCTTTCCCTTTGTCTCTGAAGGCTAGGTAGAACAGGCCTATCAGCAACACCAGCCACTGTATGATGTCATTAGCATCCAGAGAAGATTTTAGCCCTTTGAAAACTGGCGGGGTAGGCCCAAGGAACTGGGTGAAAGGTTGGGAGAAAATTTCCCCAGCTGTCTTTTTCTCCCAGTAGGTACCATTATTAAAGTAACCTGAAAACCATCCAGTTAGTGTGTGACAGCTCTGAATCCATGAGCCCGCCGTCCAGAGGACGTTAAACATCCATGAATTCCTCACCTTATCAACCCACAAAACAAGCTGGATAATAGCCACAGTAGCCTTAGTTATAGGACCCATATTTAGGTAAGGTGCAGCAAATGGGAGAAATATAGCTGTGACCACATGGCCCACGAACCTGGGTAAGCTAAACAACATGGTTCTACCTAACAAGGTTTCTAAATCCAGCACACAAAAGTTAGGTTATTTAAGAACTGTTATTCCTTTTTTGCCCTTTTTCTCTCAGTGCCCCACGTTGGGCGCCAAAATCTGTCTTGGTTCTAGAAGACAGGTGTCTGCTAGGGAGAGCAGGAGCCTCCCTCGGGATGAAAGAATGTAGACCCCCTCCCTCCGAATTATTATAATTTTGAAATCAAAGGGTTTTCAGGCAGCGATCTGGGGATAGGAATAACAGTTCTTTACTAGTATAACCAGGTAAACAAACAAACAATAACTACAGCAATAACAAGAAAACAGAACCAGGGACCCCGGGACAGCTTTCTCGGCTGAGACGGGATGGAGGAGAGGCTTGGTTTTCACAAACCCCTCGGGCAGTCAGTCCTGGTGCTCCTGCAGGGCTCCGAGGAAACAGTCAGCTGGAACAGCAGGGACGAGCTGTGATCCTGGGCTGGTGGATGAGGTGTATCAGCAGCTCCACGGCGATGCCTGGCAGGACAGGGGGTGCGAGGCCACCAACCAAAGAGGGGAGAAGGAGAGGCAGCAGCTCCGCGACCCAGCGCACGAACGTCCTTCTTCCCCGAAGCCGAGGGAAAAAAAAAAAAAAGCCAGCCAAAAACTGTCCCCACCCTCCTTTTCTGCCCCCTTCCCCGCCACCCTGGGCCCGGCTACTCTTTGTCCTTCGTGAGCACCCTTAAGTACCGGTAGTTAGGCTTCCCAGCACATAATGGGTAAAAATTCCCACCTAACCCTCAACAAAGATGAAGAAGAAGATGAAGAAGAAGATGAAGAAGATGAAGAAGATGAAGAAGAAGAAGAAGGAGAAGAAGGAGAAGAAGGAGAAAGAAAGTTATTGTGCAGTTGTAATGGCAGCTAGAGAAGAGCAGAGTGAGAATATGTGAGAGGACCACATTTGCAGACACTAAGCAGAAGTGATGGAGGAGAAGGGGCAGGAGGTGCCCCAGGCACTGGATCTGATATTCCCCTGCAGCCCCTGATGCAGCCCATGGTGAAGCAGCTGTGCCCTGCAGCCCCTGGGGATCCACGGGGGATGCAGAGATCCACCCACAGCCCGTGGAGGAGCTCATGCTGGAGCAGGTGGATGCCTGGAAGAGTCTGTGGCCCCATGGAAGGCTTGTGCTAGAGCAGGCTCCTGGTAGGGTCCTGTAAATCCATGGAGAGAGGAGATTATGCTGGAGCAGGTTTCCTGGTAGGACTTGTGACCCTGTGAGGCACACATATTGAAGCATCCTGTCCTTGAAGGCTTGTTAGGTCATAAATTGGACTTGATATCTCTTTTTCATCTTGTTAATTCTGGGAATTCTGTGACAGCACCCCATGGAAGAATGATCCACATTGCAGTAGTTTGGGGTGAACTGTAGCTCATGAAATGGACTCACACTGAAGAAATTTATGGAGAACTGCCTCTTGTGAGAGTGACCCCATGCTGGAGTGGGTGAAAGAGTCCTCTCCATAAAAAGCAGGAGAAACAGCATGTGAAGAACTGACCATAACCCCCATTCCCTCTCTCCTGGCACTGCTGGGGGAGGCGGTAGAGCTGGGAAGGTGAGATGAAACTGTTTGTAAGGTCTGTTTTTAGTTCTCATTATCCTACTCTGACTTTGTTAGTAATGAATTCAATTAAAATCTCTAATTTTCTGTTCTCTCTATGGTGATATTTGGTGAGTGATCTTTCTCTGTCCTTATCTCAACTCATGAAACATTTCTTGTATTTTCTATTCCTTGTCCAACTGGGGAGAACAATGAGAGAGAGGCTTTGGTGGGTGTCTAGCATCTATCCAGGGTCTACCCATTACAGTATAAAATATGTGTTTTATATATAACTTCACAAATACAATGTAAAGTTATAAACTATTATTTCCTAAGGGCTTTGTTTAATAACAAACTGTAAGAGCGATCAAGTTTTGGTACAGTATACAGACACATCATTCATAAAAGATTTATGAGTCCACTCATGAATGAAATTGAATATCTTAGCTTTATTTACATATTGAGTTATTTCTTGAAACAAGTTGTCTGAGGAATTTCTCTTTCCAAATCAAGAAATCTGAGAACATAAGTATTCCTACTTTTTACTACAGAATTATGTGTGAAGAATTAAGGAGGCAGTTTTCCAGAAATCGGAGTTCCACTTATATGAAATCAACTTCTATGCAAGTGGTAATACACACTACAAACTTATATATGCCTGTAAAACTAAGGTAATCCAGCACAAAGAACCAGCATACTAGCTCACACTATCAAGTGTTTAAATCACAGAATTAAAGAATGGTGAAAGTTACAAGAGACTGCTGGAGGCCACTTAGTCCAGCCTTCTTGCTCAAGCTGACTATTTTAGAGAACATGAGTAGAGATTGTGTCCAGATGGTTCATGAACATCTTCAGTGAGGGAGATTTCATGAGATCTCCTCTCTGAGCAACTTGTTCCAGTGCTCAGTCACTGACACTGTAAAGAAGTTCTTCCTCATACTCAGGAGGAACTTTCTGTGCATTGGTTTCGGCCCACTGCCTCTTGTCTTATCACTTGGCATTGCTGAGAAAAGCCTGATCCATCTTCTCGACACCCTCTCTTTAGTTACCTATCTAGAGTCATAAGGTCACCTCTCAGGTGTTCCTTCTGCAGAATAAACAGGGTCAGTGCCCCCACACTTTCCTCATAAGTGAGGTACTCCAGTCCCCTAATCATCATCATATCCCTGTCTGGACTTGGTTCATGTCTCTCTCGTACTGAGAAGCCCAGAACTGGACACATGTATCATATGCAGATCTCTCTCTACAGTATTTCTTGTTTATAGTACCTATGCCACTAGCATAGCAAGAAACATATTTTGGTATGTTTGTTTCTTCATGATTTTTGGGGTTGAGTTTGTCAAAACAAAAAATAGTCCCAAACACAAACAAATATATTTAGGATTATTACATGAGAAAATGTAAATTATTTCCACAAAGATATTTTTATGGCTAATGTTATTCAATGGCTAAATTATGCTTTTACTAAATTTATACCTATACAATACGCTTCAGATCTCAAAAGTTTTCCAAAGAAGAAGCAATCTGGTTCCCCATTAAAACAAACAATTTGTTTAGAGCAGTGCTATCATTCTGACATGTCCTCTCATTTTTTTACTCTTCAGGGTAATAACTAAACTCTGTATTCTGATGCTCACACTCAGTTTTCCAGATGCTACATTTTTGCTCTGTATAGTTATGTATTTAGGAAACGACAGACATGATGAATATTTACATTTTTTAGATTCTTTACATTCATTAGAGAAAATATTCTATTAAACTCTCTCACCTCCTTCTTTATTTTTATGATATGGTTACTTCAGCACAAGTAGCCAATTTCTTTTATTATTTTATTAAAGTATATGGCACAGAGAAGAGATAATTTCAATAAATTTCTTTTTATAAGCTTCTTTATTTTTTTGAAGAAGAAAACCTATAAAGCAGGACTGAATCTATAAAGTAGAGTGGAATGAAACAATTAAAATTGCTAATTAAAGCACTTCACTTTTGTCAATGGTAAAAATGTAATAAGAAGAGTAATTATAATTTAACAACATTTAATTGAAGTCCATATTTTGTCTCTCACAGAAAATGTACCAGAGTACAGGCTGAAAAATATGTTCATTTAGTGAAATTCACAGGCACAGTTCATTTACCAAATTACCTCCATTTGCACATCATTTGACGCACATTCTTTCAATAATTTATTATTACATAGCTCTCTTTAATTATAAATTTATATATGTATGTATACATGTCTGCATACATATTTTTTAAAACTGTTTGGTGTACAATCGTAATAAAACGTCTCTACTTTTTCCTGTTTAGATGTGAAGAGTTTTTATGATCAGCCCCACAATGGGTGGTGGTCAGAAGAAGTCAACCATGTACGACAGAAATCCCTGTGCTTGGAGCAGCTGCAAGAGGCACAGGGCTTCACCTTTAGATAGCATCCTTTCCCACCTGCTTTCCAAAGTGCCCTCCCCACACTTCTCCCAACTGTATGAGGTGATATCTGCCTTGGTGCCCTCTGGCCTCAGGAGTTTGACACATTGCTTCAGATAATATCAGAGAGGAAAACATCTGGCCTCTCACTTTTCTGGAATTATAGCTCAGAGCACTCTCCAAACTTACAGATGCCTTTTGTTGACAGGTTATTTCTATGTTTCAGGTGATTGTGAATTTGAAAGCCTGCCAAGCGCAGAGAATGAGTTCAAAGATTTTTCCAGCCTGAAGTGCAAACGCGATGACATCTCTCATCTTCAAACAAAATTTTAATAAACCTATTGTGTGGTAAAGTTGGATATCCTTTATTTTTCTTTCAGTTTGAGAGAGATGGAGTAGCACACAAATTGTTTTGACCAATTCAGGAAAGCATAAACCCCTCAAAAATTTACAAAATTTGTTACAGGAGCTGTGTACTCATCTTTGGCTCTTTACCTTATGCCTTTGTCTTTGCATATGTCTGGAGCGTGCCTGGGCAGAAATTTGCCTCCTGGATGGCTGAGTCATTTAATTGCAGAAGAATATACATAATTTGGTTGTACTTTATCTCGTTTTAGATGTTTTCATCTTTTGCCATGGGTCAGGCATGAAATACAAAGGGCAAGAAATAGGAAATAATATAACCTTTAGCTTCAGTGGTAACAGAAAAAAAACCACATATAGAAATTATTTGGAGCTTATTATTATAGAGGGGTCACAGAGTGTGAGAACATTTATTGTAGAATATAAACTAGGATTTCTCATTTAGGCATAGGATACCTTTTCTTCTTTGTTCAGGTAACTTGAGGTAATTACCAGTATTTTTTCTATGTGATTCCAATCAGTCCTGAAATAAACACACAACAAATATTTATCTCCACTGACTTCTTAGAATTATAAAAAATCTTTTCTTTATTTTTGGACACCTGGAGACTAATGTTGGGCATCCCCACTTCTGACTGTACAATTTGAGATATCTTTTATTCTGTCTTATTCATGGATATATAGCAGTTTGGATAAATCAGATATAAAATGGTGTTGTACTGATCAAGTATAAGGACCACTTATCTACATTGACTTCTCATGTCATTACTAAAACTAAATTTATAAATGCAAGTCATGACCCAGACTAAGAACAATTAGTGTCATAGAAAAAGAGACCATTCCACTCCAGAAATTTTCACAACTGAGTTTCTTTGGCAAGATTTTTTGGCAGAACAGATCAAGACTGGTAATAAATATTTTTTTCCTCTGCTATGATGTAGTATTGCTATAATAATTCCAGCTGTGAATTCTGACTCAGAGATCACCACAGAAATTAAATTTTGGAAAAATGAGAAAAATATGTTAAAGTAAGAATTTCGTGCGAACAAAAATCTTCCATCTTTTTGACTTCTGGAATTACAGCCTAACAGCAATATTTCATGCAATCCAGTTAAATCTCCTCTCTATTCTATAAAATAAAGGATTAACTTCACAGGTAAGCTACAATATTTGTTTTTTTGTATTTGAAAATTTCAGTATAATTAATACATTCTGGGGTTTGTTTTTTCCATTGATGGGTTTAAGGTTGTGTTCTTATTTTTCAGTAACTGATGGTTTTCGAATGTTCAATGTCTACTAATTGAACAAGGAAACTGAAAATTGGCAAATGACTTCCTGAAGATATTCTGGAATGTAGATTACATTAGCACCAGTACAGGATGGTGAAGTGTAATGTTAGAGAATTCTGCCCCAGAATTCCTGCAATTATGAGTACAAACAGTTATTTACAAACAGTAGAATTTGTGTAGTTTTTAGGACTTTAAAGGGAAAAATGCTTTGGGATACATACAGTTCACAATTTCAGTGCACTTAATGGGACATTCTACATAGAACTCAAACTTTGATTCAACATTTCTAAGAATGTGTAAGACAAATTACTAAATTTGAGTTAATCCTCAAATAATACCAATGTTTTTTCTAGATTTTTTGGCATTTTAATGGTTTAACAAGGTCAACAAAGGCTGGTGCAGAGGACACCTGTAAACAACTTCAAAAAATATGATAGCTTAGTGTATCTTCTCTGAGTTTACATAATAAACTAATAGTATAGAATTCATAATCAAAGATAAATTTGAATTCATAATCAAAGATGATAAGTACTTGTTGGCATTCCCAGAAGCTGTGAGAATTCTCTCAATTACATTATATGATTAACAAATCTAATTTACTGGGGATTTGTGCTTTTCAGCAGCTTTTGTGACAAGACCATAGGACGACTGTATTTTAGAGGACACTTTTGGATAGTGATAATATTATAAGCACTGATGTCTGGAGCTACCAGAGTCTTCTTACACTTGGGTGCAACAGGTTTGAGAGTAAAAAAATAATGAACAGCTTAAAGATATCTAAATTACACATCTATGTGTAAAAATTACATTGTCCCAGCTGCAAGCTGTACAGCTTATAGTCTTCTATAACTCTGGAACCTGATATCCTGACTGCTTATACATGATATGCTGACTTGTGTTTGGAAATTGTTGTTTGAGCTTATTGAAAAAAAAAACCCAAGGAAAAGATGAACTCTTCCAAGTCAACCCAAGAGTCTTCCTTAGGGTTTATTTTCTTTTGTTTTATTTCTCTGTAGAAAAGAAACTTTTCATTGAGTTTGTTTTAAATTATTATTTGCAGAACTTTTTTTCATTATTTTTATTAATCTCAACTAGCTTTTGGCTGGTGGATTTTTTTGGTTAAGGGATTTTTGTTGGTGGTGGTTTTTTGGGTTTTTTGGGTTTTTTTTATTCAGAGATATTAATCCAATCTTTTTTATTTTGAAAGTAATAGTGAAAATAAGTTATTTAATTTTTCTCCCATTTTCACTAACAAAGACAACAAGTGCTGTGGAAAAATTATTTGCTCAAAACCAGTCTGCTCTAGCATTTATAAAAGTCAATAAAAGTAGTTCCCTTTGGATTCAGACCAGGTTTTTCTGGTACAGATTTCAGTTTAATAATTCTAGTATCTTTCAAAAGTCCCTTATGGCTTAAGCTATCTACAGCTTATTATTAGTCTAATCTTTCTCTATTGACATCTCCTATACCAAAACGTATGTCTCCCATGAGTGTTACTATCCAAAACACAAACACCATGTATATGAGAATATATTTATCCAACTGAAATTAAACATCATGGTAACACTTTCATTGCAAACCAGAAAGTTCTGGAAAACAAGAATCTTTTTTGCTAGTTTATACTCTTGAGTGCTATACCCAGGTCCCCTTTTTACCTAGAAATATGAAGTATAGGATTCAGAATCTTCATTTCTCCATGTAAGCGCATATAGACTTACATGAGCGCTCTACTAAAAACCTCAGATAACGGCTGGTACAAACTGCTGCCAGCCTTGAGAATTAGATTTTCAAAGGATATAGTTATCTGTTTTTCATAATGGTTAGTGTTTTCTTACATCTTTCCTTCAAATAATTGGTAATTCTATCAGTAATGCAGCAATTTCTGTTGTTTCCTAATATCTGATTCTTAGTTGCAAATCTCCTATTTTACTTTGTAAACATAAAGAAAGCTTTTTGCCTAGGTTTTTTTTTTTTTTTGCCTTGTGTAATTGTAAAATTGCAGGAATTCTTTTAATAAATGTTGAGCCATGGCATCCACAATTAACAATGTAATCTCTTTGATATGTGTTTATGAGTTTAATATATTTGGCAATACCAGTGGTACCTATTGCGGAAAACAGACATCTTTTCCAAGACATTGTACAAAAAGATTTTTGTGACGAGCCCAACACCTTGAGATGGACCTACTTCAATTTTCCTTTGAAGCAAGAACTTCAACACAAAAAAAGTTTTCAGTCTCCATTTCATCAGAGAAACAAAGTAATATAGTTGCATGAAGAACATTGCAACAGAATTTAAGTCTTTAGGATGAATCAAAGCAAATCCATGCCTCAGAGCAAAACCACCTTTTTCTTCAATCTCACTGCAAAATGGTAAAGGAGAAAGAAAGGAGGTTGACCTTTCTCCATTCTGGCTTCAGAGCAGAGCAGCTGTCTACAAGTCCTGAATCATCCCCCTGAGGACAGCAGAAAAGCTGCCTTTTGACACGCACCTCTGGGCTTCATCAAGTTTGGTTTCCTCTGCAGGCAGATTTTTAGGATCTTCCTGCTTTTTTGCCTCATTGCATTGTAAAATGGACTTGCTTGGTTTCTGACCTCTTACACTCATTCAAACTATAAGAGGTACTCCAGTCTGAGCATTCTGGCTAATCAGTAAGAATAAATTAATTCTACCTTCCAGATAGTCCAGTCTGACTCTGTATTATGTTCAAAGCCAGTAACACATATATGTTCTTGTTTACCAAAGTATTGTGCGATTCTCACAATTTAACAGATGGTGGAGAGCTCAGAAACTTTAGGATTAGAAAAACCAGAGTTATTGCTTGTTAGACTGTGCAATCGCATGACAAAGTAACATAGCACACTAAGTTTTTACATTAAACTATTATTGCCTACTGCTACTGTAGCAAAAAGTCTTAAAAAACTTTCAGTTAAAGCAATAAATCCAGATGAATAGAAATGGAGGCCCATGTGACATTTGAAGCCTGAAATTTACTAGACTGCCAATTAAAAAACTTCTTATTCCTTCTACTATGTAGCAGAGGGAATATCCATTTAAAAACAATCTTCAGCGTGCAAGCTCACTTGATCAAGTCATCACAGAATTTGGCATCAGTTCATGTGTGTGCAAATACTGGAGAAGCAATCTCATCATATTGAAACATTAACTACAAGTATCAGATATTTCAAAGAATGACCACTTTATTCAAGCAGTAGCTCTCCCTTTATCTGTCACTAAACATTTTCTCTTTGCTCATATGTGCAGAATCTGGTGACCTAAAAGTTACCCCACAAGTATTTTTTTTAACCTACAGAGATGATTCGAAACCTCAAACCTTGTATATTTCCAAGGGCAGCTTTAAACTACAGATTCTGACATTTTAGAGGTTTGAAGTACAGCACTCCACACTGCATTTTGAAAAATGGATGGTAAATCTGCTATAGATAGATTGCTATGCTGAAGCAATTTTTTACAGAAGTGGAGACCTGAGTGCCTGCATATAGGATAATGGATGATAGTAGCTCACAGAAGAGACCATGTGTTTCACAGTTTTTCTGGAGATTTTCATTCATCACTCCAGAAATCACAATCTAAAAAAGTAGGTACTCTCTCACTCTTTCTTAAACAAGCCATCCCAAGGTGAGGAGCAATCCAAATTACATTGCAAGAGTTCACACCTGAGCATAGATGGATAGGCAGGTTCAGGTTCTGGAGGTTTTAGCTGTGTCATCCTGCTGCCCTGTGAAGTCAGGGCAGCCCAGGGCTGAGGACTGAGGAAAACACTTAACTGCACTTATTATTCAAGAGGGATTTAACTGAAAATACACCTTACATGAAATGGACAACTAAAAGCAAGTCTTGCAAGCAAAATTGGATCCAGTTCCCTGGAGATCCTGCCTTCCAAAGCAGAGAGTGATTGTTTTAGGTTTTATTTAGGATTTTAGAGACATAAGGCACCAACAATTTCCTCTCCTGATTGCTCCTGAGACTGCAAGTATTTGAAACCACATGTAACTCAGCATGCTTAGAACGGCTCAGCTGATGTCAGCAGAGCTTCCTTGCAGAGTACTGAGATGTCAGATGCATAGGCCTTTGCAGGGTCAGAACTTGCATTTCCCCGCTCTCTCTACAAACCCAAAGACAGCTAATCAGTGGCCTGAGTGTCAAAAAGTATTACCCAAGTAGTGCTAGGCAATAAATGGTGTTAATTTTATACAAAGGATTCTGAAGAAAAACAATGGTAAAATAGGACACTTTGGTTCAGTCAGCTGGGTTTTGTCAGTTTACTTGAAATGGGTATGCTCAGGGAAGTTCAGGATTACTAAAAAAATAGTATTAATACTGGAAAACTACACTACTTTTAATTGTGCAATTTGACATTTCTATTTCATTAGCATTCATGATCTCAGATGAGGCTGAAAGTTTTTTGTATGGTTTTCTTCTCTCACATATTTTCAATATGCGTGACATATTCAGAAATTTAAACACATACTCACTTAAGGCAGCTGTCTACATAGGTTACTGTAAAATTATGTGGAGAAGGAAAAAAAAATCAAATTAGTATGACTTTCTCCCTCTCCAATTCTAGTGCATTTATTTTTTCTCTTTAGCTTGCGTTTTTTACCTCTGGCTATAGCTATTTTTACTTTAAGCTTGAACTTTTCAGTCCAAAATAACTCATAATGTCATGCTACAATTTTGGGTCATGTCCCAGGACATTCTGGATACCTATATCAGGAAGTAAATATCAATGAAATAATTTTCCTTTGTTTTTTTTTTCTATGTTGGGGAAAGAGTGTGCAGTTAGAAATTCATATACTGAAGTATATAAGAGGTATATTTCATTTAAGGTTCTGACCGCATCATTGACAAATATTTCTGAAGAGAAAAACAGTACAGCAAATTTTTTAATTAATCAACTTTAAGACAAGCAATAAATCTATAACTTTATTTCTTTTCCACTTTTAATCCTTCCACTGTTAAAATATGGTAATATATTTAACTACTTAAAATTGGTTCCTGCCCACTATTGACTGCTTTGCACTCTACAGTACTGTGGAACAACTGTGAAATTAAAATAGACCAAGTACAGAATGGCAAGGTCCTCAAATGACCTAAATGTATCACAGGTCCTTTGTTTCTCTTCCTCCACTGACTTCTGCAATCACAAATTTGGAAATTTCCTGACCCACAGAACTGCAGTTTTTTGAGCAGTCTCTGACTCTTGGCCTTCACAGGGATTGGCCATTGATATGGGAGAGGAACAAACTTAGCAGGATTTCAAGGCCAGAAAAATAAAATGTTTTTTCCTGGTTTGTTTATTCTTTTATTTCTTTTCTTTCCACATCAGTATAAAGGTACTTCAGCCACATTTGTGAGTTTACCTTTTTTACTTTGATGGGAATATTGCATCTAAGTTATGGATCTTGGATTAATTAAATCAGAAGTAGCATACCATGTATTCTTTTCAAGCTAGGACATAAATAATTTTATTTACTGCAGTTGAAGTTCAGGCCTTGTATATTTATAGATTCCTTCTGGGTTACTTCAATAAGAGCAGTAATTTCTGCGGCTAAGAGCTTGCTTCCAAAAAAAATTTTGAATTTGTATGCACACATATGTGCATAGTCCCCTGTTAATGAGGAAACACTATCTCAAATGTAAGTGTACTTTGGGATGTGCTTTTTGTCCCATCAATGTACAAGACTGACACCATTGGAAAAATTATCTTTTGCTCCACAAGTGTGTATTATGGAAGTATTAATTGCGAACAAGCTCAATGGATGCAGAACAATTTTTTGAATTTGCCTTATAGGAAAATCAGGTTTTAGCACATACTTTTGCAATGAAACAGAACGGTTTTTGTTATATATGGTCCTATTGTTATAAAAGCTAAATGATCGGAATTAGAATTTTAAATTCTGATTAAATTTGTCTAATTGTTTCAAGGTAAGCTTTGTCCTAAGTGCAGTAACTTTTTGCACATTAAAAAATACAGCAATCTCTGTGGTTTCATTAACCTCTTTCTCTAGTATTTTACCACATTTGATAGCACTTAAGTATTTATTCCTAAATTTATTAGTCTATACACAGGTATTGTAATAACTGTATTTTCAGTAACAAAAAATGAATGCAAAGTAGTGTTACATTCTTACTGAACTTTCTTTCTTTGTATTCAAAGACATTGAATAATGTCTTCCTGCTGAATATATTAATCTGTGCAATATTACTATGTATGAAACTGTGAATATTACCATGTATGAATGGCATTACCAGATGAACATGAAATGCATGAATGATGAAGCTATGGATACAAATTTCCATCTTCAAAATAACAATCAATTTTTTAGATTGCATCTTGGAAACTATTTTTATACATCAAAGTATGTATTTTCCTATTGTTATCACAATAATATATGCATTCAGGAAACTGTTCCAATTAGAGTAATTGCTTATCAAATGCAGTGTCTTTTGTGATGAAAATCTCCATAACCAACAAAAAACATTTTCTCTTAGTTTAAACCATACATACAGTTAAACAAAACTTGTAGGAATGTTGATAACTGCACCATCTGGTGACTGGCAAGAGATTTCTTTTGCCCTTCATTTTCCAATCCATCCAAGAGAAAGGAGTTACTTTCACTTAGTCTTTCTGTCTATATTATATAAATGGCTAAAGGTCACAGTTACTATTATTGTGTTATTTGTACTCCTAATGCAATGTTACACATCCTTAGAAAAAGAAAACCTGGTCAAAAAAGAGTTAAGGACAAGCACAAAAATGACCTAACACCTTTAATTATGATTGGGTTTTTTGAATGAAAAATTTTCTTTTGTCATGCATGAGTTAGTTTGAAAAAGTAG
Organism: Poecile atricapillus; assembly: GCF_030490865.1. Lineage (NCBI taxonomy): Eukaryota > Metazoa > Chordata > Aves > Passeriformes > Paridae > Poecile > Poecile atricapillus. The sequence continues at coordinate 96,539,932 of NC_081289.1, read as the reverse complement.
TACCTGAGCTTTAACCTCAATGCCAGATCACATAATAGCTGAGTTCCTTTGCTCTGTATGTACTGTTAGTGTAGGTCAGAATCAGATGTACTGGGAGCTGTACATGCTGTGTGGAGGCTCAGCTTTTGCCTGGAGGGATTTCCCATTTTAGTGTTCAAAAGACTTTTAGAAATACTGTTGGAAAGAAATTTCAGTTTGCATGTGTGAAGCACAGAATGAGTAAGAATTGTCTTTGTTGTGCTGGAAGGAGTCTGACATAAAGAGAGTATTCCCTATAAAACTCACCCAATACGATAATCTTGAAAGAGAACCTTGATGTTACCTTCTCTAGGACTTCTTTCAGAGACACTCAGAGCTCTCTGCACTCACTGTCTTGGTATGCTGAGGAAAATCCTCTAGCTTCCCCCACTCACTAAGATACTTCAGAGAAGCTCCAAATAGATATTCCTGACTTCTAGCCAACCACTTTCAAATTCTTGTTTGGCCAGAGGACAGAGTCCTCTGAGCCAAATCATAAAGCTTTGGAGATTCATCTACCACTATTTTTTGTTTAGTTTTGTTCAATAGCTAGATTAATCAGGAAACAGGGTTTGTTTTTATTTTTCTGAAAAAATAACAGTGATAAGAGAAGAAATCTTGAAAAAACCTGTTTAGATATTAAAACAACTGGCATGACTTTATGGTGGTCTAAACCTCTATGCACTGAACAAGAGTAGAATGAAGAATAACAGAACTGGGACCATTCATTTATTCATTTTATATAATTTGAATGCAAGTGGGTTGGACTTGTTCAGTCATATGCAAAGTTATTCTCATAACTGGCAGTCTGTTTTGTGATGGTTTCTCAGCTGTAAATGCTTTTACTAGCATACAAACTAGAGATCTCTCTCCTGTGTGAAATTTTCAGCCAAGAAATTAAATGCTTGCTTATGGATGATAGAGTTTTTTTCCCTGCTGTTTGCAATCTGGCCATGCACAGGAACAGACGCAGTTGAAGACACCAAACAGTTTACACTGAAATATAAATCAGTTAAACAAAATGATGAGCACATTCCAGAGCTGTGACAGATGACTCTATTGTTGGTAATACTGTAAGCAAGAATATGATGATTTGTGGCCCCTGTGGTGACATCTCTGATACTAAGTGAAACAGTGCTAGGGAGTGCTTGCTGTTAATTGAGCCCAACTGGTCCAAAAAGGCTGGAATCTGAATCATGCCTGAGTCATCAAATCCTTCTAGAGCTGCAAGAGAGGGTCTGACTTAGCCACAATGTGTCACAAATGGCATAATCCTGTCAAGAGATTGCTGGAGAGACTGATGGATGACCCAGGCTGACAACCTGTCAGCATTCTACCAACTAAAAAACATGTTATTATGATACTTGGAAAAATTCCTAGTTTATCAATGTGGATAAAGCCTTTCTTTTTTTTTTTTTTTTTTTTTTTTTTTTTTTTTTTCCCTTGTCTGGACTTTCTGGACCCTCAAGTTTTGGAGAGGGACTGAAACCTGCTTCAGATATTCACATCAGAAATTAAGTATCAGCCAACTATGAGTCCACATAGAGCATCTTTCCTGCATAGTATAGCATTTGTATTAGTGGATGATTCTGATGGCCCTGCAAGGTCAAGGCTTTGTTTACCTCAGAAGTATGCACACATAACCATAGAAATTTCTCTGTTGAAGACGTTGCAGTTCTATTATATAAAGTGAAAGCACCACATTTAATTCTGAGAGGGTGTGATAATGGTTATCATTCATGATAGGAAATTCTGAACTTAGAGGAGCCAAATCCTGAGTGCACTATCCCAGCAATAAACAATCCAACTGTAATTTTTGAAAAATAAGAAAACAAAACTTCATCTGGTAATGAAATTCCTTTTGGAAATGTATTAGTAAAAGTCACATAAGTGCACTAGGTTATTAGGTGGGCTAGATCTATTGCAAGTTGCTATAATGTCAACACAACTAAAAAAAAAAAAAACAAAATAAAAAGGATAAGTAATTTCAGCCTTCCTTGTAGGTAGCACTTATTTTAATGAAAAGCTCTTCTAAGATTTGGGTTTCTATTATTATAATATGAATGTCACAGGAAAGACAATTCTCAAGAATGACATCTTTACTTTTCCCACTTGTCATTGAATATTCTGCAGATGGAAGGACAGGGATTTGAGATTTGTGTATTTCTCAAAGTGAACTTCCAGATCCAGAGATATTCAGAGTCATAAAGGAATAAACCTTCCTATACAACATGAGATAGTAATTGCATTTTTAAACCCCCAGCAAGCAGGAAAAGTAAATTATGTCTTTGCTGGCACTGGCTTTGGGGATGTTATTGTCTGCCTGTGTAATATGGAGAACAGACTATATAAATAGTTTAAGCATTTTTTGCAGTAGTTTAGTGTTTGATTTCTTTTCCCCTCTCCTTTTACTTACAGGCCAAGTGAGGGGCAGGCTGTCCAACAAAGGAGAAGGCCTTGATGTCAGAGTGTGGATTACAACATAAGTAGAGGGTTCCTTCACAGGTGTAAGCCAGCCTGTGTTACTGGGAATTACTGAAATAGGCAGGGATGCCCTCATCCTCGGGACACACAGACTGCCTGCTTTGTGCCACATGCTGACGGTGCTCCTGCGTGGGCTCTGCTGCTTTATGCACAGCGGCTGCCAGCAGCTGCAACAGCTTTTATGCACCTTCATCTGTCTTTGGAAGGAATTTGCCAAGGATATACGAACCATTGGGAGGGTAATTAAAGATATTTTTTTGTCTCATAACAGATGCTTCATAGAACAATAAAAAGGAGAGATGCTGCCAATTATAAACAGAAAATTTTAGGTGTGACCAGTTTAGACAACACCATTTCCTTGCATGAAGTTTTGACTGTACAGAAAAAATCAAAAATAAATAAAAATAAATTAATATAATTTTGTGGAAAAGTTAATTTACTAGGTGGGAAGGTCATAATTTGAAATAAACCATGAGACTACACAGTATTTTGTTTGAAAAGCTGATACAAAGTCTTATAAATGCAAACTAAGCTTCCATAATGGAAATTTATTAAAGGATTCAGTCATAAAAACAAACAGAAAAAACCCTAGCACAATATCTGGTTAAGGAAGGAAAAATAATAGTCTGTTAATTCTCTAGATCTCTGAATGCTTTAGAATTAATATAATTTTTTGTTGTCCATCATTGCAGGGTCTTGATATGAACTATTTTCTCTTTGGTGACAAAATGTGACCTAAAACCTAATTCATTTTGCTTGACTGTAATATCATTTTACCGTTTTCCCACCTGCTAAATGGTAACACATTGTTCTCTTTCCCCACAGTAATAATTAGGAGAAAACCAGTGTGTCAGAAGTAGAAACAAACAAATAAAAGTGTTCTTGACCCTCCCTTTCCTTTCAGGGTCTGCTGTATCAGACTGCTCAAGTTTTCTAGAGGAATCTTGAGAATCTTTTCTAGTCTTATTCCTTAGCACTGTCCATTGCAAATAAAAGTGTGATTTTTCATAAGTATTTGCAAAGTTTCTGCAGTTGTGTGGGCTGAAAATATAAGATCAAAAAAGAGTCAAAATTCTGTGTCAATACAGTATAACTTGGTTTTGAATGACTCAGCCAAGAGTATGTGACAACACATTAAAGAAAATAAAAGACATTCTTTTCATAGTATTTAATGTTTCTATAATGTGATGAAAGAAGACAGTGATGTTTAAAAAAACTCTTGCTGAACCTGACTGTTGCATTCACACACAAAAATTACCAGAAAGTTTTTTGTCCTCCAAAGGATTATGAAGTAATTTTAAAAATATTTGGCAATTGGTTTTGTTTCTTCTCAGATGGGTGATAATTTGGATTCCCTAAATGAGAAAAAAAAAAACCTAAAAGGGGAAGAAACTTTCCATATTACTATTAGTGTATCCATTTTTATATGTCACCCTGTATGATACAAAATAAGGAAAGGCACATCTGGATCTATATGAAATATCTGGATTTCATCAAATTCCTGGTTTAAAGATCTATATGTGAAACAAACTTCTACGTATTATGAAGCCAAATCACCTATTTGCATGGAATAAAATTTGTGAAATTATTATTGAAATCAGTAATTAAATGTGGGCTCACAAAAGCTGCTAACAATTATTTGCTGCAATCATTATTTTTTGCAACTTTATTCTTCTGATTTCATTGTTTTCAAAGATTTTTACCCAGCTGGGTGTCCAAAATGTACAAATCATTCATGATATGGAAAGCAAATACCATTTGCAAGGAATGAATATGAAATAATAAAAATTATCTCTTATTATTTTGTTTCTTACTAGCAAATTAAACTACTTGACAACTACTACTACTTATGACAGTAAAAGTTGTTTCCAAGGTATTACATCAGAAAAAAAAAAGTCACGTTCACACATCTATAGGGCCCTGGCTCTTCTTTTGAGTCAAATTATGCCTTTGCGTTTTCAAGACATTTTTTTAGAGCAACTGATCTCAAAGTTCCTGAAATAGTTAGAACCAAATGTCTCATGCTGTCAGACTGCTGCAGCTTAGGAATAAAAGGAAGTGTTGCATATTCTGCATGGCATTGACATATGCTGAAACAATCTTTGAAGGACTGTAACAGGTAGTCAGAACCAAGCTGTTCTGATCAAGTTTTAAACCTTTCTCATAGTACTTGAATTTGTACTTGCAGGGAGCTAGATGGTACAACTGATGCTGTGTGAGAGCTGAAGGGAAGGGGAGTTTATGAAACCAAAAGGGTTATAAATGTCGTGTTTTAAGCTGGGTTTTCTTTTCCTGTAAACTAGTGGTATAGTGGTCTAAAAAACACTCCCAAAAATGAAACAAAGCAAAGCAAGAAAAACAAGCAAAACAAAACAAAACAAAATGTCCCTACAAATCTTCTATACAAAGCAAAACCAGGAAGTCTGGTCCTTAAAGCACTACTTTTTTCTATATTGTGTTTGAGCTACAATTTACCCAAGTAAAATGCTCCTATAGATTTTGGAATCACCAAAACTCCCTGGGAAAAGAAACTGATGAGTTCAACTATGGTCTATAAAAACATGTAATTATGAATAATTTTACAAACATTTCATCCCAGTTTTTTTGTAAATCTAATTCATTTTTGCTTTGCTTTGCCTTTGAACAGGGGAAAACAACAGCGCATCTATCACTTTATTTAAAATAGACAGTTTTATACACCTTTATATACACAGCTGCTTTAGCTGTTTTTGTTCAGTCAGTAATTAAGCAATTGCTCATCTGATGAATAGATAAATCTATTTCTACAGTTGTCATCTTCTAAATACCACTACACTGTAATAGCCGTCAGTTACCACTGATTCCTTCGGCTTTAACCAAGTTACTTTTTCCATGTCTGTGATAGCAGTTAAAAATACTAATGTTTAGTGACTTGTAGATTTTAATTAGTGATAGGAAAATTCTGAATTACCATTTATAAATTAATTCTGCAATTAGATTTATTTTGTAGAATTAACTAAAAGCATGAGGTCTGAAAACATACACCACATTTTCAGAATTTTTTTCATTTGCAAGAATAATGAACGTTTCAAACTCCTTACTGAAATCAAATATATGTTGATCAACATATTTATTGACTTGATGAAAAATTCTTATTTATTAAATTGATAAAAAAATTCTTCTTATACTTCAAACATCATTAAACTACATTTTATTGTAGTTTATTACTCTGCCACTGGAAGAATTGTACACTGAAAGAATTGTATTTGCATGATAGTCTGTGGTGGAAGTTCCTGGAACTACTTTCGCCATAATACAGTTGTTAACATCCAATTTTCTTTGCAAATCCATTATGTTAAAGTTATGTTTCATCATGTGAAATTATGTATAATTGGAGATTAGCTGACATTTGAAGAAAATGAGTATTTGAGTATCTGATTCCAGGAAGGAGTGCATCATATTAGGGTAATTCAGCTGAAATTTAGCTGAAGTGAAATTAAGAATTTTCATCTCATTCTAATACAGAAGTAATACAGTTTTCTGATAGCTTGTGAACTTCCTAAAATACCAAAACCAAACACCCCTGTAGTTCATCTTTAAAAAGAGAAGAGGCTGGGCTAAATATTGTCAAAATATTGCTAATCAGGTTACATGTGTTAAGGTTGCAACTACTTGGAAGATGAAAATCCATCTTACATGCAGTGGATGCTTTGGAAGTAACACTAGATTTATTTAAAATAAAATATTATATTAAGAAAATAATGAGCTCTTGGATTTCCTGTTGGACAATATTTGTCCATGAAATTTAATTAATCTTGCCATAAGGCAGGCGATTACATTAAATCTACACTTCTTTTTTATTTTATGGCATTCATCTGATACTGATATCAATATCTCATTTGAATTACTGTAGAAAAAGTCTGATTTTTTAACTCTATAGTAAGATTGTCATTATCTACAATGTAGACTTACTTCTGTCTGATGTCTGTAAACAAAGTAGGAACAGCATGTTTGGGTGAACAAGATACTACCTGTCTGGGAACATTAGAGGCATTGTTAAAAAGCAATTTCTATATGCTTCTGTATATGAAAATGCAGATAAGAAAATTTTTAGTGAAATGGAAGATCTAACTCAGCACATCTATAAATGGCCAGTAGAGAGTGGTTAAGGAAAAGTATGGGTAACAGTAAAACTGAAGGTAATAAGAAAATAAAAGTTCTGATCAATACAAAAGTAATGAACTTTTCAAAATTGAAGAACTATCATTTCAGTAAAGAAAAAAGAAACATTTGGTTTTAGAATGTCACTGTATTTCACTGTGATTGAATTTCTGAAGTGTTTTGAAGTCACACATTTGGGAAATTCCTGGTATTCAAATAACTTGGAAATTCATCTATTTTATTTCCTTGTTCAGATAGCACAGCCTAAAATTTCCAAGGCCACTCTGTTCCAGTAAATAATTGTACAGATGAAGACATCATCTGCTTCATATGATTACTTGTTAATGTTATCTACAAAATCTCTCAATCTATGAAATTGTATTTGAAAAAGTTTTATGGAAAAAAAAAAATTCAGTTGTTTTCATTTTTTCTTCTGTTTTAAACTTGAAGATGGAAAGAAACGCAAAACTTCAAGCGCAGCAGTGATTCATTCCTCTACATGGCTGTATGACATACAAATCAGTGAGGTGTTAATTTCTAGGTTTCCTTAATTACAAGCTATAGGAGATTTGAAAGATGAATTGAAGAGTTTTGATGAGGTAAATATTACTGTCTCCATGAAAGTCTTCAGAATGGTAATTCCAGCATGTCTGTTTTCCTAGGCAATATTTACTGCAAAGAGACGGCCTAGAGTAAAGGAAAAACATATCAGCTCTTGTTAGCTTTGTGTTTATGATCAGCAGTCATCAACATCAACACCATGTAAAAAACTATGTTATCTACTGATCATGCATCCACTGTACACTGGTTGGCTGCAACATGTTGATTTTAGGCTTCTGAATATTTCTAGCTGGCATGGTAGACTTTGAATGACTGTGAAAGACAAGCAAAGAAGAGTATAAAGGGCACATTACTGTGACCCACACTACAGTCTTTGTAGGTGCTGCTGGAAATAATGCATGGTTTCAGAGGGAAAGAGGACCTTGACTCTAAATATCACAGTTCTCTCACAGTTTTTCATTATGGCATTTGAGCTGTCAAAGCTTTGCTTGAGGCTCAGAAACCTTCACTCAAGAATGGGTAGTTCAAAGCTTACTGAATTCCAATTATGATAGCACACAACTGTAAACTTATTTAGCATGCATGATGCTAACACAGCTGCTTTAAAGTGAAGAACTATGATAAATTCCTCTATGCACTGTCCAAAAAAAAAAAAAAATCACTTAGTGATTATTTTTTGTTCTGCTCAGGAGAAAAAAATCATTGATCTCAAACCACATCTGTTACATACTGTAATGGTTACAAGTCCTTTTGGTTCAGACATTCCTTTGCCTAACAAAAATATTTCTAAAAAAATTCTGTAGATATTGTTTAGATTAAAGATATTACAAAAAGGGAGTGATATCACTTACATATATTACATAAAAATAGTAGTTGAATTACACAAAATCACATTTTTTTACACTGAGATATTTCATCCACACAGAATTTTCAAAATCCTTTTGGAGTAGTTTTGTCTTCATGTGTGATCCCAGGTTTTGTGAAGATAACACAAACAGTGGTCTGCTGGTAGAGGAGATGAAAGACACATTTTTTAATTTAATTGGATGAATCGTGAATGATCATTTAATAACCCTTGAACTAGTTGGGATCTGCTTCCAAAATTGATGACGGCAAATAATCATGACACATTCTTATTGACACATTGATATTTGAGGATAGCCAGATTGGATGAAAACATGGATCAAAACTTCTCCAATGAAAAGGAGAGACTGCCTACTTCCATGTTACCTCTATATTTAGTTCAAAGGAAGTCATATTTTACAGCTATTTCTTCTCTACAATAATTGTTTCTTCACTATTATTTGATATATGATAACTCAAGCTTAAAGATCTCAAAAGACAGTATTTGCTGGTATCTGTACTCAGCATATGCACTTGTGCTTATGATGTTGTATCAAACTAAGATTTTTGAGGCTTTTTTCAATTTTATTTTAGGGCATTTATGGAAAGACGTGTCTCTCTGCCATTTCTTAACAGAGGTGTATACAACATCCACCTGCATTTCATCTAGGCTGTACTAAGTGTTTCAAAGAAAAATTTCTACATCCAATATGTATGGTGGTGTACGTCACAATTTCTCTCTTAGATAATATTTTATAGGAAATGGTGTGCAGCACCCATTTTTATCTGAGTTTAACCTTAGTGCTTGTAATATTTCCCATTAGAACATGAACTGTGGATTTAGAAAAAGTAATAGCCTACCCTTAGAAATATGGAACATTTTTTTGACATAGAGAAAAACCCAAAAGAGTATTATTCAAGGTAAAATATAAGTTGGATTTGGAATTGTTCTCAGATAGTATTTATCATCAAAGTTATTAGGGTTAATTTTTCTTTGCTTCTTCCCCCATTCTTCTGTCTATTTTTTTCTTGTTTTAGTTATATTATTATTCATAATATAAGGTGCTGCCTTTGCTCATTGACTGTCATGGTCATGACCTTGTCACAGCTACATTGTGGTAAGCAGCATTGTGGTAATATTGTAACATAAGCAGAAGAAATCTGAATTACAGGCCAGTTTTTGGCCTGTGTGATACACAACAAGTGTATCACAGTAACAATGAGGCTCATTACCTGATAACTGTCAGTATGGAACTTCAAGCTGGGTAGTGTCGCTTCAACTCAAACACTGACTCTGCCACTGCAAGGCTCACCCAGTCCACCTCAGCACATGGGAGCCAGATCCCCATGCATCCCCTTACATGCACCTACAAAGCATCATAAGATAGGAATTAGCTCCCAACTCCAACAGGAAACCAAATTCCCTCAGTGCTCTGAGATGAACCCATCAGAAGTAAACAGACACTGGGATTTATTTTTTTTTTTTTAATTTTTTTTTTGTCATATAAAATCTACCAGCAGCTGCTCACTCTTGAATTGATGACATTTTATTTTTCCCTGTCTATTAGAGCAGCTTGTTTACTGTATTGCCAAAATGGGATGGATGAGACAGCATAGAAGAGAATCATCACATTAGAATAATTTAGCAGTATTATTGGTGCATCATTTCTCCCCTGTTGATTATAACCTTCCAGTTATTGAACTTTATTTAATGTGTTTAGCAATAAATTTTAGAATGTGAACAGTTTGCTGAGGTTATCATAAAAATATCTGAAAATGTCCATTTTAAATGATCCCTAAGTGTAAAAGAATGTCAATAAAAAAATAAAGCTTGCAATATGTGTGTTTAATAATGTGTACAGGGGAGTGTAACATCTTATATATCTCTACTGAATTTTTCCCAGTCCCCTTTAGTTTTTACACAAATACGTAAACAGATCAGGCCTGTTTCATTGCATGCAAGGGGATGGTACAGAAAGGAAAAGAAGGCAAGCAATAGCAAGGCAAATCAAAGCAAGATGAGAAAATTTCCTGACCGAAAGAAACAGCCAGCAAAAAATTCAGAAAAAAAACGTACATGATCTTCAGAACTCAAGAAATTAAAGCAGTAAGACTTAATGAATATTGTAGTGCTACATTTTTTTTTAATAGCTGTTAGGAATGCTAGGGATCTTATAATTATGTCTAATTACTCAGAAAGTGGTAATGTGTTCGTGACTTTGCAAATTAAATTGTATTTACCTGTACCAACTTCGTATCTATCTCAAGACTTCATGCAATTTTTATTGAGTTTTTGACCATGGTTGTTTTGATAGAATCCATTTATCTCCATGGAAGCAATCAAATTTTTTGATAGTATCATGTTATCTTCCAGTGATGAGATTAGCTGATATCCATAAATCACTTTTGCTTATACGTGACATCTATATTAAGTGCAGCAACCCTCAGCATATCAGGTTTCACATCTTACTGATAGTGATGGTGAGTGAATAACATTTAGGAAGATATAAGTTCAGAAATACACAGCAATAATTGCCTGTATTAAAGTTTCTTCAGCTGCAATTTGTACTTAGAAGTTGCTAAATTTGACAAATGACAAGGGCTGACCTGCTTCTTACATATGTCTGTTGCCTTCACGGAGCCAGGCTAAGGCTGGGCTCAAAGCGTAACTGCATTCCATTAGGCTGGTGGCCTGAGTCTTTCAGATCTTGAATTTAGGGTCAGTACTCTTCAGTGCATTTATTATCTAGACACAGGAATCAAATATGTAGTGAGTGAGTTTGCTGATGATATTAAACTAGGAGGAGCTGTGGACTCCTTCAGGAGTCAAGAGGCCTTACAGAAAGATCTGGATAGACTAGAGAGCTGGATAATCCCAAAATGAAAGTCATGTATGATTCACATGAAATCTAATGAGACCAAGTGCTGGATTCTCCATCTGAGATGAAATAGTCCTGGTAATGCCTACAAGCTGAGGGGGTGAGGCTGGAGAGCAGAAAGAGATCTGGGGGTTAGTTTCAATAGTCAGCAGTGCCCTGGCAGCCAGGAGGGCCCCGGTGTCCTGGGGTGCATCAGGCACAGCATCACAGCCGGGCAAGGGAGGGGATTGTCCTGCTCTGCTCTGAGCTGGGATGGCCTCACCTCGAGTGCTGTTTTATAAGGAGGACAACAAACTACTAGAGTGTGTCCAGAGGAGGGCTATCAAGAGGAGATATCAAGATGGCTATCAGAGGAGGGTGAAAGGCAAGACTTAGGAGAAATGGTTGAGGTTCCTTGTCTTGTTCAGTCTGAGGAAAAAAAGGCTGAAGGGTGACCTCACTGCCATCTTCACCTTCCTCAAGGGAGGCAGCAACGGGGGAAGGTGGTGATTTTTTTCTCTCAGGTGACCAGCCATAGGAGCCAAGGAACAGGGAACAAGGGAACAGGGAAGTTCAAATTAGACATATGGAAGAGGCTTTTCAGTAAAAGGCTGGGTGCTTGCTGGAGCAGGATACAAAGGGAAGTACTCATGACGCCAAATTTGTCAAAATTCAATGACCTTCTGGATGGTCTTTTACTCACATGGATCATTTTTAGGCAGCAGAAAATTGGAATCAGTGATCACATGGGCCCCTTGCAACTTCAGATATTCTGTGATTCTATGATTCTAAAGTTAAAATTGAAAAACTAACCTGAAGACAAGTAAATTACCTGACTCTTTTATTAATGTATGTTTGAAAAAAAAAATGATACTATGAAGGGTAAAAAGAAGGATATTTTCTCAACTTCTATTGTCTTTAAGGAAATATATAAGAGAAAAAGGTAGAGATGCTCCTTTTTCCTAGAAATATGGAATTTATTTTTTTTCTCAATATTTGCATTACCAGCTCTTTTTCCCATGTAAGGATGTTTTACATATTTTTCAGTGTGACATATAAACATTGATTCTGTTTCACATGGTTCTGTTTAGAAAAGGCAATAATTGCACAAATGCATTTGCTAAAAGATTTCCTCCAAACTACTTGCTAATAACAATAATAACAAAAATGTAGCAGTTAAAAGCCCTCTGAAAAGCAGAAAAGTTTCAAGTGGTTTTGAGACTGCTAGAGAAATATGTTTGTTTTCTTATCTGTTCTTGCAATTTTAAACCACACTGCAAAATATTCATTAAAGGAATTTTTTATTCACATATTGTTGAAAACTGATAAAAGCTCTTTCTATTACTTGATCCTCTAGCATTCCATGATACTGACTAGAAAGAATGTCCAATATTAAAACCACATATATTTTAAAGAAATGTTATTAATTATTGCACAACACTAGTAATCTGCTTTAATAAAGCCTCTGAAGCTAAAAATTCTGCCATGGTAAGGACAATATTTTTTATATTTTGAATTTTGATTTTCTGTTACCCTCTCAAAGCTTGAAAAAGTCATTAAATAAAAAAAAATGTTTGAGGTTTGGCTAAGCATTACACTTGAGCTTTTAAAAATACTTTTCAACAAACATTCTTCAATTTGCATATTATTATTACAATGATGATCAATATATGATATTTATGCCACATTAAAAACAGATAAGAAGATTAATATGTTTCAGTGGATCAGAAATAATTTGGTTTGAAATTATATTTCTGTTACTATATATTCCATATTTCTAATGAGCAATTCCATTGTAACAGTTTCCTTCACAAATGAATACTGAGAAACTTAATAACCTTTTCCCCTAAAATGAAAAAATTCTATTTTATTCTTTAAGCTACTTGAAGCTTTAAACTCCGAGGTTCTTATTCACACCACAGTTTTCTTCCTTTTCTATAGCATAACCAAGTTAATTTAGCAATGATAATTTCTAGAGACAGGGATAGGGATGGATAAGTAGATATAGATACAGATATTGGTACATCTAGATGTTTATATAGATGATATAGACTGTAGATATAGATTGTTGTCATAAAGTTCCTTTACCTTTAAGAAAGTTAAAGTTGCTGGGGTCTCCTGGGAGTCTTTTCTCTTGACCAATTATCGGTCATTGCTGAGAATTGACAGCAGTTTTAGCCATTGAAAAGTAGAATCAACTCGTGAACCCCACCTTAAAGTGTACACCCAGAAGTCTGTGGTGCTTCTTTGTTTCTTGACTGTGAAGGGTGGCGGAGCTCCGGCTGGCCTCCGGTTCCCTGCCCAAGCCATGTGGCCGGGCAGGGGCCGGGCCGGGGCCGAGCCGGGCCCGCCGCGTCTCTCGTCTCCCGGCCGGGAGATGAGGCTTGCCCCGAGCTAGGTCGGGCTGAGCCGGGCTCGGCCCGATCTCTGGTTCAGCTGGAGGTTTTGCTGTAACTACATTTACTAGAAAACTGCTGAGTGAAAGAGGAAAGAAACTCTGAGCCTGCAGCAAGCAAAGACAGAGACCACGCTCTCTGAAAGCAGCTATGAAGAACTTTCCAGCGCAGACGGCTCTAGCTCCTGTTCAGCAGAGATCACCGAACCATCTACAAAAGCTTGGGCAAGATTTTAACTCTTTGTTATCCAGATGAGACTTGCGGATTAATCTTTTCATCCAGAGAGAGAAAAGGAAAGTAATCAACATGAAAAGAGACTTTATAAACTACTAGTGGCAAGAAAGAAAAGAGACTTCAAGAAAGGTAGAGAATTAAGGAGATGCTTTAATTAAGCTGAAATATCTTTCTGTTAAAACTATGGAAATAGACAATGAAGTCTTGAGAAAAACCCCTTTAATTCATAATAGAGTATGGAGAGGAATAAGGTGTTCAAAGTGTAAATTTAAGTAATAAGTGAAGTAATTGTGGTATAGTGAAGTGCTGAGAAATTTGAAGCCTTGAGAGGCAATGAGAAAAACTGTTTCTTAGTGAAGCTCACAGAAGCAGATGAAGAATACTTTTTTGCCTTTGACTAACTTATCCTTAAAAATGCTATCTTCAAACTCATGACCCATAACACATTTCAGAGTGATGTGGAATGGGAGGGGTGGGCTTTAATAACAGTAGCTCTGAGCAGCTGATATCAGAGAAACGAGAAACTATAACAAAAATAGTTTTCTTGTGACAAACTCCATAAATTAACAGAAAGGAACTTCTGTTTCTCTACAGAAACTGAGGAAAAGACTATGAAAAGAATTAGAACTGTTTAAACCATCAAAATTATACAGTTTTTGTCTCTGTTGTCATGTAAACAAAAGAATAGTGAGCAGTGAGAAATGAAAAGGTTTTTTCTAAAAGTTTATTCTGGTGTTCTTATTCTTGTAGTTTGTCAATAAACTCCTCTTTATTCCTTTTAAGTTTTATACCTGATTTGCTCTTATTTTAATCCATATCTCACAGCAGAAAAATAATAATTCTTCTTTCCCCCTTGTTTGTTAATTACTGATTTAAAACCACGACAATTGTATAGATAGATATAGGTAATACATAACAGATTATTTCAGCTGGAAGGGACCTATCTACAATCATCCAATCCAAATTCCTGGCCAATTCAGGATTGACCAAAATTTAATGAGTGTTATTATTTATGTATATATAGAATAACACTCATTAAATTTTGGTCAATCCTGAATTGGATTTATATAATATATACTATTATTATAATATTATAAAATATTAAATAATGGAACAGGCTTGCTAGAGGGGTTGAGGGGGGAAAAGGTGTTTTAAGGACTTATACTAATTCTTATTATTCTCCTCTGATTCTGTTAGTCATAAATTCTCTTTGGAACCTTAATACTGAGACTGTTTCACTCATGAAGTGTTTCTCCCCATCTTTATCTCACTCATGAAGTGTTGATTATTTATCCCTCTCCAATGTCCAGCTGTGGCAGGAGGGGGTGAGTGAGAATGCCTGGGTTTGGGCCTCCCTCTCCATACATCTCCCTTACTTTTTTGGGACTCATTTTAATGCTATAGTTTAAATTTCATAAATATGAGTATTTCAGCATTGGCTAGTCAAAAGAAATAATAGTTCATAGGTTAACTTGTAATGACCATAATCTGTATGACATAGTCCAGAACTTCTCCAAATTTTGGAAAGTCATAGAAATAAAACATTTAAACTGCAAATATTCTTCATTGTTTTTCCATTTTCTTTTCCTCAGCACATGTATTTATGCTTATCTACAAAAAGACTTTCTGAAAATTGACAATTGCATGATTTTATATCAAAATACTACTTCAGCAAATTGCAAATGAATTTTGAAAAAGTAATTCCAAGTCAGCATTAAATTTGGTACATGGTAATCCTGTAATCATTACAAGGAGACTCTCCAAAACCTCTCACTAGAATTAATCGAATTCCTTTTGATTGATTCACCATTATCAGCACTCGTTTGTCTGTTGGGAGTTGTGTGTCCTTCCTTTTTTTCCTTCTCACCTATGGAATATTTTGCCCATTAGTTGTGGGGAAAACCTGATGGCTCGTAGTTGTTGGGTGCCTGAGAAACACAAAGAGTTTGGCTGGGTCCCGGGGGGAAGGGGGCAGGAAAAAAGGAGGCTGGGGACAGCTGGGGGCTGGCTGGCTTCTTGGGCTGGCGAGCAGGACACTCTCTCTCGGAGATGTTGCGGTTTAGAGAAGGGAATTTGCCATCACCCAGACAGAGCTGCTGCGGCTTCTTCCCTCTTCGTTGGTGGCCTCGCAGCCTCTGTCCTGCCGGGACGTGTGGCGGTGCCAGCCACCGCTGCAGAGCTGCTGATACACCTCAGCCACCGGCCCGGCATCTCTGCTCATCGCTGCCGTCCCAGCTGAGTGTTCCTCAGAGCCCTGCAGGAACACCGGCACTGCCTGCCCGAGGGGGTTCCCGTCTCAGCCGAGAAAGCTGTCACGGGGCCCCTGGTTCTGATTTGTTGTTAATGCCGTAGTTATTGTTGTTTGTTTGCCTTGTTATACGTACTAGTAAAGAACTGTTACTCCTATCCCCAGACCTCTGCTGAGAGCCCTTTGATTCCAAAATTATAGTAATTTGGAGGGAGGGGGTCTTCATTTTCATTCCAAGGGAGGCTCCTGCCCTCCCCAGCAGACACCTGTCTTCCAAACCCGAGACACCCTCTCAGAAGGTTTTGTTCTTATTTTTCAGTACAGAAATGTTAGGTCTTAATCATACTGAATATCTCAGGAAGTCTTGGAAAACCTTGAAATATAACGTTATGGTTTCTTTCCCAACAGTACTCAGAAGTCTGATACTAGGTTGTTTTTCCTTTTATTTTTTTTAATTATTAATCTGAATACTTCTCTTTTTGCTAGCAATATACCCCATCCAAAGTATGCAATAAATCATCCATGTCTACTCTATTACCTCTTTGGAAGTATGTCTGAAGCATTTCCTTATTGTGTAAACCAGTAATCTGAAAAATTGCCATTATTTTAGAAAAGAACAATTTAAAAAAAAAATATATAGGTATTACATGCTCTTATGGGTTCTTTTAAAATGATGGCTTTTCAAAAAAGTCTTAAAAGCATTTTCAGAAGTAAAGAATGAAAGGGGTGGAGTGTGTGGAATGCTTTCAGTAAGGAAAAAAGTTCCTCTAGTTTGATAATGTTAACTAGACACTAACAATTTCTGTCTTTACAATTTCTCTCTGGTAACTTATATAATTACCTGGTCATTTTCATTTCCATTCCTGTAACTTCCCCTCTTAAGATTATTATATAGAATGTAATATAGCTTTAATCAAGTGGCTTGTAAGACTACTCAAAAACAGAAAAAGAATGTTGTAAGAAACAAAAATAGAAAAAAATATGTGAGAATAGATGGCAGTATGAAAGAGATTTGGATTCAAAGCTGGGTTTGATAATCTGCTGTGATCAAAATATTGCAACCCTATTATCCATGAGAACACCTATAAAAAATGAAAGCATAAAATATCTACACAATAAGCTAACTGCTCCTGCATGTAAACATGAATTACTTTACTTTCTCAGTTAGCCTTAATTCAGATCAGGAAATCAGGACAAGCACAGTCACAATCAGGATATGTTGTTATGAAAAAATAAAAATTAAATAGTTGTTCAGGTTCCCGTGAGTCCTACAGTATGACTGCACATATCAAATGCTGGAAGAGATGAGACCGATTTTCTTTTCTAAATTCTTTTCAATATCATATTGATTATTATGACTCAGCTCTCAGCACAGTATGTTGTTTGCCTTTTACTCCTGAGACTGTTGACTTAGAGCAGATGGTAAGCTCCATTAGTAAAACATGAAGTGTTCATTTATTTAATTAAAAAATATCCAAAGAGGTATTTCAGAAACACTCTGTCCACTGTCATAATTGTACTGCCTTTGTTGCACAATTTTCATATATCACTCTTTATTACAGTAATTTAATTCACTGTTGAAAGGAAATAAAATTATTATTAACCTATTTATTAAATGGAAAAATATACGTCATACCCAGAGGGTAAATAGAAAGGTAACCTTTAACAGAAAAGGGCTTTGGATAAGTTGTTTTCATCTCAGCTCAGTATTTTACAAATTGGAGAAGTCTGCCACTATAAATGCTTAAGCAGAAATCACTAATGTATTTTGAGATGAGGATATAAGAGCTTCATATCATTTTAGGTAATGTCTTCAAATGAGAATCTGACATAAAATGATGAGTCCTGAGTACTTTTAAATTACTATTAAAATTGCCTGTGGGCTGATCAAATGTGGTTTGTGCCAGGAAAGCTATGCCATCCAACTCAGGTAATCACTTTTTTTTCAAATTGTGTTGATTCCATCATAAATATTTAATTTAGTCTTACTAAATGCACATATATCACTTGAACTTTTGTTATTTTTCTTTCATCACAGGCAATTACTTCCTCTCTTCTCTCCCCATTGTTTTGGTTTTTGCCTCTTTGCTTTTTGGAGGTCTTTGGGGGGATTTTTTGGGGGTGAGAAGGGAGTGAGATTTTTATTGGTTTGTTTTATGTTGTTCTGATTTTTTTTATTTTTTACATAGTCTATGCATTGGCTGCATAGGCTATGTAGTAATTTTCCCAGAGTAAATAAGTAAATATACCAATCACATTTGTAATGGAGTTTATAGAAATCTGTGAGAAATTACTGGAATCCAGTGGTATCCTCTCAAGTAGATTTAACACAACCCCTTTGAAATCCCTTAAACTTGTTTGAAAATTCTAGGCATAAGGGACAATATAATTTTTCAAAAATGTCATAAAATGTTGGCTTCAGTAATAGAACATATTTCTCAAATCTTTACAGAAGGAATATTTTAAGATAAAATAGGAAAGTTTTATTAATTTATTTTTCTTTAATTAATTAATTTTTTCTTTGAACTGTCACCTTTTCTTCAATAGAATTACCAGACAAAATATTCATTCAACCACCGAAATCAAGTAGTTTGAGCTCTCTGGAAATCAATTAAATGATACTATCATGCTAACCTGAGCAAAATATAAGCTTACACTGATAAAGTCCAATAATTGTCATTATTTCTAAGTCAAGTTCAGGCTTTCTTTATCAAAAAAGTCTTAGACTACATACTTTGTCTGAGTGATTAAATGTAATTAAAGCTAGAATTAATCAACAGAATCATAGAATATCTGGGGTTGGGAGGGACCTTAAAGATCATCCAGTTCCCAACCTGCCTTGCAGGGACAACTTTCACTAGACCAGGTTGCTCAAAATCCCCTCCTAGCAGGCTTTGAAGACTTCCACAGACAGGGCATCCATTGACAGATCATGTCATCTACCAGCACCCCCAAGTGCTTCTCCCCAGGGCTGCTCTCAGTCCATCCTAACTCAGCCTGTGTTTGTTCTCGGGCTGCCTGGACCTAGGTGCAGGACTTTGTTGAACTTTATGAGGCATGCAGTGGCCCAAGTCTTAAGTCTGTCAGGATCCTTCTGGATGGCATCCTTTTGTTCCAGAAAATGGACCACACCACACAGCTTAATATTTTTGGCAAACTTGGTGAGAGTGTGGCCTTTCCCTCTGCCAATGTTGCCCGTGGAGGAGTTTAACAATGTCAGTCCCGATACTGCCTCCAAGGAACACCACTCATCTCTGGTCTCCACACAGACAATGAGCCATTGACTACAACCCTTTGAGTGTGACCAGTCAGCCAATTCTTTATCCACTGAGTGGTCCACCTCTCTGGTCCATGTCTCTCCAGCTTGAAAACAAGGATATTGTGAAATGCTTTGCACAACAGGTGGATGACATCAGTCATCACATTCATTCATTGAATTCAGTCCACTTCATTTCTCTAGGCATATTTCTATGAGGAGGAGTTCTGCATATAGTTTAAGGGGTTCTAGGTTCATGTCTGTTGTATTTGTGTTGTCTGTCTGCTAGATGGTGAAAAAAAAAAAAAAGAGATTTTATCAATAATTAAAACTGCAATACTTCCAAAATGCTAAAAACAAAAGGAACTTTTTCCTGAAGAAGTGGGTTTGATAACTTAGAGACTGACTTCAGACTTACATGCAACACTTTGCCTGTTGTTCCTATGATAAGATAGAACATTTCTTTCAGCTAATGTTGTTGAAAATAAAATCTTGAGAAATGCATTACAGAATGTAAATGTGTTAATCTCACTCCATCTAATATATAAAAAGACAAAGTTAGGTTTGGTAGCGATAAAGTTTATGGGCGCTGTCTCTGGTGTTTGCTTTGATTTTCATTGAAGTTAAATCTTTAATTTGCTATTCATTATGTATAAAAATGTATCATTTGTAGTGCATATTGCCTACATTGCACTTTCACTTCAGAACAGCTGAGAAAGTATCTACTTAAAGAAACACTGACTTGATATGTACATGACATTGCTGCTTATCAGATATGCCTTGGCTTTGTCCCAGCTCCTACTATTTTGCAACTTTATGGGTCACTGCTGATTTTCTGCTTCACAATAAGATCCAGAATTAGGTCTACAGTATAGACACTTTTCTAGCTAGAAACCTTTCCATCTTTATGCATGTTAGCATTTCTTCTTAAGAAAAACACCTTAAATTTACTTACAAGGCATGTTATCAGAGCACTTTGTTGTCTCTTATTGAGTCAGTTTTGACATCCACCTTGACTTCTGCATCTGTATTCTTCCAGTTCATCTGTTCTCAGTGGAACTTCTAAATTTTATTAGCACACACTATGTTCAGGCATCAAAATTGTTATGAAACTATTAGGTGCTACAGGACATTTTTCAGATAGAAGACAAAGGTCTAAAGGGCCCACTTGATATTCCTTCTCTGTCTGCTGCTGAATTATTTAGACTTATTCTCTGATAACAATCAGTTTTATGTCAATTTTCTAGGACTTCTACTAAAACTTCACATTTTGCTTAATTTCATCTGTGACATGATAGATAATACAATAACCATGCTTTGTGGGTTGAGTAAATAGTCGAGTAACATTAATAATTCTTAATGTAATATTATTACTTCAGTACACCTCAAGCAGTATTGTCCATATGTCTCACTTTCTATCTCAAGGATTTATTTCATATCAATTTAACATTTGCCTTTCATTATTCTGTTAAAGGAAAATGAGGAATTAACATGCAGCTATGAATACTGAGCAAGAGTAAGATGCTATAGCCCTGAACTGTGTCTCAAAATGGATGGAAATGCAAATGTTTTCTGAATGACCTAGGTGAAATAGAACCATTTTAGGGTTCATACACATGAGCTAATAGACTATTAATATAAAGAAAAATTATTTGAAACATTTTTGGCCAGGAGCATAATAATTTTTACATCTCCTAAAAGAGGTTCATATCTATGTTTTCTTGACTTTCCTGTTCTTTATAAACTATCCTGATGATTAGAACTGCTTTATAACTGACTTGTTAAATAAATACTTTTCCAGGACAGCTGCAGATTTAATGATCACACAATGCATCACTGAATTTTTAAAGATCCAGAAGGTATTCTCAGCAATGAAAGCTATTTATGTGACTAGTATCTTACCCTTTTAATGTCATTTTATGACAACAAATCATGTCAAAATATTCAGACTTATGAAAAATGAGGATCAAATTTTCAAACAAAGTTCAAGGATTAACAAGCAAGAGGAAATCAGAGATGAAAGTAAAAAATAGAAAAATGTTAAATTTTAAAACATGCTTAGCTATGTGGCATTGGATGTGACAAAACAAGTCTCTGGGAGACAAAGAATAGCCTCAATAACATATAAACATGGATGCAGACATTCTAGCTGTCCGTGGATCTCAGTATTTCACTTTTAAACTAGCCCTTTTCATCTCTTTATCTCCCTGTTTTCCTGTGCCTTTTTCTAAATGTTCTAGACTTCTCTCCTCCCCACCTCTGTCTCATCCACAAATCAGCCCATAATACGCCCTGTACAATCAAAAAATCCCCTCTCCCCTGCATCCCACAGTATATCCCTGACCTCTTGTAGTGGTATCCCATGAATGAGACTCCTATGCTCAACCCAGTGAAGGTTTTGAGAACTTTTCTTCTGATTTGAATGGGTCTTTAAGCAATGATTTAAAAATGCAAAGAAGAAAATGCTTCATACTCTGAGATTATAGTGTATGGTAAGTTGCAACCTAAAGGGAAATTTTGCATTCAGAAAAATGTGTAATAGAAGCCCCAGCCAAGTAAAGTGTCAGAAATGTAATTGTAATGCTGGAGGGCCATTAACATTAACTGTGCGTGGCATGACTTGCCTGCTCTAATGTTATGCTGCTTATTGGTGTGCTGGAGTGGAAGTATTACAGTATGCTAAAGTAATTGAATAAACTGATTATAATCAAATCACTGAGTTACAATTATAGGTTTCTACAATACTTGTGATTTATTTAAAAATATGATGATTTCAATTTGTATTTTTCTGAATTCTCTAGCAAAGTAGTCTAAGACCTGTGAAAATACAAAAATTATTAAATTAGGAGAATTTTTTTTAGAGTTTGAAAAAAAGGAAAATATTTATAATTTTAAAAAATGGTCTAGAAAAAGCAGCAGACATGACATTTCTTTAAGCTTCAGATATGATTTAACAAAATTGTTATAATCTAGAAATTTTTCATATCCTTTTGGATTTGGGGGTTTTATGGGACTCTTAAGCAAGTTCACTTTGAAAATTCATCCTCAATCATGCATACCAAAAGGAAAAGAGAGGGAAAAAATGGAAATCTGGATGTAGAAAAGACTGTTCGGAAATGCATCTGTCTAGCAATGAAAAAAAATATTAATGATGAGATTCACATACTTTACTGTACTATGTCAAATCACACAGGATGACAGAACAGGATCCATACTTTACATGACTAGGTGTAAACCCAGCTGTTGGTGTTGACCCACCAACCATTACTCACTCAGCAATGCACATAATTTTTAGAAGCACTATTCAGGTGTTGTGTAACAGAATATCTACTTAAGTCATGTAGAAAAAATTCTTTGATTTTTTCACTTTTTTTTTTATGATGTAGTCTGTCATTTCCTAAGAATATAAAGAAAAAAATAAACACAAACATAAGCTTTTCTTAAAACTATTTTCTTCTTTTTTTTCAGTCCTTCAATTATGAACATTCTTGTACATAAATGGTGGTAAATTTTTCTCATAAAATATGACATGAATTTTTTTTCCAGATTTTGTTTTCTGTATGTGTCTCAAAGTGCTAAGTACTAATGTAGACTTCAGGAAGAAATGATAGTATCAGGAATTTTAAACAAGATATTCATTTTGAGTTTGGGCTAAAAAAAGTTCAATAATGATAAACTATTTGAAATTTCTGTTCTAAGATTGCTTATACTCATAAACACTCATATCTGCTTAGCTGACTACCACTCTACCTCAAAAAGTTAAAAACCCTACATTTTTCATTTTTTGACTGAATGGTATTCTCTCTTACATTTTCACATGTGAAAGCATTTTTACTTAGAAAAGACTGTCATCTTCTTCCATGAATCTTGATATGATTATTTGTTCACAGTGACAGTTTTGATTTGTTTGGTTTTTGTTTTTTGGGTTTCTCTTCTTAACTGAAAATCTTTTTTAACTAAAAAAATGAAGTGTATGCTTGCTTCTCTAAGTGCATTTGAAGTTGGAACTTTTTCATTGTGCTACAAGGAAATAACACTTAAGATTGTTAATAAATCTAAGGATGTTTATTGAAAAGGGAACCTTATGTAAATTAGTTAATTCAGGGGAAGACTTTTCTCATGAAGCTCTTACAAAATACCATTAAGTTCATATTCACTGATCTTCAACTCTTTCACCTGGCAGACAGAAAAAAAGAAGGGTGTGAGTGAGTGATAACAACTGCTCTCTCAAAATTTTTCACTACACCATCCAACACTCAAGCACACGCATGCTTATACTGATAATTTTGCTTTATTGGGTACTGCTGTTATCAGTAGAGTTAAATTGACTGGAACTTCAGAAATTCCAACTTGAGCCACAGCAAAAATCTAGCTTGATGCTGCTCTAACAATTACTGAAAGAGGAATGGCAGCCACTGAAGAGGGTGAGAACACTGCAGTCTCTGGATTTCTTTTAGGGTATGGGTTAACATTCGAATGAAAGGATCACACACTGCCACCCAGCAGGCAAGAGGTTTGATAGTTCAGATCATCAAAATACAAAATATTTTCATTGCAATGATCTTCAATTGCAAGGTGAGTAGCTAACACCAGCTTCCTGCCCAGGAGCCATAAATTAATCTTGACAGCTTCACAGATAACACTTGCTCTGTTTACTCCACTGTTTCTAACTATTTGCCATCTGAGTCATACACCCAGCTTCTTTTCACCCTGACATGTTTCACCCTGACATGACTGATTGTGCTCCCCTTTCTACTAGGAATGTTTATTGTTGACAAGAACCTACTGAAATCCAAGTTTTTTGGGCCATTATTATGCCTGCATTGGTCTGCAGGACCATTATTATGTCCTGCATTATGTCTACAGGATTCCACTTGCTGGATTTCAATATCATCTGATTTACAGCCATAATAATTTTGCAAATCAGCCAGATGAATTGGAATCTGTACAATGCTGGATGAATTGACAACTTGCCTAAGAATTACCTCTAGCTTTATTTCCACTTTTTTTTCTCCTTTTCTTCTAATACTATTTCTCCAGCTATTCAATATTCAATAGCAGTAATAATTCAGCTCTTTTTTCAGAGTTTATCCTTTCACTCCCTGAGAAAGTATAAAAAAGTAGAAAAAGGCTTGTGTTAACATAAATCATGGCCCTTGACATTTGACTTCCTGTCAGATGTTGCCGCCAAGAAAAACCTTTCAACTTAAAAAGATCTCCTGGTATTATGGTCCAAAATATTGACAGCATGATCACGTTAGTAGTCCAGTATTCTGGACTCTGCATCCTCCAACATCTACAGTGCATTTTCCAGAGTAATGTTAAAGTTTAACCTTCTGCATTTGATTTTTCTTTTATGTGTGTAGCATTTTTTACCTGTCTGTGCTGCCTCATATGAGTAATTTCAAATAGTTTTGGAAATTTATTAAGATTAGTTTACGCTGCAATATTTCTTTCTAAATCCTTGCAACTAATTCCAATGCAAATTACCTAAATAGACAGATAGATAGAGATACTTGATATAGATGTAGATGTAGATATAGATAGAGATGATATAAAGATGGGTAGAGTTACAAGTGTAGATAGAGATATAGGTAGATATATGTATATGAAGATATATAATAGACACATATTCTTTTCTATTATCTAAATCACTTACCAAAATTACAGACTGAAGTTGCATTTGTATGAGACTAATGAATGTTGCTCAGCTGTTCAGAAGAGGATTAGGTCAGGGAAGACAACCAAAGTAGACATATCTGAGCCTATAGGCCGTGACAGAATTCTCCCACATGTCCTGTGAGAACTGGAACGTGTCATTGCAAGGCCCCTCTTGAGAGTCTTTGATCGATCATGGTGACTGGCAAAGTGCTCAAAGACTGGAGGGAACAAAATGTGAGATCACTTCAAGAAGGTTATGATAGATGACCCAAGGAACAAAAGACCAGTCAACCTCCCCTTGGACTCTGTGAAGATGAGAAAGTAGCTAATTCTTGAAACCACTTTTAAGAGAATGTAGAAGTTCAGAAGCAGTCACCAAGGAGAAGCCATGCCTGACCTACTTGATAAATTCCTGTGTGGAAGTAACTATTGTAGTAACTCTCTGCCTGTCACTGTCTGCTTGGACATTGCTGAGGTTTGTGAATCTGTCTCCCACCGGATCATCGTAGAGAAATTTTTGATGTACAGGATGGTTAAATGATGGAAAACTGATGAATGACCAGGCCTGAAGGGTGGTGATCACTGGCAGAGTCTTGTTGGAGGGCAGTGACTAGCTGTGTACCTTAGTAGCCAAATAGAATCCAATCCTGTGAAATATATCTACTAGCAACCTGGATGATAGGGTAGGGCGTACTCCCACCCAGCAAGTCTGCAGGCATCACCATGCTGGGAGAAATAGATGCCTCATAGACCCAAGAGTTCTACCCCTGCCATTCAGAGAGACATCCACAGGCTGGAGAAATCAACAGATATGAAGGGACCCCAGGAAGTTCAGCAAATGGAAGTGGGGAGGACCAGCACTAGGTACCACTATGGTGCAGGCTGTCCAGGTGAAAGCAGCTGCAAGGAAAAGTATCTGGGATTCTAGAGAATATCAGGTTGAACATGAATCAGACATGTGACCTTGTCACAAAAAAAAAAAAAATTATATTCTCAGCTGCAGTAGAATTATTTTCAATGGGTCTGAAGGAGGTCTGGTACTTTCCCTTTATTCAGGTCCTGGAGTGCTGCCTCCAGCAGGTGTGGGCTCTTCCTATTGGACATAAGAAAATTCAATGAAGATCCACAAGGATGATTAAGAGGCTGTAAGATTTCTCCTAAGAGGAAAAACTGAAAGAGCTCTACTATGTAGCCTAGGGAAGAGAAGCCTCAGGGGTATACTGTTAATGTATGTAAATACCTGGGAAGGGGTGGGTGAATAAAAAAAGACCAGGCTCTTTACAGAGGTGCTCAGGACAAGAGATAAGAGTCTGACCATCAGGACCATCAGGAAACTCCTATTTGCTGTGAGGGTGTCTGAATTAGAAGTTTCTGACAGAGGTTTCAGTTGCCATCATCAGCCATACTAAAAAGTCTACCTACACATGATCCTGGGCAGCAGAGTCAAGCACTGTTTAACAAGATGAACACACTTCCCAAGATCCCCTCCAATATTAACATTAACATTAACAAACTATTCTGTATAATTCTGAGACATAGTTGCAGAGAAACAATTATTTTTGAATTAGAAAAACAGGTTTTGCCAGGAAATTTTAAAAATAGCTGTCATGGATAATTGTGTGTATGTAAGCATCTTAGGATAAAAAGAATAATCATGTCCTTAAAACCTGGGATGAACTAGTTTTCTGTTTTCTACATATACGTGAAATACATGAATTCTCCAGTTCCCATTACTACATCAAGACTGTATTCTGGCTTTGAAGATTTTGATGTAACTGACTGTTTTCACTGCATTAAAAATCACACAATCAAAACAGAGAAAACCCCCAAACATCTCCCCACCAAGACCAACCTACCATGAAAAAAAATAAATAAATAAATAAAAATAACAGACCAAAACCTACAAAATAAAACCCTACAAAAACAAACAAAGGAAAACCAAATCAACAAACAAACAAAAAAAAAAAACAAAAAAAAAAAACAAGCCCCCCTCTCCCCCCAAAAAAACCCTAAAAAACTCAAATCGACCAAACCTACAAGTAGAGCAATAGCAAATATGTATAAGATTATCAGAAATAGTATTTATAAGTGATAGGGAAGGTGCTACTTAATGACATTGGTGTGCATTTATATGCTTATTCCTTTTGTTCTATTTCACTTTGTGCCTTGGGATAAGATTTAATGTAAAGTTGCAGAGACCTGTAGCTATATTCATGCAAAAATTGCATCTTAAACTCTGACTATTGTATATATTTATTTAAAGAATACTGTTGAGTTCTCAGTTTTTCCCCTGGCTCTTTCCAGTTCTTATTTACAGTCTCAAGAGTGCTGATGTGTCTTTTTGCATTGCAAAATGCTATGTCAAGTCTTGAACAGGCTTCTGTTAGCAGTCAGACCTAGCTTATTATTCTGGAACTAGATCAAATTTAGCTATACAAATTTACTAAAAAAATTGTCTACATATAAAGTATGTATATTCAAATATAACATGCATATGTACCAATCATTTTTCCTCTTTTATTCTCTTCTACATTCTGCCATCCTGAAACTTTTTAATGCTGTCAAATTTCACGTATTCTAAATGTGAAATATTCACAGAAGTAGATTACAGTGCTAAATTGTGTCAGTTTAATATGATGAAGTTCAGCTCAAGGGAGGAAAAATATAGGATAAAATTTTTCACTTGTTTGAAAACCAAACTCAGACTGTACATATGTCATATTGGCATATTTTTAAATATAAGATGAATAAAAAATAATTTGCATCCTTCTTTACAGTGAGTAAAAGTAGGTATTTACTTCCCTCAACAGCTTGCCCTGTCAAACCTGTATTTGAGATAAACCCAAGGATTACAGGTATCAGAGGAGAGAGCTATAAATACTGTAGAATATACATGAACGTGTTGGTGAACTTAAATCTATTTCTGATGGGAAAAATATTATCTATTCATGCTACTAATGCCACCAAATTCCACTTGTTGAATGACACTAACAAATTCCTTGATTATTTTTCAGAATGAACAAGACTTTCAAAGTCAAGAGTGAAAAGTCTCAGACTCCACACTGTTTATTAATTTACATAACACACACATTTAAGTGAGCCAGTGTAGGTACTTGCTACTGTTAAAAAGGAAAATATTAAGCCACAAAACAAAGCTGTTGGATGCCACATGAAGCATGCAAAACAGGGTGTGAAACAAACAAGACAGTTTCAGTAGTATGATGTGGTAGTCAAATATGAACAAAAAATTATAATCTTCAAGACTTACCAGTAACTCTTAAAATAATGAGTAATACAGGATTTTGAGGAACTTCCAGACTCTGCTGGAGCTTTCTACTGGACTTGGCTTGATCCCTGGCAAAAGTTGCCATGAAGAAAAGTACTCAAGACATTGCTTACTTTCAAGTATCCTTAACCTACATTCTCTTCTTTTCTCAATTTATCACATTTCATCACATGTGAAGCTACTGTGACATATTATTACACACTGACAAGACATTCAACTAACAAAGTACACAAGTTGCCATCTATTTGGAGTTGCTTCATTGACCACAGCACTCGGGAGAAATACAGCAACTGTAATGCAACCAAGCCTTAAGAGGCTGAGAAAAGTAAAGGATCACTGTAGGGCTTGCTTAACAGGGAAACTTTTAAAACTGTTGCAGCAGCATGGCTGTGACTTGTCCTACACACCTCAGGGTTCCAGAAGGTACTGAACCTACAGGGGCTTCCTGCTGCTGTCACTCCTCACCAGCCTGACTACAGAACTGTAACAGTCTGCCACAGCAAGGTTAAATAACAGAAAAAGGCGCTAAGAAATTATTGTATCAAATTCAAGGAATATAAAATCCTGTGGAAAATGATGATTAACAAACAACAGAAGGAAAAGTGAGAATTTACTTTTACGATAATAGAAAGAAAGAAATGCAATGCTCTTTTGAAGACAGTCTTTATCACCTCTCCATCTAATTGACTTTCAGTATTTACCTGTAATTCCCACATTAATTGCATCCTTACAGGTAAATGTAGGCATACCTGCTACTGTCAGAAACCGCCTTTGGAAACCCAGTCAGTACAGAAATTGTTATCTCATGTTTACATCATGGTATCCTTTTTTAAGGTCTTTGAAAGTCCATTTTGTCACTGTGCATCTCTGATCACTAATTTCATTCTCAGAAATACCAATGACTACTGTTTTTAAAGGATGTGAATATTTTTCTCTGAATTCTGGACTAAACAAACAAACAAACAAACAAATGCAGAATAGAAAACTGGTATTTATATCAACAAATTAATAGTTTTAGTACTTTGAATTAAACTCCTGAATGACCTAAATGCATTGAAATTTTGTCTTTCTACAATATGACATTCCAGAGATTTCACTTTCAACTTCAGTAGGTTGACAAGGACATTTGTAAGATATTTTATCTCTCTTCAGTATCTCTTTTATTGTAGCACTACTTTGGTACATTTGCTTAGGGCTAAAATTTTCCTATGGATCTCTGTGGCTGCATTCTACTATCAGCACAGAGGAGCACTGAAGGAAACACGATTTAACCTTCAGAATGCCTCTGTTTATAATTTCATGCAAAAGCCCTCTACTTTTTCATTAAGACTTCCAATCACAGCACTAGTGGGTAGCTGCTTCTGGGTTAGATCTTTTTTCAAATCAGAAGATGGCATATTTCTCTGTGCTATGGGATTGCAGTATACATATATAGCAACAAAATCATTTTTGGATATTATTTAGCTACCAGATGCAGTGCTCATGGACAGTCAATTTTGAGCTCAGTCTAAGGAACTTGGTGAAAAATCTTGAATTTTCTCACATGCCTTTTTCTCTCATTTTCACTGACCGTGAATATGGGACAAAGTACAGAAACCAAGAATCCAAAACATCTAAGTTAGTTACTTAATTAGTAGCCTTCCATTCCTGATTCTGCTGCTATTTCATTGCAGCCTCAGAACTGTATTTTTGTTCCAAAATTCTGTGAATCCAGTGGTAGACACTGCAGACTGAATTACTATAAATACTAAATCACTTCCTTCACAGTGAACAGAAAAACCAGTATTATCTACCAGAAATATAATTCAGGGATCTTATGCTACTTCCCATGTTAGTTCTGCTAAGTCAAAGGTACAAGAAATGCACAAGAATTCACCCAAAGGCATGAAACCTGACTGTAAAAGTAGACTGAGTCCTGGAGTGCACCCTTCAAGTTTCTCTCAAAATACTTTTAAGAACCTGTTTTGATATGCTGGTGATTGGAATTAGTCAGAGTAGCTTTGTTAAAACTGTTTCTTTGACACTGAAATATAGCATTTAGATTTCTCATACAGGCAGAAAAGTTTTCAAAGTCTGACAATCATTTTTTTTAGTGGCTCCAGTCATATAATGGATAGTTAAATATCTGTCATGGAAAGAAGTTATTAAAAAAACTACATGGTTTAGGGGCATCTTATAGAAAAACACAACTTCCTCTATCATAGGATCTAATGGCCTGTGTGGTAAATGATGCAAACGTGCTCAGTGTTGAATGCAAACTGTGCCACTGGCTTGATTCGCAATAACAGTAGGTAGGTATGATAGGTGTGCACATGGTTTCCTTGCTGAAAGTTCATTCATCAGTTTTCCCAAAGAAAGAGCAAAAAGCAGTCAAAGATAATCCTATATAATTTTTTAAATATATTAGTCAATTCATAGTTTTTTGTTTGTTTTTTTCTCTGCTATAGCTGCAGGCAGGCCACAGTTCAGTTTGATTTTAAGATCAAAGGCTAGGCTAGTGACTGATAGGCTACTAAAAGTTTTTGTCTTTCCCAGAAATGCAAGCAGGAACTTAATAGCCCTGACCTTTTGACTCAAACAGCTGAATTCAGATGAGAAGTCATTGATGTGGCACAAGTACATTCTTGCTGCATTTATTCTCCTCCTCATCCCAAAACTTCCTAAGGGGTCACATTCCCTGAATGCTGAAAAACTGAACAAAGATGATGAAAATCTCTTCTCCAGAAATTCTGAAGTTTTCTTTCCAGGGTGATTTAAACCCAGGAAGGGTTTACTTCGTATTTCTTGTCCAGATAATTCTTCTGTCTGGTTTGGAGATCAAGAGGCTAAGGTGTACCCTCATTACTCTCTACAAGTTTCTGAGAAGAGGACATGAAGAGGGAGATACCAAGCTCTTTTCCATGAGATCCAGTGATAGGATGCATGGGAATGGGTCAAAGCTGCATCCAGGAAGGTTCTTGACATTAGGAAGCCTGTTTATTTTAATGACAGTAAAATCAAATGCTGGAACAGGACTCCTAGAGAGGTATTTTATGCTCCAAATAAATCAATGTTTAGTAGGGATTTGGACAATGTTCTTAATAACAAGCATTACCTCTTGGTCAGCCCTGAAGTGGTCAGGCAATTAGACTGGATGGTGGTTGACACATCCTTTCCAATAGAAATATTCTGCTTTAATGTATCCTGTTCTAATATGCTTTGTTCTGTTCTTTTCAGAATTATACTGAAAATTTCTGTTAATGCCTTTCTGCCATAAATACATGCAGAAAGAAGTTTCAAGATCTTAGAACCCATTGGTTTGTTCCTTGGCATAAACTCCATGTTCTAGTGATCTGTAGCACTAATATTTAAGTCTATCCAAACCTTAGAGATTTTGTAGAGAAATTAATTTGATTGGGTTGCTTGTTACAGTAGCAATATTCACTCTATACCATTTTAGGTGGAAAAGGACCCTTTCCAAATACTTTTTTTAAAGCCTCCTGTAAGTTTAGCTTCTGATATCAAATACATGCTGTTTAATTTGCAAATTTGAATGTACTTATACATTCAGTAAAAATTCCTTGCAATTTCAAACTTGTTATGATTTAGATGTATAAGATTGTCTGTTCTGTATACAAACACCCTCCTTACAAACATTTATACATTTGTGTGTATATACAAGAAAAGATAATGTGTACAAATAAATATATATATCAGTCAGGTCATCATCAGATCAGTATTTCACCAATTGATTGTGTTTATTTACTTTTTAAACTTTAATAATGTAAAAATTTAATCTGAAGCAATTTAATCTGAAGAAGGTAATGAAAGGAGACAGGACAGACTGAAGGACAGACACTGAGATTTTGCACATATTTCAGAATTCATTACATTCAAAAATATTAGGTGTATTCTCTGACTTTGTATGAAGGATTTATTTAGATCAACAACCAGGATCAGATTGAGAACTTCTCTGCCGTGAGTTATATTTTGTGATCCTGTTCTATGGTGTTTAAGTAATTATAAGCCAGTGCACAGCTCAGCTATGGTTGATGAAGTTGGAAATCATTCTCACTGAGGGAAGATCAGCTTCCAACTTGGAAGATCCACCAGCTTCCAAGATCTCAAGGTGGGTCAGTTTGGATTTTCAAATGCTTATATCATTTGCTGGCTGATTTGACTGTCTATAACCTCACCTCAGGGATAAAGTGAGGTGGAGAGGCTGTCTGTCTAGGGCAATATGAAAAGTCACATTAAATCTGGAGGACTTTGTCCCACAAAAGTTGTCATGGGACTGCAACCACTGTTGTCTTTTTGGCTTATGGGTCAGTCCTGAATTTTAAGAAGGTATTTTTCCTTCCATCACAGTTGCATGAAACAGCATCTTAAATAACTGGTAAAATAACTAAGTCTTTTAAACCACGCATACGTATTCTGGTAGCATTCACAGTTAGCATGAAATCAGAAAGATCTGAAATATGAAAGACCTGGATGTCCTGGAGTTTCCAGAACATAGCCTAATCTTTAGACATGAGACCAATAGACCATTAGACCTATGCAATGCCCGTATGCATTCGGAGCTGACCATTCTAGTGCAAGTACACCAATAAATCCTCAAAAATCTTGCAAGTTTCATAGTTATTGATGCTTCAATTCAAATTTAAGCCATTATCTGTTTCAGTATGGTACCACTTAATGCATATACAGTACTGGAGACCAAAAAGGTTGTAATCTCATCAACTTCTCACATAGAAACTATAGTGAGTGATATCCTCAAGATTTTCTTTGTAATGTCCAGTGCTCCAACTAATCAGAAAAGAACTTAGGAATTGTTACAAGCTAACATTTTCTTAACATCATGTGTCAAAAGCATGTGGTCATGAATGAACATAAATAGCCAGAATCCCTAAAGCATTTTCAGAGACTATACTGTTTACATACGTGTATTAAAGAATTAGTGTCACTCTATTGGGAATGGTGAGGAGAGCAACAGACTGTCTTGTGAGTTGAACAGGAGAGTTCTTTCTCTTTTCTCTCTCTCTCTCTCTCTCTTAAGGTTTATTACTTCAGATCTTCTTTTATAGACTGATATGTGAAAGTGCAGAAAAATAAAACTCTTATTGGTGAGTGAACTAACACATCACCATCATTGGTCAGTGGTGTACACCACCCCTTGACCTTCTCTTGCAAGAAAACAAGGAACAGACAAACAGCACCTGCAGGGCTGTCTTCTATCTCTGAGGATTGTTTTAATTCCTCCTTATGAATTCCCAGGCCACTTTCTCAGGCAAGACTGAGAAAGTTATGCGGCCTGTTATTCCACAGGCACTGTGCTCCCTGCTTCATAGTTAGCATCCATATATTAGTATTATGAATTAAGCAAAATGCATTTGTGTCCAGGACTCTGAGTCTGAAGTATGGCAAAATATATAAATTATTTGGCAGAATTCAGACTAAGTAAGAGCAAATCTTGTTCTCATATCTTAAAAAGAGAAAAAAAAACAGAAACCAAAACAAAACACAGAAAAACCCAAACACCACAACCGATACCCGTAAAGACAACAATCTTTGAAAGGCAAATATTTAAGTTGCATAAACAAACAATCAGATTATATATTTGGCATCCATGTAAGTACAATAACTTTCAGGTTCAGTCTCAGGCAACCTATAAACCGGATATTTGTTGGCAACTCTCCAGCATGCAAAGACATAATCTGTTCTATACCAACATTGTCAGCTGTGGAATACTTTTGTTTGTACTAATATACCTGCCCCCTCTGTTGAATGCAGAACACCATAGACAGTTACCAGGTACTCATGGGATATCCTGTTTGAAACTATACTTTTGGACTAGGAGTCCTGAAGTAGAATTATAACAAAAATAGATGAATTGGTTGCTCCAGCTTTTCTAAGTGGAGCAGAAATACTACAGAGAATTTTAATTTATAATGCATAAAACGAATTTTTTTTCTGGAAGTTTTAAATGGTGGTTCAGAAGGCAATTGAATATATTTCTCTTCCACATCTCTGAGACTTTTAACACTGATGGTTGCTACAGAAACTACAGATGTGACATGATATAGGTATGCCATAATCTTAATAGAAGTGGTTTTCTGCTAAGGGAGAGAATTGGATCTTGTTGAAACAATATTTCAGAACAGAACACTCAGTCTATAGACACCTTCACTTTCTTAGTGTACTGTGGGCAGTATGCAATCCTGAAGCCTCTGCTAGTTAGGGATGTATTTGAGGCCAAATTGCAATCCAATATACCTTGTGTAACAGCCAAATATCTTATGTTGATGTTGGTATTTTGAGCAGGGACAGGAGAGGCCACAGTGATAACATCAGACGATACGTTGAAAACTCTGGATAGCCTCAACATTTTTAAGAGTATGTAACAACTAAAATTTTGCTCTCACGGTGCTGAGTTTTAAAAAATCAGCTTTTGCATCTGATGAATGGCATAATTTTACAGTTATCATCATTAGAAAAGGATCTTTAAAAAATGTGAAGGATCATGAACATTTACCTTGTAGATTTTTAGGCATTAATTTTTACTGACAAGTATTATCAAATGCTATGAATTTAAATTTAAATATTTCTTACAATATTAGATTCTGTTGTTTTCCTTGTCTCAGCTCTGACAAAAAAAAAAAAAAAAAAAAAAAGAATTTAATTTTAGGTAATACTTAAAGCTTCTTGGCGAAGAACAGTTGCCCTTTAAAATGCACACATATGGGCAAAAACTAAATCTGTCATCCAACATCTCACGTTTCACTGTGGGGAACTGTGAGTTCTTTTTACAATACATGGTCAGGAAGGAAATTAAGCCAAACAAGGCAAACATTGTATCTGAGAACTGTCTACTGGTAACAAAAAGAAAAAATAGCAAGGGATTACCCCATTAAAGAGGGCTAGAGGAGACAGAGCAAGAGAAAGAAAAATGGGAGAGAGGGAGGGAGAGGGGGCTTTACCACCAGGGGTCGGGGAGTGCAGTCAGTGTCCAATGATGGTGCTGTACTTGCTGCCTGCCCGGGCACGGCTGCTGGGGCCACGGGCGGCAGACACGAGGTGAGGGGCGCTTGGGCAGGAGCTCCAGGAGCCTGGACAGCGCTGTGTAGAGCATCACACTGGTGGTTAGGCTTGGAGGCAGGCAGGGTTAGATGCAAGAGATTCAGGCAGGGATGCAGAGCTCAAGCAGGAGGGTGCTGGTCAGGGACACATGGAGGCAAGACAGACACAAGAGTGAGCAGGAGCCAGCGAGGGCAGGAGAGCCGAAAAGCAAGAGTCCAAAAGCAAGTTTGAAAAGCCCCCAAAAGAGTCAAAAGACCAGGGCCAGAACAGCCCTCGGAGCCTGGGGGTGCAGTTACTTTTTATGCCCCTGGCTCCTGTCCAAGTCTGCCTGCTGACAGGAGACCACTTGCCCATGTGGAAGCTCGGGCCCAGCGGTCAGAAGATATCGGGATGTAACGGAAAGATAGTCACCCCCCCTCCTCCTTAGTTATGGTAATGACCCCCTTAATTAGCCAATAGCACCTAGCTGTGATGAAAGCAGATGGGAGTAACACTGTGAACCTAGGTTATAAAGTGTCAAATTCTCCAGCAATAAATGACATTTCTGCCATCCATCACATTGATGTGAGTGTGCAGTTTGGACCGAGTGGCCTGGGCTTGGCCACCGTGCTGTTCCTGAACCAGGGTGTCTGCCTTGCTAGGCAACAATTTGGTGCCGAAACCCAGGATTCAAATTCGAAAAGCGGGATTCAAATCCAGAGAGTGAGGATCGCCTGGAAAATGGGAGCAGCAGTCAGGACAGCTGGACTAGTCCTGGCGTGAGAGACGTTCCTGGGCCCACAAGGAAGATGGAAGCGCTGATAAAGGTTGTATTGTAATTACATAAACAATGAGGAATAGACTGTAAGTCTGAAGATTTTATACTTGCTATTGCAAGGCTTTTGCATATTGGGGTCATAGACCAACCAGTGGAAATTCTCCACCCTGAGGTGTGGGACGAACATACCAGAGCCCTCACTAATGAAACCATGGATTCGGGCAGTGGGAAATATCTTAAATCATGGGGGAGGGTTGTCAAAGCTTTAAAGAAAGCTAGACAAGAGCAAGAGACCTGGAGGGTGGCAAAAAACTGTCTGTTGGCCACCCCGAAACTGGGAGTTGGTGCTGCTACTCAGACATTACAGCCCCCAGATGAGAGCGGCTTGGCTGAGCTGAAGGGGACACAAGAGGGCAACAAGTCCCCTCAATCCCCGAATCCTGATCTCCTCTCAAAGGGACAACAGAGAGCAGAAGTTTTTCGGAAAAAGTTAACAGAAGAAGCTAGGGGTGCTGCACGAAAAGCCCGGGGGGAACCACCGCTCTATGCATCCCAAGATGGTGCAGAGCAAAAGGACAAAGAGCGAGGGGAAAATGTCCTTAGTGAGAACACAGAACAAGCACCAGCACTGATGGATGGACATAGTCGGGGAGTTGGGAAAGATAAGGTATGTGAGGAAGAAAGAGACACTGAAGAGAAAGAGATAAGATGCGGGGGAGGTGTTCAGAGGGAGAGGGAAAGGAATGTAAGAGAGGGGGAAAGGAGAGGAGGGTGGAACAGAGGGCAGAACAGAAGGCAGAATGAAGGGCGGAGTGAAGGGCAGGGAGAACCAGGAAGGAGGGAACAGCCCACCCACAGGGGATGTTTTGTTGGGCAGGATCCCAACAAAAAGGAACGGGAAACCGGAAATGGCTAGCCAGTCAAGTTCCGACTCCAACTGAGATACTAGCGAGGATGAACGGTTGGAGACTGACTCCTTAGAGGAGGAAACAACAAAGATAAACAAGAATATCCCCCTCCACATTAAAAAAGAACTGAGAGAAGATACCCCTCTCACAGACTGGGGAGAAATAAAAGCAGCATGTGCCACCCCAGATGCGCTAGCATTCCCAGTCTGAGTGTCTGAGGGGGGACAGAGAGTTCACTCACCAATAAACCCTAAAGATGTTAAAATGATTGTTAAAGCAATTGCAGGGCTTAATTCTGCCATGGTCACCTCCCTTATCGATGGTCTTTTTGGAGGTGACGATCTGCTCCCTTTTGATATAAAACACACTTTTAGATTGCTTTTCAATGGAGCAGGAATGATTGTTTTTAAACAAGACTGGGAAGACAACTGTGCCAAACAACTAGCCCAGGTAACCAGGGCGGATCACCCATTGCACGGCTTGCACGGCTCCAGCCTGCAGTGGCTGATGGGCATAGACCCAACAATGATTACACCTCAGGCGCAGGCCCAGGGTCTGCAGGCCCACAAAGTTATGACAACCACTTGTGCGGCCAGAGAAGCTATTCGCTCGGCTTCTAGAGTTATTGCTAAGCCATCACCATGAAGCAAAATGAAAGTGAGAGCTTTGCACAATTTGTAGACTTCCTTCAGGCAGCTGTTGACTCCTCTACCCTGCCCTCAGAGGCAAAAGGCCCAGTCATAGCAGACTGCTGACATCAACAATGCAATTTGACAACCAAAGAAATCCTCCAATCATTACCGAGAGGGTCAAATATCACAGACATGATTAAGCATGTCGCGAGGGAGAAACAGGTAGCCCCAATCCAAGCTGCAGTCTGCACAGCAATTGCTAACGTAATGGCATGCTTTAAATGTGGCCAGGCAGGTCATGTTGTTGCAAATTGCCCCAAAGTGGGGAGGCCCTGGCAGCGTCCAACTCACAGCAAAACCGACTTAAAGGACCATGCTGGGCTTGTGGGAAAAAGGGGTACCTTGCCAGAGAATGCAGATCCAAGGCTCAGGGAAACGGGAGGGGGAGAGGACAGCAGGGTCACACACAGTTCTCTCCCACCTGGAATGTGAGGCGGCCCAGCTATGCCAACCCTGCAAGTAATGAGGTGCTCCTAAATCCATTAGCCCCTCTGAGAAGCGACCACTTTTATGACTCAGACGGTTACTCAGCCAACCTTGCCTTATCTGCTACAGGGGCAGCAGGGGTCACACTTGGGGGACATGACCCCAAGGTGGCCTTGGCAGTAGGGTGTGACAACCCGCCGGTGGTATGGGGGATCTGCTCCCTTTATGGCACCTCAGGTGATCAAAGTATCCCCTCTGGGTCCATCAGTGTTCCTTTTCTAATTGATACAGGGGCAGATGTCACGGTCATTCCAGAGACAAATTGGCCTCCTCTCTGGAAACTAGAGGATGCCCCCATGGTAGGCAGGGTTGGAGGGCTGTCACGGGCTCGGAGAAGCGCACAGCTAATAGCCATTACACTCCACACAGAAAAAGGGCCAGAGAAAACTATTGCCCTCTTCCCGTATGTCATGACTGGAATCCCAGCCCTGTTAGGGAGAGACGCCCTAGCTTTGCTAAAAGCCAGGGTGACAAATTTACCCTAAGGGCCACTGCCACGTACCCACTGCCATCAATCAGGCTTTCTTGGAAATCATCCGACCCGGTGTGGGTCGAGCAGTGGCCCCTGTCCAAGCCTCAATTAGATGTCCTTCTTGAGTTAGTTAACCGTGAATTACAACAAGGTCACATAGAGCCATCTACTAGCCCATGGAATACTCCTGTTTTCATAATCCCTAAACGATCCAGAGAAGGGTTTCGCCTCCTCCACAATTTGCATGAAGTAAATAAGAAAATTCAACCCATGGGACCTGTTCAAACACTGTTACCTATGAACTCTGTGGTGCCAGAGGCCCAACCCTGTGCTGTTCTTGATATCAAAGACTTTCTTTTCTATACCCTTACATGAAGAAGACAAAGAGCAGTTTGCTTTCTCAGAGGTGTTTCCAAACAGCCAGCGCCCCAACCTACACTTCCAGTGGAAAGTGCTGCCTCAGGGGATGGTCAACTCACCTACAATCTGTCAAATCACAGTCGATCAAGCGTTAGCACTGATCTGTCATAGCAACTCGACTGCTACCATCATCCAGTACATGGATGACATCCTGATTGCCGCGCCCTAGGGAGGTCAGGTAGACCAGTTAGTGTCAACAATCACAGAGACTCTAAAAACAAAAGGCTTTGAAATTGCGAGCACAAAAATAAAAAAAGGGCCATGTGTAACCTTTTTGGGGGTGGGGATCACAGGCTCTTACATATCCCCTCCCAGATAAAGATCCGTCGAGACATCAAAATGCTCCATGATGTGCAGCAGCTGGTGGGATCCCTGCAATGGCTCTGCAACATAATCTTAATCTCACCCAAGAAGATGGCCCCCCTGTATGATCTCCTGAGAGGGAAAAATCCATGGGAACACAAAGCCCTGACAGCAGAAGCAAGAGACTCTTGACTTCATCGAACAACAGGTATCTTTAAGTTCCCTTGCCAGGTGGAAGCCCCAGGTACCACTCAATCTGTATGTGCATTTCACAAAGGGAGGGGGAGTAGGAGCATTGGCTCAAGGCCCCCCCAGAAAAAGCTCACCCAATACAGTTGATAGTCCTGGGAAAACAGACCTGTGCATTTTCCCCAGGAGCTGAGTGTCTCAGCAGCCTCATTATGAAAGGCAGAAAACTTGCCCTGAGACACCTTGGCATTGAGCCAGCCAAAATATTCCTGCCTTTCTGCAAGCAACTCTCTACACAGTCAACAGTGGTGTCGGAATACCTGGTGACAGCCCTGGTCGGATTCGGTGGAGAGATTCAGTATTCTGCAAAGTCCCCTTGGACTCAGATGCTGGCTGTTGTCGACATGGACCTCCCACAAAAGGTCATGGACCGGCCCCAGCCAGGACCAACTGTCTTCACAGACGCATCCTCAACAACCTCCACTGCGGCTGCAGTGTGGCAATCAGAGGACAAGTGGCACTGTGTCAAAGCGACTGATCGTACACTCTCGGTCCAGCAACTGGAAGTAGCAGCTGTGGTACTGGCATGCGGACTGTTCCCAACAGAGCATCTTAACATCGTAACTGATTCAATGTTTGCAGCCAAGCTTTGCCTGGCTATGTCAGGACCCAGCATATCGACATCTACAGCAGCTCTAATGCTAGAAGAAGCACTCTCCTCTCGAAAAGGTACCATATCAGTCATCCATGTCAACAGCCACGACCCCGTCAAAGGGTTCTTCCAGGTCAGCAACAACAAAGCAGATGCTGCCGCAAAAGGATTGTGGACCCTACAAGAAGCTCGTCAGCTACACGAAGCCCTGCACATCGGAGACGAAGCACTAGCAAAGAGATGTGAAATCTCAGTTGCTGATGCAAAACATGTAGTGCCTTCATGCCCACACTGCCAAAAGGCACCACTGTGGTCCTGCGGAATCAACCCCAGAGGCCTTAAAGCCTCAGAGATATGGCAAACAGACTTTACATTGTGCCAGCTGTTGAAACCCCGAGCATGGCTTGCAGTAACAGTGGATACGTACTGCGGAATAATTGTAGCCACGCAGCACCTGAAAAACAGCTCCAAAGCAACTATCCAGCATTGGCTAACAGCCATGGCTTGGCTCGGCATCCCCAAGCAAATCAAAACGGACAATGGCGCAAATTTTATCTCAAAGCCGAGCCGGGAATTCACCTCTAAATGGGGTATCACTCTAGTGCAAAGCATCCCGTACAATAGCACAGGACAAGCCATCGTTGAGCGAGCAAACCAGACCTTGAAAGCCAACCTAGAGGTGTTAGCAAAAACAGAGGGCTTTACCAATTCCATTCCCCAAGCGGACCAGGTGTGCTTGCTAGCAACTGCACTGCTAGCACTGAACCAATTCCCTAGAGGAGATGAAAAAAGCAGTTCCTCCCAAAAACACTGGGCCACTCGAGCTTTAGAAGAGGGCCCGCAGGTCATAATCAAAAATGAGTCAGGAGAGTGGGAGCAAGGTTGGAGATTATTGCCACAGGACGAGGGTACACTGCAGTTAAAAGAGATGGTAAAGTGGTGTCCACTTAAGTCAATAAAACCAGACCTTCAAAGTAAGACTAACAAAAACTCTGAAGTTTTGTTTGCAGGACTGGATCATTGGGTGCCCGCATGATGCATATGCTCCAGTACCGGAAGGAGGTGATGATCCACCAGATAACCCGAAGACGCCCAAAACTCCCGAGCCTGTGAAACCCAAGTGACAATGACTTCTGTGTGTAATCTTGCTTTTAGGGCTTGTTAGCAGCGAGCAGGTTAGTGCAGAACATAACCCTCATCAACCATTCAGGTGGATCTTACGCCGTGCCTCGAACAAGGTGATTAACGAGGTAGTCACAGCAGGCACCCCAAGGTTCTTTGTGCTCATTCAAGACATTTTCCCTGGTATAGCAACTCATAACATCCACCTTCACTTTGAGCTGTACCGAGCTGTACCAGTCATACTGGTGCCCAGCCACCAACCCAGGCAAAGACTACTGCTGCCAACTAGGATCTTGGTTTTGTGGCTATTGGGGGTGCGAAACAATAGCCCTGAGCAACCAGTGGGCACCACCAAAAGCAGACGAGTTTCAGCAAGTATCCTGGGGTCCAGCAGGCTATATGCGTCCCAGTTTCAACTCCATAGGGCAAGTGTTTTATGGCTTTTATGATGACTGATCTAAAGTCTGTCATCAAATGGCCATGCAGGTCCTGCAGCCAGCAGACATGGGTTGGACGACTGGAAGAATGTGGTCGGTATTCTTGCACAAGCCTGGCAAAGATCCTGGTGAAGTAGTACAAATTATCTGACTCCCGCTCGTGACACCTGAAGCAATTGGCCCCAGCCTTGTATTACAAGCTGAGAACCCACAATCTAATAGTCTGTACCCGCTGCATAAGCAAGAAACTTCTCCCCAAAGATCTGAAGCTACTGCTTTTGATTCGCCCTATTGAATGTTAGATGCTGCCTTTTTACCTCTAAATCAATCCAACCCCAATGCCACAGAATCCTGCTGGCTGTGCTGTGATACACAGCCCCCTTGCTATGAGGCTGTGGCCCCTAACAACCGGCTGATGTGGTCTAACGCTGAGGCCCCAGTCCAGTTCTGCAGTGAGTCACCTTCTCGCAGAATCACCATCAGCCACATGACCGGGCGAGGGTTTTTCTTAGGCAAAAGGTTGACAAAAAAGTCTGTGCAACCACCATGAAAGTTGACAAGTCTAAGAAATGGGCAATCGCTCCCTTGTCTGGCATGTGGGTTTGCAACTGCAGTGGACTAAGCCCTTGCATCTACACCCAGAGCTTTAATTCCTCTGGTGACCTTTGTGTATTAGCTGCTATCATCCCCAGGGTCCTATACCACTCTGGAGAAGTGAACCAGTACCTTGAGTGAGCAGGCCACCTTCAGAAAAGAGAGCTGCTGACAGGACTGTCAGTAGCAATGCTGCTCGGCTTGGGAGCGATCGGTGCAGCCACTGGTGTCTCCGCTCTGGTAACCCAGAGTCGAAGTCTCTCTCAGCTACAGATGACTGTAGATGAGGAGCTACAGAGAATTGAGAAATCCATATCCTCTCTAGAAAAGTCAGTCTCCTCACTCTCCGAGGTTGTTTTGCAGAACAGGCGAGGTCTCAACCTTCTGTTCATGCAGCAAGGAGGCCTCTGCATCTCCCTGAAAGAGGAATGCTGCTTCTACACAGACTACACCGGCGTTATGAGAGACACCATGGCTGAGCTACAAGACAGACTATCCCAATGGAAGGCGGAGAGGGAAGCCCAGCAAAGCTGGTTCCAGTCTTGGTTCGACCAGTCTCTGTGGCTGACCACCCTAGTGTCTACCCTGATCGGGCCAGTTGTGATGATCTTATTAGTGTTAATCTTTGGACCGTGTGTTTTAAATAGGCTTGTGTCTTTTGTTAAGAGCCAACTAGAAAGAGTCAACATCGTGTTTGTAGAGAGACAGCAGATGCTCTAAGAATACACTTGGTCATCGCATGTGCCTTATGTTTACTAATGAAAAACTATGGTGTCTATTTTATAAGTTTTTAGCCTTTTAGTTAAGTATAGTGTACCTTATATTTTACTCAAGTTTATGATATCTACTTTTAAAACTTTTCATAATATAGATAAGTTAGATAAAATGTTTAGAGATAGATATACATAAAATAACGTTAGAACTTTCTAGACTAATACACCTTATATTCTAGCAAATTTAGTTAATCATAAAGAGGGGGGAAATGTGGAAGCTCGGGTCCGGCGGTCAGAAGATATCGGGATGTAACGGAAAGGTAGTCACCCCCTTCCTCCTTAGTTATGGTAATGACCCCCTTAATTAGCCAATAGCACCTAGTTGTGATGAAAGCAGATGGGAGTAACACTGTGAACCTAGGTTATAAAGTGTCAAATTCTCCAGCAATAAATGACATTTCTGCCATCCATCACATTGATGTGAGTGTGCAGTTTGGACCGAGTGGCCTGGGCTTGGCCACCGTGCTGTTCCTGAACCAGGGTGTCTGCACTGCTAGGGCAACAGGCCCAGTCCGATGTCCCACTGCATCCTATGATGGAGACCTTTTACCATCTGACTGGAGAATGTCTCTGGGGTGCAGTGTCTTCAGTGCTCCTCTACTGGCTTGTCCCATGTGAGACATGACTTGGTGGCCTGTCCAAGTCTCCTCAGAGACAAGGCTTTCCTCCATCTTCTCCTGGCTGACTCGTGGATGTGGCACATGTGGCAATCCCTCCCCACGTGCCTCTGACAACCATTGCTGAAGCTTAACAAAACTCACTGGCTCCTCACACAAAACATAAAGCTATGTAAATGATCGTCTCAGTGAGACTTGATATTCCATCTCAGATGAGAGTGGATGCTGTTCATGTGGTCATATTTGGTGCTCCTTGATTCTTTCAGTTCAACCACCAGGTTCAATATCAAATGGCACTTTGGGCTCCTTTGTTCTCTCTGCCCTAGCTACTGGGAATTTTAGTTTTTTAATAGAAAACTTCATTTATGCTTTTGAATGTTAACACTTGTGCATTTGCTTTCTGAGAGTGTAGTGAATGAGGGATTTGGCTGCTTAAAGAACCCCCATCAGGCATTTGGCAAAAGCAGGTTTTGGTATGAATTTGTGAAAATATGACGTAACGGAGTTTGACGGAAATGTTCACTTTATTTCTAATTACACAGGTTAAAACATACAAAGGAATATCAAACTGGCAGCAATTGGGAATGTTTTACAGAGAAACTGGGAATGAGAAAAGGGCTAAGGGTTCAAAGGATATAAATGCAAAGATAAAGGTGCAAAAGAGTGATTAGCAGTGCTTGATCAGAGTACTTTAACATTTACAAAGTAATTAGACAGAGTTTACTACAATTATAATCATGACTTACCTGTAGATTAGAGGTAGCATAATCAATTCACAGATACAGAGCTAAAATGATGAGTACACTTTTCCTATGTGTGTAAAGGGCTCTATAGAAAAATTCCTCAATTTTGTTAAGTGAAACAGGTTAAGTGAAATAGTTGTATCACATTTTGTGTTTCAAACAGACAGGATTGCATCCTGAGGAGCATGGAGATCTGTGTGGGTGTGAGTGTTGGAATATCAGCCTACTCATCAGCAATGATTTTTCAAGTACCACGGACTTGAGAGTCTGTGAGATCTGAGAAGCATTCCATTCATAGGGGGTTGCTGGCGCAGCCTGCTGCAGTTCAGAAGAGTTCAAAGGGCTTCACTTAGGACTGCTGCTCAAGGGGCTGCAGAATGATTGACTTGACCCTCAGTAAGTATCCATTCTGTCCATACCTCAAATCAGTAGCTACTGGACTTTCTTCCCAAAGTGCATTAACAAATGTTCCACTTGGGCTACAATTCACAGTTGTACCACTCAGGCTACAAATTCAGATAAATGTTTTACCAAGGCTATAGCTGATACTTGCTTATCCCTTGCTTCACACGTTGATTGGGTAGCAACCACACCAGGAGTGATCCCACCATGCCTCAAAACTTGACTAGTATTGTCAAGGGAAGCTTCACTGCTCAAATGTTTTGGTCAAGGCTTAGTAGGACCTTTTGAAAACAA
Source organism: Poecile atricapillus (assembly GCF_030490865.1). Lineage (NCBI taxonomy): Eukaryota > Metazoa > Chordata > Aves > Passeriformes > Paridae > Poecile > Poecile atricapillus. Next base: position 96,495,030 of record NC_081289.1, on the reverse strand, counting down.
GACATGAGGATGAGGGCAGAGTGTGGTTGAGAAGTGCGCCACCATAGTGAGTTCTAGGGATAAAATAATTTCAAGACATTGGCTTTTTTTTCTGCTCTCATTACTGCATAAGATTTCTCTCATTTAGATCCGGATTCTAGAGGTTAAGAGCATCAAACATTCTAAGGTTTAAGGAGACTCCTACATTCTCAAGTGCTTCTGCGAGTGTTACAGGATAACTGAATGGCTGAGGTTGGAAGGGACCTCTGAAAGTCATCTTGCCCAATCTCCCTGCTCAAGCAGGATCACCTAGATCAGGTTGCCCAAGACCATGTCTAGTAATTTTTTTAATATCTTTAGGGATAGAGACTTCAAAAAAATTCTGGGAAACCTGTTTTTGTGCTCAGTCAACCTCACAGAAAAAAAGGACTTTTAAGATAGTATCGGAGAAAGTCAAGGCATAAAATAACCTATTCTCCCCTGTCTTGGTTCTAGAAGACAGGTGTCTGCTAGGGAGAGCAGGAGCTTCCCTTGGGATGAAAGAATGTAGACCCCCCTCCCTCCAAATTATTATAATTTTGAAATTAAGGGGCTTTCAGGCAGAGATCTGGGGATAGGAATAACAGTTCTTTACTAGTATAACCAGGTAAACAAACAACAATAACTACATCATTAACAAGAAGACAGAACCAGGGGCCCCGGGACAGCCTTCTCGGCTGAGACGCGATGAAGAAGAGGTTTTGTTTTCACAAACCCCCTCGGGCGGGCAGTCCCGATGCTCCTGCAGGGCTCTGAGGAACAGTCGGCTGGAACAGCAAGCATGAGCAGAGATCCTGGGCTGGTGGATGAGGTGGATCAGCAGCTCCGTGGCGGTGCCTGGCACTGCCACACGTCCCAGCAGGACAGGGGGTGCGAGGCCACCAACGAAGAGGGAAGAAGGAGAAGAAGCAGCAGCTCCATCTGGGTGATGGTGAAAATTCCCTTCTCCCCACCGCAGCAGCTCCGCGACCCAGCAAAACTGATGTCTTTTCCCGAAGCCGAAGAAAGCCAGCCAAAAACTGTCCTCACCCTCCTTTCCTGCCCCCTTCCCCCCCCCGGCCCAGCCACTCTTTGTCCTTTATCAATCACCCACTAAATACCCACAGTTAGGTTGTCTCCACAGCTAATGGGTAAAAATTCCACGGGCAGGCCAGAACGACAAAACAAAAGAAAAAGGACACCTAACCCTCAACATCCCCTCAGATACCAAGACCGTGATCTTATTGTAAGAGGTTATCAGGTTGGTTGAGCATTGTATCTCCTTGGTGAAGCCATGCTGACTACTGTCACCCTGAAAACTCAGCTTGCTGACATGGTTTTCTAAAGACTTTCCCAGGACAGTAACTGTAAACATAGATATGTGTACATTCTTTCTGTTACATGTTTTGTGATGGGCATCTCTCATGGCCAGTGCAGTGAGAAAGTGAGAAAGTGTTATCCATCCAATCCCTGGCCTTGGTCAGAAGCCTATAAATCCTGGAGGGAAAAATAAACTCTCTCTTCACCACACCTCGACCTGTGTCCGTGTGATCTATTCAACTTCAGCGGCAACATCTGGTGACCTCCAACATGTCTTGCACATGTGTTACAGGGTACTATCTAGCCTGTGGCTATGGCTGTTTTTGGGCTCTCTCTTACGGAGGGCCTGGTTATGGAAATATGGCGTGTGGTGTTTGATCAGAGGGGGATTGATGTTTCGTATGCTGATTGTGTGAGTATGGGAGAATTGAGAGGTTTTTCCCTGTGGTTGAAGCGATTATTTTGCAGTCGGCTTGGGAGGCTTTAGGTGATTCCCTGATGGAGGCTCTGCTGGTCGGTTATGAGCCCCGGTTGGTTCAGCTACTGGGAATCTGGCAAAGGTGCAGCGGTGTTCTGAGGTCAGGTCCCGAGGTTGGCTTCCCCGGGATTGCCGGGGCCCCCAGCGGGTTGAACGGGGCCGCCGCGGAACGGGGGGGCGTAACCCTGCCTGGGCCGGCGCCCCGACGGTGTAGGCCTGAGGCGGGGTTGGATCCTTGCCAATGGGCTGTTGGTGGTGCTGCAGACCCGGGGGGTGTAAGCCAGCCTCGGTCGGCACCCCGGCGGTGTAAGCCCAGGATGGGGTCGCCTCCTCCGTGTGCCCTCCCGGTGCAGATCGATGAGGGGCTGCCTGAACGGGGGGTGATGCCACCCCTGGGGGATTCCTCAAGGACAGTCCCATGTCCCTGCTGCGGCTGGGCTGTGCCCTGCCCCTCAGTGGGGGACCGGACAGGCCCGGGCGCTGTGCCAGCGGCCGTGCACGCTGTTCCACTTGAGGAGCAGCTGGCGCCACTTTTTGGACTGTTCGCCCCTGAAGAAACGCTGCTAGGGGCGGTTCTGAGCGCTGCCCCCACCGCACCGGATTTGTGAGGCATGGGAATGGGTGCTGCAAGTGGTGCAGATGCCGGGCTGGGTTCTGCCGGCCCCATGCTGCGGTTTTCCCCTCCTGCGAGCCCAGGTTGTTCCCTGGCAGCAGAGCAGGACAATGCTGCAGCTTCTTGGGCTGTGCCTCTACCGGCGCCTCGGTTCCCCCCCGCGCCGGAGGCGGGCCATGCCGAGCTGGCTCCAAGCCACCTCGCCTTGGGTTCCCGGGGATCGCCCGAGCCTGCGGCTGGAGGCGGCCCTCCCCCGTTGCCTCCTGCGGCCGCGGCAGACCAAGGTCCTGTGCTGTTTACCATTGGCTCCGGTAGTGCTGCCGTGGGACAGAAGCCGGTGGCCTTCACGGACAAGGGGTCCCAGGCTGCTGGAGCTTCTTTGGCTGGTCTGTGGACTTTGTCCTCCTGTAAAATGACTGTGCAGCAGAGCGTATCAGGCATTCCATGTGCTGCCAAATGTTTTGGTCCAGTGGGTGAGGGCATGAGTGCTCTTCTGTTGGCATGGTTGAGTACCACTGCTCAGGGCATCTTTTTTCACCTAGGGGACATTGATTCCTGGGGTGCATTTCTGCCATGGGTTCCACACTCACCCGTCCTGTTCCTATCCCTGTGGGACCCGGATTTGCTCACCTTGTGCCTTTTGAGTCTTGTGTTCTCAGAGCTGAGAACCAGCTGCGGGGAGATGGTGGCTTTGGGTTCCCTGGACCTCCCTGGGCCACTGGACTGCTGTTCTGACAGCCAGGGATCATCCCGAACGAGTCTGCACCCTGTCCATCCTTGGTGAGATGCTGTCAGAGATTAGCCTCCGGGGGTTTTTGACACTGGCATGGACATCACGATTGTCAGGTTTGCTGACAGGCCCCGGAGTGACCCTTGGACCCGATGCTGACACATTCAATGCAAAGAAGAACTTGAGACTGACTCTCTGTTCAGCAGATTCTGTTTTCCTTTCTCATGATAGACTAGTCACCCTCCGTGACTTGATGCAGGATCAGTTGGATCACAGTGATCTGGAGCTTTGACCAGTCCCTGGGACATTCCTGTTTTCTGTATCAAGAAGTTGTCTGGGAAATGGAGATTGCTACAACACCTCCAGAAAGTTAATGCTATGATGGAAAGCATGGGGATGTTGCAGGCTAGCATGCCTTCACCTGCCATGCTTCCTGCTGATTGGCTAGTCCTCATTGTGGATCTGAAGGATTGTTTTTTTACAATTCTTTTGCATCCCGATGACAGACCGAAATTTGCCTTTCTGGTGCCAGCTATCATTAATGCTGAGCCCACACAGAGATATCAATGGAGATTTTGCCATAAGGCTTGTGAAAATTTGCCGGCATTTGCCGATGATATGGAGCTACAAGTGACTCCAGGAACAACCTCTTTGAAATTATTTGAGGGTCAAAATAATTTTTGGGACAAACAGTCCCGCATTTGGAGGTGCAATTATTTTTTTTTGCATTCAGTGCAGACACTGCATGAATGATGTCCAGATATTAATGGACTTTGACATGGTTGTGTCCCTATATGGGACTGACCACGACACAACTGTCTCCCCTGTTTGGTCTATTAAAGGGGGACTCTGATTTTAAAGTCACCTCTGACACTGACCCCACAGGCACAGTAGGTGCTGGAGGAGGTTCTGCGAGCAGTTTCTGCTCCTCAAGTTTATTACATTAATCTTTGCATTGATGTCGCTGTTTTGTTTTTTGGTTTTTTTTGGAGAGTCATGAGGCTGGATCAGCCCAGTTGATGGAATTACAGGCTGCTGTAATAGCATTTCATAGGTTTTCCCAGGCACCTTTCAATTTGGCCATGGATTCTGCCTCCGCGACCAAATTGAGAGCCATCCACAAGCAGGTGTTGATGTTGGACAACTGTTTCATTTATTTTTTGAGTTTTGTTGTTTTTCTGATTTTTTTTTTATTTTGTTTGGTTTTTTTAATTTTTTTTTTTTTTGGTAATAACGAAAGGGTGAGATATCACCCAGAACTTACAGCCTTCTGATTGTATGGAGTATTGTATTTTCTTGTTATTTATTCTTTTGATTGTTTATAATGTTGCTAGTTTCTTTGTTCATTTTTCTTTGTTCTTTTCTTTTTGTTAAACCAAAAAGAGTAAGATGTCACCCTGAAAACTCAGCTTCTGAGCTTGCTGACATGGTTTTCTAAAGACTTTCCCAGGACAGTAACTGTAAACATAGTTATGTGTACATTCTTTCTGTTACACGTCTTGTGATGGGCATCTCTCATGGCCAGTGCAGTGAGAAAGTGTTATCCTGACCATCCAATCCCTGGCCTTGGTCAGAAGCCTATAAATCCTGGGAGGAAAAATAAACTCTCTCTTCTTTTCACCACACCTCGACCTGTGTCCGTGTGATCTATTCATCTTCAGCGGCAACAGACTACTGCTGACTATCTTCTTGTCCTTCATGTGCACAGAAATGGTTTCAAGAATTAGTTGAAACCTAACCTTCCCATGAATGGAGGTGAAGCTGACTCACTTGGAGTTCTGTGGGTAGTTAGTACCCTGGTCCTGCCCTTCTAGAAGCCAATAGTGACATTTGTTTTCCTCCAATTCTCCAAATTTTCATGATCAAAGATTATTGAGGATGGGCTTGAAATTATTCCAGCCAACTCCCTCAGCACTTATGGCTGCATCAGAATTTACAAATGTTCAGTTTGTTTGACCCTGAGCTGGTCCTCTTCACCAAGCATAAGGTTTCCTTGGTCCAGATTTCTTTGCTGGCCCAACCTGACTTTGAACACTTCCAGGGATAGGGCAACCACAGCTTCTATCTGACCCCCATCATGGTTAAAAGAAAAATTGACCCTCCTTTATTTAAAAACCTTTATCCTATCACAACAGGCCTTGCTACAATGTTTTTTCCCATCTTGCTTATGACCCCTCTTCAATTATCAGAAAGCCACATTAAGGTCTCTCCAGAGCCTTCTCTTCTCCAGGCAGAACAAACCCCACTCTCTCAGACTTTCCTCATGGAAGTGGTATAGTAGAGGGGCAGAACCACCTCCCTGGACCTTCTGGACATGTTTGTTTTGATTCAGTCTAGGATTCGGTTGGCTTTCTGAGCTGCAAGAGCAAGCTGGTGGCTCATGTCCAGCTTCTCATCCACCAGCACTCTCAAGTCATTCTTTGCTTTCAATCCATCCATCCCCCAGTTTATACCAGGGGTTGCTACAATCCCCATGCACTACCTTGCACTTGGCTGTATTGCACTTCATAAGATTCCCATGGACCCACTCATTGAAGTTGTTGAGGTCACTGTGAATGGCATCTCATCCTTCAGGAGTGTCAACTTGATCACACAGCTTTGTTTTGTCTGCAAACTTGCTGAGGGTGCACTCAATCCCACTGTCAATTCCAGTGATGAAGTCATTAAACAGCACTTGTCCCAGTATGGACCTCTGAGGAAGACCACTCAACACCAACATAAGTGGGGACATATTCAGTCTGCTTAAAAATTTAACACTCAGGAGGCAGAGCTTTCACAGAGAAAGATTTCTACTCCTGGGACAGAAAACTGTTATTGGAAGTTATTATAATTAAGCCTTGCAAAGTCTTGCCCTTTTTTTTTTCTTGCAGACCTACTTTATATGTTCCTTCTTAAGCTCTTTATTTGTTCTGTCCTTTGCAGTAAAAAAGCTAAGAGAAGGAATATTTTTAGTTCCTCTATCAGAAGCTTTATAAAAGATAACTAGTGGTTTGCCTAGAAATATAGTAATTGATTTGTTTTGACTTTAAAACCTGCTCCTGAAGTAGATTAAACAGACCCAATGGGAGGTGGATGATGTGGAAGGCTGGATCATTGCTGACAACCTGTGGAACATTTTTACTGTAATAATGTAATGAATAAATAATAAGAAATGTGATGTTCTGTTGCCATGGTTTATTGTAACATATTATTCATGCAGCTAGAGAGAGATAACCTCTAGTAAAAGCATTTATTCTACCAGAAGGGTACTTCTCCCTTTCCAGAGGTCCTGACCTTAGGTTCAAAAGCGAATAAAAACAGGGGAAAGGTAACATCATGTGAGACTTATTTTTCAAGTCATCCTTAAGAGAATTTATTTTTTTGGGCAGGAAAGGCAGGGGAGAGGAGGGAAGGGAAAAAAGGCTTGGCAAATGAGAAATGGAATTCTCAGGTGATGAAATGGGTGCAGCATGTTATGGATGCATATGGGCACTACTAAGGACCTTCCAGGGCAGCACAGGGAAAGACAAATTTGTTAACTGATTCTTATAAAAAGATCAATTGAGCTATTTTATACTGTTTGATTAAATCTGTGTTCATTCATCTTCTCTGATTTGCTTTTAGTGACTGTCTTGTTGTCAAGTTTCCATGCAAACAGCTACAGTGATGGGGTTTGCCCTTTTGGCCAGGTGTCTTCTGTCAGAGAATTTGGGCTTGTTTTCTTGCCAACAGAAAATGCAATTTCTTTTGCTGTCTCCCACTTTTGCTTAGTAAATTTTTCCTTTGAAAATTATTTGTTATCCACAACTCATTACTTCATCAGTAATTTAATTTATCTTCCTTATAGCTGCAATTTTGTACTGCATGCCACCGAATGTCCTTTGTCCGTGAAGCCCATTGAAGCAATCAGTCTGTCCTTTCACATATTCGATATTTCTTCCCTATTCACGCCCTGTATGAATCTGTTCATTAATGTTTGGGAAGTGTTAATGACAAAAGGAGGGGGAATAACTAAATCTGTGCCTCCCATACAGTGAAAAAAAAAAATGCACTGCAATCATTTTACTGTCAGAGTGTACCTGAAACTTTCAGTGTTTTCCAAAAACTTTTTAACTTCTCATATAAATCTTCATTGGTAATAACCACAATTAAAATAGTAGTGTCTTTTCCTAGTCACCAACACAGGAAAAAAGTATGTATAGCAGCACCATTTTGAGATGTCAAAAAATAGTTATATTCATATGTATATTGTGATGGGATTGTGATAAGTAGAGACCCTTTTGTTCGCCTAAACATAAAGATATGATGCCTTGCAGAGCTATGCTTTGTGAAATCAGGATGAGGTTGAAGTCTGCTACTGACGCTTGCATAATTACTAACGGCCTTGCGAGCTTTCTTGAATTCCAGAAAGCTACCAAGATAAGCCTTTAAAGAAAACAGTGAAGAAAGGTCAAAAGGATAGGACTGAGGAAGACTTTTGATCTTCATCCCGTGACCACCGGAAGGCAGAACACGACCCCCTAGCAACTGGAGACGCATGCGCAGAGACACCCGAGAAAGGACATGTAGCCCGGAAGCTGAACCACTTAAAAGGGGGAACACAGAAGTTGGAAGCGCGGCAGCGGCGGAGCGAGACTGCTCCACTGTCGCCCAGCGCTGAATTTTGCTTATTGCTTGCTTGCTGTAATTAATAAAATTGTCTTTAATTTAATTATATCACTCTCTTGAGTGCATTCATAACATATATATTTAGCTGTTTTTACTGTTGTCAGTCAAGTTCTTGGCCAGTTTCTGTTAGTGTCAGCAAGCACAATTAAAATTTGTTGACAGACAAAAATTCTCCTTAATTCTGTTCATTTAGAAAAACAGAGTGCAATTAAGCCCTTATCCTTAGTATAGGATATTTAAGAAAGTCAGATTAGAGTATGATCTTGATGTATACAATACACTAACTGGATGGTCTGCCAAACACATTATTTTCAAGGGTCTCATCAGCAGAGTATGAAAGAGCATCCATCCTTCATATTTTGTAATGTAGTGGGATATTTAACCCTAAGAAGTGTTCCATTCTTGAGGTCCTATTCCTCTTTTGCACCCCAGAGTCTCATCAGGGCATAAAATCTTGATTAGCTTTTGGATATCACAAATGAAACATGTAATGTTAAGTAAGGGGTAGTTTTTCCTCTTTTCAGTCACAATAAATTTCACTCCTATGAGCAGAAGACAGGATAACATCTAACAGTCTGAAATGTGAGACGAAGGTAATCAGGGTCATCCAACATTTTTTTTGTAACAGAGTGAAAAAAAAATGATTAATTTAAAACAATTTTTATGGGTTTTAACATTCTTATTTCAGAGAAATTTTACAGTGTCAGAATTACTTATTTTCTTTGTTTTGTTTTTTGATTTACAGTGTTTAAAGCAGCACTGGGATATTCTACGTGTTAGAGTATTATTTTATTTTTCTCTATATGTCCCCTCTTCTGTAAATGATTTTCAGAGCTGGACAGACCCTTGCAGAAAAAATTCCATTGTATACAATTACCTCTGCTCTTAATATTCCACATGTCTCTGGGGGAAAATATTGATACCTCTAAATAAGATTTGTTCTCTGAATGCATGTGAGTGTTCCACAGTATTAGTGAAATCTGGATATAAGTTAAAAAAAAACAACAAAACAACAAAACAGCTGTTTCAAAAACAAAACGTTTTCAGGTGTTTTATGAACAACAGGTGTTGCTTAACAAATAGAAAGAAAAAAACCCAACAGTTAGATCTTTGGTTATGCATTTAATTTCATTTTGGTCAAATCTTACTAGCATAATATCTTTTTCTCAATATCTTAACACAGATTTTTGCCAGCTGCCTGAGGGTGCCATCCAGATATTCTCCTCCTTTTTATGAATAGTAACCAATGGAGCAAAAGCTCAATTTAATAAAGATTTGAGAAGAAGTTCAATTATAGTGTCAGGAAAAAGGTAATCACATTACATCTATAATATTTAGTAAGAAGGTATTCAGAAAAAAAAAATAGTGCTTTCTCAGGTTGTGTTAATTTAAGAAACATATTTGGGAATGTCTTGTGCAAATTGGAATTTTTTAGTTTTCTAAACTCAGGGGATTTTCTAACACAAAAGATATGAATAAATACATGTGAAAATTTAGGAGACAACTTAAATGGGATCATTTACAATGCTCAAAAGAACATTCAGGATTTAAGGACATGTCTGAATTTTACACACACTTTGCACAAATCTGTACACCACTGCATGCAGTATGAGAAAGAAACTGGGATGAACTGGAAGCATTGGACAGTTCTCAGAGCTATGATGTCTTCCCTGTCAGGAAGATTTTATGGAATAAATCCTGTGACCAGAGTGCTGGCATGGAGGGCTACAGGCTGGTCTGGAGTGATAGACAAGGAAAGTAAGGTGAAGGAGCTGTATTGAACAAAATGGAGAGGTTTGGCTGTACAGCCTCACCATTACTGAGAACGTGGTTGAGAGACTCCAGGTTAGGGGGATAGAAAAAAGATGATATCTTGTAGTCTTGTGTCTCCTACCAATTACCCACCCCAGCTGACAGCACGGATAGGTTATTTTACAGGCAATTAGAAAAAAATCTCTGAATCAGTAGTCCTTGTCTTGAGATTTCAACTTCTGAGACATGAACTTGGAATATAATGTAGTTGTAACTAAAGTCTGTGTGGTGGTTTCCCATTGATTGACATTTGGGAAAGAAGTAAAAAAAAAAATCCATGGAAGTGACTTTTTTAAGAGACGCTGCTGGGAGCTTCCTCTGTGCTTAGGACAGGCCAATAGCTGGCCAGTTCTGAGAACTGACAACATTTTGCACCATTGAGAAATAAGATCCACTTCTGTGAGATCCACATTTTAAAAACCCAAGCCTGAGAACTCTCTTTCTCTTTGCTTGCAGCACTCAGAGGTGAGGGCGTCCCTGCTTCCCCACAGCCAGTGGCTCCTGGGCAGAGAGATGGAGGATGCAGGACCCTGACCCCATTCTGGGGCTGGACCACAGCTGCTGACATCTCACCGATATCAAAACCACTCCACCCCCTGCCTGCAGAGACAGCTCCAGGCCAAAGACCGAAGACCGTCCACCCCTCACAGCAGCTGCCGGGCTGAGAGAGGTGCCCAGCATGGCCTGAAATCCAACACCATGACTGCTGTGGCCTGGGCAAGATTTAACCCTCTCACTACAAAGATGAGACCTGCAAACCTTGTTCCTCTCTCCAGGGAGAGAAAAGGAGTGACGACACCTAGAAAGACAACATGAAAACACCAAAGTCAGTAAAGAAGGAGTCAAGCCTCAGATGGAAGAAGAATGAAGAGACGCTGAATGGGGCTGAAATATTCTTTTGGTAGGGCCATGGAGATGGACAATGATACACTGAAATATTCCCTTTAATTTATGAGACAGTATGGAGGGATGAAGCATTCAAACTATAGATGTGAGCAGAGGTGTCCATTGATGAAGCCAAGCAGATGTTGGAGTAGCTGTGATCCCATGAGAAGCTTGAACAGAGAGAGAGAGATGAGAGCGATGAAGATCCTTTGTACCCAACGAGAGAAGAAGAAAACCTGTTCCCAGAGATGATCAGAGAGACATGAAGAGAACCTTTGCCTTTGAACAACTCATCCTTAAAATAATACCCTGTGAGTTCATGGCCCATGGACACACCTCTAGGAGGGCTGTGAAAATGGGAGAAATGTCACAATGCAGAACTTTTCCTGGGCAGCTGCTAGTCATGGAAATGAAAACCCATGAGAGAACTGTTTCTTGTGGAGAAGTCTGCATGGCATGACAAGAGAAAACTTCTCTCCCTACAAGGACTGATGAAAGACTATTGCATAGTTGGTACATTTAGCATCCCAGATTTTGTCTCTATGTGGTCAGTTAGGAAAGGAAAAGTTGGGTAGTGGGAGGAAAGGTGTTCTGGAGGTTTTATTCTGATAGTTCTTAATCTTGTAGTCCTGTTAACAAAGTTTCTTTATACCTTTTAAGTTTTAAGCCTGTTTTGCCATTCTCCTGATCCATATCTCATAACAAGAAATGAGTAAGTGTCTTGGTGATTTTAGCCAAGTCACCTAAAACCCACCACAGTCTGAAAATCCTGAACTCTGTGAAGATGATTTCTGGTCAATAGTAGTCAGTGATCCTATTAAAAAATATTCAATTCTAGAGTTGTTATGAATACAGAAGAGTTCGTGACTCAGTCCAAACTGTCTTCCCTAACATATATCTCATATGCACCATGGTGTTTTTATCTCCTTCTATAATACATGAATCTTTTGATTGGGCAGGGATACCTTAGTGGGTACAGCTTCTGCTGTTAACTGTCCAGGTGGCCTACGCTAAATGTACATCCCAATGTTTGAAGGTCCCACCACCCATTGCTCTCAATGTGGTTTTTAACAGTACATTGTACTGTGGTGAAAGAATTGCACTGCTGAAAGAATTGAGTCAGACAGTGGGACTCACTGCAAAATGTCCTAATAGACATTTGGGCCAGAAATTCCACCTGGGATTGAGTGGGTCTGTCATATTCCCTTACTGTGTGCCAGCCTCTGAGAAAACTCTGCTTGGAGGCTCTGCACTGGGGTGCATCAGGCACAGCATCACAGCCGTGCAAGGGAGGGGATTGTCCTGCTCTGCTCTGCACTGGGGTGGCCTCACCTCAAGTGCTGGGGCAGGTCTGGATGCCACAGTATAGAAAAGACATTAAACTGTCAAGAGAACATCCAAAGGGAGCCAGTGAAGATGGTGAAGGGCCTTAAGTTGAAGTAGTTTGGGTATTGACTGAGGTCACTTGGTCTGTTCAGCCTGGAGGAGACTGATGGGAGACTTCATTGCAGTTACAACTTCTGTATGAGGGGAAGAGGAGGGGCAGACACTGATCTCTTCTCTGCAGTCACAGTGACAGGACCCAAGGAAATGGTCTGAAGTTGTTTTCATGGGAGGTTATATTGGATATTAGAAAAAATTAGATTCTTCACTCAGAGAGTGGTTGGAACAGGTTCTTCAGAGAAGTGGTCACAGTACCAAGCCTGACAGAGCTCAAACATATGATGTGATTCTTGAGGCTGTTCCTTTGCAAGGCAGAGTGTGATTCACATGCAAGAATGCTTACTGTGGACACTGGGTGACAATGAACTATGGCAGACAGGTTCCCTACCCTGCCACACTTGGCCAGAAACCATGTCGCTCTCTGAAGCCGGAGACTCCCTTACCCTTTCCCCTAGCATTTGATATGAGATAGTACAGAATAACAATGTAGACATGCCCACATGGCATCAGGCTCCATCTCTTCCAGGCTACTGCAAAAATTATCTCTGTCCTGGAAGGAACCAGGAGAAGAGCTGTGTCTGGTCAGTTGACAGAAACCAGCAATAATTCCTCAGAGCTCCTAAGGACCTGTTCCGTTCAGTACATTTGTAAATTATTTGGATGCAGCAATTGTTCACATCATTGAAATTTTTTGTTGATGACACAAAACTTGGAAGTGCTGTTGACTCTTGAGGCATAAGAGGTCTTGCAGTGGGATCTGTGTAGATTGGATCATTGGCATCATTCATCATTCATCAGTGGCATGAAATCTAACCAGATAAAATTCCAGATTATGCATCTAGGAACGGGTAACTCTAGACACAGGCATAAACTGTGAGAGGAGTGGCTGGAGGTCAGCCCTGCAGAACAGGATCTGGTGGTGCTGTTCAGCAGCAGGCTCACCGCGAGCCAGCAGTGAGCCCAGGCAGCCAGGAAGGCAAACTGCATCCTGGAGAGCAGTAGAACCAGGCAGCCAAAAACAGGGATTATCTTTCAAGAAATTCCCCTTTCAACAGATTAGTGTAGATTCTGATTCAAGAAAACAAATACTATATGTAGTTTCGATACTCATGTAGATATTCATGATGGATGGTGGTGAATAATTTATTTAGGAGTACAATACAGAAATCATTTAGAAGTAAACATAAATGGTGTCAGAAATGACAGTGCATATACAGGAGCAAAATACTTAACTCTTGTAACTGTCTATAAGTTATTAGATTTCCTGGCAATAGCCCTGTGGAAGATAAAGACCTTTTAATCACATGACTATGTTCCTACTATTCTTCTATTGCTGTTTATTTAGTGTCAATGTCTTAGAAGTTAACAGAATGACATTGTGATATCTTGGTGTCACTTGGTGACATATTTCAAAGAACATTGAGAAAGTTTTCTTTTATGAATAATATGAGACAGAATTTCTGATCTGACTTACTGGAACTTCACTTTACTGAAAGTAATAATGGGCACTTGGAAGAAACTTAGGATGATATAGTAAAAGTAAAATTATTATTTTATAATCTATGAAGTGGGTCATTGACTGCTACTGAAACATATTTTTGATGAGGAAGTTTCACACATGGCAAATGAATACTGATAAAGGAGAGAATAATTTACTTGTAGAAAAAAATAGTGCTAAAATTCATAAAGCTATTAATTGAAAAGGGATTGTAAGAGGTTTTTTTCCATTTAGGTTTTTTAACTATGTTTTCCATGCATGTGGATTGCTGACTCTGAATTGTGGCTGCGCTAGCAGGATAACAGCATGAAAAATTGCAAGGTATAACAGATAGCAAAGAGGGATACAAGATATACAACTTAAAACAATGTTGATTAGTGGTTGGACCAACAACACAGCAACATGGCAAATGACAGAAACAAGCAACAGTGTATTAGAAAGAGAAATTAACATGAATTTCTGGTCTAAACAGAAATTACAAGGACAGCTCTATTACAGACAGTAATTAAGGTTATAAATTAGTAAAATTCGGATCTATAAGTAAAGAAAAAGTGTATCAGGCCTGTTTCAAAGAAACAATTGTAGAGATTGAGAAAAACTTGAAAGGTAAAAAAAAGGAACTGTAGAAATAGCAAAGTTTGGCTTTCCCCTGAAGTTGCCTTATTTCTGGTCTATGCTTCAGAAGAGGAGAATAATCTTGTCCCTGTGACTATGCCTCAGTTTGAATCACTTCAGCAGTCAGGGAACTCCTGGAGGTTATGAAGTGCTTGGAAACGTTCTGATGGCAGTGATGTAACATCCTGACTGTTTAACATCCCATGAATTCTATAAGCATTATTGTACTTTACTAGAACTACCTACATTTTTAAAAACCCCGAAGATTTTCATCCTCCATCTTTTTCCCATTGCATGAATGTCCTTAACATATAGGGTTTTGTCTCCCCTGCTTTTTTGTGGGAATTGTAGCAAGATTAGGAAGCACCTAAACAAGTAGAAATGTCAACATTTTATTGTTATAATTTAAATGGTTGCAAAGGAACAGTTATACGTACAGATTTTGAACTACAGCTTCAAATTGTTTGAGACTGCAATAATTTTTGTAAGAAATATATGATTCATGGAAAGAAAAAAACAGCAGCAAAAAAAATCCAAACAGCCCACACTTTTTCTGCAAAATACACTCACAGCACTGAATTTGACAGCTACTTACCCCAGACTGGATTGGTAAGTCTTCTACTTTGATATGTCTTTGTTACAATCTCTGTATCAAAAAATCACAGAAGCGTGATAATTTGACATCTCATAAATAAAATTTAGATACAAATACAATTTGAAAAAAAAATAGTTATGGTCTTAGTTTAATTTGCTTTCTGGACAATTTAATCCAGAATACAACTAATTAAGTTACCTTTGGAAGACTCTCAGCTAAAAAGTTCCTTTAAAGCAGTTCTTACCCTCTGGAGGCCATTATAACAGTTCAGGTGAACAAGTGTCAACTTGTCTCTTACAATAAGTATTGCTCTGTTAGAGAGGTTATTTCTATTGTATTTTTAACAAAAAGGAAATGGATAGTGCTATACTCAGAATTTTCCTTTTTTTTTTTTTTTTATTCCCTGCAAGGTACAGCGAAAAAAAGAAAAGTGACAAACAAAACCCTATCCATGCCATTTCTACTGTCTTTCAGGGTTAAAGAAAAATTGGAAAGATTTACTTTAAGGATCTGTGGTTTTGGCTCCATTCCCTTGTTAATGTTTGACCATCTTTTTACCAGCCTGTGGTTTGAGGGTATGATCCCCTACCTTTACTTAGTAATTCCAAGCCTACTAGGCAGACTAGATAAAACTCTCTAGCCAGCTGCATTTGCAGAATGAACCTTGCTTCAGGATGCAGAGTTGCCACTTCCATCCTTACCAGAGGCTTCCTTTGCTTTTTAAAAGTGACTAAGTAATCTTTCTCTGCTTCCATTTCTTTCCTATGAACTAGAAAAAACAGTCTCAAATTTCTGTCTCTGTTTCCAGAAAGCAGATGACTTTGTTTCAGATATTGTTCCAGAAAGCAGGTTACTTTGTTTCAGAAAGCAAGTTTTTAGTGGGTTTCTTCTCAACCTGAAATAGTATCTGGGTTATGTCTGCTCTAAAAATTAAAAAAATGTCTTCTAAATGTACCCCTCATTGGACTATCACTTTGGTCATGATGCATTGTAGTTAAGGGTCTCAGACCTTTTATCTGTGAAATCTTAATTTTTTGAATTTGTAGATATTTATAGATGAGGAAAGCATGTTTGGGAAAATTATGAATCATTTTTAGGCAAATCATGGGCAATCCTCAGCACATTTCTGAGTAACTTACCAACTTGCTTTTGTTCAAAATTTCATCAGTCCTTTACAATTGGATCATTTTGGCACCAATCTGTTTATTCTCTGAGAGAACAGATAATTTTTGACTATTGTACCTTTAGTTCTTACAACTTAAGGTATATTGACAGAATTGAGAAAGTTCATCCATATTGAATAATTTTTCACATAAAGCCACTTCGCAATTCAGCCTTATCAGATTAAACAGCTATGGCTTTAAAGTAAAGGAAGTTTTAGTAAATGTTACTTTTCCTAAATCAATAGCAACAACAGTGGCAACAAACAAAGTAATTGGAAATAAGGTCCAAATTTAGCAGTAAACTGATAGTCTTTTGGACAGGGATAGGTCCATTTTTTTATTGGAGGTAATACAAGAATGAGAGGCAAGACAAAAAAGTTGTTGTATACTGTTGCAAAATAAGGAGAAACCCTCATAAAAAGAAAAAAAGAAAAGAGGCAATCACAATATGTGAACCATCCATGAGTTGTTTATTTTCTTCATTATGTTTATACTACAAAGACTGATGAACGATGACACAGGTGTACCAGAATAGGAAAAAGAAAAATGGTTTTCCTTGTCATATAGTCAAATTAAGGTGAAGATTGTGCCACATTTTTATATATATAATATAAAAAATTAGGGAAATTTTCCCTTATTATTTCATTTCTAAACAACTCAGACCATAAATCCCCAATGCAAACCTGGATTTAAGGGCTAGAGTTTTCATAAGATGTCTACATTGTTTGGTTCTGATGGATTTCTTCCTAATTAAGGGAGTAGAAAACAGAATTGATTTTTCAATTGCTACCTAATTCAAATCAGAAATAACCATCAACTTTTGTTTCTTTTTCACTAGAGCAACTATTTAATGGTTCCTGCTTGTAGAACAAAGGTACCACAATCTTTCCCCAATGACATAGGTTGCTCTGTGCATTGCAACATAGAAAGAGTTATTGCTTATTTATTTTGTCTCAAGACAGAAATAATATTAGATTAAAAATGCGTCGTATGTTCTTTCCTTCTCCAATAACCCTCTCAACTTTATGATAAGAAACAGCAATTTTTGACTTTTAAACAAATATAGCAATGAAAAAACATAAACTCTTCTTTTTAATTTTTTATTCTCTTAACATTTTTCTCCCTTATCTCTAGACTTTCCCAGTCTATGTAACACCAACAAGTATCTGCAACCTGTAACTGCTGGGTATTTAATTGGTGTCTTCATCTAATCAATAGCTTTAAATCCATGCAAATTTTACAATAAAAAGCTCTTTAAACTACCTTTGGGCATATCCTACATGTGAACATGCTGTGAAAAATTTATCTCTAAATTATTACTAGATATTAAAATTTCATATTTAAGAAATATGATATATGGAAAAACTAAATTTTCAATAAAAGAATAACTAATAAACATTAATCAAATTAGTCATTCAGCAACTAACTTGAACTTGAAGAAATTAGCTCTTCCTGAGAATATTCCAGCAACAGAATCATCAGAAAAATCATCAAAAAAATAATTCATCAACATAATTTCTTCTCAAATTGCCTGTGAAAGAATAGTATTTTCCAAATGAGTTATTTGATTTGTGAATCAATTTAAGCAGCTGTGATTAGAAGTGGATAAGGAAATGTTTTTTCTGCTTGAAGTCAGAAAAGTAGGTTGTAGTGCTCTACACATGAATATAAGAGGTGGCAACAGGTGATGAGCTGTTTTATTAAGGAATATGACCTTATTTTCCCTACTATATAGATCAAATGTATCCTTATTTCCTCAATTAAACTTCTGTCTTAGAGAATTGTTATGGTTTTTGTGTTTGTTTTTTTTTTTTTTCAAAGAAAATGGCTAGTTATCTCCAGGAGATTACCTATGTGCTTCCAAGAATATATTTGTATCTCAATTGTTTTTGTTACTGAAGTTTCCATTTTTATTTGTATAAAAATTGGAATCACAGGCAGCAGAGGGAGCCATGAGAAAAAGGACTTTGTGCAGAAGTTTCTGTGCCTTGTGTTGGGATCTTTTAGATCAGCTGGTAATGGGATGGGAGACAGCTCCTGAGTCCATATGGTTCAGAAGAATGTATCACTAATAATAAACACAAAGAATACAGAATTTACTTTTCCACAATGAAAGCAAACTCATTAACTCTGTTTAAATCACAACAGTTACTGTGTCTGACTGGGTAAAAGGTAATTCTGATAGGGGGAGATTGTGATGCAAAGCTCACTCACCCAAGAAACTCACCAAATCAAAAGAAGATAAAGACTGAGCATGTGGACTAATTACATTAGAAGCAAGGGAATCCTTCAGCTGTGGTGACCATGAGGTGGTGGGGTACAACTTTCTGAAAGGAAGAAGCAGGCCAAAAAGCAAGATCACAATCCTGAGCTGCAGAGGACCAGACTTAGGCAGGGAACTGCTTAGAAGAATCCAACAGGAAACATGAGTGGAGTGGTGAGGTTCAGGAGAAATTGTTTGAATTCCAATGATCAAGATCAATATTGAACTACTCGATTCTTGAGATTGAGAATGGGAAAATTCAAGAAATTAAAAAAGACAGCAGGAGGCCTGTGTGGATGATCAAGAATCTGCTGACAAAATTCAGACAAAAAATAAGTCATATGAGAATGAGAAACAACATAAGATGACCCAGGAGAAATATACATATTGCTGAAAGATGCAGAGAGGGACATAATACAGACAAAACTTCATCCAGTTTAGATTGGGTGAGGAATATAAAAGGCAACGAGAGGCTCCTGTAGGTACATCAACAACAAAAGAAAGACCAATGCACAAGAAAGTGCTGAAGGCCAGTTGGACAGAAAGGAGCTCTTTGGAAAAGGACCTGAGGTTTCTTTTGAGGACAGGAAGATGAACATGAGCAAGTAAGGTGCTGCTGCAGCAAAGATAACCAACAACCTCCTGGGCTGCATTAGAAAGACCACTATCAGCAGGTAGATACCACCCTTCCCCTCTGTCCAGCACCAGTGAGACCACACCTAGAGTGCTGTGTCCAGTTCCAGGCTTCCCGGTGCAGGAGATATGAACATACTGAAATGAATCTAGCAGTCACAAAGATGATGAAGGGAACAGAACATCTCTGTTATGAAGACAGGCTGAGAGGTCTGGGACTGTTCAGCTTGGAGAAACAAATGTTCAGAGGGAGGACTTATTTGTGTAAGTACTTAAAGGTGGGCATGTATAAGGTAGGCTATCTTAACCTCAGGGGTTAAGGATTAGAGGTATTAGATAAATATAGAAATATAATTGCACTTGAATATGAAAATGCTTTTCCTCTGGGGCTGTTTGAGCTCTGGTGCAGTTTTCCCTGAGAGATTGAGGAGTCTCCATCCTTGAGCATATTTAAAACACAAACACTGTTCAAGACAATTTAGTATAGGTGGCCTTTTGACCCAGGGCTTGACTAAATAATCTCCAGATGGTGTGCCGTCCTCAGTGATGGCAGCTCTGTGCAGCTGATACATCTCACTTCTGTGGGAATCAAGGACTTTCTAAAAGAGCAGATACAGTTTTGAAGTAGTTGCGTGCCATGAAAATTCATTAGTATGAGAGACCTTAGATTGGTCTTTTTGTCCCTTGAAGTGTACAAGAACATATTTGTTTATTTTTTAATCTGTTTGTGTATACTTGAAATACAGAAAAGTAATTTTAATTTTTCAAGCAAGAATCACATCATGGCAAGATAAAAGCCCAAAAGATTGAGCTTGGACTTGGTTGCCTTCCAAAGCAACTTAGATTTTCACACAGTTTATTTAAATATACATGAAGATTAGCTAAAGCAATACTTAGAGTGTTAATAGATAGAGATGAAAAGGGAATAGAGGGGCTGATAGTATTGGAAGGCTATGGGGAGACAGAAATACTTGCTTTAAATACTTAAACTTTAAATTTAAATACTTTAAGTTTGCTTTAAAAATATTTCAGTATAGCTTAAATTAATTCAGTGAAACTATTCTGATTAAGTCCTGAAAGGGTTTGGTCCTAAACACTAAAGTGTTTGGGAATTTTGAAATTGTATCCATGGCTAAAAATAATGCAAGATGTCTTCCTTTTATCTCCTATTGAACATTCTCTTCTTGGTTGCTACTTGATTCCAGCAGCTTTTTTAAACTCTCAGTTCTTCTGAAGCTAGTATAACCTTCTCTGTCTTTAACTAGATTTTTTAAAAGGGAGGATTCTTAGTGTCTACTTGTCGTGGTTTTGAACCAGTAATTAACAAAAAGGGGAAAAAAGAATTATTTATTTCTTGCTGTGAGATATGGATTAAAACAAGAGCAAACCAGGAATAAAACTTAAAAGGAATAAAGAAAGTTTATTGACAAACTACAAGAATAAGAACACCAGAATAAACTTTTAGAAAAACCTTTTCATTTCTCACTGCCCACCATTCTTTTGTTCACATGACAACAGAGACAAAAACTTTATAATTTTGATGGTTTAAACAATCTCAATTCTTTCTACAGTCTTTCCATCAGTTTCTGTAAAGAAACAGAAGTTCCTTTCTGTTAATTTATGGAGTTTCTCATAAGAAAGCTATTTTTGTTATAGTTTTCTGTTTCCTTGATATCAGCTGCCCAGAGTTGCTGTTATCAAAGCCCACCCCTCCCATTCCACATCACTCTGAAATGTGTTATGGGTCATGATGTTTAGGGATAGTATTTTTAAGGATAAGTTAGTCAAAGGCAAAAAGGTATTCTTCATCTGTTTCTGTGAGCTTCACTAAGAAACAGTTTTCTCATTGCCTCTCAAGGCTTCAAATCTCCCAGCACTTCACTATACCACAATTACTCTACTTTTTAGTCAAATTTACACTTTGAACACTCTATTCCTCCCCATACTCCATCATGAATTAAAGGAGTTCTTTTCAGGACCTCATTGTCCATCCCCATAGTTTTAACAGAAAGATATTTCAGCTTAATTAAAGCATCTTCTTAATTCTCTACCTTTCTTGACGCTTCTTTTCTTTCTTGCCACTAATAGTTTATAAAGTCTCTTTTCATGTTGATCACTCTCCTTTTCTCTCTCTAGATAAGAAGATTAATCCACAAGTCTCATCTGGATAAGAAAGAGTTAAAATCCTGCCCAAGCTTTTGTAGATGGTTCGGTGATTTCTGCTGAACAGGAGCTGGAGCTGTCTGCGATGAAAAGTTCCTCATAGCTGCTGTAGAGAGTGTAGTTAGTGTCTCTGCTTGCTGCAGGCTTAGAGCTCTTCTTCTTCTTTACTTGACAGTTTTCTGGTAAATTCCATCACGGCAAAACCTGCAGCCAAGCCAGGAACCGGCCTGGCCCGGCTTAGCTCGGAGCAAGCTCCCGCAGGCCCCATCTCCCGGCCGGGAGAACGGCAGGCCCAGCCCGGCCCCCGCCCGGCCACGTGGCCGGGCAGAGACCGAGAGGCCGAAGCTCTGCTACCTTTCACAGCCAGAAAAACAAAAAGAACCACAGAGTTCTGGTTGTACACTTTAAGGTGGAGTTCACAAGTTGATCTCACTTTTCAATGGCTAAAACTGCTGTCAATTCTCAGCAATGACCGATAATTGGTCATGAGAAAAGACTCCCGGCAGCCCCCAGCAACTTTAACTTTCTTAAAGGTAAAGTAACCCCATGACACTACTAAAGACAAACAATGCATACCTGCTATTCTATCTAATACTTTCTACACCAACATCTGTTATTTTATAGGACATGATCTCAGCCCATCAAGTATTTTGAGCTAATAAAAGGAGTATGTTATATGTTTTGAAGCAAGTGCCCAAATATTTTCATGGCACAAGTTTTCAGTGATATTTTAAGTAACATACCACTGTAAGACATTTCTATAAGATACTCTATAATTTAGAATGTTATTTACAGCCAGGCATGAGGAAATTCAAAAATTATATAACAGATAATTTGGAATGCTGACCAAAATTCTTCTATGAAGTAAAAAAGATACCTAAAATTCTAAAACTCTAAAAAGGACATGAATGCACTCTTATTCAGTTGAGGAAACAACTGCAGATAAAATACAAGAATATGAGATGTAATAAACTCATGCCAGACCGGTAACAACATAATAGGAACATAATTTTTTTTCCAAGACTTTTGAATAAAATGTAAATTGATATAAATTTTCTAATGTATTAAATAACAAGGATTCATTTTTGTTTTATTAAAAGAGTCTCAGAAATGACTGTCCTTTAAAAACAGAGAAAATAACTGAGAAAATAGGATTTGTTGATTTTGGAACTGATTATTACAGCGCATGAACTAATGACGAGTGACTAGTGCTGGAATAAATTCACACAGCTTTTGATAAAGTTTCTGCATTATATTATCATATTACTGTCACTCTAATTTTTTTTTCCCCCCAAAGTAGTATAGCATAGAAACCTCTCTACCCATATAAATCACCATAACCTCTGTGGAGTGAGTTTGTAAATAAGTGCTGAATGACCCACTCTTTTTTATATTAACTGTGTGTAGACTAGCTGTAAAAGGTCAGTCTTTTCTGAACACATAGATATTATTTGTACTTCTACAAACTATAGACCAGAAACATGATTCTCCAAATCACTGAAAAATATTTCTAGTCATGGTACATGGTATAAATTAACTAGATTGGTTTACTTGCTGCTATGTAGTGTTTCAAGGGTATGTATTTCTTACTCGTTCCAATATGGATGTGATCATTTCCGACAGTATCAATACATAAAATTCACACACTGATGTTTGTGTCAGATTCCTAATGTGTACTATCCCATCAGAGATCCATAGACTATGAATATTTTAGAGGTCTGTAAACATGGGTGATATGAAGCAACTGAGCATGAAAAACTTTGAAGCTGCAAGGTCTTAAAACTCTAATGATCAGCATATTCTTTGGATTAATTCTTATAATTTTGTAGACTGCTTCCTTTCCAAATAAGCCTACTCTGAATTTTTAAGTCTCAAACCTGTATTCTCAGGTGCCATGAACTGCATCAGAGAACAACCTTGAAAATCTTGTAAATTATTTGTGCATCTCATATGATTATTTCTTTCTCAAAATAAAGGGCAAAGTTCCAAATGTTGCTGGATAGCATAGAATAGTAATCGCTCCATTTTTTATTTATTTATTTAACCTGTGGTTTTGAAGCAGCATGAGATAACACTTAATTTATAAAAAGATGGAGGAGGTATCTGTGAGCTACAATGATATCTCACTGTGCTGTGTAACTTCTCCAAGAAGACATGTAGGAGACTGAAACTTTTATGAAATTTAATAAGAGATTTTAGTGGGCTGCTGTGAATGTTTTTATGATATTGTTCCTATGTGACCAGACAATTTTGCTTATTGAGCAATTACGAGAGAAAAACACTGAAAGAAGAACAGGTCTCAAGGTATTTCTTAGGAACTCAGGATTTAGAAGTAATTAAATCCATATTTTTATTTTTTTTTTAAATTCTGAATGAAAGGGAATTAATTGATTGAAATTTAAATGATGCCAAAAAAGACCTTCAAAGAGCTCAGGTAAAACCAATTTGGCTTTACTGCTCTAGAGAAGTTAATATAAATGCAACCTTTTTTGTGTTAATATATTATACCATTTTTAAACTGGTCAAAACACTTCCTCCTATCAGGCAAATAACATATTTATCAATCACTTCAGGACTAATATGAATTATATTTGACTTTGATAACTTGCTTATTATGTGCACAGTAGGTCAGCATTTGGGTTTTCAGAGGTCAAAGAGAGCAATTCCCTTCCATGTAGGGTTTAGCTCTGGTACTTCCCACATCCATGGGCTCAAGACAAAATTTGTGCTCATTTGTCAGAAAGCAGCAGCAGTGCCTTCCTCTCCCTTATCTCTACATACAGGCATTTCTTCTGTTTTGTTTCCTACATCTGACTTTCAGGTTAGGTGAGGAGGAGGAATAGTGAGGGACATATCATTGTATCTGTGATATGGTTTTTATCTGCTCTTTTTAGTAGTGTTTTTGCTGCCCCTCTTTTCCTTCCTATATTGCATTGGTGATCTCTGATAATTATAATTTCCAGGTTTTAAATGTACGAAAGAAGAAAGAGCAGCAAGATGAGATTAATAATTGTTCATGTGTGGCAGAAAAGACTCTCTGGATACTTTATGACAGTGAAAAGATTTTAATAGTTGTCTTTCACTATTGTCTTCAATAACCTTGTTTGCATTGTGAAGGAAAGAAAATAAGCAAATCTTTTAGGAAAGAGGCTACAGCTTCTATAAGTAATGAGAGACTGGAAAGTGAATAAATCCTCCTATTTTAAGTGATGTTATCAGATATGTTACACAGATATTTTGGTAATCACTAGAGAGAAATACTTTAAATTATGGATGTGCTCTTTGATCTCTTGAAGACCACTGTAAGGACCTGCAAAGTTACTGGGCCAAACCTCTCCTGCATAAGCAATCAACCAAGGAGCAACTTTATCCTTGTGCAAATTTTTGTATACAGTGCATCTTACTTCAGCATGTTGCTATTCTGTTTACAGATTCTGCTGCTCAAAAAACTGTACAAATATAAGAGACAGAGCAAGTAGCTCAAGGACTACTTTCTCACTGAAAGTTTTGTCACTTAGACAGGCTATCCATTCTAATCATGAGCCATTTCCACAGTATTTCACACTCCAAATCCTTCCCACAACCACTTTTTTCTTTTACAGGGCCAGAAGGCTGCCTGCATCATTAGGATCAACCCCAGCTTTCCTCAGCTGTAACCAGGAAATATGCAGCTGAAGTAATATCAGAGCTTATCCACTTTCACCAGCCTGATATTTCTTATTGACAAAGTACGTCCTCGCAGAGCCATCTTCAAATAGTCTACAAAACTCTGTAACCTTTAGATACATATTTTATCACAGACTTTTGTAAGTGAAATTCTTAAAAAAAAAAGTATTATCTAAAAACCTGCATCTAGCAATATTTCCATCAGCATAACTTCCTCTGGAAGCACACAGTGAGTGTGTTATAATAATTAAACAATATTAATTAATTAATAAAAAGTTATAATAATTTCATCTAGAGGTACAGCAGGGTCTTGATAATCTGAGATCTGTCCCCAGTCCCAAAATGACACAAGTGACATAGAGGCTGCTGATGTCTCTATTTATTAACTTATATAATGTAAGTGATAGGGGAATAAATTCTATACTATTGTAGCACAACATTGTAGAACTCATATTTTGCTGGGAGAATATCTTAATTATGATTTGATGGGGAAGCAGAAACATACAGAGTGATCTGGAGGGCATGATAACATTGGGAATTGAGTTGTTTGGCCTTCAACTTGGTCTTCTTGAAGATGAGTAAAAGCAAAAAAACCCTTGGTTTGATAAGGTCTGAATATTGTGCCTTGTCTTCAGCTGCAGTGTGGAATCCTGGAAGAAGTATTTTCAGGCTAGCCTTGCTGTTTGCATTCTGGACAGCTCAAACCATCTGCATTTATTTTCCATCACAATCTAGGAATAACAGATTGTAGAAGGGAAAAAAAGTTACTGCACAACAGTATCTGCAGACAGAGGAATGAGAAATAAGACATGAAACAACTTTCTAACAATCCCTCCTAACATCAGGTTTTTTACTCTTAAATTTTCCAGATTTTCCTTTTACAGTGAAACAGATATATAAATACAGCAGTGTATTCATTCTTTGTGAGCTGGTAGGAGATTTACAAGTTCTTTGATAAAGCAAATACAAAGTCATGACCTGAGGAAAAAAAAAAAAAGGTAGAGTGAAACACTCAATATGAAAAGATTTTACTAATTTGTATTTGAACTTGAACTTGTAAGGCAGGTTTTTGTATTAGATATGATTTTTTCTGTAGTCACTACCAATTTATGTATATATAAAAGTGTTTTTGTAAAAGCATAAAGATGGCAAAAGAAAAATATTATTTTTTTAAGGAAAACAGTAGTTTGAAGCAGAATGGTTTAGTGTTCAAGTAGTATATTACTGTAGAAATATAAATTTAATGATCTTTTTACTATTCTCTTTGGATTGAGTAACTGTGATTTTAGTTTGGTTTTTTTCTTTTTTTCCCCAATTATGTTCAGAAAAAAATGCATTTAAATTTTAACTGTAAAAACATTATTTTATAGATGTCTTTGATTTTTTGGCATACTTGTATATCTATGAAGAAAAAATCCCTATACTATTAGAAACCCTATAATATTAGAAAGACTATACTATTAGTTCTTCAGAAAATTAGAATAATGAGAACTTTTTCCCCTATCCGCTTTGCATATTCTTCAGTTAAATCATAACAACTAGGTTATTCCTACTGGTTTATTATCTTATACAACAATATCATTGAGGACAGACCTACAACAGAAACTATATATTATCTTAAACCATTTGTTTGTCTTGTTGGTTTCAACAGTAAATTACAGAAAATTTCAGACTGGTCTCCTACAGAAG
Organism: Poecile atricapillus; assembly: GCF_030490865.1. NCBI lineage: Eukaryota > Metazoa > Chordata > Aves > Passeriformes > Paridae > Poecile > Poecile atricapillus. The sequence goes on along the minus strand of NC_081289.1, from coordinate 96,468,820 downwards.
TATAAAGATAGCATAAAGGGCTATCTTGGCTTACTAAAAATCATTACTATTTTATATTATGTTTCAGAAAAGCTATTACCTTCAACAATTCTAGAAGCAGGAAGTCCAGAAATGCATTTTCAAAATAAGTCTCTTATTCTGTGGGAAGCTCTGACAGCTCTCTGAAGATGACGAAGAATCTGGTCTCCTCAAAAGTGAGGTTGGTAGCCTTAGTTATGCTAGAATGTAGACTGTCTTTTAAGTGCATCCTTCAAAAGTATTTTTGCAGACATGCATGCTGTCATGTACCTCTTTGATTTCACTAGATACTGACACTTTTGAGCCTTCTCTTCAGGAGGAGAATGTCCTCACTACAATTCTCGCCACCCCTCTCATAAGAGCAGTGCCCTTCCTCAGCTTCATTGCTCTTCTTTGGCCATGCATCAGCACCTCAATGTCTTTTTAATGCAACAGTTCATTGCCTCTTATATGTCCCTGGACAGAAGAAGTTTTGATCTATCTCAAAAAGTCTGTTAACTAAGATGTTTATTTCCATCCAGTTGGAAGAAATTAAAGGAAAACTATTCTGAACACTGCTATAAGTATTATTAAATATATAACTTGCTCTATAAAAATATTTAAGTAGACTATATGTGGGTATTCTCAGACTAAGTGTGCTGTCAACAGTTAGCAAAACTTATTGTAATTACCTGTGCTTTAGTAAATGATACTTTAGTTTCTGTGAGTAGTGTTATTGGTCTTTTTATTTTTTTGCCTGGTACACAGAAAAACAATGTTCCTGAATAACTCTTAGGTCTATGAAGGAAGTAAATTGTAATATGGAAAAAGAGAGTAGGTGTGGCGTCCATCTTATTGTTCTGTTCTGTTCAGGAAGAAAGGAAGGAAAGAAGGTAGCGATTTTAAAACAAGAAAAATTCACTTTAACAAAAATGCAATGTGGAAATGTTATGTAGTCTATACTCATTAGTATTGTTCTAGTTTCAGCCTTTTTTTCTGGTTAACTTATGAAGAGAAGTCATTATCTCCAAGGTGTTGCAGAAGGGTAGAGATTAGAAAAAAAAGGTCTTGTATAATATGGTTTAGGCTTGGCTACTCTAGCTAAGCTAGAAGCAACTTGTAAGTTCCCATAAGGAAAAATCATAAGAATGAAGGCAATTAAGACAACAACTTATTCCAGTAAGAAAAATAAGTTTGCACCTGCACAAACAATAGATCTGTCCCACGAGAATCAGCAAAGAAGATATACAAACAATCCAAAAATAGGGAGATTTCATAGATGGCTAGTTACTAATTGGTGAATTAAATAGCAAGAAAACTGCTAGCCAATCTGAGTAAATCATGAGGTCTGTGAAAACTGCATTAAAATTAGTTATGTGAATAAAGAGTTGGCTTTTTCTGCATGAAGAAACTGAGTCCCATCTGCTTATTAATGCAACATCAAGGCACCTCAATGATGAAAATTTGTAAACTTAAGTAAGGCAGTAAAAGATGTAAAGTTTAAAATAAAAAAAATATCAATGTTTGGAAATTTCTTGCATTCCTCATGGAACAGGTCATATCTAGCAATATTCACTGAAGGGGTAAATGCTACTTCTAACTTGTAGGCTCTCACTTGTAGAATTCTAGGATTCTGGGAAATTCCAAAATTCAATAAAGTGTGAATGTTCAACATGAATTGGAAAAGAAAAATGATCTTAATATTTCCAGCATATAGTCAGTCTAATGAAATGTAAAACTATGTAATGCTGATGATCTACTGTAGAAGGAAACCTCTCTCCAGTTACATGATTTAGTTTAACACATCTCATGCACTTTTTATTCCTAAACAATCTGGGAAGTTTGGGTAATACTTTCAGATGCATTGTCATAACCTTGTAAAAGACATCTAGAGCTTTTTAAAAGCATATATTAACTGGATTAAAATAAAATAACAGGACAACGCACAGAAAACAGAAAAGAAACTTTTTGTTCTTGATGTAAAAATTGCTGCTCTGTTCTGTGTATTTTATTGGTCAGCGTAGGCAAAGGTCACTCTGCCCTTAAATCTGACTCATGAGAGTTTACCTAGAGTTGCATCAGTCACTGTGGATGATTTACATTTAGTCTTGAAATTTGAAACTAAATACAAAAGCACATTCCTCTTTTCTCACATTTGAATCTTGAAAAAAAGGATGGGCCTTCCTGGATCACAGACAGGAAAAAATATTGTGTTACTGCAAATCTTAGTCTTCTGTGGTTTATATTTTACATAAGGTTAGCCTAGAGCAGGATAACTGTTTATTCTTCCCTTAGAATATATCAGTCTTGAAATTTTTCCCTAAAGCACACATATCTGACAGAAGTCATTATTGATTATTAATATTTTACTCTTGATAAAAAAGAAAAAAGTAACTGGAAAACTGTAAAAAAATCTGAAAAGGATTCTGATCTGTGAAAAACTTTACCATTTCTTCCAAGGAAGACTTTCAAGTGATTCAGAAAAGATTCACCGTTTTTATAATAAAATTGAAGACCTGGAAAACAGGTCACGGTGTTCACATCTTAAGAATTACACTATTACAGAAGAAAGCAAAAGTGAAGAATGATTTGATTTATAACCACTCTCATAATCAGAGTAATCATGGGGATGCATTTTCCCACACAAATTGGAAATGATATCACCACGTGGATTCATTAATCTGAAACACAGAGAACAGGACAAACTATGTGTTACTTTTATAAAAATTATGTCACTTGGAAAAAAAGGTTAAAAAGTTTCTCATGAATTAGGGAAAATATAGAATTAATCTCTTAATTATTAATAATAAATATTTTTATTGCAGTTTCATAAACAAGACTTAGAGAAGAGTGAACACAAAGGAAATGCCCTGGAGAGACTGCGCACTGCTTCTTTAATTACAGAAAAAAAAGATGGATTTAGGCTGAAGAGGAATCTACATGCAACACATACATGTAAATTCTAGGTGAGGAGCAAGAGAAGAAAACCAAACATTTTGCTCAGTATAGATGTCTTTCTGCATTCCTTGACATAGGTAGAGGTGCAATGCTGAAGAAAAGCTGTTTGGCAGAACTGGTTCCAGGGTGTGTGGTAAAATGGAATAATTTGTACCTGGTTCTCTAACAAGGTTCTTTTTTAACAAGGAAGCAAAACATGAGACAGCAAGTTCACAGAAAAAAATATAGAATTATGGAATATGCTGTTGGAAGGGTCCCTTCAAGATCACTGAGTTAAGCTTGTGCTATGACCAGTCCAACATATCATCTCCATTTCTAAACTGTCTTCTCATTTAATATGTCATATGCTCGTATATCACACAGTCTCAGAGGACAGGTTTTATTTCATTTTTATAGCAGTGTAGTACAAGAGACCTGCATAGGTATGAATGACATTATTAAAACAGGTGTTTTGCTTTGGTTTAATTTCCAGAGTTCATAATCTAATTATATTTCCTCTAGTCATTAGCTAAAAATAAACCCCCGTATTTTTGCAACTTAAGCTTTGAGTTCTAAAAGTCTAGGTATCATCTGTGACCTGCAGAGTAAACTTGGACAATATAAAGCACATCTTTTCCCTCAGTTTGATGATTTATATAACAGCAATAATGAATCTTACCATCTTCACATGCTCTCTTTATAAAAAAAATCACCATTATTTATTTATCGCTTAAGAATCCCCTTCCTTTATTGGATCAATAAATAGTTCAAAGGAATTTAGACATAATTCAAAATCCCTTCTAAATTAAAATAAAATTACCATGAGAAAATTCCACCTGCTCAATTAGCTAACATTGTACTTATCTCTCTTTTGAGAGATGAAATTGACGGACATTTTTTCATCTGTGAACCATTTATCCTTACTTTACTTTTATATACACATATGGCGGTGTCTTCCCCATGGTTAAGTCATAACCAGCAATGGGGGCTGTGGTGACCCTGTCCAGGTTTCTCTAGACTTTAGAGGATGGAAGGCAATAAGGTAGTCAAGCACTTTCTCTAAGGGGGCTTTACATATTTTGCTAACAGGAAAATGTGGCTCTAAATCAATAATCTCACTTCATAAGTAGTGGACATCCCTGGCCCCATTGTGCTCCCCTTATGGCAGTAGGCTCCCTTGAGCAGGGTCAAGGTTGCCTCTCAGAGTTACATATCAAAATTGAAAGACTCCTTTCCACAACAGACTCTTGGTCAGTGGTGATTAACATGCTAGACTTTGAAATCTTAAGTGACTCATATGATGGATGGATTGCACGTATATAATTCTTTTAAAATAAACCATTGACCAACTCTGTGATTAGGCATGGAACCAAACACGTCCTAGACCCCTATGTGAAAAAGAGTTTAGAAAGTAGACATTTCAAAAAGTGGTCTGTTCTGAAGCTCAGGACTCAATGGGAGGGTCTCCCTGACAGTTTGCCTGTTCCTGTTTTCTCTACGGTAACTGAATGAAGTGTACCTTGACATTGAATCTTGTTAAAACACTGTGACATTTACCATTGAGCTTTTTTGACTCACTATATTAGTAAAAGTTGCTTCTTTCTTACCACTGAAACACATAACTCCATGCATTACAATATTTCACCATTCCTTTTTTTGTAATCCACGTAAATTTTATGATTTTCCAATAGCTGTCAAAACTGACAGCACGTGGGTCTTTAAAGTACATTGAAGATTCTCTTCTGGACAAGCATCTGTTAGGACGCTTGGTGAATGCCTCGGGCCATGCTTGAGAGGTGGTCATGACAGACTGTAATGAAGTTTCAGGTTAGTTACTGTGATGCCAGAGGAAAAATATGCAATTTCATCTCTGCCAACATTGTTCACTGCATAAATTGCACATGTTGCAGGATTTGACATGTGAATATATATTTAGAAAGGTGACGAAAGTGCTGTCTGTGTTAGTAGCAGAGATGGGATTGGTGACCATTTCCATTGACAGGAAAGAGTCCTCCAACATGGGACTTCTCTGCAGTAGCAAACAGTAGGAAACATCTCTACAACCCATAAAAAAACAGAGGAAAAATCAGCATGAGAGCTGATATCTTCTCATCCATTTCTGTGCAGTTGGATTTGATGTCTTTCAGAACTAATTTTTCTCTCATGTGGACAGAATTCCCATTTGCTTTGTTATAAAAAAAATAAAAAAGATGACTCCATAGATATTTTTTTCCCTCTAAGTTATTTCATTCCATGAGTACCACCTTATCTAACCTCAGAAAAGAGCCTATCAGAGACTTTGGTGCTACTGTTTCCCCAGTCACAAATATAGAAGTAAAACTTTAATTGTTTTAGAGAAAGCTGTAAGTGAGTATATAGGATTTTATTCCACATTGCCTCGTGTTATTCTAGAAAAGTTAAGTGTGCAGTTAACTGATATTTTCAGAATAAATAAAACAAAATATAATACAATAAAAAAAATTAAAAGGTGAAATAATATTTTTAAACCCCATCATAAATATAACAAAGCAATTACCTGTGCTACTTTACATGTAAGAAATAGAATGCTTATCACTGTTGCCGCTGAAGATGAATAGATCACACGGACACAGGTCGAGGTGTGGTGAAAAGAAGAGAGAGTTTATTTTTCCTCCCAGGATTTATAGACTTCTGACCATGGTCAGGGATTGGATGGTCAGGATAACACTTTCTCACAGCACTGGCCATGAGAGGTGCCCATCACAAGACGTGTAACAGAAAGAATGTACACATATCTATGTTTACAGTTACTGTCCTGGGAAAGTCTTTAGAAAACCATGTCAGCAAGCTCAGAAGCTGAATTTTCAGGGCAACATCTCACCTTGCCTGGAAACCATAGGAAAATATCCAAGGCATCATGAGGCCCTCTGACCTGCAACTCCTACCTTAGGGTGAGGCAAGTATCTTTCTTAATGTGGTGAGGAACAATGATTATATAGGCACATCCAACTTGACTGATGAGGATTTGCAAGTAATCTTTAGATATTTCTGCAGAAGAACAAGGAACAGGGTCACACAGAAGGCTTATTTGGTTTTGTGCAGGGAGAATTGTTCTGGATAATCAGCCTCAGGGGGTTCCTGAATACCCTCCCACCAATCCAGGACTTGTGGAAAATTCCCAGTTTTCCAACAACAGCACTAGGACAATTGGATTAGATGATCAGTTTATGTCTCTTTAAGCTGAATAATTCTTTTCTATTTTATTCTATTCTATGAGAAAGGATAGTGTAATTTCCTAGGGACAAACTGGGCAATGCCCCCTGGAAATATATCACTTGCATTGGTAAAACCTTATGAAGCAAAGTGATGTCATTGACAACTCTTTGACAAAAAGACTTGTCCAGCCATGGACAGTTGAGGGATGCATTCACAAAAATTAGAATGGCCCAAGGTACAGAGAATGAAAGCAGTAGTGTACAGAGAAATGAGTCCAATCAAGAAAATGAACTAGTATGGTTTCACCAAGTCTTTTTTCTGTTTGGCAGAAATCTAAAATTTCATCTTGAATATTTTTATAATGCTCTTTTGACAGACTTCTTTAAAGATATATTTTGGGGTTGAAGAAATTGCATGCAGTCTGTAATGCCCTGGTGCTTACCACAATGTCTCTGAAATAACCCACACACGTGCCTCAGCCATTTATTCTGAGCCACCAGACTGAAGTTCAGCTGTCAACAGTTTGTACACACATCCTAGAATGCTAATGCCCACACGTTTTGCTTTGATCTTTGCTGCTGTTGTTGTTTTAAAAGTCTCCTAGAGAGTGTTCAGCTGCAATAGTGTATCTTTTTGGACACTTTTATTTCTGTTCTGCAAAATCCTTGATATTTCAGCGACCTCAGGTTTTTCATGTTGCTGTGTACTTATCTGGATATCAAGACCCTATGAATACATTACTGCATTGTTTACACTAACTAATATGCTTTCCCATGGTCTGCATTATCTTAAGATAATATCTGAAGATACCCTACATTATTAGTTTTGGGGAATTCCTGTATCTCTAAATGGCCATATGCCAAATGAATTGGTCCTTAATTTTAATTACATAGAATCACAGATTTTTTCATGAATTTATATAAAACACAGTGTAAAGATTTGTTTCAAAAATGAAAAACGCTGTTCCAAATCTGCAAAGAGTTATTGTCAGCAGCAGACTAAATCCACTTTGTTAATCCCAGTTTGAAATCAGATGTTTTGCCCACTTGAATTTCTTTCTTTTTTTGTATTTCATTTTGTATTTCATTGATTTTCACCATTGCTATATCATACCAAAAGAAGATAAAACATGCCAAAAGCTCATCTGCCACCACTGCCCCTTGTCAAATTACAGCTAATGCAGCAGGCCTAAATAAGTAATTCAAAATCAAGATGAGGTACATGAAATGCCTGTAGGCAGACCAGTCTTCAGAATGATGAAGCGCGGTCTCAGACCTAAAGTTCAAAAATGCTATGACAGAGCAGATTGAAACAGAGGAAGCTTAAACCGTAGTATAGAAAATCCACAGGATGAAATCAAATAGATGATGCTGGGATCTGGCTGTCAAGTATTTCAAATAAAATGTTTCATAAGGACTATTTGGTAACACTGAAAATATTTTATGCTTTATATTACTTGCAAAGAGAAGAAGAAGTTGGAGCTCCCTAAAATCTCTTAAAGACCAGCCATTAATTTGTGTTAAAGATCTGAAAATCCAAAAGATCATGAGTATGAGACATGGTTTTGTAATGCTGTGCTTCTTTTAAATTGCTTTCAAAATTTAATATTGCATTATGCCTTTAAAGTGCTCTTTATTAATGCGCTTCGTCTGACATAACACAGCTTGTGAATATTTTGTTATTATACTCCTAATGATAATATGTTATTATACAAGAGATAAGAGAAAGCGCTTAACACAGACAGGAAAGTCTCAAAATTTTCCAGATTCTTACTACAATTAGCTGTGTTGGACAAATGTCTCTGAGGCTGTAACTACACAGGAAGGGAGTCCTTCACCTGGACTTTGAAAAAAGAGATTATGCATTAAAGCCTTGCTGCATATGTTTGCCATAGGTATTTTTCTCTTAAAGAACCTTCTGCAAGGACCTCTGAAAGACTGATTCCTTTTGTATTTGTTTTCTCCTAACAAACATTTTCTTAACACAGAATAAATTTCTGCTCTCTTTCTCAAGACCCACCCAAAACTTAAACTTTCTACTCTCTCACTCATCTACTCATTTGTATATTTTTTCTAAGAAACAGACACAGTCACATATAAAAGATGACTAAAGCAACAGTGTATAACATGTCGATCAGACTTCAGGAGAAATTGAAACCTGAATGCATGGCAGGGAAATTTCTTCAGCAGTGAAGCCTTCTTACTAAAGTTGCCTGTTGCATTGCAGTGGCTTGTATCACTCAGTGAGCGAAAGATCCCAGCACCTTTACTTGCTTTATGCATCTTAAGCTGCCCAGCACACAAGTAACTCTCTACTGCCTGAATGGTAAGGACCTTCACAAAGAAACAAATGAAAATGCAAGTGTTGGTTTCAGTATGCAGAATGATCCACAGTAAGTAGAACGGTCTGTGTCTGCAGTAAATGCTAAATCACAGACATCAAAACAAAACAAAACAAAAAAAACACCTGAATGCAGCAAGTAGTGTTTGGGCAAGGCAAGGCAAGAAGTCTTCCTCTATAGCTCTGCTGAGAAAAGATTTGGACAAAAACAAGCAGGATTCTGGTATCTGGGTGTGGAACTTGGGCCTTCTCCTGCTTCCTTTGTAGCATGTGAGATACATATACCCTCTATGAAAGGTTGGACTTTCTTCTGCATTTCTATTCACAAGCTTCAGCAGTGCATCTGCTTGCCCAAAACAAGAGTTAGTAAAGAGTTCAAAGAAAAATTGTCTCAAATTCTAATTGCATTGTACGCTCAAGAATCAAACACTGAAAATAAGTTATCAGAACCTTATCATAATTAAGGCTATAGTAACATAATTTTTGCCATTTCAGTGCTACACATACTACCTTAATCCTTGATCCACATAAATTGTGAGAAACAACAGAAAAAGAGTGGAAAGTAATTTCTGTATATTCTTGTGTTTCTGGAAACAAGTCACTGTTATTTGTAAATTGCCTGGAACAGCTCCATAGATATGGTGATGTACAGTGATATCTGAACTGGATTTTAAGTAATCCCCACAATATGAAATCATGATCTGTAATAGCAACCCCATTTCAGCTGAGAGTAGATGCTGAGCACAACTGTGAAGCAAAATCTGGGATAAATCCTCATAGTGGGAGTTAGCAATGAGTTTTAATGCGGCTCAGTTAATTTGAACTGAATTGGTAATATTCACTCTTCCGGTTTGGTGGTGGTTTTTTCTTTGTTTATTTGTGTGAAAGTTTGTTTAACAGGTAAAACTGGACACAAAATTAATGTCACTCTTGATAGTGATTTGTTTAGTAAATCTCATAGAATATCTATAGGAGCTAGACAGCTACTGTATTGCAACAAAGTAGAAAGGGAAATTTTAGCATCATGTGAGAGCTTAATATAGTACTTATTTGACAATATCTGTCAAAGGCTTTATAGTTTGTTTTATTCCCTACATACATAACTACTCATGTTCTATACTGTAATGGTCACATTAATTGTAACAGTCATTTTACTACTAAGCAAATCTGTAATGTATTTGTCATAACTACTTACTAGCTAACATTCAGAAGCCTATGTATAGAAAAAACTTGCTCTAGTGTCACTTTCTGAATCATATGCAAGATCAGCAATTTACTTTGAACCGGAACTTTTTACTTTCTGGTCTTTCAGAAAGTCTCGTCTCTCTCTTGCCAACTGCTTGATATACTGTCAAATCAAAAGTAAAACGAAAAAGTCCCAAACTAGCTAATTAAAATCAAAATACCTCTGGCATATTCATGCTTTATAAAAAGCTTACTAGTAAGTTCTGTATTTCAGCTCCAGAACATCATATTCTGAGCTATCACCACATACATTGATTGAATGTCTAGTGAAACGCAATTTATTGTACCACAAATCCAGCAGTTACTGTAGGCACAAAGCAGAGTGGTGAAAAACTGGTAAAAACACTAGAGAGATGGCTGTGTGCAAACCAGAATAAACACATTGAGCTATTTGGACAAGGATAAAATTGCTTTGAAAAACAACTTTTCAATAACGTACTAAGACCTCCTTTCTCTGCCAAGAGTGGCTGACATGTTTTGCTAAGATTTGAAAATTCAGCAGTTCTTGCAAAACTTCCCAACACAATTTAAGTGTCAGATAAATGCCATTACTTTGCCCACACCTTTTACATCAGGTACCCAAAAGAAACAATATGAATGTGAAGTTATTTTCCTTTGTGCCATGAATCAAAATGCCTGTGCTGTTAACTGTTCTATACACAAAACGTGAAGCACTTCTGTTTAGATTCCCAAGCTGAGTATTTATGAATTATCATTCATACTTGAGGTTTTTCCAGGCCATAACACAACCAGAAGCCTACACTTTAAACTGAGGTAAGATTTGGAAGACAACTAAGACTTTTGCCCAAGGTTTGGCAAATGTAGATAGAGGTCTTTGCTCTGCCACAGATTTCCTATGGGCCTACCAAGACATCTGTTTTTATTTCTTTAACATAGGAAGAAAAAGTTCAAAGAACAACTTTTTTAGTAGTCTTCTAATTCCCCACATATTTTTAAACAAGATCCTTGGCAAGGTTAAGCCAGCTTCATGTTCACAGGCACGTGCTAGGGACTGCTATGAATAGATCTGTCAAAATTAATTTAAATCTTTACCACCCTATATAGCCCTGCAAAAAGACTTTTCCTCTCTTCATGTCTTCATGAATGCAATACCTACTCATTTTATACTACTCTGAAGATCTGCTGTGCAACCTCACAGTATTTCAGACACTTTGAAAAAAAAAAAAATACAAAACCAATCATTAAATCTGATGCTCATAAAGTCACCAAGGCCTATAACACACAATAGAGTAGATTCACCATAGTGCAGACATGGTCTTCCCACCGTTCAGCTTCACAGACAAAAAAGTACTAGATACTGTCCTACTTAGAGATGTAGATTTAAATGTGTTCCACTTTCCTATGTTTAACACGGGGAAAAAACTTTCTAACCTCAGAGTCTTTATGTGGAAATACGTCAATTTTAGGTCATCAAATATTTCAACAATATTCAAGTGTCTTTTATGTAAGAATTTATAATTCTGAAATTAGTGGATGCCTTCTGTAAAATCCCTAATTTAGAAAATGTTCCTTTGCTAATTTGTTTAACAAGAATACTTGTGCATGATAAGCAGAAGCACAACATAGACTAATTTATACAAATTCATTCAAGTGTTCAGGTGAACATTTACAACATTGACAAATACTATTCTGAACCACTGACTGTGCTGTAATGTGCTAACTTAATCAAAGCTTTTTTCAAGAAAAAGTAGGTTTCTGTAAAGGTTAAAAGAATGAGTGCAAGAACAATGAAGACTAGGTGGGAAGCTCTTTTAAAGAGGTTTGGACTATGAAGAAAACATGACATTAAAAAAGGGTTGTGTAGAGAGAGACTAAAGGATAAGCATCAAAATCAAAGTTCCATGTTGCTATGGAGAGCTTTGAAAATAACAGAGAAGATGGGATTTAAAGCAGAAAAGTAAATTAAGTAGTGTAGAGATTTAAGGGTAAAGAGAAAGAAAAAAAAAAATGAACTAACGGTCTGAATAAAATAAAAAGGGATATTTCATTAAATGTATTAGCAATCCAAAAGAAAAAGGTATAAAAATGTGGACTGGAATCTCTGTTATTTTTATAATTTAATTTTCTTTAACATGAGCAAATTTTAATGCTATACCTATATGCAGAATATAATTTGCATATAAAAGTGCTTATTTTTTAAGACATCTCCAAAAATATATTTAAGGAAAAAAATGTATTAGTAGAGGAAGCTGTGGATTCTGCATCCATGGAGAAATTCAATACCCAGCTGGGTACCTCTCTCAGCAATCTGCCAAAAGGGAACCCTCTTGAATGCTGGGGTAGGACTAGAAACCTCTAGGGGTGCCTGCCAGTCTTGTTGATTTTATGTTTCTATCAACTATAGAAAACAGGATAAAAATATTTTGTCAGATATCAATTTCCCAATTGCTACATTTCATATATATATATAATAGGTTTAATGTAAACAATAGGTGAGAGCCATTCTAAGATTAAAACAACTAATGAGGATCTGAACAATTTGATATTTGAAAGATATGGGTTCTTCTCAAAATAAGACCACTATTTCATGCTTCATTTCCAAGAATTACTTCCTACAGTGGTGTACACCAGAAAAGAAGAAAAAAGCACCAAAAGAAAACGAAAAATGAAAAAACATCAACCTACAAAATTATGCTATTTCAAGCAAAAATCAGTGTAATTTTTTATCTGATTAGAGTAAGAATTTGTAGAGTATTTCAAATAGATTAATTTTTTTTTCATGCATATATAAATTTAGCAGTTAAAGTAATGAAATAAGAACAAAGTCTGATCAACTTCTATTTGAAGTGAAAAGTAACCAGCATGTTCACATTCACATTTATATCAGGAAGATCTCAGAACAGAAATTTCTTTACTTTGGCAGTCCTAAAAAAATATAAAAAACTAGTTTATCCATAGATGCTAAGAATTTGAGACTGAAAACCAAAAAAGTATAATTCATTTTCAGTGACAGAAAGACACTAATTGAAAATGGTACAGATTGATTTGTTTTTTATATGGTCATGTGGTTAAAGGGCAACAGAGATATGAGCTACCACAACAAAATAAAATTTATTGTAAATTAAATTTGAGTCTGCTTTATCTTTCAAAAATCACATTTTGGTTTCATTCCTAAAAAAGCATATTTCATACATCAATATAACAAGCCCTCTCATTACTAAGTAGTTGCTGTTTTTAAGAGCTAGAAGCAGACTTTCTCCTATCTTCAGATAATTACGGAGATCATAATGTCCTAACTCAGATCTTCTCCAAAGAAAAATGTAGCCAACTATGGTCATCTCCAAAATACTTTTGGAAAAAATAGATGACATATGAAATATAATTTACTGCATGTGGAGACAAAATTCAGGTTCTAATGAAATGCTTTTATTTCCTTTGGCTTACTCTGTTTTTCTTATAAATTAACTCCCTAATTTTGACGAGTACTCTTCCTTAGAATTTAGGCCTAACATACAAGATTGAAGTGCAGAAACTGCTAGGAATGTCTTCTGTGTGAGACGTTCAGGATCAGGGTTCTTCACACAAAACCACTATTTGTTTCAACATTACAATTGCAAAACTGGAGTTCAGTTTTCTGGAAGTTCCAGAATAGAATAAAACAAAGCTTGATCCATGTAGTCCTCATGAAGACCTTTATTTTGAGAGTGAATTTTGATTGATGTATTTTACTTTCCACAGACACAGCAATTTACTCAAAAACACTAATTTTTATGTTTTTTACAAGTGTAACTCTTAGTCTTAAAAATATCAGCATCTAAGAAGAATGTCTAAACAAGTTCATCCAAGATTGGATGTGGACAACATTTCCAGTCAGACATAGGGGATTGCTTCAGAAAGAGAGAAGGCTCAAGGACAACGAAGCATTACTGAGAGGGGCAGAAAACAGCACTCACTCATGATACTGTCTCCCTTGTGTAATGTGAACTACTAAATAAAACACCAGTATTCATTTTTTAAACTATTCATAAAAGTGATGGAACTCTGGCTGTTACACATTTTAATGCCACAGATGACTTGCTTCTCTTACAAATCAGAGGACATTGTTTTTCCTCTTGCAGTGTTACTGTAGCAGAGAAACTAAAGAGATTTTATTATGTTTTTGGAGTTACTAGTTTTAAACAATACCACCGACATACTTGAATAAGCATTATATAGCCCTTTCTTGGAATGGTTTTGGAGACTAAATCCCTTTTGTTCTAATGTTCACAGGAAAAAAAGACTGTGAAGGTGAAAGAAAATCCATATTTTTATTTTAGTGAGCATTGTGAAAAACCTTCTTTTTCAGATTAAATTAGATTATTTTAAAGGGAATTAAAGATTGTGGATAGAACTCTGTGATACAGATTAAAAAAAAACCAAACAAAAAAACCCCAAAACTGTTGCTTACAAAGATCAATTTTCAAATCCAAACTTGAGAAGCTATTTTCTCTTCAAAGCTGAAAACTGTAGCTGATGCCTTCTTCATATAATTTTGTTTTGTTTTAACACTGTAGGGTTTTTATGAAGTTAGGAATTTGATGACAAGAAAGAGTAAGCCATACTTTTAAGTAAACTGTGATATCTAGCTATGAATCCAATGCATTCATATGAATGGATATGAACAAAAGAATAAGAATGACAGTGGCTGAAGACTTGAAAGAGCAGGATAGTTCATTAGTTCATGATAGAGACCCTGTCAAGGGAAAAAGGACAGATGAGAAAGAAGTCAGGGGAGACAGGGGTTATTCAAAGTAAACTGGGATCAAGTTGCAAGCATTAGACTAGGTAACAAAACCAGTAGTGAACTAAAGTAAATTCAGAGGATGGAGAAAAATTTGTCATGCAATAGGAGGTTTTTGGGGTTTTTTTGTCTGTATTTCAAAAGACATGAGTAAGTAAAAAGAGACACAAGAACTACTTACAGTAGTAAAATATTACTGTGGGAATAGTTAGGAAAAAGTTAGAAAAATTTAACTCCTGAAAAGTCTTAAAAATATTAAGCTTTGGGAAAGCTCACCAAGAGGAATAGCGGGAATAGCAGAACACTTTTTTTTTTAAAGCAGATGTGAAGTTAGGTGACTTAACCATGGTTTTGAAATTTGTCACGGCACTTTTGCACTGCTTTATCTCAAATGTCCTTCAGCAGATAAAGAACAGTGATAACAAAATGGTGCTGTCATTTCAAATCCCAGACCTGCAAGTGTGATAAGAGAAATTTGGCTCAAAAGGAATTCACCTTATTAGACTGTAGGATTTCCTATAAGGATTCAGATATAAAAATTCAGCCTTTAATATTGGATTAATGTAACTAAATACAGAACGTGAGGATTTAGGAAGTTCTAATATTCATCATCAGCTTTTTCCTTCCTATGTACTGTAGATCAAGTTTGGTAGTTGGCAAGAATCAAGATTTGTCAGTACTGTAAGTAGTGTTGTCACAGACCATGTGTAGGACCTTGGCAAATATGTAATTTTTCCCCCTTTATTTCTGTGTGTCGTGTTACATTTGGCCTGTAATCTGTACAATATCTCTACAATATGTAGTGTTACATTAAAACTTTCTCTTTAGAGAGAAGTAAGAGTAGACCTTGGCTTGATCTGCTTGTTAAGACATCTTTGGAGGTCACCTCCAACCACTGCAATTTTTTAGTAGTTTTCAGAGTTCTCTGATGGAACTAACATACCTTGCTATGGCAACTGCACCAGCTAAAGAAATTATGCTATCCAGTTAAACCTATAACTGTGTATCTGCAGAGACTCTTCATGCTTGTAAATTTCTGAGATTGTCATGCAATTCTAAACTACCTAGTTTTCAATGAGGCAAACCGGGAAGCACTCATCCGCCCTTAGGTTTTGGTATTTGCCATATAGTGAAGAAAACGTAAACCTGTTTAGGTTGTTACTGTTGTTGTTGTCAGGAGAGGTAGCCAGAGCAAAAAAATTACATCTGCTGTAATGTAATTGTTGTAAAGCAATGATTCAGGAAGATTTATTGTGATTTCAAATGGGTGGAATTATTGACCACTTATATTCTATATATGAATATAAAATTTAATAATATTGCACATCTAATTAACAATAAGAAAACCAGATCCATTTTAATGTATTAAACTGTATTTTTAATTGAAGGTAAAGTGATGATTAGAGAATAACTTAGATTTTTTGAAAATGTGTTATGTCAGTTGAGAGAGAAATTAAGCCCTCATCCTTCCCCTACCTCTCTATGTCTCTCTTTCACAGGGATATCTGTGCTTTATTCAAATTAATAAAGTTATCCTCTTGATATTGAATGCTAGCAGCCTAGATTCAGGTACTGTACTACTATTGCCAATGATTATTTCTACTATTTTCACTCAGATGAAACAGCTGTTAACAAAATTAAGAGGTAGAAATAAGTAAAAATGTCTTTTATTGAATCATACATAATTCCAGTCAGGTTTCTTGTTGAAACATCCATTCCAAGACAAATAGTAGGTGAGATGAGTCATAGCTCTTGATTTGAAGGACTTGGCAGTGGACCTAAAATAGGTTGTTTTCTTATGGAGCCATTTGTGCCATTTGGAACCTGGATATTCTTTAATCAGGGAAAGGAAATAAAGTTCCAGGCATTAAAAAAAGCTTTCTAGAGATTTATTTAATCACAAATGACATAAAAGTCACTCCTCAAAACTTAGGTACCATTCCTATGGGATTTTATAGATTTGCATAGCAGACACACCATTGTTCTTCACCTTCTTGGTTTTCCTTCCCTTAACAGCCTTTCTAAGAGGACAGAACAATCAGAAGTTGAATGGTCCCAGCCCTTGAAAGCAGTTTAGTTGTGAATACACAGGAATATATTTATTCTCAATTTGTAGGCACCGGCTGTTATTTTACCTGTGCTCAATAGTCCCTGGCAGAGAATGGAGCTGGGATGTAAGTGATAGTTAAAAAAAATATCCAAAATTATCCTTGTGGATCTTCTATATGAAGAGGAGAAGAAAAAGTTTTGATACACGTAAGATCATTCAATAAGAATCACAGGGGAAGGGAATAGTTTTCTTCAACTCTGATTACCTAAAAGCTCAGATAGTTAGGATAACTTTGTACGCTTATGCAAATTACACCTTCTTTAGATGTTGATTCACAATTAGTTTTTCATTTCAAACACACTTCTCAACACTCTAATGAGCATAATAACTGATAGAATCATAGTCTGATGACATAAACTTGGTCTTTTGTTTTTTGTCAAGGCAGAATTTAACAGATAGGCAGGTTTGTGAGGTTTCATGTGTCTAACTTATTTTGAGTTTTGTCATCATTATGACTAATGTAAATTCTTTATTTCAGTATAAGTCCTACTAAAAACTTAAAGAGAGAAAAATAAATGAGATTTTCTAAATATATTATTTTTTCCTCTGTCTTAAATGTGTAATGTTCCATTTCACATATGCAACTGGATGTCACACTAATGTAATGAAATATAATTTTTATATACATGGCCATTTGAAGATTGCCCATTTTGACTGTAAGGGTGGTTAAAATTAATGTGAATGTGGCATAGGCTTTTTTCGTTATTTTACATTTTACAAACTACTAAATATTTCATAAACTTTTCTGATTTCCAGGAGAAGAATTATATCAAACAATCCATTAGTTTTGTATCATCTTCTAAGACTGATGTCAGCATCTCACAATTATTTCTGTCAACATCACTAATTGTATACCTTGAGATTTAAACAACAACCATTTACACAAAACAAACAAACAAACAAAAAACCAAAAACAAAAAACAAAAAAAAAAAACCAAAAAAAACCCCAAAAAACCCAACCAGGAATCACAGACCTCATTCATTTTTTCTGTAAAACTAATCTTCTGAACAGCTGCATGTTTCTTGTGAACAGAACAAAGGGAGTGGTAAGAAAAATTCTAGAATCATATAGAATGCTGAGTTGGAAGGGACCCAAGAGGATCACCAAGTCACCAGTCAGATCAAGTCTGACTCCTGCCCCTTCACAGGACATCCCCAAGAATCACACCATGTGCCTGAGATGTCAAGACTTTCTTGAACTTTCTTAGGCTTGGTGCTGTGACCCCTTTCCTGGGGATCCTGTTCCAGTGCTCCTGATATCCAGCCTAAACCTCTCCTGACTCAGCTTCAGGCTGTTTCCTTGAGTCCTGCCACTGGTCATAAGAGTGTAGATATCAGTGTCTGCTGCTCCTCTTCCCCTCATAAGGAAGTTGAAGACTGCAGTGAGGTCTCCCCTCAGTCTCCTCCAGGCTGAACAGACCAAGTAACCTCAGCTGCTCCTCATGCTTATTCTTAGGAGACTTTCTGTAGAGCTGCTTTCCAATGTCTCATTCCCCAGTCCATATACACATCCAGGGTTGCTCCATCCTAGGTGCAGAATTCAGAATTCACCCTTATTGAGTTTCATATGATTGATGATTGTCCAACCCTCTAATTTATTGAGATCTCTCTACAGGGCCTCCCTGCCCTTGAAGAGCAAACAACTCCTGGAGCTGAGTGTAGTCAGCAAACTTACTTAGTATTCCTCTGAGTCTGGCATCTAAATGGATAATGAAGATGTTGAAGAGCACAGGGCCAAGGATGGAGCCCTCTGGAACCCCACCAGTGACAGGTCACGAGTCTGGTGTCACCCCATTTACTGTAGCCCTTTGTGCCTGATCCTTAGCCTGTTGCTTACGCAAGTCCAACAGTGTGCTGGACATTATGTCCAGAAGGATACTGTGAGACACAGTGTCAAAAGCTTTGTTGAAGTTCAAAAAGATAATATCAGCTGGGTTTCCTTGGTTAGCTAGGTTGGTTATCCTGTCATAGAGGGAAATCAAGTTTAATAAGCATGGCTTTCCCCTCATGAAAACCATGCTGGCTGTGATTGAAGACTGTGTTGTCCTTCAGATGACTTTTAAAACCTCTCAGATAATCTTTTCCGTGATTTTACCAGGCACTGGTAGTTCTGCAGTTTCCAGGATCCTCCTTCCTTCCATGCTCAAAAATGGTGACAAGATTTACCAGCTTTCAGTCAGCTGAGACCTCTCTGGGCTCCCAAGTCCACTCAAAAATCATCTTGTGATGGTATCAGTTCTTTGAGGATTCTCTGATGAATCTTATTAGGCCCCATGGATTTTTATGGATCCAGAAGGAGCAGCAGATCCTGCACCAGTTCAGGATCAACTGGGAGTTTATAATTCTTTCAGTCAGGTTCTCCAATTGAGGGCACTACCATCCTTAGTATTGCCCCATGTTTTACTGATAGTTGAAACACCTCCAGTACTGTGTGGGAGATGGACATAAATTCACATGTGTTTTGACTATATTTTGTGTTTTGCTTTTCTGTCTCTCTATATAATTCCTACTTATTAATCCCCCACAAAAAATGAACCAGTAGTACCTATGACACAGACAGCTAATCAGCATTAAAAAATAAACCTCATCAGTGGGAGAACTTTGTTACCTTTCATTTTTCTTTATGATAGATTTGCTTAAAAAGTAAAACAAATGTGTTATTGAGTACTTTAAGAACGTATGCATATTTTTTCAGCATAGATATTTTTAACATATGGGAAATGTAAATTTCATGAAAGTTATTCAAATGTGGGAACAAAGATAGCCTTCTAAGCCGCCCTAAACTATTTATCTTCTCACATAAAAGGTTACATTCTAATCCCAAGGTAAATGGTCTGACTTTATTGCATTTTAGACAGATTTACACCAGTCTAACTGAGATAAGATCTCTCTATATGTGTTTATCCAAGAAAAAAATTTCCTTTTTCCTATTCATCCATCAAAAGATTGATCTTCAGGAAAGATTGTTCTATAAAGTGAAGTAAACAAGCAAATCTGAACTTCTCTATCAGTCATTGCATATCATAGCAATTACTCTTGCTGTCATGAGAAATAAAGTAGGATATCCTTTGAGTTTACATGTCTCAAATGTAGACCTCAAAATGTAATACAACTTCAGACTCTTGGAAAGAGAATTCAGGCTGGAATTTGCAGCCATTGGCAAGATGTGTAGGCACCTGGCTTGCAAGCTTTCACAGGAAGCAGAGAAATGTTATAAATATGCCATCATCACTGCAGAAAGAGGGAACCAAATCTAGGTGTAAGAGAGAGGTTATTATCATGTAAGCCCTGGCCACACACACAAAACAAGAAGGCCTACCTGCCTGCTTGAAATTTTCCACTGTCAGGACTTGCATAGTAATTTATTAAAGGTGTCTTCTCCCCACTGTTAACTCCTTCAGTGATTTAGTTTCCTCCACCTAACTCTTCTGTGCTTCTGTTGACAGAAAGATTTTATGCATCTGAGTTGAAGGGTTTATGTCATTGGAAAACAACTTACATTTCCTCATCTCACCTCTCTTAATTTGGGGCTGTCCTCTTCCTCCAAGAAGGAAAATGTGAAAGATAACACAGGTGAGATGGAACAATAAAAATGCAGTTTCTTCAGCACTTATTTTATTTATATTTATTTAATTTTTTTCTTAGTTTTTTAATTCCAGCTTAAGAAAAGTGCTAAATGTTGATATGGGGCTCAGTGTGCTAAATATTTAGTTGGTGTTCAAAGCATATTGAAAGAATAAGTGAACATCATTGGTCATATACAAGAAGTTTTGTATTTCCTGTTTCCTTCTCTACAAGTGTGGATTTATTAAAGTTCTGTTCTCCAGTTCCTAAGTCAGGGGCCTACTCTAGTGGAGGCAAATGGACCAAGCAAAGAAGCTCTATCATACTTTGGGTAGTGTGTAGTGGCAGCAATATTCTGCTTTCCACTTCTACTAAGAGCAAAGCAGAATGAAAGACAGTCTCTAAATAAAAATCACAGATTTCATCAGTGATGTTTACATTATGTTGAATAAACAACAGAACTTACAGAAAGAAAGAAAAAACAAAACAGGAAAACAATGGGCAGGTCTAATGTCTATTTAAATCAACAAAGTATTTTTAAGACATTAATGAGCTCAGACATACAATTTGTCTCTAGTTAGAGATGAAATGCAAAATGATAATATGTTTAGATTTTGAAGAATATAACCTTTTCCTTTTAAACAATAGTGTTATCTGTATTACAGGAGGAAAAATAGTCTTCATATCTTACCTGTTTAAATCAAATTTAAACCGCAAGATGGTAGGCATTTAGCAACAAACATGTTTAGAGGCATTAATTTAATATGAAGTTAATATTTCTGATTTTTCAAAGTGTTTTGCAATAATGATCACTGAAGTATTCATTAAATTTATAAAAGTTTCTGATAGCTCATTATTTTTCTGAGAAGAAATGTCTAAAGAATATTGCATGGGCTATTTAGTGGAAACGAAGAGAAGGAACAAACTATTACTGCTGTCCAAACTCTAGTCTCCCACATGCTTTATGATTGTCTTAACGTTGTTTCATTTATGATGAAATTGGTTCAAAACTTCAGTAAATAGCATCTTACTAAGCGTGGTGGTTTAGATTGTTATTTCAGTGTATATAGATATATATACACATATGCTGTATCAAAATGGTATAATTAGGATCAACCTACTCTTAATTATTTGATGGGTTTCAGATTTTCTGCATCCTGTTTCTAAAGCATTTGTTTCAGTATGGAATATAAGTAGGATCATTAAAAATAAAACTAAGTCTCTGAAACAAAGAGACCAAACTGGTGTGCAAACATCTCAATTAACATTTTTTATTACTTGCATATCTTTTTTTTTTCTTGATAATATTGATTTGAATGTATCAGTCATGCCATTCCTTGTTCCCAGGAGAAAAATTGAGCAGATAAGTGTGAGTGTAGAGCAGGATAAGTTTATCTGTACAGCAGAGAGAGCAAGTGGAACAAGACTTTCAGCTCCCAAGATCAAAAATTAGACAAAGTATTAAAAATCAGTTTACTTTCATGAAGAAATAAATAATTATTTCCCTTTTATACTCCTGCTTTGGTTTAGATAGAGTTCTTTTTTCTTCATGGTAACTTCATATGATGGTGCTATGCTTTAGATTTCTGATTCCCTACAGGGAGTGGGCAACTAACAATCTGGGGTTTGGCTGCCTGTGAACTTTAAGCCAAAACACCTCCCAAAATAACACAGCAAATTCTTAAGTATTTTTTTCTCTTTTCTTAACCCTTCCTGTTTTGTTTCTGTTTTGGTTTGGAGTGGTGGTGGTGGTGAGGTTATTTGTTTATTTGGGTTATTTGACTGGTTTTGTTTGTTTCTTTAGTTTTTTCTTGTTTGGTTGGTGTTTTGGCTTTGTTTAGGCATTGTTTGTTTGTTTGCTTTCTTGTTTTGCTATTTGTTGGTGTTTTGTTTGTTTTTCTTCTGTAAAGGAAAGGATAATTAGTTTAAAGGGGAAATCTTTCTGCAGTTGTTTCTTTTTTAAATCTCATATTCCAAAAATAAACTTAGTGTCTTGTCTAAGGGGAAATTTTGCTGTCTACTAGGCATAGAGAATTTAAAATGGATGCTAGACTCTTCTTCATAAGCACAACCAAACCCTGGAATATTAAACCCAGGGCACTGGGTTTTAGGGGTCACCTTTCATTGTTCTTTGCACTCCAACCAGACAAGCAGTATTCAAGTCAGAGAATAAATGACTACTGACCAGCCAGCAGGCTCACAGTGGTATTTCTTGATCCTTCTGATGTAAAGTGTAGGAAAACTGAGTTGAGAAAGAAGGTTAGTGATAAGGGTACTGGTGCTTAAAATTGCTTCATTACTTCTGAAGACCTGGAAAAATAGAGGTTGAAGGAGAGATGCATGGTATAATTTGCCTTCTGTCCAAATTTTTCCTATGAAAAATGAACACTTTGCTGTCACAAATGCAGCGAAACTTTGTTTGTAAATTTCAAAAGGAAAAGAAAACTGAGCTGAATTAAATTCTCCTAAAAATCCTGGTCCTCCATACATATTACACTTCTCTGCTAAGTCGATACCAGCTCCTAATGCTGGATGTGACTATACCCACACAGCTTACCATAGCATACCTTTCTTCTTGGGAAGACACACTGCCTTCAGCTCAGACCCAGTTTAAACCACACAACCACTTACTGAGTCAGAAATATGTGCTTCCTTCTCAGTGCAAGCAGAGAAGACAAGGTTCTGCTTGAAGACACTCACCTGGCATTGCTGGGCAAGGCTAAACTCTGTATTTCAATTGGAACGTGGTCATATCTACTAAATTTTTTTAGCACAGCCTAAAAGTGGAAACAGGGACAGCAGAAGTAATTATTTCTATTTCTTTCTCTTAATTTAATTTGTATTAAAATGAGACCTGTAAGTTAAAATGGAGCCTAGAAATTTTCTGGGTTCCTTATAAACACAGAATAAAAACTAACTCTGTCCATGAATGTGTCATGAGCAAATCATTCATGACTCTATCACCTACAGAATTAAATATAAAACAAGGGGCTATTGCTTCTTGATTAAGCACTAGAAAAGAGTTCTCATTTAAGTGTGTGCACCATAAGCTCAAGATGAGCTTTTCCTACATGAGCCAGGCAGCAGGGCCAGGTTGAAGGGTGCTACCAAGATCTCCAGCCTGTATGGAATGAAACCCTGAGCAACTTGTTCTGACCACAAAACTGAACCTCCACTGGACAGAGTCGGCCTAGGGACCTTGCCAGCCTACACTGTCTTGTGGTGCTACTGTCATGCATGATTACATGAAGACCTTACTTCCTTATTAAAGCAGATAAAAATACAGTTTGTTTATTGGTCAGATTGCAACAGCATCAAAATACAATCAGAATGAAAAGCTGTCTGATAGACTGATGTGGTCCTTGTGTTTGCCTTGCTTGTCTCTGAGCAAACAAGAATCTGGCAGCATGAACAGGTTTCATAAATAGTCGTATGGCACTCCTCTGACTGTCTGAGATCATTAATTTAAATTACTGTCATTTATTAAACCATTGCCCAAAAACCTAATTTTTTATTATTTCAGTAGTAAACCAGAAAAGGAGTCTTAGTGGGAGTGGTCTTCATTGCATGTAATTGACATTTTTTCACATTACTGTGTTCCACTCTTGACAAACAGTGACATATGTTTTGTGAAAGAAGAACCTGGTTTTATAATTATTTGCATTTTATCTGATAACTGTGAACTTTGGTTCAATGTAACTTACATTCACCACTAGCTGTTCTGGAATTCAAATTTACAGAACTTAATTTTTCCAAAGAGATTTCTTATGTAAATTTTTATCTCGAACAACATGCATCTTTCTTCTTTGATGCTAGAATAGAAGAAGACAAATTATATGGGTGTGAAGCTCCTCCATATATATGTTAGCCATAGATGTATATTGGATAACTCTAAATATAATTTTATGTATAAAATTTATATTCCCATGTAAAAAAATATATCTCAAGTAAATCACCCCAAATTGTAACACATTTTTTTCATTACAGTGTCTTTTACAGCCAAGTTATTCAAATGGTCTATATTGATCATCCCATTTTAAAGCATATTGATGTTATGTAAGGCAGCATAGTTTATGAAATTATACTATAATGCTATTACTTTTTATAGAATTTTTTTAAAATAGCTTTTTACAGGGAATGCTTAGAAATTTTCAGCTGACAATATTTCATGGAAAGATAATTTTTCAAATTTGAAATATAAATTCTGAAAGATTTTATCTGCCATTTAACAAAATGGCAGATTTAACAAATTTAGCAGAACTAAAACATATTGTTTTATTCCAGTCTGACTCTTATATTGCAAGGATATTAGAGTTTAAATATTCTGATTAATTTGATTCAGCAGAAGTACAAGTTCAAATCACTGACATTTTGACTTTAATTTCATGTATATATATGTGTAGATAGAGAGAGAGAGATAGAGAGAGAGAGAGTGAGCGAATGAGCTTACTGCATTTATTCCTGAATATTTATGGACATCTCGAGCTCTAGACGTGGCCAGAAAAATATAATTTTTTCTGTCATATTTATCTGTGTATTGTCTCTTTTGATAAAGCTGCCTGAAAGAAGTTTTTGATGGATGTAGGTCTTAGTTAATTGTTAACACTTAAGAATCAGTAGATTGGTAATGATTTTTCTAGATATGGCTATACCTGTCTTTCAAATCTTGTGTTTGTGAACTATTCCAAATCACCAAAAGACACCTAGATTATATCATGCTATAATCTAAATAAAGATATGAGAATATCATATTAACTTCCTTTATAAAAGCATACAGTGTAATGCTTCTTAATATTGATATTCTCTGAATACATAGGTATAATGAGCAAATTAGTTTTATCATTCCTCTCCTTATTTAAATTACTGTATCTATTTTGCTATTCTATCTGCAGAGAAGGAATAATCACTTTCATTTTATGTACTTCTCTTCCCCTTTCTATTGCAGAATTTGTGATCAACCAGAACTCCCTCATCCCTTACCAGAAGCCTGTGCAGCTGAAGGAGAGTTCAGCCCTGTAGGAGGGGAAAAGGAGGCTGTCAAAAGCTTCAAGGAAACTGAAAGAACAAGATCATCTTGCCCTGTTATTCTCCTGCCTGTATCTTCATGGCCATTTTTCAGGAATATTTTCAGTTTTGTTCTGTTAGTATTGCATATTGTGAGAGGAAGCAGGCATTTGGATCACACATGGAAATAGTCTGTCACATGAAAGAGTACCCCACTTGAGACCTTGGACCCTTTCAAAAGGCCATCTGTCCTTTAATGTGAGAAAACTGCAAGTCTGCTGCAGGAAAATAAATACACTCCCAAGAATGAATCAAGCAAAGTGACCTAGGAAAACACAGGTTTTAAATGGTCAGAGTGTGCCCTTGTCACTTCCCATCTATTTCTGCTCTTTGAGTCCTCAAAAGCCTCACTGCCTGTCATTCTAACCCTCCCAGCTCTTCCAGAAAAAAGAGCAGTGGCTAGAAAGACTTTGGAATGTAACTACAGAGACAGAGGACATCAATTAAATAATTATCTGTGAATTATTTTCTCATCTGCAGCTCAAAACAATCTGTTCCTGCTGATAGTCCTGATGCTATCACATCTGTTAATCCAAGAATGGCTTCTTTGACATCTATATATCAGTGTCATTTATTAATGATGGATTCTATTATGTTTCCCAAACAGACCCTTATTTATCATTTATCTCTGAAACCAAGGACATAATTAGAACAGAAGCTGAACTAATTTGGTAGAATACTAGGGGTTGGGTCTATAAGCAGTGAAAATCTTATGGTACTGATAAAATGAAATATTAAGCAGGTATTTGATAGGCCTCAGTAAAGACTAGAAAAAGTATAATTTCTATTCTAAGTTAGTTATCTCATTTTCAATGTAATTATTTTTATATAATTTCATGCATATCATTGAGTTAAAATGTATTCAGTAAAACTAAAATTTTTAGG
The DNA here is from genome assembly GCF_030490865.1 of Poecile atricapillus. Lineage (NCBI taxonomy): Eukaryota > Metazoa > Chordata > Aves > Passeriformes > Paridae > Poecile > Poecile atricapillus. The sequence continues at coordinate 96,442,742 of NC_081289.1, read as the reverse complement.
AAAAGGTTGCCACAGATTTAGTCAAAAAGAGATTTCCCATGGAAAACACTGTCCCCAAGCTTTTGCTGAAAATCTTCCTTCAAGAATTCATTTCACTAAATACAAATAAATAATACAGGACAAAATACATTGATTTATGAAATCTTTTTGGAGTTTCAAAGTTCCCAGGATTCCATAATCTTGCAGTTTAGTTCTCTCTACTTTCAGATTTCAGTTGAGCTGAAAATGATGAATCTCAGTTCTGCATGCAGTGAGATTTATTTTCTTCACAGAAATGTTGAGAGATTTACAAGAAAATCTTGGGGCCAAAATTTTCCAGCTGTATGGCAATATTTGTGCATAGCACACATATAGTTTTGCATTTATTTGGGCCACAAAGTTTAATGAACCTGTGCAGATTTGAGAAAATCAAACATGGCTTCTATTAAGTTGAAGGGTTTGCTTAAATATATAAACAATGACATATTATTGACATTATATGACATTATATTGCCAATATACATTATGTTAATAAAGAATTACAAATTCCATTGTGAGGATGTGGCTTACTGAAGGAAGGTGTCATGAAAGGAATTTCTTTGTCCAATCAGAATCTTGCACTAATGTATTTCTCCAATAAGGCAGCATAACAAGATATAAAAGATAAGGAACTGATTTTTTAAGTATTTTTCTTCATAGTGTCTGCGTTAATTATATCATCCCGCTACTTCCATATGGACTTATAATAAATAATGAACAGATCCTTTCTTCTTTATTTTATCAAAGTTATTACTTTTGAGCCTGAATTTTGATTAAGACAGTCTGAAATTCCATATGTTTTATAATGACCAATTGAAAGGAAGAAACTCCAAGTGTCAGAAATCTTATTTTGACGCTCAGTGGAGCAGGTAACTACAGTGATGAAGAAATTCCTGTTGACTTTGACTGTTAATCCTCTGAACAAATACATCAAATGTTTTAAAACTAATAAAGTTTTGATTTTTGTTTTTTTTTAAGTTATGCCTACAAAATTGTGTTTTATTTTGGCCTTTGAATTTTTTGGTTTTTAAAATATCCATTTTAAAAATTAGAACAAAGATTACTGGTCTGTGGTATTCATAAAGCAGCATAAGGGACTTCTAAAGTTCTAATAAGGACTACATTTAAGTAATTTTTTTCAGAAACAAAAGCTTAATGCATTTCTTAAAAATGAATTTTATACTGCTACAAAAACAAAAGGTAAAAGTACTTCTATTATTCCAACGTTTTCTGATTTTTTAAACCAACTAGTTTCACATTCCTTAGACATCTCAAGTACACATAGGGCAGCAATAATAATGTTATTTCACAGTATGAGGAGTGACCAGCAGCAAGCACAAAATTACCTTGGCCCTCTGTTTTGCTGAGACTGAGACCACCCCCACTGTTTTGTCTGAAGACTTTTTTTTTTTTCTCTATGAACTCAAGAAACAAGCAAAGCTCATTTTTTTGATTCTACACAGTTCAAAATATTATACCAACCACACAAAGCATTCTTATCTACCTACCTATGCAGTTGCCAGCCTGACTCTTTACACCAGAAATGCTGTCTGACTTATTCATCTGATTATGATGTGAATACGAGTGAGCACCATGTCTTTCTGCAGAATAATGCATTCTATGGTGTAACACTTTAGAGAGGAACTATTAATTTATTCAGAAGATTAAGACTATGTCTTAGTTATTCAATAATTTCTGTACTATGTCAGATAGTCATATAAGTGGATAAACTTACCCTCTTGCTGAGACTAAAGGCCACACTATTTTAAACAGGTTAACTTCAGTTAACCTTTTTACAGTGGTAAAAAGTTCAGTTCTCCGTTTTACAGTGGAAACTACTTTTTTAGAAGTCAGTGTTGCCTGTTTCCTTGTTAAAGGTTAAGAGTTAAATAACACAACACAGCAGTTTTCAGAATGTTTCTCTACTGGAATGTGTGAAGAGACTGAAAATACCCTTCTTAGAATAAAAAAAGCATTTGATTGAATACTAAACATACTTTGATTCTACCTATCTGAAAGATTACTGCTTTTAAACATTTTTATTAAAAAAAAAATCTCATTTTGAGCTATTTTGTTTTGCCTGGGCTTCAGTAAGTATCTTTGCCTTCATATTTTGAGTCTCTTGAGTTTTTCCTGTGGTGTTTTTCAAGCTTAACATCCTAGAAAGATGTGTTTGATTTTTAAAGGACTTCCTTAGTTGTTTCCCTAGGCACAGTTTTATCTGTGATGAAGTCAACAGGGAAAAGGATTCTCTGAAATGACTGTATATAGCTCCTTTGAAACTTTTTTTGTGTCAAATCACAAATCCAGAAACAGAATTTCTTATGGTAAGGTTCAAAACCTTGTCTTTCAGACCTTTTATTCTTCTTGCTGAAAACAAGGAGCCAAGAGACAAATTCTAAACCCCCAAAAACCTTCAACTTCTGGCTTAAAGAAGTAGGGCATTAACTTGACCAATATCTTTCTTTCTCTCTTACCAGCCTAAAGCTAGATCAAATGTCAGTCAAAGAAAAACTGCTGAAGTTCTCTTCTCCGTGTCAATGTAAACAGGGAGATCCACTCAGGCTGGCTTCAAGAGTGCACAGCTCCTCTGGGAGTTGAACTGATATATGTGTGCCTGCAATACTTTGCTGTGCTGATGCAAATACATACGTCATAGGCCTGATAAATGTTAGGAGTTGGCGGGTTGTAAATCAGCTGACGTCTATAATTATTCATATTTAACGGACTCAAATGTTTCTGAGGTTTCTCTAAAAGATTTCATGGCATTTATTAAAAATAACATTATTCATGCTTTAAAATGTCCATAATAGATGATGTGTTTTTTAAAAATCCAGTTTTGAAGACCTTTGTATAACAGATGGCTAGAGTCAAAGAGACTCCAGAAATAAGGTCTCTGAATGTAAATAGTCTTTATATATGTCTAACCCTATGCAATGAGTCTAAATACAATTTAGAATTGTCCCTTTTCAGTAAAACTTAGTCCTATATCTGTGTATTGGCTTAAATGAAAATATAGCATCATAAATAAGGTTATTTTTATATAAACATGCATATAATCATATAGATAAATAAGAAAACATAAGATCATATAACATATATTTGATCTTACATCATGTAAGAATTGTTTGTGTCTAAACATCACCTAGTACAATCTCCAAATATATTTTTTCATGACAAAATCATTTAACAAGTTATTTTAAAATAATTTCCTTTAAAAAATAAACAGAATTCATAGCAGACCCAGCATTAATTTCATTACATTGTATCACTTAAATTCTCTTAAAATCTAGTGGAGCAATATGTCCGGTGTAGAAGATGATTCTGCCAGAAGGAGCTGCTTCAGAACAAACTATTTGCTTTGAAGTAATGACAAAAAGGTAATTTATTGTCACAGCTGAGAAGTTCTTGGATTTTCTATGAATTAAATTCACTAAGGCATTATTGTCAAGCTGAAATAAGCCATGAGGGGCAGATGGGAATACACCTGATGGTTTGCCATGTTTCTGCAATTATTCTATATTGTGCTGATTTCATAGTATTCTTAAAAAGAAAAAATGCATGTTCAAGCTATTCTGCCCAAATAATAGCTGTAATTTCTGAAAATTTTTTTACTTTTTGACTCCAGTCTTCACTTCTCAGTTCAGGGGGCACACATACAGATACATTCCCATTCGCTTTTTTATAAACTAAGTTAGCTGGTAGGAATTTGATTTTTGAATTAGAAAAAGACTCTGGAACAGTAGACTAAAAACTATTTTCAAGTTGCCCTTTGGCAGGATGCAGAGAGTGTTCATGCTTATATCTGTGACAGGAAATAAACATATTTTAAATGTGTTTATAAACACCTATGAAACACTTATGTCTGAGCTATATTAGACCTTGTGGAAGAGGGGAAAGATACTTCCCTCTTCAGGATTAAAACTGAGCCTATGCATGGAAAGAAAGTTTTAAAGGATCTGTAAGACAGAGATTGACACACCTCTGACAAAAGGAACTTCTCTCCAAAGGTAAACAGAGGAATATCATAGATGAGCAGACCGCTAAATCTCAGCAGCTACAGGCTACATAGAGAATATTAGTCAGAGTTTACTATAATCCAGATGCAGATATATAATCTAACCTGGTGGAAGTACAAGAACTAGTGGATGAAGAATTAGTTGTTTGTTTTTGTTTTTTTTTTTTTTTAATTTTTGCTGCAAAAGGCTTTTACCTCCTTTGAGAACACCACTATGACTATATGAGCATAAAATCTAGGCAGCTCCACCTCAAAAGATTGTTTATGCCATGTGTCTTAGGGATTTTCTAAGTTTCCTTGTTGATTCAAGGATGTTTCCTTCCACTGTATAAAAAGAAACAAAACTGAGACATTAGAAACATTTATCAAAGACAGATCATTAATACTCTATTAAAGCATGGGAAAGCTCTACTTGAAGGCATATATCAAAGCCAGTTTACAAATCAGATACTTATGTGTGTTAACTTAAAGAAAGTCTAAGCAAATTGTCAATAAAAAGAAAAATGGTGCTCTGCAACGGTTACAATTTACAGAACATCCAGACTATTTCTGGATGACTAGAAAGTCATCCAGTCCTTACAGAGTAAAATTTGCTGTAGTGAATTATTTCTCTATTCATAGCAATGTGACATTATTTCTTCCATTCAATTCCTTCAATTCTCAAGCACTACAGGACAAATACTCCCTCAAGGAGGGCATTTTTTCCAGATAAATGAAGTAACTTTGTATTTTTTCTTCACCAGTATGAACTTAGCAAAGCTACCTGACCCAAAACTTAATTCAAAAACTTATAAATCTATTGTAAAAATCAGTGAATTTTTATAGTTACAGTAATGACAAATACAAATTAGTTCTTCTAGGAAAACCATAGGAGACAGCAGTCTGATTTCACACTTTGTTCACTACATAAAGGAAAAGTTCATTATTTCTCCTTAAAGAGGACTTCAAAGGGAGGCTAGGTCACTGCCATAAAAAAACAGAGCTCTACTCACCTACTCTTGATTGAAGAAGAGGTTGAAAGAACATGTTATACTGTATATTGAAGAATGTTATGCTTAATTCCCTTATGACTGAAAAGTAGATGGTTCTTGTGAGTATGCTGCCTGCCAGCAGGTGAATTAGCATTTCTTACTAATTTTATTGTGATACAAGTCGTGAAAGAACAAGCTGAAGCCACATCTAAAATTTGCATCCTGTAGATCTAATAAATACTTAATTATTTCTGCAAGCCTTGGCTTATATGTCATGAATAAACATTTTCAATGATCAATATTCTTCCTGGGGAAAAAAAAACAACAAAAAACCAACCAAATAAAGATGATTTTAAAAGCCATAGGCCTGCCCAGACATATTTGAAATTGCTTAATTTTATGATTTGAGAATCCCTACACTGGACCTTAAGAGAATCTAGACAGCTACAGCAATTCACTGCAGCACTTCACAGCTATTACACTCTCCACTCCAGCCATCTTTATTTTAACTTTAAAAGATGACTTACATTTTTTCCCAAAAAAGTAGTTAGCAAATGCTGTCTCATCAATGTCTTTTAACTATTTACTAATAGTAAGTTTTATGAAAAATATGAAACTGCCTTAGAGATGGGAAGACATGGATTGACTTTTTGGGTCAAGCTAAGCTGTTTCTGCTATGAGGAAACACTTGGAAATTTTTAATACTTGACAGGAATAATGGCCCATGATGTGCCATCAGCTTTTAGGGGTACTTCACCACAAATCTCACCCTCTGCCACTGTGCATTTTTTACATGATTGTTTCATGTTAAACTTTATTTAACTGTTTAATTTAGTTGGTTGGATGGGGTTCTTTTTTAAGTTTGAAACGCTAGCAGTGTTGTAACTTTGTGAGTTATGTGTTAGGTAATTATTTTGTCACATAGGAATCCAATTGCTTCTCATTTTTGTTGGAGTAATTTTTAAAGTGATGTATGCACAGATTAGCATTCCACAAACTTCAGCTTCTTTCAGTAAACCTCAGCTAACTTTGTTTTTCTATTTAAATATAGTTGTCTATATATTTACTGTATATGTAGTATACATATATTAATGTTATTGTATGTAACACTATTTATATAGTATTGTCATCTTATCCCAACCTGTCAAGTGGGGCTGAGGCTAGGCCATTTAAAATATACAGGAAATATTTAAAATATGCAGGAAATATGTTCATTGAATAAAGAGGGCTCTGTAGTAATCCACTTTATCTATTTATTCATTCTTAGAATTACATTATTCTTATCACTAAATATTTCTTACATTATCAGATTGATAAAGCAATAATTTTGGACGTAGGTACTTTTCCCACTTTTAAACATATTTGGCAGGAGAATGAAGAAATTATGCCCCCTTGTCATAAAAATTCCCGTGGTAAATATATGGAGTTATTTTCTAAAAGCATGACTGGAAGGGAGGAGGGAGGGTAGTGAGGTTTTAGCACTAGTTAATACAGAGCAGAGGGAATTGAAATAGAGGATCAGAAGGTGCTTTCTAAAACAATCAGTGTATATTACTAAGCTGAATTTTCTGATAAACAGCCATATTAATCTGTATGGATATGCTTACCAAATGCAGTTCTTTCTGTTATGTACAACTGACCAGTAATACCAGTATATTGGTAGCACATGTGAGCATAAAAGCGGGAGACCAAAAAGATTTTCTTTGCTAAATGAGAGGTAATATATTTGCAACCTGGGCCTCCATCAGTCATGACTTTCTTCAACTTCCTTCCTTATGGCCTCCTCCATGCTTGGGGAGTCTGGCCAGCTGCTTTGGGAGTCACCACAGAGAGAGTTCAAACCAAGGCTTTCCAAATGGCAAGTAAAAGTTCACCAAAAGCCAGATTTCCATGGTACAGCAAAGCAGTTTTGTACCAGCTACACTTCTAGCTATAGGTAGCAGAAATTATTTCCTTGTGCAAAATGCTCACAGTGGTAGCAATAAAGTAACATTTTTATGGAAAGTAATGTGGGCTTTTGCAGCAAACTGAGCAATTTTCCAGCCAAAAAACCAAAAGGCTTAATAATGCTATATTCTAAATGGCATTTGTAGCATCTGTGATTATTTTTATAAAGGTTCCAAAGTAATTTAGAACACAAAGATTAAAGATTCTTCCATCTGTGAGCAAGAAAAGATTGAAAAAAAAAAAAAAAAAGGAGCTATTTCTCCTGTATTTCAGTACCAGCTGAAGTACTAAGATTCTAATTGTTAGCTCACAGTCATTTATTTTACAGAGGACTTTCCAAAGTACCTTTTATACTCCTACAGTTTCATTAAGTTAATTCCATACCTTGTTATGAGATTAGTCTATTCTTCAGCTGGAAATGGGACTTTTCTGAGAAGAGTAAAAAAGCCACGAAGTGTAATGTCAAAGAGAGAATGATAAAGAGTATTCTAAGACAACATTTGGTCAGAAATCTTGTCATCAATTTTGAATGACATTTCTGCCAGGAACACTGCAAATCACATTGACTCCTTCACTGAGTGTCGTATTGACTTAGTTTGTTGCAGTCTGCTCAGGTTGGTGTGCATTGATGCATATTTGAAAGGCTCCTCATCTCAGCTACAATATATTATTTAAAAATGTCAAGCTTATTTTGCTGTTCCTGGAAAATAAATGATTCTCTCTGAGCTCCTAAAATGTACACAGAACCTTCTCTCACTAATTTTCTTAAATTATGTATTTCATTGCTGTCAGCTGCAGATAGAGGGTGACTGTTTAATTTTCTTCTACCCGCTACTTCAATATTCACATTTCCTCATTTAACTTTTGGTAGGGATATATGGATATATATGGGTTATATTTGGCTGTACATACATATAGATATAGATGATATAGATGACAGAGATATAGATAGATATAGATGGGTTAGATACAGGTTAGATATTTGGGAGATATATATGTATACACATGCACATAAGTACACATTGTTTGATGCTGACGTCTTTAACTGGCCTACTTTTAAACCAAGGACTCCCTGGTATTTTTTAGTGTGGTTCAGGATCCTGAATGTACTTATTTTCCAAAAAGTTGAACTGCAATCTTCAATCTTTGGCAATTAGTCTTTCATAGTTACCAGTTCAGAATGAAAAATCTTCTGTCATGTATTTGGTTCCTCATAGCTTTAATTCATCCTGATCTTCTGTAGAAATCTGACATATCTCCCCACCTATCAACAAGTAACCTCATTTTCCTGTCTGAAGAGCTCTAGCTTATTTGTTCATTACTCATATGTAAGCTGTTCTGTACTTTTCCATTGTACACTGTTAGTAGATTATTACTGCTTTGAACTCCTACAGACCTCTAGTCTTGCTACCATCTGGATCTGCCAAAACTTTTGGCTATTCCTTTCATCATTTATTGCTTAACATGTGCTGTCATTTCATTCACAGATATATTCTTTGACAAGTCCCAATGAAAAATATTTCTTGAAGAAAGAACTGTGAGATTTTATTCCCATAGAGGACTTTAATGCAAAAACTATATAAAGTTTCACTGTAAAGTCCTTATCTTCTCTAAACGTTTCTTTTATATCCAGACAATCAATTGGCTCTACAGACTCACTGGTAGGCTTCCCTGTGTTTGAGGATGGATTTATAATTACCTTTATTTTGTTGGTTCTTAATTTTTAAAATTATTTTTTATTAAATCTAAAAGAGTTTATGACTTTTTTTATTTCTTCTTTTTTAGTAAATAGCTTCAGTCTTTTCAAGGATATCTTCTTGCTTAAAATTAGCACCATTTACCTTGCTAGGAAGCCATGTTACTTTCACTTTGCCCTTTCTCAAACCTTTATTATAAGGCAATATTTATTTGACCAAGACATGTTATAGGGGTTACTATGAAGCTTTAGTAAATATTCCAGAAGTTTTCTTAAAGATTTTGACATATGAACTTCTTTTTAACAAGCTTCCTGATTTTTTGTTCATTTTCCCTGTTGGTTTTTTGGGTTTTTTTTTTTGTTTCGGTATGGTTTTTGGAGGTTTTTTTTTGTTTTGTGGGTTTTGGGTTTTTTTGGGTTTCTTTTGTCACCTTTTCTTACTATCAGAACTATGGTGGCTTTTAAACTATGTACCAATTAGTATTGCCACCCTAATCAGCAGATCAATATGAAAGCTAAACACTCATCTTTTCTCCCAGGTCCTTTACTCTCCAGGAATTATCTGTTATTTGCTGATACAGTCAGTTTCTTTGGACTTGATCTAGAGATCCCATGGACATAGAAAATTACTCAAAAAAAAGCCCAGCAAAATCTATTCTGAACACCCCTGTACTTTTTGACTGAGTAGTGGAATAACACAACTACTTTCCTTCCATAATTTTTTTTAATGTGCCTAATTTGTTTAGTTCAGGACTAAACAGTTAGTTCTCCTATTCATTATTTTAAGATGATGCATCTGTAGAACCATAGCTACCACTGATTCAGTTTCCATGTAAATGTAATAGATCTTTCCTTTTTTCTTCCATTTATCATCAGTTTCTATTGTTTATGCTATCCATTATCTGAGGCAAACAAAACTAAACTAAGAGCCCAAAGAAAAACAAATAAACAAAGCCAAACAAAAAACCCCAACTTTTATTTTTACCTATAATTGAAGCATCATCCCAAATTGAGTCACATTCTTCAATGCTGGCCATCCTGTACATCTGCCTTTCTGATTGGACCACTGATCATATTGTTTGCTTGGAAAACATATGAAAGCAGAGAAAGGGCATTCTTTACATTGCTTCAGCCAAAGGTTTTGTCACCTTCCAAAATGCAGAGAGGAGGCAGTGCAATTATGGAGTTTTGCTGGAAACAAAAGGTTGAAAAGTAATTTCAGAAAAGCAAATGTTCTAAAGTATATGAAATGTTTTAGGAAAGAAAATATGGCAAAATGGAGAATTGATCAGGCCACTAGAGATCTGGTAGCTCAAATCCAGGCAAAAGGAATTGTAGGAGAGAGCAGCAATATAAACGGCAGTGGAAGACCTTGTGTGGAGTGAGAGAGAAGTTAGGATATCATCCAAATATTTTCTACATCTGTAGCTGCTGTTCTGTCCTTCTATTTAGTAGGTTTCCTTGGCCGTAGAGACTTTGAGATGTTTTCCTGTCTCCAGATCTGTCAGAGATCTGTACTACTACCTGACAAAAGGAGAATGCTCTATGCAAGCCATACGTTGTAAAAATTAAATTTCTAAACTTTTCTTGCCCTATTTGAAATAACTTCACACTGAAGAATCTAACTTAGATGTCTGTGAAGTCATATCTCCCTTACATTTCAACAGGAGAATTCATTTACCATCTACCCTCCTGCAGAAGGACACTGTTTAATGCATTTTGCATTTTCTAATATACTGTCGTGAGTCTTTTCTATTTCTTAACATACTCATAGACCTGTGCTTTAAAATTTAAAACATGGAAAAGCTTTTCCAATGTGCCAAATTTCTCATGGTCTTGTACAAAAAGACATATGGTAGTAGAAGAAAAGATTTTTTACATGTCACTGGTTTTTAAATTGTCAACTAGGATATAAATGAAGCAGCACACTTTGCATATTAGTACAAGATTTTAACAAATTATGAAGCTTAAAATATATTATTTTGCCACAAAAGTCCTTGAAAATATACTCTTTTGGTCTAAGCACACACATCTGATAAATGGTTTTTGAAAAGAATGTTTGAAATAAATAAATAAATTTTATTTTCCTGTATACCTCTCCCTGGAAGTATTCTGTGAAGATATAAAAAATTGGGTAAATATGACTCTACATTAGCAATCTTGTTCTCATGATCATACCTTCCAATTCTCAGGAAAATGCAAATTTTCTCTTTTTTATATTGCAATTTAAAAATTGGATGACTTAATTTGCACATTCAGGTATGTATTTTTCAGTGGGCTCAGAAAGCCACAATCACAAATTTCAAAGTCCTCAACACTCTTCCTCTTGATGTGTCTTCTTCCTGTTACTTTGTACAGGGTGTATCACTGGAGTCAAACTAACTCACTGTCAAAAATATTCTTTGTAAAAAGTCATTTTTGCAGCCTCATTTATTAATATATTTTAGTTAACTTCTATATTATTGTCACAAGGATCCTGAGGGTAAAATGATGTTCAGACAAAAGATTTGAGATTCATAAATACATTTTAAGAACGGAAAGGACATGACTGTAAGCACCAAATTTGATATCCCTCATGATATAAAACAGTAATTTCCAGAGCAGATCCACAGTTTCTCATTGAAATTGAAATCTACTTAAAAAAAACACTCCACTCAGGTCATCCTTGTGAAAAGTCAGACTTCCCCAGATCCATTTCTGAATCGGGAGTATAAAAATTTTGATTCTTTAACTTGTGTCATGAATATGTTTATCAAAATTGCTTAGCTTATAGATGAAATTAAGCAAATATTTTAATGGCATTCTGGTAGTTTTCATGCATGCAGCATCCAAAAATTTCAAGCCAAAATTATTTAATTTAAGCTTTCTTGAATAATTAGCTTAGGTTGTTTTCTTAATTTATTTGCATGAAACTAGTCAACAACTTAAATGAAATTTTCAATTAATTTCAAGTAATTTGGTGCCGTAGGCACTTTCTCACCTATGTGTGAATTAACTTCTGAATAAATATAATTACTCAGTTTTGGGGTTTTTTTATTATTTAGACTTTACATATTAGCATTAGTTTTAAAACTTCAGACATGGATAAAAATATTTGACATCTGAAGAGATGTCTGTTCTTCAGAAGGATTCAGAAGATTGGTCTCACAAATCACTGTACAGTTGCTTATTATCTCTATCCTTTCAAGAATAGTGAAACTAAGTCAAATTTCTCTGAGAAACAGCAAAGTTAAAGTCCTGCCCCATGTATAAATTCAAGAGGTGAGAATGTATATACATATTTCATTTTCATTGCTTTAATGGTGTAAAATTTCCCTAGCTCCAGATATTATTCTTCATAAATTCCTCCAATGCTTAGTCAACAGTAAAGGTTATAAATTTTCATTTGTTACTTTACTTCTGTATCAACTGTCATATCTCAGTTGAACAGATATTTTGTTTTTAGAAGCCTTCTTCTTGGAACTACTGAAAAAAAAGAAAGATAAAGTGCTACCATGGGAAAGTAAAGCTTTATTAAAAAAGCAGAAAGGCTGAAATTTTGCAAGTGCTATAGACAAAAATGAATAGGCATGGAGATTCAGCTGCATCTGTCCACTGGACCAGAGAGGCAAAATAAAACTACTTAATTTAATGCATCTGCTCCCTAGAATAAATACAGTGTCAGTAGCACTGATATCATCCTACAGCACTGCACACTTTCAGAGAGTCTCTGTTTTAAATTTTTTCTACTAATAATATTTTTCAAAGCTATCTTTTCAAATGACAGACATAAATAGTTTTATTTTTTCTTTAAAAATAATATTTAATTATTTTGGGAGAAGATTTGCATACTTTACACAATAAATCCATAGTATCTGCATCATATTTTTCATGCAAATTTTATATCCTAAATTGCACACCTTTAAAAAGTTGAACAAATGTCCTTCTTGATATAACATATAGGTTTAGTATTAAAGAATATGAAACATGAACTATTTTGACAATGCAGACTTTAACTAATAATTTAAACCTAAAATATTTTCTTCCCCATTATTTTTAAGTCACAGCATATTTTATATTAAGGAGTTTGCATACAGAATTGTTTAGGAATAATGCTAGAGAAAAGAGGCAAGAATTCAAATTTTATTCCAGTTTTGGACCAAAAAGCATTCCCAATTCATCCAGACATAAAGATATGTTTATTCATTTTATGCTAAAATAAAACATATCTTTATACCAATCTCTCCTAGTATTATTTCTGAGATAAATAATTATAACTGATATTCACAGTTAGAGAGGTACATGTACTGTGCACTTCTAAGTCTGGCCAGAGGTGATCTGAAGCAATTTCAGGAAAATTGTGGTAAGCTATGAATAGTATTCCAGGCTAAAAGGTAATAAAACATTAAAAAGTAATAATTTTAACAAGTAACGATTTTGCTTCAACTTTTCCTGCTCAAATTTAAGAAAACTAAAAAACAAGCAAAAGCCTCTCAAAACCAAAAGAAAACCAACCAAGACTAAAAACTCCACCCCCAAAAATCCAACCAACCAACAAAGATAGCAAATACAAAATTATCTGGCATATTTTTTACAAGTTGAAAACAACATAAAACCACAGGGAAATGGAAACTACTATGCATCTTTAATTACATCTCTTACTATATAAAAATATTTCATTTAAAAAAGAAGTTAAAACATCATTGAGGTAACAGACAAAAGTACTCAGAAGTAAGAAAGCTTCAAGTTTAACTTTTGTCACTATAACCTCAGCTTCACATCCTCTTGGTTTATTTGAAAAATATTTAAAACTGAGTCAGCTGTTTACATTGAGGATATCTTTACACGATTTTAATCCTATCATCTTGTGCACAAAAATGAATCCTTGGCCGCCTTACTTCTGAACACAATTACTTTGTAATAAGTATTATATGATACATCTTCCCCTATACTAAATGCAATCTCTTTTTCTCTTCAGGAGAGTACTTCAGAACTTTGTATAAGCTTCAATGTGTTGTGGAGTTTTTCATTAAAAGAAAAATCTGAAATTTGAAAATATTTTTTGTTCTGATAAACAAAATAAGAATGCACATAGCACATTTTCCACATTTCCCAACCATTCAAGGTATAAAAGACTCTTTAGAAGAAGAATAACTAAAACAATTTCAGAAAAAGTACTTATAAGTATAGCTCTTGAAGGCAGATGTTTCTGGAGTTGTTGTTACAAAATCCACCCCTGTAGTTTTATTTACCTGGATGTCTGAGTGGATGTTGATTTGAATTTTTGGAGAAGAAATAACTTTTTGATCTTTTATTTAGCTGGAGAAGAGTCTTAGGAGGCAGTTATTCTAGAGAAATGATTTGAAAACATCTGATCATATTTTTATCTATGTCATGCATTTGGTTCCAGGAATAAAATTACCAGGAAAAGTTTAAGAATACAGGTAATTTGTATTATGTTGGTCTGTATGCCTCTGAGTACGTGCATCCTTATATTTTCAAGTCTGAAATTTAAGTTCTATGACAATGCCATTTTTTAGAGTGGAGAAATTAATTTCACAGAGTATTATGTTTCTGCGGTGCAGGAGGACCTTTGCGTAAAGGTTCTTTTGGTGCTAAGAAAGCCATTAAGTAGCAGCAACTATTTAGGATAAGTTTGCTAAGCACTGTCATTTTACCCAGCACCTCCACAAATGCTGTCATATGATTTACTCAACTCTGACATAATTTCTTCAGTCTGCCTGCTAAAGGCAATGTGTTACTAAGTCTCAAGGTGCATATATATCAGTGGCTGATATGGAGCCAGACTTCCACTCTTTACCCCATTCGACTTGCACAACCTGGCTGCCTTTTGGATACTCTTCATGTATGTTTCATCCCCAGGTATTTTCATGGGCTATCCTGTTTATAGCTCTTTCATATTCTCTCCTACTTTCGATTACTAAAAGGTCAGGTACCAGTGTAATTTTAGAATATTCATCTGTGCAGATTTTAACCCACAAGAAGTTAGTTCTCTTTTCCATTAATTTTATAATACTTTTAAAACATAAAACTAGAATTAAGTTTTTTTGCAGAATATGCAGTCTGTCCAATTCACTATATTTTTTTTCTGTATTTGTTGGCTACAGCTTCCTAAAACTTGTCAAATTAAGAAATCGTGTTGACTTTTCTAAAAAGGCTAAAAAATCATTAGAATTAGGCTTTAAATACAGTCTATACTTATTTAAAGGTTTCTTTTTTTTTTTTTTTTTTATGTGTTTTTCTAGTTTTACTAGTTCTTCCAAAGGTAATTCTGTTTTTACTGGCTTTTTGTTGTCTGACTCCACAAGTTTAGAATCACATTGCCTAAAAAAAAAAAAAAAATTAACCTGCTCAAAATTATGTCTAGATGCAAATATCTGATTTAGGTAAGTAAGGAAAAGAAAATATATTCTTTATTGGGTTTTTGATTCTTACAAACCCGTTAATTATTTTTGATGTACTTCATCAGAAGAAAATTTATTGGGTTCTACCTAATAAGGAAAAAAATGCACACTGCAATCATATAAAATAAAGACACCAACAAACACACAGAAAAAAACCCACTTCAGTTTGGCAAGTAACGCTTTTCAGTGCTGTGGGAGATGCCTACATGTTGCTGACATGTGCTGCAGTCCTTCCTGCGTGCTCATGCAATATTTGGTGTATTTCACCTCTGTCACCTTAGGCATTCCTCAGTTTTATGACAACTTGTTGTTGCTGCTTACTCTGACTTTTGGACAGAAACTGAGTGATTATCAAGCTTTGGTAAATCTCCTCCCACAGGTGGGTGGTGGAAGCTTGCAGCTTACAATGTTCATTTCTAACTGAGAGTGCACAACAATTATGGAAAAAAATGTTAATATAATTGGAAGTTAATCAGAAGCAAGAACCTGAAGAAATTAAGTCAGCACAAGTTGATTACCAAAATACTGTCTTCAGATAGATAGAAAAGGTGAAAGAAATTACTCCATATTTACTATGTTATTCTGAAGAACAGGGTCAAGGCCAGACCTTGTAAGTATGCAGATTTCTTCACTTGCATTACATGAATTAAAACTTTAGAAGCAAACTGCACATATCTGATGCTGAAACTAAAGTTCATATGCAGCCTTCCAGTCACGATTTGATGATTTGTTTGGTTCTGTTAGCTTTTAACTTTTTGTGTGATAGCAACTCAAGTTTTTAAAAGGAGAGCAGTGCAAGGAACAATGCTAAAGGAGCACCTAAACAAACAAATCCTCCCCACTCCCACACTGTGTTTTCTCAATCGATTAATCAAGGATTTTAATTGTTTTCTATTTCTCCAACAAAACAGGCAAACAGCAGTATGCAGTAAATTAGTAGTGACGTTACACAGAGAAAGAATATAGAATACATCTAATAAAATTGCATATACAACATGTATATTATTGTTACTGAAAAATGTTAGTAGAACAATATAAAAGGTAAGAAAAAAGCTTATGAAAGAGTCAACCCACACAAAAAGAGCTAACAGAGAAATCTCTTTTAAATCATTTCTCTGAGGCAATAGTGAAAGGTAGGTTTGGACATCAAAAGAAGGGATAGGGATAAAAAAGGGACATTCTTTGGCAAGATGAGATGAAAGTTATTGACTAAGAAAGACAAAAGTAGAAGTTCTCTAAAAGCCTGTAGCACTTCAGCACTGTGTGTTTTGGCCAAAGCAGAACCAGTGCATGGCAAACAAACTTCTGAGGCCTGTTCCAAGGATTGTGAATTGCAGACAAAGGGTCTGAACCATTTCTCAATGCTTCAACAGCCTCAGGCATATGACCAAGGCAGTCTTGGAGTATTCCTTGTGTGCTTGAGCAAGGACACTGATTCACAATGTTTCTGTCTTGGATGACATTGAATTAACTTTGGCAGTGACATCAGCAAACACCATGTGAGAGGCTGAAATGTAATTTTAAGTTTAATGTATTTTTAAGCTTAAACCTTGTTACAAAGAACTTGTTTGCCCATTAAAGGCAAAAAAAAAAAGGAAATTTTGTGGATTTCTGTTTTATTTAGATTTAATAACAAATGGAGTACATTTATAATTGAAGTATATAAAAAAGAAATTCAAAAAGCTGAATTGGAAAGTATGTGTTACACAGCTTGAACCTAAATTGGCTGGAGATGCTAGAAAGCTGCTGTTCATTTTAATGGAAGCAAAATTAGACGTGTGAGGAGGAGGGGTTTTGAAGTGCTTTTCATATTTTTTGCTTCTTTTTTCTTCCAAGTAGATACTGTTGATTAAATTGTGTTAAGAATTCCTGTCTTGTCTTATAATCATTACTGGAAATAGTCTTTTCCATTAAAAAAAACAGTCAACCAACCAAAAATAAATAAATAAAAAATGAAAGAAGAAAAATCTAAAGTTTAACATTGTTACTGATTCTGTCCCAGTATTCATACACCATGCCCAGTGAAATGAACGTGCTCCAACTCTAGTTCCAGCTCTGCTCTAGATGTCTATTCAGGACTCCCTGAACACATATCTATAATAAGTTCTAAATAGTAGAAAAGCTAAGAATAGGCACCTGTTCCAAATTTTATTGCCAGAGATCACAGTTACAAAATGAATCTAGAAAGTTTCTCTCATTAATCAACTCTGAATTTTGAAGCTGTTACTTGAAATGTAAAAGGGAGGATCAGTTGTCAAAGTGCCCTTGGTCTATGACTGTCAGGAGTCACTGTCCTTTAAATGACAAAATAGGGTTGGAGTTTTAAAGAGCAAAAGCCTTATAAGGGTTATATTTTGATTGACGAGTTACATTATGAGTGTTATTGCAGCAGAGACCTGGAAAACTATAATAATTAGCCTGTCAGCTCAATTGTTACTCTTCATTAAAAATGAATGTGAGAAAGCAATTAATCTCACATCTTTAGCATCATTACGCTGTTCTGTTACTGCAGTTGTGTGCAGTTCAATATGTCAATTAATCTTCAGAATAATATTATTTTCTAATTTAAGTCTTTACTTTCCTTATTTTGATATTGCAGTCAGAGAGCAACATTAAAGTTTGAACATCCTAGACAAAATAGAATGGTTGAAATGGAACCAGAGTTGAAAATTCAACCTCAAAGTATAAAATTTAAAATCAAGGTCATTATCATTCCTCAAATCAGGCCTTGCTTAGGTTATTACTTCTCTTCAAGGACTAAAGAGCCAGAAGACTATTGGTAATGCAAAAAGAGCCTAGGCTTACATAAGTGAAGGAACACCTGGGCTACTGTGTTTCTTTTTCTTCCTTATGTTTAACTTTGTAATTGAGCCAAGTGGCAGTGGAGGAAGTTTCACAAATCTGGAAAGCTTAAACCTGATTTTGGATACATAAAGTCACATCAAGCTGTGTTCATGGGACACTGGACCTCTGGATCCTGTGTGGATGAAGGAAAGCAGTTAAGCAGGATTAGAACACTGATCTTCCTGAAAGCCATCTTCAGCCTCTTCAAAGACCCACTCAGAGGAAACCCAAAGGACAGAACCCAAAGGACAGAAGAGAAGTCAGTCCAAGATCACTGGGCAATACTCAAGCATCCTTTCCTCCAAGCTCAAGACCATAGCTCCCCCATGATAAAAAAAAAATATATTAGGTAAAAGCAACTGAAAATCTGCATGGACAAGCAGGGAGCATCTAGGAAATCCCAGCTGCAAGAAAGATATTTATGGGATGTGAAAAGTGGACAGGACACATGGAAGGACTGTAAGAATACAATCAAAGTATGCAGAGATGTGACAAAGGCCAAGGCCCACTTGGAATTTGGTCTGACAAGGGACATCAAGGACAACAAGAAGGGATTTTACAAACCCTTCGGTACATCAGCAGCAAAAGGAATACCAGGGGAAAAATGGAGCCACTACTGAATTAGATGGGTGCCCTGGTAATAGAAGGCGCAGAGATGCTATTGAACAAATATTTAGTACTCCTCTTTGCATGTAGTACACACTGATCAAGGCACATTCCAGAAGTATATCATTGGGGAATCATTAACACCAAAAATAATTCCAAACTGAATAAACCTTAAAATTTTGAGTAAATAACTTTTTGAACATGTCAAAAAACATGTTCAATTGGCCTTTAAGATATGTTAAACTTTACATTCATTCAACTCAGAAGATTTTAGCTCTTTGGGAACAGAAGAAATCAATTCACCTTTTCTGTCAGCTAAAGAAATATCCTTAAAGAAACTGACAGGAATTGTTTTCAGTGCTCAACACTTACCCACTTTCCATGTGGGTAATATCTGAATTATCTGAAAAGCTGTCGAAGAACAAAGAAGATTTTGCTATGACTGTTAACTATGTGTTACTCTTTTGTTCCAGTGTCTACTTACAAAGCGAACTGTTTAAAACTGAGCCAAAGTTCCTTGGCAGAACTGTGAAACACTTCAAGTTCATTGTCATTCAGATGAGACACCAGGTAGATTTAATCAAATTCAAGACCTTTCAAGACTGTTTCTCTCCCACATACATTTACATACATATATACATATATGTGTGTATATATATATGTAGGAAAAGATCAATGAGAGTGAAGAAAACATTAACAATATATGAAGTAAAATTCCCAACACCATAGGAGATGATACACTGAGACAGCCTTGTGACCAACACTTCCACCAGTAGTATATTGAAAACATTGTAATTTCATGTTTATTAAAGAAATAAAGGTAATGACCTTGCAGACAAGAAAAGTCACATTTTTAAATCTGGCAACATAATCAACATGTTTCTCAGCTGTGAATTGGTGGAATCACACCACAGTATTTGGAGATACAGGACAGGTACATACCGGTACCAAAGGAGATGTGGTGGAATTTTAATGCAGATAATGACAGGTAGCACAGAAATTTCCTTTCTGCATGTAAGGTTTGAGAGTTAATAAGGTAACACGTGACACTACATAATTAATAATGCCTAGGTCATGACTGCTAAATCTGAAGCTAACAAAGTGAATCTGTGCTCTTGATAAAATTGCCAGAGACTGAAAAAATATTAATGTAGCCAAATTATAATAAACTGAAAATCATATTCTTATCTTTTTCCTTCTCTAATGATGCAGTCAATAGCCCCATGAAGCTGGGTTTGAAATGGGTTTTTTATCTGGGTAAAATCAAACACTTTTCTGGTATCAGATAACTGATTTATAAAACAAAGTAATCAAAATGGAAAGACAAAAATATTTTTTGCTTGGATAAAAATAGAAATGTAAATTGCAAGTCTCCACCTCATAGTTAATGACTGTGCAAGATTATACATTTTGTGCAGCTTATTTAGGATCAAAGTAGTAGGAGGCTGATTTTTCAGAAAGGAATCACAAGTTATTTCTTTGGCAAGTATTTTTAGACTGGATAACATACATATTTATTGAATATACATTGTTTGTCTGTGAATCAGGATTAAATTAAATACAGACTTCATAAAATATACTCACTTTGAAATAGGTTTTTTTTTTAATAGTAAGCAAACATTTTCTGTTAAGAATGTAGTTTTAACAGGGAGACAGTAAAGATTATGTTAAAAAGTATTTTCCTTATGTTACAGATCTTGCAGTTTCACCCTTTCCTTCTTTATGTCATAGCCATATCAATTCAAATAATTAAAAATAATTCTTACTGAACACATAAATTAAGTGTTCAATTTATTGTTTTGGAAATAAGTTTCAAAGCAGCTGAAATTTGAATAAAATTTATAATTTGTCTTTGTACTTGAAGAAATTTGGAGTGTTTGCATTGTTTTAGGTGATGCAGACTTTCTCCAATTTGCCTTCCTCAGGTGTCCTGGGGCCAGAGGATATTTTAAGGTCATAAACCCTTACTTTCTAAGAGCTAGTAAAGATAAAAATTATTAATATATTCACTTTTTATTCCTAATTTTTTTACAGGTCTGTTGGAGAGGTTGTAAGGACTTTATGTGAAGAAATATGTAATTATTTCTTTTGTCTCAATTTGCCTTTCATCCACCTTCTGTCTTGAAAGAGATGTGCAAAATGACAATAAATGCCACATGAAAGGCTTGGCAGCCAGTGAAATTGATTTGCATGCATTGTCAAGTGGGTATGAAAAATCCAAGCTGAAAATGAAAGTGGTAATATCTCAGCAACAAGTTAAGTGAAAGTTAAATCCTTCATGATGCTATAGTGATGCAGACAGATGAGTGTAAAAGAGTTAACAACAGACAACTCTTTCCTCTCACATTTATTTCTACTTGCCAGCAGAGTAAGAAATGCAATATTGAGGCTAGATGTGTATAGGAGCTATATTATTAAATCCTTCCTTCTAAGTAATGCTCACAGTACTACTTCATAATTTAACCATGCTCCTATTTGTTGAACATTCTGTCTGCTTTCTTATAAAGCTACTGAGATAAACATGATAATAAATTATTCTATATACTTGTATGCTTATTAAATCTGAGAGACTAATGAATACATTTTGGTTTCTCTATAGTAATAAATGTAACAATGCCATTTGTGGACTATGAGAGACAGGATTGCACAGTCACTCTTATTAGAACATCACCATTCAAGCTTTAAAATGTACAGTTGTGGGATTTGCCAGTTTAATATCAAATACAAAGCCTGAGTCAACAGTGTATGGCAATGGAGATTTTAAAGCAGAAATTAAGAATTTACTTACACCCAACCTATAAACACGTCTTTATACCTATGTGTTCTACATCATTTAAAAGGGAACATATTTGAGTTACTCTGGGAGTTTTTCTCTCAATTTAGCAATTCATATGTAGGTTCGTATTAATTCTGAAACAGCCTCTTGATGCAGCGTGGTGCTGAAAGTGTCATTGCTGAAATCAACCTTTTAAAGTAATATAAAATCAAATTTCCTCCTCAGAAAATAACAGACTTATTTTTTTATTTATATATATTCATGTTTTTTTTGGTTTTTTGTTTTTTTTTTTTCTGTTTCTTTGCTTGTTTTTTTTTTTTTTTAAATATTACCATACTAGCTAATCAAGATCTGTTTCTGACATCAAGGTGCTTTTCCAGAGTGAGTAAGCACAGCTTTTTAATGCTGTATTTTCTTCATTTACAAACAAGGTTTTGCGTGTCCTCTGAAGCAACCAAGGAAGTTGTTAAGAAAAGGTACAGAAGGGTGGAAATAAACTTGTAAATGGAGGAAATATTTAGACTTCAGACATAATAGGTGAAGGGGCATAGACAGAGTAATAATAAAAATAATAGAAATTAAAATGAGGAAAAAGGAAATTAAAGGGAACACAAAGGCAAGGAAAATTGTTTAGGCTGTAATAAAAGTTCTTCTGCAAAGAATAAAATAAGAATTTTGAATGCTTTTTTTTTTTTTTAAGGTATAAAGTGTCCCAAACTGCGTACACACACTGCTACATTAAACAGCTAGTGAAAGATTGTTGAGGTGTACAGCCTAATCCAGCTTCCCTTGTGCACAGGACAGCATAAATAAAATAAAATGCATTTACAAATAAGATGTATTTATGAATGTGATCTGTTAAAATGAATCCAAAGAATTAGTTTTGTCCTATTCATGAATTTATTTATTAATTTTTATCTATTTATTTCATTCTATCTAAAGAATCTAATAATTCTCTAATACAGTAGAAAATGGCTTAGTCTTTTTATAGCAATACAGCTGTTCTGTGTCTATTTTCTCAACAGAGGTCTTTATATGTCACTTTAGTTGACTTGGATAATCCAGGTACTTTTGTATTTTCAAGTACTTTGTGTCTGGACAGCTTTAAATTCTGACATTTGCATAAAAATTAGTTTTGATATTAAGACCATAACTGGAAGCTTTGTAGAAAATCAGGACAAATTATGAACTCCCTTCAGTTCATTTTTTTACTTATTAAAAATTATGGAGAATATAAGACTTAATTTGCCATAACGTGATACATTAAATAATTCTTTCCATTAATTATATCACTGGTTTTGGAGATGAAATCTTTTTTCAAAAATTAGTAGCAATCATAGACAAAATTAATATAGAGTCACAAGAAATTCAGATATACAAATAAATATATGACTTGAAATTCAGTCTATATTAGGCTATATAAAAAAACTACTAAATTATAACAATTAGTTGCCTTAATTTTGAGGTATGTGTCTAGCTTGGCATTTATGCTACCTATGGTCATCAAAAACAAATTTTGCACAAACTTTATTAGAGCAGTATGTTAAATATTTGAGGGTAAACTACACTTAGCACCAATACACTTCTGGAAATATGGGACTTACCTGCCTTTTAATAAAACTACGAATTCCTTTGGATGTAATATAACCTTCGAGTTTCAGGGATTGAAAATGGCATTTGAATATTTATTGCACTTCTTATCTACTAATGGTCAAATCCAGGTCTATTCATTTACTAAAGAAACAGAGAAATTCTTAAGCCTTCCAAATATTTTCCTAGCCTTTTATTTCACTTTTCAAAATAAAGTGGTGATGAAAACCTAAAGACAGCACTAATATATTAACGTAAGCAGTAATATATTAAGAAAAAGGAATACAATTCTGATTTTCTCTTGCAAAATATATTTTTAAATGAGTTATCAAGATCAAACATTTTAAATATGATCAACATACCTTTACTGTAATTTACGGTGAGTCTAAGAAACAGGTTCAAAACCTTTGATAAATATTGGAAATGCACCCCAGAGACTCCTATGTACTTTGTGTCAGGTCACGGCAATGTAATTTGTCGTGCTGTTCATTTACAGGAGTGAGTCAGAAATAAAAGTAGTATTTTAAAGTGTGATATTATGTAATTGTCACATTTTAATGGGTTGTGAGCATAAAAATATTTTGTGATAAGTAACTTTAATACAAGAAATATTTTGCAAAACTGCAGAGACTGAAAGATTGTCATGAAAACCCGCAGCATTCTTACACAGTTGACTCTAAGGACTTCCTCTACTTTACGAATATTCCGAGAAAATCTCAAGGTTTTAGAGGGGCTGTTCATTAGATGGTTGTTCATGTTTCTTTGCTACAGCAAAATTTCTGAGTTATTAAAATCCTGTTTGGTAGTTATTCCACATTTACGGAAATTTCATATATGTATACTGCATATCAAAAAATGGAGGTGTTGACCTCTGCCTTGCTTGCAGCTGTGGGAGCTGACACCTTGCCTAGGACCAAGGGTATTAACTGCTTGCAAATATATGTATATCAGATTTAAACAAACAGCAAGGCAAGCCTTGAAGTTATTCATTTCTGTATGTTTATTTTTATTAAATTAGTGGGAAGGGCAGACAAAAATTGTCTACAAAAATCCTACATTGAAAAATATCAAAGATTTACGAGATAATTGCAACAGGTGATGCCAAGCTGCCTGCATCGCTACTAACACAGGATTCTGCTATGGTGAACTAAGAACTCTGAATATGAGTTTATAACTACTATGAGATGGATTAAAAAGTAATGTTTGAAGAAAATTATTATGAGGAAGAGAGAAGGATCTGTGTGTCATTTTCAGGGTGTTAGCCAGCTAGTAGAAAAGCTAATTTTAATCTATGGGCTCCAAGGCTTGATGTTTCAACCCAATCCCCTACATGTCTTAAAGAAAAATATCTTAAAAAATAATAGTTATATGTTTTTTAATATTAATCAATATTTCAAGTACTGTGTTTATAGAAATAATGTCACTGAGACCAATAACAACATCTAACAAGAGTCAAATAATTAGTGACAAAATATTTATGTGTAACAAGATTTCTTGATCAGATCATAAACATTAACATTAACATAACATAAACATAAACATTAATTTTTCCTTTTGGACATTTTAAAACATCAGAATGTTTATTTTTTGTTTTTATAACTTTTTTTTTCTGAAGATCATTATCACAAGTTCCTCACTCCAGTGCTAATCAATTCATTCAAAGGATTGAGTTAAATTCAAATAATTTACCAAAAGGCCAGCTTTCTATTCTAATCTTCACAATGCATGCTTGCTGAAAAATATGAGTCTTCACAATATACAATGCTATTTATAAGTTAAGTCAGAATTTTTTAATCAGGTAGTAAGTATAGCTGTTTTCACTATAAACAGTGCATCAACCAAAGCTCTCCTATAAGTCATGGTTTCATTTCTTAAATGTCTACAAAAAGAAAAAAAATGGAACCTTTAGAAAGTCCTTTATTTTAAATGCTCCTGAAGCCACCACAGCAAACAAAATAATATTTTCATATTTTCTTGAACAAGAAGCAGTATTGATTGAAGTGCTGTCTGCATGTGAGTGTTTGGGTCCGCCCAAATACATGCAGATTATCTCCTAAGACCCTGGGAAAAGTACTGCTGAACAATCAGACATGCACCTGTTGAGATCAGCTGATACTTCTTGTCAGTTTCAAGCAGTGGCTTCTTGTCCTTGTTTTTGTAGGGGAAAGAAGAGAGTGAAGCAGTTAACACCCTAGGACAAAGTGTGTTTTAACAGCTTCTACAAACAGAAGCTACTCTATATGATGGACACCTTAAGTCAAAGAGAGGAGACCTCTAGGACAAGATCTAAACATGCTTTAGCAAAGAAGCACTAATGTTGGTGATCCTGTTTCTAGCCTAACGATATGCATGAGAAAAATATCTTGATTTGACTGTCCCAGCGTTTGCCACAACCTGATTTATTAATATAGAAACCTACAATGG
Source organism: Poecile atricapillus (assembly GCF_030490865.1). Classification (NCBI taxonomy): domain Eukaryota; kingdom Metazoa; phylum Chordata; class Aves; order Passeriformes; family Paridae; genus Poecile; species Poecile atricapillus. The sequence goes on along the minus strand of NC_081289.1, from coordinate 96,417,448 downwards.
CATTTGCTCACCAGACTCTTTACAACTAGAGAAGTGAAAAAGCTTTAGCAGTTAAGAACCTGCATGTCATGCAGAGACATAAAGTCTAATTAGGGTGTTAATCATCCAGCAGGATGCTCCTCTGATTTCTCACCCAAATACCTGGATTTGTGCTCCAGCAGCTGAGTACCCCCACCAGTACTGAGTGTGTTTTGACTGTAGTTATAATATGCCATAATATAGTACAAACAAGCATAACAATAAACACTAATTCTACAATATAATGTGGCATAAAAACCTCAGATGAGAAACTTCTCAACATAAATGTGATATTAATTGTTCTGATTATCCCTCAGTACTGGAGGCCTTCTTACAGATAATTTTTATAGATCATCCTCTTTGCCTTGTAGCAGAATCTGTAACAAACAGAATGAAAAATCAAAAGTTCCTGAAATAATTTTGATGTCAAATTAATGAAACAACACATATTATCCTCTGTTAAATACTAGGACTATTTGCAGTTTAATGCTTATAGACTTAAAATCCAAAAGTTAAGGTAAAATGTAACTAGATATTTTTACTTTTATTTAACTCACTGACTCTTAAAATATGTTTCCCCCACAAACTAAGCAACATTTTCAAGATTCCAAAAATATCATTATTTGTACTACTTTTTTCCTTCATGCATTTTCTAGGGCTATTGTATATTGAAAGTTTTTAAAAAGTCACAGTATATATATGCACCCTTCTGTAAAGATTTTGAAATTTGTTATTGCTTGACAACAGATGAGTTAAAATGATACAAAAATGACATTATTAAAATGAATTTAATATTTATAAAACTCCTTTCAAATCCCTCTCAAAACTTTGTTTCACAAATTTATTTTATATAATGATTTTTCCTAACTAGAGAGGGAAAAAGAAAAGTTTAATAAAATTCATTATTCTATGTGAAGAAATCATCCAGTTTTGCAAATTAAGTCTGTTGCTGTGGGCCATACTGCTTTTTTTTCCTAGAAGATTTTAAAAATAATATAAACTTACATGTGATAAACAGGGGGTTGGAGAGCCTCTCCCCCAATGCAGACAGGCTGAGAAAGTTCAGCCTGGCATGAAGAAGGCTCCACTGCTACCTTAGAACAGCTTCCCCTACCTAAAGGGGTTACAAGAGAACTGGAAAGAGAAGGAAAATAAAATGTTGAAATAGGATTTATATTATAAAGGGAAAACATAACCCCTAATCCTGAAAATACTTTGAAATGGAGTTAAACTTAATAAAATATGAGCTAGAGTAGTTTGGTACTTACTTGCTATCACAGTTATTAGAATGGGTAGTATTTAAGTCCTCAGTTAAAATATAACCTTATATATATGTGAGGTAATTGCCTGTCAAAACCATTTAGATATATCACAACAGTCTGATAAGAGGAAAAGCTGCTTCCCTACAGTGTTCATGATTGTTATTGAAAAGATAGGTCTCTTTTATGATACAAAATAATTGCTCTGTCAGCTATTGGGGTTTAGTTTTTGTCCATGGATGGATTATTATCTCTGCCTTCCCAAGACTTTCCTTATAACTTATATTTTTACTTAAAATCTGTTCCTTTGCACGTGAAGAGAAAAGGGTGTTTCTAACAAATAATTGTTAGAAAAACCTAGACATTGTAATTATTATCAATTGTATGCATAGAGTACAACATAATAACCAACTGTGATGATGAAAAGTTTTCTATGTCTATACAACAATACAGACTAAAACTTAGTGTTGAAATGTTATTGTTCAGCTTTGGCTTTGAAGGACTATGTAGGCCTCTCTCTGCTGACATTAGAAGACACTTATTTATCAAGCCTTTTTTGGCATGATTTTGTGATAGGAAAGTATTTTATATCCGGTTTCTTCCTTTTGAAAGAAAATTTGCTTAAGCAATGAACATTAATTGTTGATAAGTATGGTTTGATACCTGATGAGTCTAATTCTCTTCAAACATGCATTGTTTCAAACCAGGTGAAATTAAGTGACAGTTTAAGACACTTTGAGTATGAATTCACTGAAGAAATAGCAAAAAATACAATTATTTACCCTTCCAATTTTGTGTAATCCTAATCCATCAATAATTTATATAAAATATACTTTGAAGTTTCTATTAATTATGCTTTTACGTCAAAAACTGATCCAGTGGTGGCAACAATAACAAAAAAAAAACAAAGCAACATTTTCTGTTTGATAAAAACAAGAGGAAAATATAATTGACTCCAACTATATTTCAACTTGAAAATGAATAGAAAATTATTTTTCAAGTACAATGGGAGAAGTGTACCTATCAGCCATCTATCATTAAGCTATCTGTAATAATTTAGGATAATAATTTAGGATTTTACTTATAGTAGGTAAATAAGTGACCTAGGATGATAACTCCTTTTGCAGTTACACTTCTACAGCATGAACTGCAAAAAAAATACTTCAATTTTAATTCTTAACTTTCATTAATTCAGCTTAGAAAATGCACAGCTTGTGTGTACATTTTCAGCATCAGGAGGAAATTCTGACTAGGTCCTGCCTTGATGTCACTGCCTCTATCAGCTCAAATAACTTTTCAGGATCAATGTTATCACCACGTAACGACATATCTGACCTGAGAAAATTTGCCACTGGAAACTGTAACTTTTGAATAATTCACATGACTGCCTGGGACTTGAGGAAGCTAATTTACTTCAGAGCGTCCCATATTCCTGTATTTTTCAAAAGAAGCCAACACTCCCTGATCTTATTCAAGTAGTAATTTCAGAGAGAAGTCAAAAGACTTTCTCAGCTGGTTTGTGGTGATAATGGTTTTTCAGGAAATACCCATTAGAAAAATGTGTGTCTCCGTTGCTTCTCTCTTTGAGTTTCTGGCAAGAGAAATTGTCCAGAGGTTTATATGGCTCTTAATATATTGTAAGTTTTATTTATGGAAATTTTTAAAGGAGTTTTCAGTTGGCTGGCCATATTTGATGGACTTTACTAGCACAACTAATCTGTGATCCCCTAGTGAGTAGAAAAGTTTAGTTAAGTATGACTCTTTGGTTTTGAAAGTATTTTCTACATTTTTTTCCATTAAATGATTACAAAAGCATTCCAAGTAACCATGTAATTTGGGTATCACATATATATAATAATGCCATTTTAGCTGACACAATTTTATTTTTCCCCTTTGTTTATGGATTAGTACATTGCTTGCTTTGAATTGCTTTCCTAAATCTTATCAAAGGGGACAAAAATATATCCCTTGTCTGTGTCTGATACATGTCATAGAAATAAACATTACATTTCACAGCAGTTTGAATGTGTTGAATTTGTTTATGAAGATAATTCTAAACATGAATTTAAGTTTTAAAGGTAGATAATAGGCAGATAATATCCATTGACACAAGGAAATACATGCATGCACATTCTATGGAATGTGTTGAACAGCTCAGCAGCAATAAATCTTTTATTAGACCAATATCAGTGAGAAAATAGTGGTCCTATTTTCATGGGTCATAGTCAGTACAGTGCCCACATGGGATACAAAAATAAGGTGAATTTTTTGAGGAACTTGGCTTCAAATGGTAGTACAAAAAAGCATGAGTGGGTATCTAATTGTTGCTTCTGTAGTTCTATCTGTGGTATGAGAACCTAGTGCTCTGAGCTGGATCAAAGGGATAGAAAGTGCCCATGCCAATCTGAACTTGTTTAGTATTGCTTTGAAGCAAGAGCAACATCAGGTCCTGTTGCTACATTAGGACTGCTATTTTCTTTTTAGTTTGCTTGCAAAAGAAAAATGAGAGCAATTGTATTTTTCTCTGAAGGCAAATATCACAAGGTTTTTACAGTAATACAGGCAGGCTGAGTATTCTCAAAGGTCTGTGAAGGAAGAAAGGAATTTTACTATTCAATTAACAGTTTAGATTTTTTTTAAGCCTAATTACCTGCAGAACCACCAACCCACAAAACTAGCACAGGCTTGGAGACTGACTAATGACTATGAGCTCACATAAAGAATGACCTCAACACATAGACCTTTTTTGAGTGCACTAAAGAAATAATAAAAGAGAAGTACAGCAATACTCCATCAGTGAGCAGAACTCATTCACCACTGGGTGAGTGCATCCCACTGACCAGTGGGATGTAAGTCCCAGTGACATTAAAAGAAGATGGGATTTCCAGGCTCCATCATTATAGCATGAGTTGATTTAGCTGAGCATCCCACTAATTTCAGGTACCTTCCTTCAACAGTGGTTGAACCCTGGCTGGTTTTGGCCAGGGGTAGAGTTCATTTTCTTCATGATAGCTGGTGTGGGACTGCACTTTGCATCTGTGCTAAAATGCTGATGATAATACAGACATGTTCTTGCTACTGCTAAACAGTATTTGCAGACTGTTGAGGCCTTTTCTGCTCCCGATCCCACCAGTCAGGAGACTGGGAGTGCACAGAGATTTGGGAGGGAACACAACCAGGAAAGCTGACTCCAAATGACTGAAAGGGATATCTCATATCATAGTATGTCACGGTCATCATATAAAATGAGTAGGAAAGGAGGAATATGTGGACCTTTGGAGGGATGGCATTTGTCTGCCCAAGTCACCATTACCTGCTATCCCACAGACAGCTGAACACCTCCTCATGATGGGAAATAGTGAATGACATCCTTGTATTGCTTTGCTAGAATGCATGGCTTTTGCTTTAACTATTAAAATCTCAATCCACAAGTTTTTGGTTTTTTCATTAATACTTTTCCAGTCCTCTCTCTGATCCCGCAGTGATGGGGAAGAAGCAAGATATTGCAGAGATATGATATTTAGTTGTTGGCTGGAGTTAAACTACAACAATCTTTCTTGGCACCCAGTGTGGGGCTTATGGTTTCAAGATAATGACAGCTTTGGTTAGGTAGTGTTAGGATGAATTTGTGTCTGTTATTGCTGTTTAGCAGTAAATCAGCAAGTTCCTGTGATTGCCATGGCTGTACATTGAACTCCTGTGCTTGTCAGCAGCTGTTTTTTGCTTTCTCCAGTCACTGCAGTGCTGTACTGCTGATCACCTCCCTCTGTTGTGCCTGGGAACGTTCTGATAACAGCCACGGCAATGTGCCTGGGCTGGCAGGTGGCCAGGGCACGGCTGCTGTCCCCGTGCTGCTGTCCCTGTGATGCTGTACTGAACAGGCTGCAATTCCAGTGTGAATTTGTGTCAGTGCCCCTTGGATGAGTCCACAGTGGACCACATATCCACCTACAGCCCATGGAAGACCCCAAGCTGGAGCAGGAGGATGCAGCTGAGGAGGGCTGTGAATGGAGCTGCAATGGAGCAAGGTGCTGGCAGGACCTGTAGACCTGTGGAGAAAGAAGCCCTGCTGGAACAGGTTTACTGTCCAGACTTGTGACTCCATGGGGATCCCATGCTGGAGCAGTCTGCTCCTGAGGGACTTTACCTCAAGGAAGGTACTCACACTAGAGCAGTTAGTGAATAACTGCAGCCTATGAAAAAGTTCAAGGACTGTCTTCTGTGGAGAGGACCCCAGAGAGGAGCAGGAAAAAAAGAGATTCTCCTTCAGCCCATGATGAATACCATGGTGAGGCAGGCTGTCCCCCTGAAGATCACCTTTGTGTCAGCCTGTAGAAGGCATCACTTGTTGGTAAGAAAGCCAGGGGCAAGGAGAGGAGTTCACTGCAATGTCAAACATGATGATCTGGCCCAAAAGCACCAGAGGTGCAGATTATAATAAATATGTCTTTAAGTCAGTGTTTAAGGCCTGGCTGGATAAGACCTTGACCAGTCTGGTCTAGAGGGAGGTGTCCCTGCATGTGGCAAGGAGGGTTCGGATGATCTTTAAGGTCTCTTCCAACATTTCATCATGCTGTGATTCTGTGATTCTAAGTTGTTGTAACCCATGTCTTGTGCTGCAAGTCGTAGGAATCACTTTAATGGGAACCACCTGATCTGAGGGAGGGAGAGACTTACACAAAGCAGTGCGAGAGTGAGCTACCCTGAGCTGACAGTGGTACTCAGTGGTACCCAGTAACTCCATAAAACACATCAACTCTTCTGTCCAGGTGACTGCCATACCTGATATCCCAGAGGCAAATCCATGCACTGAACAACCACAGAGCTAAATATTTAACTGTCCACAACCCCCTTGTTTCAATTACTTCCACTCTGATACTTGTAGCGAGATAGACTTATCTATTCTGAAAATGCAACAAAAGAATCCTAACTGCTGCAACAGACACTGAGACACACAAAGCCTAATTACTTATATTCCACTGATGGATACGTTCTTCCAGTTAGAACGAATTTCTGTCCCACAGGAATTAAAACATTTTCAGGATTTTAAGCAATGTGAAAACTGAAATGTTATGTGTTTCTGAATGAATAATCACTTATCTTTTCTTCTTTGCTAATAAGGCTGAGCTACAGCTTATGTGACTCAAGCCAAATGTTATGAACCAAAACTGAAGGAACATTTGAGTCTTTTGGAATACATAGTAAGCACTGAAATGCACAGGAAAGCACAATATGTAGGTAAAGTGCTGCTCTGCTTGCAGCTAAATAGAAGAATATCTTATGTTAAACCATCCTATCCTTGTAAATTCCTTGAAAAGGACAGGCGCTGCTGTGATCACTGATAATATATTCTTCTGTACTGTCATTCCACAGTGGCACCCATTTAGTTTTTCCAGTGAAACAGTATAGTATTACAGCTCCATTTTCTTTGTAATTAAGACAGAAGTCAGGATGTCACTCATATAATATCATTACCTCCTTCAGGCTAAAAGAGAAGCCTTAAAATACTCCATTCAGAAATGTAAAAATCAAGTTATTAGCCATACAATTTAACTATGGCAGCCTGCCTTAATCGTTGCACACATATGTGTACACTTTTAACACAGCTGCATAATGGCAGAGGCAATATACAGAAGACAAAAAAAGCTTCATTCTTCACTACCTTGTCTCAAAGCAAACAATTAATTTTGCAAACCTTGTAAAATTAACTGATGCAGACCTGGTTCTGCTAGAGGTAGGATTTTTTTAACTGCCATAAAATTGGACACTCCTACTAGAGGCAATAGAAGCCCCTTAAAGATGGCTTGTGCTATTATATTATAAAGCTGAGGAGTAATGGCAGTGTGATGGGAATGTACATTTCCAGCCATTTCCTCCTTGACCAACCAGTCTCCAACAGCCTAATTCAGCTCTGTATCTTGCTTAGTGCTGGATGAGAAGGGAGGCAATGGATGAGAAGGTGGTAGCAATAGTTAAAAAAATCCAATTCTGGTATTTATAGCTCTTCTGTAAGATAAAACTCACTTGGGTTTCCAAATTTCCAAAATTTCTCTTCTATACTGAAGAATTATCTAAAAGACAAACCCCAGAGAGCACCAGCTTGCCATAAATGACTAAAGGCAAGGGACTGAATCATTTCTCATGGCTATTATGACAACTGGAAAAAGTTACAGGAAAAATATCATCCTTGACTGTCAGTGTTTCTAATTGACTGTACTTGCTCCAACAGCTTCAACATAAAAAGACTCATGGATCCAGTACTTTCCTGACATTATACTGAATAATTCAGAACGTATTTTGTCTCAAGACATTCTTCAGAGGGTAGTTCTGGAACAGTAACTTGACTTTACATCCTGTTGCAGAACAAACAAGCTCTTAAACCACCTGTGAGAAACACATGCTTGCTCTAGTCCTTTCATTTACCACCATTTGCCTCTAACTCATTTATCAGTCTTTCACATGACTTGCACTTAAGTCATACCCTGAAGAGATTTCATTAATTAAAGCTGTGTTCACATAAGACCAATATGAGAACTTTTGATATAGATTAAGTGTTTCATGTGAAACTCATGTTGCTTTAGTTTCAAGTTCTGCTATTCAATTGCATAATCAGACCCAAGCAAATTAAAATAAAAATCAAATAATTTCCTTTTCTCTTCTCTCTCTTGTTTTATCTTTAATCAAATGTGAACAATAGTACTAATTTTCTGCATGTTCTTTTTATTTTTTTCCTTTTAGAGTGTTAGGCTATACTGTTTAGGAAAGACAAGAAATTTCACTCTGAAATTTGATAGTCAGATTGTTATGAATTCCATAGCTTGTCAAATATTCACTTGAAGAGAAATTGTGTGAGCTCACAAAGTGGGCTGATTCTCTATCATCTACACATCTTCTAGGTGCTTGATCTTTATTCTTCATCACTTTGTACCTAGAGTCATCACCCCGTGACATTGAAAGCCAGGAGTGTGGCTTTCCAGCCAGTTCTATAGAACACCCAGAATTTCCATCATTCCCTCCTCTGAGGTATAAAAAGAAATCAGAAAAAGTGGTCTGCCAGTCATAATTATCCGGAACAGGGGAGAGGGGATTAAAAGAGAAAGCATATAGGGGTTTCCAGCAGAAACCTTTCGCAGGATGTGTCTATATAGCCGGCTTCTTACACTTAGTACAAAGATGTGAAGATTCTGGTCAGGAATGAATGGCAGCACGTTTCCACAAACTCATCATGAGTATTGATTCACCTCTGTAAAGTTTATCATAACTCATTTCTCTGGTTTTGATGGACACTTCACAAGTTCTCTATCCCTTATCATCAACTATGATAACAGAAATTATATTTCTTATTATTAGGATAAAAAAAAGAGTATAGAAAAGAATGATAAAATTACTGAATTTACATGTAGTGACTAAGGTTTGGGGGCAATTATATGTCTGTCTGATTTGACTTCATACTTCAGTATATATAAACTATGGTGAAAATATTCAGTAAAAATATTCACTCCCTTAAGCCCTGCATTTTCAAATCAGTATGCACAAGTGTTTTAGTTTGTGTCTAAATAAAGTTTGATGTTTTGATTTGGTTCATTTTCTGTTGTATATATAGTTCATATTATGATATTATTATATATCTACATATTAATATAAATTCCATAATGTGTTATAGAATATAGAATATAGAATATAGAATATAGAATATAGAATATAGAATATAGAATATAGAATATAGAATATAGAATATAGAATATAGAATATAGAATATAGAATATAGAATATAGAATGATAAGGTAATAGATATTAGTGCAAATATTATTCATGTATATAGTGCTTCTTACAGAGAACAAAAATTTTCTCTGTGACACAATTTTTTTAAAGTTTTGTTTTGCTTTTTAATCAGAAAAACTAGAAATTCCTCATTAGGCCCAGAAGAAGCACACAATTTATAGACTAATTAAAATCTTGTCATGACTATGAACAGAAGATCCACTCTTCCACCAGGAAGCCAAAAAAAGACCAAATCACCACAGAGTACTGCCCTTTTCAAGACTGTCATGTTGGAAATAGATTTGCCTTCACCTCTTCTACGTCTGTATGATGAGCCAAATTTATGTCAAGCCTGTTCATGAACCTGCAAACCTGCAGACCAAGAGGCCACCACTTTCTGTGCGGCAGCAGTATTCTCTTGACATTTCACCCCCATGGTTTTCTGAGAAAAAGTTAAATTGCTCCAAGCATTAAACAACAGAAAATGAACATCTCTAGTTCCCCAGAAATGTCACAAGTCTGTTCTTAACATGAGGGAGGAATGAACAATTTCATGCTAGTTAATAAGATGCTTTTTTCAGTCCAATCAATATTTCTAGTATTCTTACAGAGCCTAAGAGAAAAACCAAAATACCATTCTTTATTTCCTTAGTTTTGTGGACTGTTCTGTACCAGGAAAGCATACAGCAACATAATGACTGAATACTGAAAAATAACATGTCAGGGGAATATTGCTCCTGCTTTAAGATCACAGAATTGAGGTAAAGATTAATTTGAGAGAATACCCTCAGTCAGGTCATCATGGTATATTCTTATAAGCCCAGATTTTAACAATCTTTATTTTAATTTCAACTAACTTCATTTAAATACTGAATATCTAATTGTATAGTACAGTATGAAGATAGAGTACATGGTGGGGGGTATTTTTTTATATCAATGTAGATAGAAATACATTTGAAATGCAGTAAAATTTGAAACAAAATCTCTGTTAACTTCATATGTAAAGAAGGATAACTTGCATTTTGCTTATGGAATATATCCATATAAAGATAGAGAAAAGGAGTAAAGAATAGTGTAGCAGACTTTGTAACAAAACATGGAGGAAAGATGAGTGTACAAGCATGGTGGAGATCACAAATTGTGCTGAAATTTAAATTACATTTCTGTGACTTGATGCATATACATTTTTATACTTGTTTGGCTATTATATGGTCTTATTGGAACACTTTATAAGCTGGAAATGTTTTTCTTTTCTTTTCTTGGTTGTAAACTTAGTATCATTAAGCTACTAGGAAGTACATTACTTCAACTCAGAGCTAGCAACAACCTTTTCAGATAGTTTAATGACAAGACATGCCTGTCTGATATTTACACTTTTTTAAAATGAGTAATCATTTGCCACAAGTATATTGCTGGAGTAAAGCAGGGGAAGCAAATCTGATCATAGCAGTTTTAAAATTTTAACCTTCTCAAGAGAATATGCCTGAATCTAATATCAGTGACACACCCCTACTGTGACATTTTCCTAATATTTGGATGTAAATTTGAAATGCTGGATTCAGTTGTTTTGATGTCAATTTAAATTATAGTAGCAAGTTTCTTGGATAAGATTAAAACAATATATGGTGCAGCTTGAACCTGAAACTCAGAGTTCTTTCTTCCTGATTCAAGATGCCTTAACATTTTACCATGTGCCTCCAATGACGTTTCTTGCAGAGGCACAGAAATGACTTGTATCATAAGACTTGAGGTAAATTTCAAATATCTGGTTCTAAAGCACCACTGTTTACATTTCTTTAGTGTCTTCAAAGCCACTCATAGTGTTCAGACTGAAGTGAAAATCTGGTTAATCATTGTCATAATAAAAATTTTCTAAAGTTTTGAAAAACATGGACTTCTAGAGACTGTGTCTTGACATCTGTCATTCTGACAACAGAAAAATTAGAATTCCAGATGTATTGCTGGCTAAGAATCTGCAGATTAGTGTTTCTACTGAAACAAGGTTTTTTAATGGTACAACTATGAAAAGAAAAGGCTACTTTAAGCATTACACACAATACACAGGAACAGTACCTCTGAAGTGGACCAAAAAATACCATATATTGAGCATCTAACCACTGGGAATTCTCCTGTACTAGAAGCTGTAGATGGACAGCCACTTAAGTACTTGTATCATGGCAAATACCAGTGGTACTATATGATGAAAGAAATTTTTCATGAGCTGAGCTTTTCCCGCTTTGTATTCTAAATGGGATTTAAAAAAAAAGTCATAAGGATTGCATTTTCTTCATTTCCATTTGTAGTATAAGCTCACCACAGAAAGGTCACAGAAATATGGGTTTGGAAGATATTTTCTTTTGCAACCCATGCTACAAGCAAAATACTCTCCGTTAATTAATGCTTATACATTACACACCACTGTCATATGAACAACTCATCATCTCCCCCAAGTGGATCACTATATAATATCACTGATAGAATGTTCTAGACCCATTTAATTTTTTCTTATTTCTTCTATGTTCTAATATGAAATGTGCATTGATGAAACTACTACCTGTCAAAGCTAAATAATCCAAAAATGAAAATTAGCTTATCGCCAAAGAGAAACTGTTTCATCTGCAGCTTTTTTTCCATGCAGCAAATTTTACCTATATTCATTCTAGATATGATAGAAATTAAAAGGTAGCAAGGGAACAAGGAAGGATAATTCTACATCTGAAAGTTTACTTTATACAGCTTTTGCTGTGATCAAACACAAGAAGAGGCATAATGCTCCTGAAACACAGGAGGTTGCTTCAGAGTATGAGACAGAACTTCATACTGTAAGTGTGACTGAGTACAGAGTCACAGAATTTGCCACAGAGCTTATGGCATCTCCACCCCAGCAGATATTCAAAAACTGTCTGGATTCTGCTCTGGGTGGCCCTGTTTGAGCAGGGACATTGCACAAGTTGGGCTCCAGTGGTTCTTTTAATCCTCAACCATTCTTTTATCCTTTGAATCTATGAATGTCCACCCCAGTTCTTTCAGCATATAATAATATATACAATTGATTCCAGAAGCGCATGTCACTGTTAGTAAAAAAGTGACACAGTCTTAACTGTATCACATTAACACATCACTCCTCTGTTATTATGTCCTTCTGTAAGAGCTACCAAAGAGCTACTAAAGCAATTGTGTCTGTGATATTCCCCTCTTTATATCTGCCAGTATTCCTTGGCTTGGAAAGTGTTAGCGGGAGCTGCTGCAGTATATTATCTTCATTACTCTTCAGAATATTTTTCTGTCTGTTCTCAGAGGAAACCAATATGTGTATCTTTTTCATTTCATGAGATGTGAGATTGGGAAGGCAGAAGAGTACAGGTAAGATAGTAACTGAGACATGAGATGGACATTAGCCAGGTAGAACCCCTCTGTAATTAGCAGGCGTATGGACTAAACTTTCAGGTGTAGGGATTAAAAGGCTTACAACACCAGGTCTTATCTTTCAAGTAAAGATATTACAGTGATTAAGAACCTTCTAAAGAGATCTTAAATGTGTGGACAAATGTTCTCAGTGTAGATCTAAAACTGTGTTTAACTCTAAGTGTTATTGTCATGTGACAATGACACAGGAAAATATTATCTTGAGATTAGCAGAACTTTTAAAAGTTTAATTCTTTAAAATGATTGTAAAGAAGAAGCAAAATGTTGGAGTAGATGTTAGCTATTTTAGAAATAGACAAGGATTAATAAGTGGTATACAGAAACTATAAGTATGGCAGCCAAAGCCTATTGAAGTATTTGTACAAAAAAGAATTCTTCAATTTTAGATTAGATTAGATTGTTGCTCTGTATGTTCTGGTAAATAATTCCATGTCCCTTACTAGTCCTAAAATTGAAGCATCTTTCACACACTTACGAGTGGACCTTAAAGGTATAAGCTGTAAGTGGTCCTTAAAGACTATAGATAATCTTGTGCTACCTCTCTGTATGTATTACATTTTTTCCAAAGTGGCAATCTAGTGCTTTTTCTATGTTTTCATATTCCTTTGTAATTTGCTCTTGAAGAGAGGACTTGGGATATAAAATAGCAAATTGGAGAAGCAGAACTCACATGTGCTTTGCTCAGCTGTAAATGATCATGTAAGGAAGTAAAGACATAAAAGATTGAGTACTACTGAAAAAAAAGGGAAGGAATATAGTCCTGATTTTTTGTGTATGACAAGTGGAAATGAAGCATTATGTAAATAAAACCTTGCTTCCCTAACCTATAATAGGTAAGCAAATTACATTTACTTCAAGTTGTTAAAAAGCTTTTTCATCTCTGACAGACAAGAAATTCTCAGTTCAATTTTAGAGACTTTTTCTTAAAAGATTTTTGTTTCATTGCACTTAGGAAATGTGAGTGATCAGGTGAAAGTTCTCCTTTTACTTTTTCTTGAGGTAAAGGCATTGTTATCTCATTGGGCACAACAGGGTGCAGAGAGATAAAAGAGAGGGTTTAGTGGGTTTATATCCCAAGTGGAAGCAGCCTTGTTCATCTCCTAGTACTGACCATTACCATCAGTTTTGCAAGAATAATAGATATAACAGATTGAGAGCCAAAAATAATAAATCTATGCCAGTGTTTAGATTTGGGTATCTGGCTTAATTGAATATCTCATGTAAATGGATATCTCTGCATGACATTAAAGATATGGCAGGAGATGAAAAATTGACAAAGGCTTTATATTCCTTACAGCAAGTCTAGGAGTCTCATGCTCATAAATAAGATGTTCATATTTATTCAGTTTTTAGTTAGAAAATGATCAATCCATTCATTAAGAGAAAACAGCAAAATTTGCTATTTGCATTCACACCCTTACTGGGACCTGTCCCCAAATTCTGTTCAGCAGAGCACAAGGCTTTCTTCCTTCTTAGTGTAGCAAGGAATATCTGCTCAATTGAAATAGTTACAGAGACAAAGAAAAATGAGAAAATTTTTGGACACCTGTAGCACTGTTTTGAAGTAAAATGCATGGATTTTGGGGATTACACTTATTTAGTGGTATATTAGAAAACACTCATACAAAACAGAATATTTTAGGAAGAGACTGCAGTACATTATTTTCTAAAACACCCAGTTTTTCATCAAAACACTGCTGATTAAAATAAAAAATATACAAAATTCTAGTATCCCAGATTTTAAACCATTGTTTTTCAAATATTTTTGAAAAAACAATACTGTCCAAGCATAAAATGGTAAAAACTAATATAGGTTTTCTGAATTTGCTTTTTAACAGACATAAAAACCCAAAAAAATTATCTTTAGTCTGCATTCACAACCAAATGAAGATAAAAAACAAACTCATAGTTTTGGTGGATTTTTTTTCTTTTCTGCTCATAATGTCAAGCCATCTGTCAGACATATAAAAACAGAATATTTTCATGAGCTGTTTACTTCAATAAAGGACAGTTTTCATAGCATTCAGAATTTTTAAAGGTCAGAATGGCATGGTTGCTGTGGTCAAAAAGAAACAATGACACTTCTGTGTGGAACAGAATGACTCCAGGTTAAACCTTACTTTGGGGAAAATTTGTGTAGTTGATTTATACTGGGTATATTGATTTACATCTCTATTAAGCTCTCCTCATATTCAAGCTATATCAATTTCCTTTACTGATAAAACCAAATGTACTTTGTACATCACAAAATAAAGCTGGACATAAAATTATGTGAGTAATAGTGAAAATCATTACAAATTTTGTAATTAACCTACTTTTCTTAACAAGAAAAACTGAAAGACCTTGAAATTATTTTCTGAGCAGAGAAAAAGGAGAAAAGGGCCAGGCTTTTCTGCAGGTGAGAGAATAGTTGTTGCGTCAACAGAATAGCATAGAGATTTCTGAATGGGGTTTAAATTACCTTGTTTATTGAATAGTGTTGTGGTTATTTTCAAACTGTGACAGGTGCAATTAGAATATTCCTGCTGCAGAAGACAGTTCTTCACAAATTTAACTATACACATATACATATATAGAAATATGTGAGTAAGCTACAGTGCCACCTATATTGTATCAAACACAGAGAAAAAATGTACAGCTAGAAGTAACCAAGTAAGATGCTGAGAAATTTATATGGCATCAGTATTAATCATATTATAAAAAAATTCTGTAACTATTAAATATTTGTGTATGACAAGTAGAAATGAAATATTTTGTGAAATCTTAAATTTTTTTTCCAGTAATAAATATCCAATCATAACAGCTTAATCATGAAAATATATATTTATATATTCCTAACTTCATTTGGTATTCAAAGTTTTTTTCTTACTTAGGAAACTTCCATCATCTGAAAGAAAATACACCTGCAAATAAGACAACTTTTCACTGTGGAAATCAAATTAATTTTCTGTCCTTTAATTTAAAATCAGTAACAACAATTCAGCAGACGGTAGAGCTGTGACATGATAAAACAAATGTTGTTGCACAGACTACTTTACAATAGTGAAATTTTAAATACGACTGTGGAAGGAGTTTTGATAAGAGATGCATCTTAATGCAAGTAGAAGCTTGCATTATTCACTCATGTTGTGCATGGTGTTTCTTGGGAAGAAATATAGTTTTATGTCTTTTTAAGACCTTAAATATTTTCAAGAATTTCTGCCACAGTGGAATTGGTCTCAAGATACAAACCCCTCAAGATTTGAGTAAAATTTATAATTTTTTTTTTTTTTTTTTTTTTTTTTTTATCATTGTTAATCAGTATCTGTAGCTGGACAATTATGATTAAGCAATTACAATGTGAATGTTGTACTCTTGGCTAACATTCTTTTTCAAGGACAAGGGAAGACTCCCAAGACGAATGGACTGTCTAGAGGAGAACCAGCAGGAGTGAAACTAGGACTGAGCAGTAACTGGAGGAGAGGTAATTCCAACAGAGATCGTGACCATCTTCTCCAGACAAACCCCAGAGTCAGATGGAGGGAAGAACTGCACCTGAGAAGTAATCAGCATGAGAATTGAGAGATATAACAGCAAATAGAGGGTTGAGTACTAATTGATGAAAAAGCTGTGGAAACTGTGGCCAACGAATGTTGATACCCTTGTTTGTTAAAATGTATAAACAGTGTAGAGTTTAGATGATCAGGGAGACAGCATTTGGTGTCCTCCCACCCAGCTGCCTCCTTTGCGCACACTGGATAAAACACAGACATTTCTCACCTGGAGTTGTTACTGCACCAGGTAAGAAGCCCGTGTTCAGGACAGCAACAGGGTTCCTCTGAATTATGACAAAATGCATATTCACACTTCCAAAGGAATTTGATTGATCCAAAGTTTGAAACAAGGTGTGTTTTAGGTGACAAAATAGTCTGAAAGATTTCTATGAATCCCGCTCTTATCTTTTGCCTCTGAGAAAACTTAGAAGACTGATTTTGCTAAGCTGCTCAGCTGTAGCTTGGGAGAAAATACTTTTCTGTTCCATTGCCATTCTTGAAACTCTCTTAGTCAATTTCCAAGTCCTATGCAAGATGGTCATAAAAGCCTCCTTTTTTCTACTGCTCATTTTGTGGAGATAGAAAGGTTTTGTGCATAGGAAATATATATTGACAAATCTTGTCTTTAGAGAACACATAATATGATGACTTATTTGCAATAGGCTTCACTGGTCTGGAAGCAGTATGACACAAGTATCCAAAACAACAGTTTCCTGAAATTTTTCATTTGGTTGTAAACAGGGAAATAAAGACCAGAAGCATAGCAGATTCCAGCAAGAGATTTAAAATCTCAAATTTTGGAAGAGGAAATACATTTGCCCCTCTTTTTCACTCTTTCTGTTTTACAAGCTGTCGTGGTTTGACACTGGCCCAACA
This sequence comes from Poecile atricapillus, assembly GCF_030490865.1. Taxonomy (NCBI): domain Eukaryota; kingdom Metazoa; phylum Chordata; class Aves; order Passeriformes; family Paridae; genus Poecile; species Poecile atricapillus. Next base: position 96,400,575 of record NC_081289.1, on the reverse strand, counting down.
CTAGGCAGGCACAGAAGTTACTCACCCACCCTCTCTTGCCACAGCTGGGCAGAGGACACAAAAAAATTAAATGAGGGCTTCATGAGTTAAGGACTTGGAGAAGACAGTCCAAGGGAAAACAGGCTCACTTAGAGATACAAAATGTGTTTATTAGTAATAAAATCAGAAGAGGTTAATGAGATGTAAAATAAACTCTTAAAACAACTTTTCACCGTCCAACCCCTTCCTCCTTCCCCCAACAGTACAGGGAAACAGGACATGGGGCTTTGGTCAGTTCCTCACCTGAGATCTTCCACTGCTCAGGGGAGGAGTCCTTCCACTGCTACTCCATGGGGTCTCTCCCATGGGAGACAGTTCTCTGTGAACTTCACCAGCGTGGCTCCAAATCTAAGGAGCAGCAGAAGGTCACTCTTCCACGGGCTGCGGTCCTCCAAGGACAGGCTGCTCCAGCCTGGGAGCAGGGCCCTCTCTCTGCAGGGTCTCCCACTGGATCACAGCCTCTTCCAGGCATCCACCTGCTCCAGCATGAGCTCCTCCACGGGCTGTGGGTGGATCTCTGCATCCCCTGTGGATCCCCAGGGGCTGCAGGGCACAGCTGCTTCACCATGGGCCACACCAGGGGCTGCAGGGGAATCTCAGCTCCGGTGCCTGGAGCAGCTCCTGCTCCCCCTTCTCCACTGACCTTGGTGTCTCCATGTTTCCCTCACATGTTCTCACCTCCTCCTCTCTCTGGCTATAAAAAATAGCTCTGTGTGCCCCACTTTCTTTTGATTTTCTTCTTAAATCTGTTATCACAGAGGTGTTATCAACCTCTCTAATTGGCCCAGCCTTGGCCAGTGGAATGTCCATCTTCAGAGCCATCAGGGATTGGCTCTGCTGGACCTGGTGGAAGCTTCCAGCAGCTTCTCACAGAAAACAGTTCTGTGTCTCCCTCCAACCCCCCACTACCAAAAACCAGGCTGAGCAAAACAGTACCCACGCTTTACTACACTTCTTTGTTTTGGATTTAGTTGATGCAATGCAGCCCTCAGACTTGTAATGTTTATTTGGCTCTCTGTATAAGGGAGTGCTGTTTTTATGACATCCTGTTTGTCCATACCTGTAGGACACTGAAAATGGCAAAGTACAGATAATGCATTGTGCAGTATGTCCACTCAGTTATCAGCTAAAATCATACCTAATATTAGCAATATTTCTGCTTAAATAGTTACCCATGTCTATGCACCCCATTCTTGTCGAACTAAACACATACGAATCTTGAAGTTCTGCCAGTTAAAGCACGATTTTATTTCCACCGGGTCTGGAGTTTTGGTTTTTGGTTGGTTGGTTGGTTGGTTTGTTGGTTGGTTGGTTGGTTGGTTAGAGAGGAGGGTGAAAGTGTTCTGTAAAAAAAAATAGTTGTTTAGCAAAAACATTTAAAGAGATACTTGTATTTTATTGCATTTTTATTTCAGCAACCAATACTAAATGTGAAAAATCTTTCTATTAGGGCTCCATATGCATGCTGAAGAAAAGTCTTTTTTTTGTTGTCTACCATACTTGCTCAAGTTTCATTACATTTTACAATTAAGTGCTATTTTGCAGGATTTTTGGAGAAACAGCATAAAAGAGAAAACAGCCAATGAGATTTCTACATCAGTAGAAGACAAATTCAGTCATTTATAATATCTGACAATATAAGTCTCTTAATATCTGATAATAGCAATCAGTTTTTACACTGTCATGGAAATAAATATCAAAGCATGCCTCTTCAAGAAGTTGCTATGTGTCATGTGATATCTGCTCTTCTAAACATGGTTTTTATTGACTATCAAAGCTAATACATTTGATACATAAAATGCACATAAAATGGCTGTGTCTGCACCCCTAGTAATGTCCATGGGCTGCAGTGGCACGTCATTCCCTCTATTTCCCGTGGATGAACAGATATTTTTTGTTGTTTTCAATTTTTTTAAAATATGTACTCATTAACAAACTGTTTTACTCAATATAATGCTCGTAATTTTTTAGCTCACCTTCTCTGAAATGTACATATTCTTTTTTCCCTAATCTGTCGTGAGTTTTCATTGTATCATTTTGGGATATGCTGAGAAGATATTGTTCTCTTGCTAATTTTATTTTTAATCTGTAAATCCCACCTTCAGATAAAGTTCTTTTAAGGCTTAAGAAATTAAAGAGTTCTGTTTTGTGAAATAAACTATAATCAGGTGTTGTGCCACCAAAAGTGAAAGATTATGCAATGAATTGTTAACATACACAGTACTGATAAATTTGAAATTGCCTAGTAGGAAATTTCAATAAATGAAGACATGGACTTTTCTCAGAGGGACAGAAGTTGTAAACATTATTGCGACACCAATTTCTCCATCCCTAGAATGGTCTTTAGCACTTCATGAACTCCTATTTGAGACTGAACAAGTCTAGTGATTAGAAAAGAGTGCTAAAGGAAAACTAGATTTCATGTAAAATTTCAAAGTTAAAGTTTGAAACAAAAAATTCATATTGAGGTATTTATTACTTGCTATGATAGGTAGAAATATAACAAGTCTGTTCATCATTTCATTAGAAATGATGTAAAAATATGATATATTTTTATAAGTTATGGTACAACTAGAAGGTTATGTTACATCAAGGCATTAAACAGAGAGTATAAGCTACCAGTACTAGGAGGCAAAACACAAAAAATGTTTCAACCAGGCAAAGACTTAATATTTATAAAAATAACTGGGAGAATCAAGAAAATAAGATATAACTAGAAGACTAGGAAACATGAGCTACCAACAAAGTCTTACCTATGAATTATACTGGTTTTGAAATTTTGTTACACTTTGATGATAAATCTAGTCTTAAAATGTTATGTTTAATTTTTAATGAGAGTTTTAAAATTTTCTTGTGCTCTTTAGCAGCTCAGAGATATTTTTTCCCAATGATTCTTGGTTTAACAATGAACGTGAACTTTAAAAATATAAACCTTGTTTATTTTCAAAAATATCTGATTAACTTTTTTTAAAATTTATTTCACTATTATCTAATTAACATTTAAATATTTCCATTTCTAGGGTAAGATAGAACAGAGTAGAGTTTGTGTCAGAAATTCAACTTCTAAGAAAATTATTTTTTTATGTCTTCAAATGGTTTTCTGAGGGAAAATTAAATCATGCTCTATGCTTAAGCATACCAGAAACCATGGAGTAAGAAGCAATCACAGTACCAAAGCTAGCTTTCAAAGTCCTAGCGCCTCAGAAGCACCCATTTTGGCTCACTTGCTTTAAAGTTCTAGACAATTAATGTCCCAGTGGATGCCACAGGGCCTCCCTCCAGGGTCTTTTCCCTTCCAGCTTATGACAGCAATGAAAATAGTCGGGTCTTCAGCCACATACACAAACTCTCTCCCTTGCAATTGTCTCTGATGGGCAATATGATTTATATTAAGAACGCCAGGTGGGACTTGTCCAAAGATGAGATAACTGGTCTCCCATTACAATTAGATTTGTTGCCTATACGGTATCTAAATATAGCTAATGCAGTATATAGTACAAGCAGTTCTAAAGAGTTATGAAATTAGGCAGGTTCCACTAGACATGTACCAGTTTACAGTCTTTGGCCTTGCAGAATGCAAATTACAAAGCAACAAAGGACCTATGGAGCTACTTTAGGATTTTATCTCTCTATGTGACCAGATCTTAGCTGGATTAGGTATTAATAGGATTTAGGATTTTATCTCTCTATGTGACCAGATCTTAGCTGGATTAGGTATTAATGACATTACCTGAGTGTGAATGTCATATTTTAAGATATTTAAGTGTGTTTGTGAGCTTCATAATTTTTGTATTTGAGCCAAAAGTTTAGCTTTAAATACCTTATTTGTACAACTTACATGACAGCAGCTCCTCATCTTCTTTTCATAGTAAAATGCATGATTGATTCTTCAACTTGATCTTCAACCCTTTCTATGCAATGTGTCCTTTATTGTTTATAATTTTGGATAAAGGTATTAGAGGTATATTCTTTTCTATTAGTTTTGGTATTTGCATTTCAATCCTACCAATTTGTCTAATCTTTTCCCAAATTTTTTTACATTGAGTTTTCTCCCTTCAAAGAGTTCAGTCAAAAAATTTGGAAGTTCATTATTCACTGTAAAAACAAAACAATTATTTTCTCATCAATGTAATTCCATATTTCAGTAAGTGCTACATAATTCTTACTTTGTGGAATTCAGTGAATAACAATTATGCCTTCAGCATAATTGCTTTTGTGATTTTATTCACTGCTTTTTTTTTTTTTTTTATCACTGCTTTTGTGATTTTGTTAAAATGTTTTGTTTCATGGCTTCTCAATGGGATTGCACTTGTTTCCAGATAGACTGATGAATTACTAAGAAGCCTGTTAGAGAACTGAAGAATATTATTGGCAACTAGTAAGATTTCCTCTACTTATGAAAGTGTAATTGCTACAGGTAATAGATATTTTGTCCATCAACACAAGTCAAAGAGGAAAATTAGCAATCATTATTGCTGAAGGTGTCAAAGAATCATAGAATCTTAGACTAACCTCAGTGGAAGAGACTCACAAGGATCACAGAAATTCAACTCCTGTCCCTACACAGGACTGTACCATGTGCCCAAGATCATTTTCCAAATGAACAAAGATGTTCATTGAGACTCACTTTAAAGCAAAGCAGGAGACACTGAAGAGAAAGTTGGCCCTGTCTGCTTCACTGTTGTAATGTTTCATGCTACAAACCTATTTATATTGCTGTAGGCATTAATAGTTTCAATTCTGAGTAGAACTTCTGTTGCAAATGTTCTGGGAGTTTTTTTAAATAATACCACCAAAATAACATGGAAACATATCTTTGGTTCTGGTACTCTCCGCTACAAAACTCTTGAACTATTGGTGCTAATGCTTCCTCCACAGGTGCTTCTATTAAGAAATTGTCATATACGAAGTATTGCGAGGGTGGTGACAGAAAAGGTAAAGCTATGGGTATCTTGCCTCCTAGCTATCAACCAGCAGACATTTCAGTTTCACAGTCTGGCCACTGGCTGAAGATTTGTTATAAGTATCAATACCTAAAAAGAAAAAAAAACAAACCTTCTTTCCAACAAAAGACAATGACTGTCTGAGAAATCCTGTGTTTTGTAAGTATGTTTTCCAGTCTTTTAATCAAATTATTACTATTACTTCTCAGTTTTCACTTCCTTTCACATACTGTTTTGTACATACTGTAAAACAGTTGGCTTGGTTGTGAAAATTAGTTTGTCTTCTCACTCATGTGGTTGTTAATAGACAAAAGACAGAAGAGATAATGTGTACCATGATTGTAGGAATGATATTCAAATACATGTATATTTCAAGTTTTATTTTGACCACTATGAAAAGCACAGGTAGTCATGCTGTGAATTATTGCCCAAATTTGCCAGCAGCTTGGAGAAACACAGACAGGGAATCAATTTTTATAATTATTTCTGGGAGTCACTCTGGATTGGGGTACATAACTTAGGGAGTAAAAGTAAATAACAATCACCAGAATTTTAGTATAAAGTCCTTTGCTTTGGTTCTTCATAAAAACATGATTCAGAGAACCACAATCACTCATAAGGCACCATGTTCTGTTACTCCTGAGATTTGTGAGCTTAAATACTTTATAAAAATGTAAATATGTTGCTCACAGAGTTCAAGCTCTGTGCCCTCTGTATGTGGATTAAGTCCTGTTGATAAGTAGGTAGAAACATAAGCAGTTTTAAAACCCCAGTGATTAAATTTCAATATAAATTGCAAGAAAACACAGTTTCAAATGGAATTATCTTGCTTTTTGACTGCTTATAGTCAGCTACAGCTGGATATCTGACAAGATAATTTTTTTCTCCTCTTTGGATCATGCAAAATATTTTCTTACTGCCTGAATTTGGATAATATATTTTGTCATTTTACATGGAGAAATTTTGCTTTCTCAGATGACCAAAAGGTCTTCACTGTTGGGGTGTACAGATAATATTTATTTGAAAGAAAAAGCTTTAAAAAATTAAGTATTTGTTTGTATTTGGAAGACTCCAAAACTAAACCCTTGTTAGATCATTATTTCTCACTGAGTATTCTCGTTCAGAAGATCTTTTCATTTTAAAGGATCTTTCATCAAATTGAATTGCATCCCAAGTGTAAAGTGCACTTGCATAACTGAAGTGCTAGACTCATAGTTTAAAAAAACCTGGTTCATTTATTTTCCTTAATTCATAACATGTGTACTTTACCATTTCCTAAACACAGCTAAGCAATATTCTGTTGACACCATATTTGTTCTGCCAGTAAGCTTACTGTCAAACATTTGTAAAGAGACACTTGAAAGTAATGAGATTTCACTATGAAAGCTCTCTATATATATTTTATTATTATATTTTTCATAATTTTTTGTGCTGAGAGGTACTGTTTATGACATGTGGAAACCTGAAAACGCTTATTTATGTATGAGGTAATTATATTCATGTCAGCAGTCCTATTGAGTTAATGAGATTATTAACAAGAGAAAAGTTGCTCCTATTTTGGTGTTTTCAGAATTAGACCATGTTTAGTCTATGTTTTCAAAATCTTAGAAGCCGTTTAAGCAGCTCTTTTCTCCCTAGGTTTGTTCAATCCTAATTGTTAGACATATATGCTACTGAGTAGTGATAGCCAAGTCCTTTAAGCAGCTTTAAAGATCTACGCCTAATATACTTGATAGATACCTATGCTAATGTCATCACTTTCCCCAGTCTCTGTACTGATTTTCATAAGCATTGTTAATCAGTATGGCAGAACAATATGATTTCTTTTTTTGATCTCAGGAGTTCTTAGTCTGTCTCATACGTGGTCCCACATTGTAAAACATTAAAACCCCACGTGATTATCTCCCTTCTTTCACAAAGGGTGTTTCCTGTATGTGAATGATTTATTTTCTTAGGCTGCTGCTGACAGAAGTGGGATTGTGTGGCTCCTGCTGTGATCCAATACAGGTTCTTTTATTCCCTTATTTTTTAAGGAGCCCTTCAGTTTCCAAACTAGTCTGAAATGTTGTGTTCCTTTTGTTATCTGGATACACAATCAGCAAAATATACCTTAATTATGAATTCAAGGTGAAATTACTTCAAAATGAATTTGCAAATTGGAAATAATAACCAACATTCTTCTGTTACTGCACTGAGGAACATCTAGGCTTCAAAAACCCAAAGGAAGCCTGAAAATGATGTTTTTATTATTGGTGATAAAATAGCGGGCTTTTTCCCCATGCAGAAATTTTGTGCATGATTGCAAGCTTATACAACCGATAAGAGAATGATGTCTCACAATGATACATTAGCTCACATCCCTCAGTGTTTTAAAGATCAATGTTGGCTGCTCTCTTATTTACTACTTACAGATAGACACTTTGGTGTTTTATGCTGTCTTGCCCTCTAACAACACAGATCTCTTTTCACATTTTTCTTTCACCAGCAAGGTCTCCCAGGCCTTTTTTCTAAAGGCAAGTTTCATAAATAACAATCAATAATGGACAAGATCCTGTTTATAAGTCACTTGAAGAAACTCAGCCCATAAAGTTTCATGGGACCTCTGGGCTATATCTAAGGGTGCACAGTGTCTTTGAAAGGCTTCACTGTATAATCTTTGAAAGGTCATGGAGCAATCTGCAGTAACAGCAGAAAGGGAAATGTCACATCCATACTCAAAAAGTCCAAAAGGAGCATGGTGGGAAGTGCAGACCAGTCAGCTTCACTTGGATGCAAAATGGAGCAAGTCCTCTTTGAGCACATTTCTGGGCACATGAAGAACCAGAATTTGATGAGAAAGTCAGTGTGGGCTGCTGAAGGTGCATCATGCATGATCTTGTGATAAAACAGCAGAATTTGGGAATGAAACATGTAGATATAATTTATCACTATTAGCTTGGGATGTCATGCTGTAGGTATGTGGACAAAAAGGAGACAAAATTAGCTGGATCATTGTAGTAGTTGCTGGTTCATGTTTCATGTAGGAGATAGTTACAGGTTCCTCAGGGATCTGTGTTAAAATGTATGCTGTTTTAAAGACTGAATAAACTAAAGGAGTTAACAGTCACCAGGTTAATTTATCACTTCAACCAAGGAGCACCAGTTACACACTGGAGTACAAGATGGTCACTCAGACAAACCTGAGAGAAAACAATGAACAGACCAACAGGAAGTCCCTGAAATTCACCAAGGTCAAATGCAAAATAATGCACTTGAGATGGAATAATCATGTCTTCTGGTATTATACAGGCATGGGGCTCATCAGCCAGGAAGCAGCTCTGCAGCTCTGCAGTAAGGAAATACCAACCAGCAGTGTTTCTGGACAACAACTAAGACTACTTTTTTCTTGGGCTGTATGAACAACACTCAAGAATTCCTTTGCTCAGGATTTGTTAGTCCCTATGCCATTGCCAAATTCAGATTACAGTCTCCCAGCATGGCAATGATGCCATTGCAATGATGCTTGCAATTTAGAGGAGCTCAGGGACAGTCACTGGACAGTGGGACTGGAGCACCTATCTCCTATGAGGAGATGCTATGGAACGATGACTTGGAGCAGAGACAGCTTCAGAGCACCTGTGCCTCTGGGGAATGGATCAAGGGGATGGAACCTTCAGAGAGGTGCCTGCAGGCAGGAAGAGAGACAATAGATATGAATAAAAGTGGGGAAGATCTCAAGTGGATATCTGGAAAAAATCACTTTAAAAATAATGAAGTTTGAAGGCGGTTTCCAAGAGGAATGGCAGACTGTGCTTAAAGATTTCCAGGAATGGATGCACCCTGGTATCCTGAGTACGTTGATCTGAAATTTCAGTGCTGATCTTTATTTAAGCAAGAGACTTTCCGAAAGACAGTCTCTAATTCTCTGATTAAATAAATTTGTGGGGCGAAGAGGGTAGAAAGGAGGTCACTGAGTGGAAAAATTGTATGACAGGATATAGCATTCTGGGTTAGTGTTGGCTGATTTATTGATATATAATCAGCATACCATAAAATACAACAGTGTACATTAGGAGGGATTTCTGGAGTTCAAAGTTCAATCCTTAGCTCAAAGTATAACTAGATTAAGTTGTCTGGGATATTTTTGAGCAATAAAATTGATGCCAAATATGTATTTTATACTATGAAAACTGTACCCCTACCTACCAATGCTAAATAATTAATAAGAGTTTTGACTGCAGATTACGATAGTGAGTCATTGTGGCCCAGTTTTTATTTTGAGAACTATCATTTGCGGTCATAATGAGTCTGCATAGAATGCACCAAAATCAATTAATCAGTTATAACTTGGCCTTTGCCATGGATCAGACATAGCTATTAAAATGGCCAAACGCATACAGGGCTAAAGTGAAACTCATCATTGAAGGGTACCTTTCCTTTCTGCTCAGGAAATAAATGGCCTTTAGGGGACTATGGGAAAGATCTAGTCTAGGTGTCATGGAAAAGCCGGACAAAGGATCTGTTGAACAGCTACATTAAAAAAGCAAATACTTCCTAGAGAAAGGTGCAAGAAATCATGTTGTCAAGGTTATGCAAGAAAATGTTTTCAAAGATCAGAATTTCTTCTGTGGAATTCAATGCATGTTTACACTGCAGAGTAAAAAATTTGGGCTTTTCGAGGATATGAACTAGTGTCTTTATGGTGTTTAGCATGCCTTCTGAGCTAGTTTCTATGTATTTAACTATATGCTGCATTATATATTTTAAATTTAGCCTCACTTAGAATTGTTCTACTGAGATCAGACTAGTTTGCCTGGCTACCTTCCATCTCTGCCTTTTAGTTTTTTGTTATCCTGAAATATGTACAAGGGGTTAATCGAGACAGCATTGTGCAGCCCTACAGGAACTGATTGCTTGGGCTGCTTTAGAAACAATGTATGAAAGATTTCCCTAAAGGCTGTGGTTTTTCAGTTTGAAGCCTGGAAGAATAGAACTGCTGCTGTGAAGCGATGAGGACTGAATGAAAAGACAGTCTAGAAGTGCCACTCTCTCTTGAAACAACTTCTTATCCCACTCAGCTATTAAATTTTTCAGCTGCATGTGTCTGGAAATTACAGCATTGTCCTACTGTCTGATTTATCACTTATGAGGGAAACAGAGAAATTAGGATCATTATAAAAGTTGAGATATTTTAGTTTGGTTTTTTTAAGTTGGAGGTCTGACTCTCACTAGTACCATTTAAATCCTTTTCTGTTATCTAGTTTTGTATTTAGTTTGAGAAAAACAAGCAACCAACAAACAGAAAAACTCATGAAAAAAACCTCCCAACCAAAATGAAACATAGGTCTTTTGAAAAGTTACCTTGAAGACTAAAAATCCTAAATGTTTTGTGTGATTCACTAGCCAAAAATCAAACATTCTTGTCATTTATTTCTTCAACTTTATGTCTGCTTCTGTCCAGGACCTTATCATCTCTAAACATTAGAGACCTTGGATGCACACCAAGTCAATTTTTCCCTACCAAAGTATCAATTTCTAAGTGGTCATTTGCATCTTTGCCAAATATCAACAATTATATGTTAAAAAAATAGGGCAGATTACTTCAGTCTAGAAATTGCTAATGAAAGCAAGTTTTTCTAATCCTCACACAACAAAAGAGATTCTGACTAGCAATTTAAAAAATCATCTGATCCTGAAGATTGATGTACAGTCCAAATTGATTATTTTGCCTTTCCCTAATATCTCTCCAAGCTCAGCTCAATAACAAACTTGGGAGTTGAAGTCCTAGTTTAATGTAAACAATATCTTCTCTTGCACTTCTCTAAAGCATAAGTAATATTGCCAATGATTTATGCCAAATTTATTGATGGGGTATGGTGATAGGATCGAACCAATAGTGATTACCAGCCTGGTTTACACTGATAACAGCATGAAGAGCGCAAGTCAGAAAAGAGGAAAAGAAAGAGCAGTAGAGGGCAAGGGAGTAAGCCTGCCTGGGAAGGTATAAAAGAAGAAGTGCAAAGATAGGACAATAAAGGAGTAATTGCAGAAGTCTGCGAAGTCAGTAGGATGTTTGAGGTCTATTGTTTTAAGAGAACTTCAGAACGTGTTTGAAGAGGTTTTGGCATTTCTTATGACTGCAAGACTTGCAGGTCTACTTAGTGTGCTTAGGTTATTGTGCTTTTCATAGCTATGTCTTGTAGGTCAGGCAATAGATTATCAGGTTTTTAAAATCTCCTACAAATGCTTCAAGGTCTACAGGTATCGTGATTTTCCCCTTTTTTATAGAGTGACAAAAGAGTCATGTCTCACATTTGTTTCATGTCAGGGAATTCTGGGGAATTTCAAAAATATGTTTTAATATGGGAGTGAAAATTATGTGTTACAATGAACATATTTAGTTTTATCAGACCTTTTTTTAAGAAAAAAAAGTTAGATTTCTAATATCACAGTCCTAAATGTTGTGGATCACCACAAAAATCTGACATTTAGCCTGCACATTTTCATTGGCAAGAAATTTGCAGCAAGTTATCCTCTTTTTAAAGTCTCTGGATGTGTTTGGAGGGGAGCAGTTATGCATTCAGCCTCAAAAATAAGTATCTCTATTGTTACTAGAGGTAAGGCAGGAGATATTTATTAGCAAAAGCAACGGACAAAAATTAAAACCATGTCTTCTCTGTGACCTGGTAAGGGGAAGTCTGACATGAAGATGTCATTGACCTAATTAATTTCCTCTGGTGTATTTGGCAAAATTTTCCTGCTTTTCCTTTTGGAGGAGCTGTCCACTGCCCACAGGTAGAAGTACCACACACACACACGCACAAGGGAACCTCCAAAGTTCCTTTAGCACCTATGTGGTATGAATAACAGGCTTCTGTTTCTTCAGCCTTTCCTCTGTGTTCACTAATAATGCTGGATCTGCTGAGCTGAGTAGTCTGCTCTCCTGCTGCCACTTATTTCCAGCATTCTGCTCACCACTGCAACAGCAGTTTCAAGTCTGTGATGTTTCTGCTGTGGTTTTCCTTGCTTTCTGAACAGGACAGAGAAAGAAGCTCATTAAGATCAAGATGCAACACATCAGAAGGCAAAAGCACTTACCATATCTCTTTGTACTTTTATAAGCGATGATAACTCCTAGAGGTAAAGAATCTAGATAAAGTTTATATTGTTGCAAAAATGCAGTCCAGCTTTCTCTTCCTTTTTCTTCCCTCATAGTCAGATCAGGTGAACTTCTCCACTCTCATACATGCAATATGTTGAATGTAGAAAGAAAAATGTCCTCTTCAGAAGAATTTAGAATTAGAATGAAAATAAGTCTGCCATCATTGTGTCATCCATCATCAATGTGCCCTTGGCAATTTTGTTTAGTCATATGTCAAAACTAAGTGAACCAGAAGCAAACTGAGCTGAACAAATAATAAACTGGAATGAGAATGACAAAACAAAATAAAGGAAAAAAACCCAAACAAACAATCCAACCTAAAAAGCTCAAAAAAACTTGTTCCAGTCTTCTTTTTCCACAATAAATTGTTCTGGTGTCACTCTATTGTTTATAATCTGATTGTTTTTCTAGTCACTTCTTTTAACTCTTCTTGAAAATGTCTTCATCACAGCATCATCTCTAGTTTCACTTTAGTAGTAGTTAACATAGGAGATTATAGATACAATGAAATTACCCACAAGAATCAATACTGTATCTGACCTTTCAGGATCTTATCATGTGTAATTAAAAGTTGGATCAACTGAAATGTTTCTTCTCCCTCACTCTACATGAGTACCTGGAGAGGTTTGAGAGTACAAAAGACATATTTTTAAAAGGCACGGTTATTTTTTTATTTCCTGCATTACTAGACTTCTTGTGGAGAGGAAACTGAAAAGGGAAATCTCTGAATCACTCACCATTTTGTCTAATAGTTCTAGATTTCCAGAGAATCTTTTTCCTTCTTGTGCTGATCTTGAAAGGTGATCTTGGGAATCATATCACCAGAGCTCTCTAGTCATACATGATATTAAATATATTCACCCCTTTATAGAAAGTTTCATGCACTCCTCTTGCTATTCCTTCTTTGCTGCTGCCTCCAGCTGTTAACATCAATTCTGTTTTGTTGAAGAATACCATTACAATTTCTTCTCATATACTCACAACTATGTCTAATACCACCAGATTGGTCCTTGTTTAGGAGTGAGGGCCTTCAGGCTCTTTCATAGTGCCAGAGAAAATCCTCCTAGGGAGACAAAAAATGCTAGCCCTATCCTTTCCTAATAGAGAGTGACCTATTTTCCAGGGTACAGTCTAACCCCCCTCCACTGACCACAGAAAATCAGGTAGGGCTGCAACCCTGTCTTGCAATGATCTGAAAAGAGGAGCAGTCTTCCAGCTCTGGAGCCATCATGGCTCTGGTTAACTACTGTGTGTGGTTCTCTTTGTGGTCCTTAATTAATAAGTGGGGTATTTTGATGACCAAGACTCTTCTGAGAAGGTTTAAGTTTGGAAAAGGCAGACATTTCACCCTGGCTTTTCTGTGACAAAGTCTGTTGGTGTTTGCTGCTGAAACGTTGGATAGAACACATAGAGCTTTAAACCAGTGATGATGGCAGGAGGTGGGAATTCAGTGAGCAGACTGAAAGGCAGTCATGCTGAAATCTCTCACTAGCTCCTCACACCTAATAGAGTAACATCTGATTTTGTGTGTGTGTGCATTTCTCTCCTGAGGATGTTCAGATGGCTAAAGAGTGGTCTTTTTTTCATATGATTATTGGTACTTGCATCCCACTTCACTGACTCCTTATGTATTCTTTTGTTAGTGAATGAACAAAATAAATATCTGAGTTAAGAAAAGTCCTTAAAAGCAGTAACTGAAAAATTCAAGTATTGGCATGAAAAGTGCAGGAAGCGCATCATGTGTGAAATCTCTTTCAGTCAAAGTAATGGAAGATTGAGAATCTTGTTTTAGCCCCTGTTCTGACAGAGAAACCATAGCAATCTGAATACACCAAGGATTTCCCTAGGCCCAAGGGAAAAAGGTGTTCTGTAGATTTTCACCTATACTATTTTTATTTCAAATTCTTTGGAAAAAAGGCTGACATTTACCACATGTCCACATACTACTTAGAACAACTGGATACTGGTCTATATTTGCCTGTAGACATTCCCAGCATTTCAAGTGTTTCCACTTTTTTGTTATTATTTTAATGCTATGAATTCCCTTAAGGGAATTTATATTGTTCTAGTGTTTCTCTTTCCTATTATGTCTCATTCTTAATCCCCTTGAGTTTCACTCCCATAAGCAGCACATTCAAAGCCACAAATAATTACACCTGATAATTATATCCTCTTTTGCCTATTGTTTTCCTGTTTGCTCATTTATTTATTTATTTATTTTAAGACTGTGTGATTGTGTCAAAGAAACTATTAGCTAGAAGTCCATGACTGTTAGCAGGAGATATGTACCTACCCTTCTCTGCAATAAAGGAAAACAATTTATCTCTATTAACTGTTGCCTAGTGACTTTTATGTTGTACCTCACAGCACTCTGGAGCCAGCAAGTAAATAGATTTACATAAAATACAAATTTATATAAAATTTATATAAAATTACAAGTAAATAGATTCCTGTGTCAGGTTACAGGATTCTTAGTTTTCTCTGTCTGAAGATGGAAAATAGGAAATAGGAAACTATAATTTGGCCAATGAGCCTTTAATCATACGTGGTCTTTGCATAGCAATTACCTTTCTCTCCAAATATACAAAGTAATCCCCATAATGATAACACATTCTCTGTGAAGTGATATATTTGTTTCATGGAGACTTTTAAGCAGCAGCACACCTGCTTTGCCTCTGGAGCACCAGATGGGACTGAGCCTGGCATCAGTAGCTGACTCAAGAGTTTCTGGTGTGGTACTTCCAGCTGCTGGGTTAACACAAACTTTGAGGAAGGGGGTAGGCATCTGCTGGGATTAGTCCCTTGCGACAGATCATACAAGGTAATCTGCCCATCCATGGTCTGGCATGTTTTTCAGTTTTATAGAGTGAATTTGTAGACTTCAGAGCAGCCTAGCAGCAAAATAAAAGAATAATACATGAAATCTAAAAGCTGAAATCTGTTCCTCAGGTGTTAGGAACATTTCTGTACCCTAGAGATGCCATGTTTCAGATTAATAAACACAGATGAGTGCTTATTTATCATCAACAAGGCCTTAGGGATGGTGCTTGCACTTCTAGCCAGTCTGGTTTTAACCAGGTACCTGGTGTGAGACAACCTGGCCCATGCAGGGGACATGGGACTTCATGTGAGTCCACTTGCACTGGTGAGGCAGGGCTGCTTCTGCTGCATCTCTGCAGGATGTAAAGGGCAAAACATGGGCTAAATTTTTTCAGAGCCTTGCTTAGCTGCTAAAACTAACTCCTAATATTCAGAAACAGGACACATTCTGCAAGTCTATCTTCCTTGAACAAATACAGAAATTCTTTCAGGATTTTTCTAAGACAAAATTTCCCAGAAATTGTCTTGCAAGAACAGAAGCTAGTAGTATTGATGGGATCACCTTCTGCAATGTTTGATTTCCTTGCTGTATTATATTACTTTTCAGTCATTCAGAATGATCATGTACACAATTTTAACTGCTTGCCAAATACAGAGGGAAGCTATTACTTAAAACTATTACAAGAAACAAGTGGTGATTATTTCCCACCCTGCTTATCTCCAATTTTCACAGGTTATCACAGGCCACCAGATAATTCAAACTCCATGGTACTTACAAGGAGATTAATATCCCACTTTCATTACACACGTGCAATTACTTCTTTAGCAGGATTGTGTATTATTTCTTATACATATATACTTCCTAATAGCATGCTTACTCCAAATGAAAAGCCATCACTTACCAGATTAATAATGTTGGTAATGAAGTATAATTCATAATTTATTGATGATTATATTGTTTGGGTAGGTAGGACAAATTAGCCAAAGATGTGGAACAATACTGGTAAGTTACAGCCTGTTAAGGCTTCATGTGAATTCCCTCATTCAGAAGGAAAGAAACTATCACTAGCCTATTCCCTGAGAGGTTTCATTCAGCTTCAGTGGACTGAAGCATGTGACTTCTAAATTAAAACACCTACACAGGGATTCAGTAAGTACCTTGCAGTGGGATTAACCTCTGGTGAAATAAAACATTAATTTCACTCTTTTCTTGAGACTCTCCATATAGAAAAACTGTCTTCTAATTGTAGATAAAACCAAATACAAACAACAAATTTAGGCTTTCAAATAACTGATGGCATAAATGTGGTCTAACCCTGTCAGTCAGCAAAATGACAAGGTATCCCAGTCCTCCATTTCTAAATTTTCTAAAGTTTAAGTTTCCACAGAAAATATAACTCAGAAAAGAGTGCTTTGCATTGCTTAAAATTATTAAGTTAAATTAAGCTGAAACCATTTGGAAATTATTTTGTCACTTTTTGTGTATCCATGTGGAATGAAGCTATGAATGGTGGCAGAGACTTGATCTCTTGAACACACATGAGAAACAAGATAAAAATCTCAAAACCATAGGAATACAGACAAAAACGCACAAGTTCTCTGACTTATAAAAGCGCTAGGGCATAAGTGAAATATTGCATCACAATTTAAAATATAAACTAGAAGCAATGCAAGTAGAAAGTATAATGAATATCACTGACTCAGTGACTGAGGTATGAAGCTTCAGAAATTTATGTAGATTGTTAAAGCTTCCAGTCAATTAAAAATCTGCACATTCTGAAGTAAAGTCTACCAGGAAAATTAATAGGTGTGAACTTATTGACAGGAGTTGCTTTTGAAAGTAACTACAATCCAGGCTGAATAAAAAAAATAAGTGCTCTTTCTAGCAAGATGCAGTGCAGTTGTTCCTCAGACCCCTTGTCCATGTGTGGTCCTTTGGCATTTGTTTAGAGAAGATAATTTCTGTGATTTCACGAGTGCAAATAAAAAAGGTGTCTATGCATATATATAAGTGAAGTATCTGAAGTCAGAACTCTAAAACAACAGAAACTTTCTTGTGTCACCCAGATGCATACTATAGCAAAAATAAAACATATTAAAAAACAACTCAGAAAAAAAACCAAAACAAACAAAACCCTGTGCAAAATAACATACTTTATACCTGGTCTTTCTATTAACACATAAAATCAAGCCAAAAGATTCTGCATCTAAACTAACAAAACAGGATTACTTTTGCCTCACTTGCTTAGTAATGTATAGTGCTGGGATATCCCAGGGTGCTTTTTTCCATTGTAAAGAACTTTGACAATATGTATGCTTTCAGATTGATTAAGCTGTGAGATACTAGAAGCACCATGTTTCATGAAGTGATCAGGTGACATGAAGAATCATTTGTCATTTTAAGAACAGCTTGTTCTATTTCAGTTGCTAATGTTGTTGAGTTTATATGGGCAGTACAGTACTTCAACTTTGTTTTGGTAAATCAGAGATATGTTTTGGGCAGCTCCATCTCCTACATATATAATTTTTTTTTTTTTTTTTTTTGGTTGTATGTTTTTTAGTTTAGGGTGATTTTTTTCAATTTAAGACTATTAGATTTGAAGGTGAACTATCTCATAAAATTGTGAACCTACTAGTCTCATTCAGAGCAGATGAAACCCAAGATATGGATTTTGTGAGTATTCCAGCAAAAATGCAGTTAATTTGTCAAAAGCCCTTTACAATGCCACATCCAGAAATTACTAACTATGGGAGTCCAAGCAGGAATCTGCAATTATTTGCATACAACTCTGCTATCCTAGCCTGTTCAGAAAGCCAGGGAAAATAATGAGCCATTGGCAGACCATAAGACCGTGTGGTCTGTGGCAGAAATGCCAGTACATCCATTTTATACACCTGCTCCAGCTATGAAAACACTCACCATGTATTGTATATCTCTCCACAGATGTTTCAAGAAGCCTGTAGTTCATTTTGGTGCAAACAAATTTGCACCATCAGTTGACCATATTGAACTTGAGTACAGTCAGTTATTTTTGCAGAGCCAGCACCACTCCATGTGGAGATTCTCTGCCCAGCTGGGGCCAATCTAGTGGCAGAAGCAATAGGTTAGAACCCTGTAACATCACTGACATGATAAACAGTGTTTAGATGTCCCCTCCAGCACAGATGCTCTGCTTCCACAGAACTGGAGAGGGACTTCCATGTGGCATCTACCAGCCATATATGAAATCATCTTGCCTATAATTAGCTGGGTAATTTCTGTGCCAAATTCCATCTTTCAGGCACCACCTGAGTGCAATTCCCAGAGCCTTATAGTTCATGCAGTCATGAATGAAAGCAGGAAACCTGATAGCCCAAAGAGGTAAATCCTCTATCCCTGAAGCAAGGCTCAGCTAGAAGTTTAGGGCACTGTCAACGCCATCAATTCAACTCTGCATTGTTGTTGGAACAAGGTATCACATACTTCCTGGCACCTCTGTGATGCTCTTTGTCCTGCTGGCTTGTAACTTTTCAAATAATGAGCTTTAGTAACACTTACCCCTTCACAAAGCAAGCTCCACCTAACCTCTGACAATGCCTTTATCTGATGGTAACGTTTTCCTGCACAATTAATAGGAAGAGGTAAGAAATGCAGAATTATGAGCTAAAAAATATGTGAAAATTCAAGTTGCTGTAGTTAAGAGGAATAGCTGCATGTGGTTTGCTTCAAATTTCTATGTATATTAATTTTCAGTTTACTCTGTTGTAAAGAAATCAACAAATGGAAAATTCAAATGTAACTCCACAGCTCTGATTTATGGCCAGTTTTCAAGTCTCTGTTACCAAGCTTATCAGTATACCTATCTAAATGCTTCCTTTAATTATGATAGTATTTGCATTTCAGAACTATCCAAGATTATAGTGATTGTTCTGGTGACTTAGGCCTATATCATGCTTAAAATTCATAATCTTGGAGGTGATTGGACAGAAGTATGAAAGAATGAACATTCCAGTCAAGACTTCATGAAAAGAAAAAGCTTGTAATTTTAAAATTACATTGATGTGCTTTCTTTACTTTATGTATCTGACAAGAAGACCAAGCAGGTACAGCATAGCCACATTAAAAAATAAGACCTAGTTGCACTTTTAAAACCTAATTAAAACCTAACACTCTACACCTCATAATACTGTAATATTGTTAGAAGTTAATATTGACATGTGTAAAAGAATGTATTTCGCTTGAAGCTGTCAGTCAAAACTATAAAAACAGACGTGCTACTATTGTTTTAACTGTGAAAAAGTTCTCCAAATTTTCTTTGTTTAATTTTTGGATAATGAGTCGAGTCCCTTGAAATTTGGACATTTATGCTACTGATCCTATATATTTAGTTTTCTTTTAGTAAGGGTTGGACTTCCTGCCTGTGAAATATGGTAAACTAAAATTCTAAAACAATGCTGTAACTTTGTCTCTTTTAGTAAAAATATTTGCAGATCTTTTTCCTGTGTGAAAATTTGAATGGAACTTAAACTAAGAAATTTATATTTTTTATATGTACTGCAGTGAGGAATTTCTTCCCTCCTTCAAAAAACCTCAAAAATAATAAAAACAAAACAAAATGAAATGTTTTCTACTTTACAATCAAATACCAGAATTAAAAGAATCAAGCTTTATGTGTGATTGTATTATACTGTGCTCATAATTAACCTGAAGAATAAAATACAGTTTAGGTGATCTCTACAAAGAGGTCATGTGCTTCAGAAATGAAGGCATCTGTATTGGCATTTTGACCATCAGCAATGTAAAAGTCAGTCTAATAAACAACAATCTATAAAATATTTTCTTTTTATGTTCAAAGAGGATTAAACCCTAAAATGAATACAGCTTCTGTCCTCTATATTAAGTTACCCTCAGGTACTGAAGATCTCACTGGGAAGAACCATATCACACAAATGTGTATTTAATAACCTCTCTGAAGCCTAGTACGAAAAAAGTTTTCATCATCAGAGCTGATTGTCCACTTGCGTACAGAATTCTGTAACTTAGCACTGCATGTAATAAATACAATGAGCCTTGAATCTTGAGGGCAGTACCAGAAATAAACTCCTTTTGACACAGTTTCACTGACAAATTGAGGCTAAACTGGGTCTGTTGGAGGAGCAACCAAACTACAAGGAGATGAATTATCTATTAACAGGCTTACATGAAAAACTGCTTGGGGCAGAAAATTAAATACAGTGTAATATATATGATATGACAACAATTCATAACAGAAACTGAAAGGCTGATAAGTATTGTTGCATTGGCATTTAGCACTTTCCATGATATAAATACTACTAATTGATTTGGATTTGATATGGTCATTAGCATGCAGCCTAATTCTCCTTTTGCATCACTATTAATCAGGACTAAATCTAGTTGAGTCAGATCTTCACTCAGTATTTCTAGGCTCCCAAATATCAAATTAAAAATGGTGGAAAAATTAATGGAAGAAAAAAAAGGCAAACTTCATTTCTGTTACTGGAGCTTTTTCCCTTAAGAACATGAAATGTGTGAAAAACCCCTTACATATGAACGCTTCAAGTGAAGGGATAGACACGTGTTGTTGAAAACAGAAGTGCTTCTGCAGAATCTGACATGGACTGCACTACAGTTCTGCAGCAAAGATTGTAATTTTAATGCCACATGTTTCTTTTCCCTGTATGAGGAAAGGCTGAGAGATTTGGAACTGTCCACTCTGGATAAGAGAAGGCTTTGGGGTGACCTTCTGCACCCTCCCAGTACCTGAAGGGAGCCTACAAAAAAATTAGAGAGTGACTATTTACAAGAGCATGTAATGACAGAACAAGGGGAAATTGCTCCAAACTGAAAGCCAGCACGTTTATATTATGCAGAAATTCTTTATTGTAAGGGTGGAGAGGTACCGGAACACGTTGCACAGAGAAGCTGTGGTTGCCCCATCCCTGGGACAGCCACAGTGTACCACCAGTTCTGAGAAACCTGCTCAAGTCCTTGATCATGGCAGGGGGCTTGGATGATCTAGATGATTTTTAAGATAACATCCAATTCAAACCATTCTATGACTCTGTGATTCTTATGTCACTAGAAATCACAGTGGAAAAATGCTTGAATTTGATATGATGTGGTTTAAGGAGCAATCAGTATCAAATTAGTATATAATTACCTTCAAGTTTTTCTCATTTGATATGAGTCTAGATTTTGCTTTTCAAAATGTATAATTGTTTCCCAAACTTAGAAGAGTGAGCAATATACATGAAGGGCAAGATTTGATTTCCATGTGACTAATGGAGTTGGCTGCTATTTTAAGCAGAAACTTGTTAGATTGATATTGTGTGGGGCAGAGGGAGGTTGTGAAAATTAACATAAATATGATAAATAACTACCATTAGATATCAGAGATAACGGATCATTTGAATAAATAAAATAGATTAATTTTGTGAGGCTTCAGGCCATGTGCAGAATGGACATACTGGCTTTGAAAGTGTGGTTATGTTGATTCTGCATTTTTCCTAAGTTGCGGAGAAATGCTTGTAAAACAAACTAGTTTCTATTGTTACAAAACAAATATCTCCCAAGAAGGGAATGATAGAAGAGACATGTCCCTATGAGAATAGGCATCTGTTTCCCATTGTTTTGGATCAGTTGGTCTTTGTTCTACTGGTAATAACATAGGTATTGCCAGAACCTGCTACCATCACACACCATGTAGGATTTTACATGAGGAATTCTGTTGATGCTCATTGTGAGTGAGGATCAGTAGCAGAATACAGATGTGATTAACACATGAGGCAAAATCTAGAGGAGAGGAGGGTGTGGGAAGACTTAATAAACCCATAAAGTGTATAATTTTAAACATGTACACGGTTTAGGGATTTTAGAAATAATGATTTCAGCATCTTGGTAAAGACTGCTGAATGCTCCAAGTTATGCATCCTGAGCTTCCTTTGATAGCCAGAAAGCAAATATACCAGAAAAAATTATAAATAATACTACAAAAACAAGTCTCTCATGATAATCTAATACAACTGTTTTTAAACTTTCTCTTCCCTTTTTTCTTCGCTAAGTTTCAACCTTTTCAGCAACTAGAAGTTCACAAAAAGACATATCATCTCAGTATATCTTTGTTTACTATACAGCATAATTTCAAAGTCGCAGAATGCAGTTTTACTTAGGGAAAATGCCTGTGATTTGGTGGTTTGTGGTTTTTTTATTATTTTATGCCATCTTCCAACAGATTTTTTCTGTCTTTGACACACTGATGCAAGCAGTGTTTTGATTTTCCACTTCTATCAACAAGCTGTTTTCTTTCTCACTGTTGAACATATTGTTTATATTCCAACAGTTGCCTGATAGGAGGGCAGCCAGAGATATATTATGGTTCTAGTCCTATAGGAGGCTTTTACTAGCTTTTAGTAGAGAGCCCTGGATATCTGTAAATTTCCCATGGGACAGATTGTTTGCATAGTCTGGAATTGCATTAACATTCAGTTTTCCTGGCCAGCTTGCAGCTTGTCTGCTGTGTGTTTAGTTTGACCTTGAATCCCTGTAGGACTGCTTGGCTCTGGTCCTGTGAAACAAAGTAGGGATGGCTGATGTCTGCAGCAGATTTCAAAGTATCTGGATGAGTCTGGTGAATGGGATAAAGAAGCAGTGTGGAATCATGCTCCGCTTCTCTCTCTCTCCCCTTCCTAAGTTTTCTTGTATTACAGAGCTAAGAAATGCTTTGGTTCTGTGCAGCTCATTTTCACTGGTGTTTGTGAGTTGGTAGTCATGTTGCAGTGTAGTTGTGAAGCACGGCTTCTTGACCACCCATGCTGCTTTCACCTTTACTCCTAGAGACACTGTGAAACTCTCAGCAGGAGACTGGGGAATGGGAAGATAGAGTCAATTGGTGTTGAGGACCTTCTAATATCTGGGCATGATTAGCTTGGGGCTCCCCACATGGGACTTTTCCAACACACAGCTGCTGTCACCTGCAGCCACCTGTGTGTAACACTTCTGCCTTATACTCTTCAGCCTGAGCACCCTTTCCAGACCTGAGGGGCTGGTGAGTTAACTG
This sequence comes from Poecile atricapillus, assembly GCF_030490865.1. Classification (NCBI taxonomy): domain Eukaryota; kingdom Metazoa; phylum Chordata; class Aves; order Passeriformes; family Paridae; genus Poecile; species Poecile atricapillus. The sequence goes on along the minus strand of NC_081289.1, from coordinate 96,377,575 downwards.
AGCTACTGCTGCAGCACAATGCTCATTTCCAAGTCATGGTCTCTGGGCCTACAAAAGGATTTTCTATAGGGATTGATTATGCAGAAGTTCATAATTTATTGGTTTATTATGTAGAAGTTCATTGATTATGCTGAATTGAGTCTTCTACTGTCTCATATCCATTTAACCTCGAGCTTTGATGTGCATCTCTTTCATGGTGTTCTCACCTATCAGACCCTATCAACTCTTTCCTCCTTCTACACTGCTATTCCTACTGTCTACTCAGAAAAAAATCTGTAAGCTTATGATGTAGATGCCTGGCCAGACATGGCTTCAGAGTGCTTGGATATTTTATGTCATACATAGAAGTGATTAATCTTCACTGTCATCTGCAGGTAGCATCTGATGGTATGTACTTTGCTTTTCTGCATCCAGCAGCCTGTCACCTGCGCAGTCACTGTTTTTCCTAATGAGCAACAGAACCTACAGCTAGAATGTGCAGACACACAGGTGCCTATAGAAGGGAGGAAAGTTAAACAGAAGGGTTTTCATTTTAGTGAACTGCATAATCTGCAAAGCGCAGTGATGTGTTACCACATGCAGTCCTTAAAGGTCTTTTCAAGCAATGCTCTGTTATAAGGACTCAGGAGTATCTGAGTAGCAAAGGGGGACTTGGCTGATTGCTGGAAAAAAAAAAACAGCAAGACATGGGTTAAGCTTTGCCCTATGAATGCAGATGACCTTTATATTATTCATCTATTTAATTGCTTTTTTGCCGGTATTAGTGTTGTGTTGACTATCTTTTACCTCCTTGTTGTTTAGTTTGGCTTTTGTATTTCCAGTTAAAAAAAAAGTGTCTTGAGGCAAGGGATGTGTTCAGGAAGACATCTCAGTTTCCAGTGGGTTTACACACTAAGATTGTAAAAGTAATTTACAAAGGTGAACCAAGGAGAAATTAGAAAAGGGGATATACTTGGGCTCTACTTTACTCTCTGATTGACTTTGTTACTGTCCCCCATGAAGACCAATACACTTGGATTGGTAGTGCCCTGGCTGTTGGCTCTTCATAGAGTGGTTCTGCTCCAAAAGATGTTTCCTTCTATAGTGGGTGTTGACTGTCCTGGGTCCACAACTTCCTTGGCCCAGTCCATACAATCTGGGGGAACAGAGGATGTCAATCATGCATTTCTGTAAGAGAGTGGCATGCAAGAAATCACCTGCTGCTCATTTGTAGGAGTAATTTTTAAAAAAAGTCCTACAAACTGTAAAGAAGGTCAACAGATATCTTTTAGTGCTAGCTTTCACAGTCTATCTCACACAATCAACTATTTCCTCTCAATCAAAAAACAAAGTTTTACTTTGGAGGTTGAAATGTCAGATCATTCTAGGAATGTTTCTTTTTCAGTGTGAGATTGGTTGTTAATTGGAGAAATGCAATTGTTATGGGCAATTAAGTGCTATCTCTTGATCTTTCTTTTTCCCCAAACAACCAGTACTTTCATTTTGGCCCACCTGGCTATTATCTCTCTTTCCATTACACAAGAATGTGGTAATGGTGGCATGAGACATGCAACAAAAATCTAGAAAAGCACAGACAGATGTTTTGAGTGTATAAGTACTAGAAAACATAAGTTTATGGACGATACAAGTTCAATGAAGTATTCTGTTACACAACTCTTATTTGAAATTTTCATTAATTAGTTGAAGCTACTACCATTGTTCTCTCTTTGAGGACTTTTTTTTCTTGAAATTCTTAAAAATATATTTGGAGACAGTCAAATATTCAATGTTGAACTCTTTAGATTGCTGCTTGGATTACATAATGCAGTTTGAGTTACTTTGAAATTAGTATTTTGATGCATGAAAATTAGAAAATATTAAAAGAGCTTAATTTTTCATTTGTGTCTCTGAATAAAAGCAACATGCAGTATTATCTTTGTATAACTGTAAAGGAAATAATTGGACATTTGCCAGTAAACAAAAGGGAACAAACCCTTTTTTATTTTTTATTATTTTTATTTTTTATTTTATTGTCATTTTGCAATGCCCAGAAGATATTTTTTACCTGTAATAGCTATGATGTATTTTAAATTTAAAATAACTAAATGGAAGTTGACCTATGCAGAATTTGGAAATGCTTTTGTATTACATCTTTTGCAATACCTAAATAAATTCATGATTTATCAATGCACCTTCCTACAAATGATTTGCAACTTCTACTCCTAATAAGGTTATTTTTACACTTAATGGTGAAAGTGTTATATCAAAAAAAAGGACTGCTGATTCCTTCTTCTCCTTCTCCTTCTCCTTCTCCTTCTCCTTCTCCTTCTCCTTCTCCTTCTCCTTCTCCTTCTCCTTCTCCTTCTCCTTCTCCTTCTCCTTCTCCTTCTCCTTCTCCTTCTCCTTCTCCTTCTCCTTCTCCTTCCCCTTCCCCTTCCCCTTCCCCTTCCCCTTCCCCTTCCCCTTCCCCTTCCCCTTCCCCTTCCCCTTCCCCTTCCCCTTCCCCTTCTCCTTCTCCTTCTCCTTCTCCTTCTCCTTCTCCTTCTCCTTCTCCTTCTCCTTCTCCTTCTCCTTCTCCTTCCTCTCCTTCTTCTCCTCTTCCTCCTCCTCCTTCTCCTCTGGGAAGTAGCACTTACTGCTCCAGATAAGAAAATACAGAAAATGTGTGCTCTAAACATAAAAGAATTTTCTGTCCTATTTAGTAAATAGAGGGTACTCTCTTTTAAGTGTTGAACAGCTTTCTTGGGCTGGGTTTCTCTGTCTAACTTAAGTTTCATCCTGTCACCACAACTGTTCTACTTTTATTTGTTAGAGGATATGATGCAATTAGCCAGCTCAACAGTGATAGGCACTCCTGTTAGGTCTTCCCATGGTTTGTGTAGTACTGAAAGAACTAAGTTTTGAGTCTGATCAGATATTCGGCTAATTCCCTGGTAAAATGCTGAAGGAGATTGTGTCAAAATCTTTACTAAAGTCCAGGTGAAAAACATCCACACAGCTTTTCCCTCATCCACTAAACAGGTCACCTTGTTGTGGAAGGAGATCAGGTTGGTTAAGCTGTACCTGGCCTTTCCTAAACCTCTGCTGACTGGACCTGATACCATGATTGATCTGTATGTGCTGCATGCACACTCTGTAAATTAAATCATCCAGCTCATTAATTTTCAACCAAGTCCTTCATCCATCAAATCCATTTCTCTTCATTTTAGAGGTAAGAATGTTGTGTGAGGCAGTATCAAATGCACTGAACAAGCATAAGCAGATGACATCAGTCACTCTTTCCTTTTCCACAAATGCTGTAATACACCACTGAACAACATGAAATTTGTGAGGCATGATTTGTCCTAAGTGAAGCCACATTGGCTGTCACAAATAACCTTTCAGTTTTCCATGTGCCTTGGAATAGTTACCAAAAAGATCTTCTCCATGATCTTGCCAGGCACAGATTTCATATTCACTGGCCTGCAGTTCCTGAAGTTTACCTTTTTCTCCTTTTAAAAATGGTGGGCACATTTTTCAATCACTGGAAAGTACACTAGAACACCACACTGGTATTATGGATAAGGGCTTAACAACTTCTTCCACCAGTTCCTTCAGAACCCTCAGATGCATCTCATCAGGTCCCACAGATTTGAGCATATTGATGCTCCCAAGATGTTTCAAAATTGATCATCCCTTCCTTTGGATTTTGTGAATTCTGTTGTGTGGCCAGGTTTCTTGCTAGTGAATACTGAGGCAAAAAATTTTGAATACCTCACCCTTCTCCATGTCAGTTGTAGCTGAATTCCCCATTTCACTCCTCAAGGCAGTGGTACAGTTTCCTTCATCCTCTTCTGTTACTCTATGTGGCTGAAAAAATTCTTATTATATTTCACATCCCTAGGCAAGCTTGGTTCCATCTGTGCGTTGAATTTTCTGATCCTGTCCTTGTGCTCTCAGACCACATCCCTATCAATTCTCCAGAATGCCTAGCCCTATTTCCAATGCTTTCCACTTTGTTTTGTGTTTTGATTTGGATCAGAGGTCTTTAGTTAACCATAGTGACCTCCTCCTTTCTTCCCTGCCTGACTTCTACCTCTAATCCCACCTCTCTGATAAATTCTGCAACAGTTTTTCTACTAAATAATAGGTTCAGCTGTGCCTCTCCTCTGGCTGGGTTTTCAAACACTCGTACTAGGAAGTTCTCCTTCTTGCATTCCTCTACATTCTTGGACATCTTGATGTTACTTGTTGCACTTTTCTAGCAGATGTCGTGGTGGCTGAAGATCCCTATCAGGATGAGATCCTGTGACTATGATGCTATCTGCAGCTGAAGAAAGACCTTTTTATCAGTCTCCTTATCTTGATCAGGTGGCCTTTACTGAGCACCTACCTGAAAGTTATCCTTGTTTTCTTGGTCTCTAATTTTCACCCATCAGTTTTCAACCTGCCCATTGGTGCTCTTCGGAGAGCAACAGCTCTGAGCAGACACCCCCATTTTTGACACAAAGAGCAGCTCCCCCACCTCTCCTTCTTTGTGTGTCTCTTCAAAATATTTTATAGCTGTCAGACAAAGCATGGGGTCTTCATTCTACACCCTGTATCTGTCTTCCAGCTCAGGGGACTAGGCATCCCCAGAACAGTTCTTACTGTTAAAGACGGAAGCGAAGAAGTCCTTAAGTACCTCTTAATTTTCCTTATTCTTTGTCATTTTGTTTCCCTCTGTATCCAATACTGGATGGAGATTCTCTTAATTTTCCTTTTGTTCTTAATATATTTATACAAACATTTCTTATTTTCTTTTATGGCCATAGTCAGATTGAGTTCTAGCTGGGTTTTGGCCCTTCTAATTTTCTCTATGAATAACTCCACAACATGGTTATAATTTTCCTGGGTTGTCTGCCCCTTCTTCCAAAGGTCACAAAGTCTCCTTTTTTCCCTGCATTCCCTGCCAAAGTTCTCTGTTCTGTCAGGCTTCCTCACCAGCTCTTCTTCCAGCACATGGGGACAGCCTGCTCCTGTGCTTATATGGATTCCTTCTTTAAGATTGTCCAGCCTTTCTGGACTCCATAGCCCTTCAGGACAGACTGCCAGAGAACTCTGTTAACCGTGCTCTTAAAAAGGATGAAGTGTGACCTTCAGGAATCCATAAAACTTTAATAAAACCATCACAGGTACAGAAATTGTTTTGTCAGCTGTCCTGCATTGATCATCCCTAAAGGTAGCAATGGGTACAAATCCATAGATCTGTCTGTCACTCTTAACTTCATTTTTTTTTATACTTTCTTATTCATTGCCTGTATTATGTGCATTTCTCTCAGGTTTTAATACATTAATACATCAATACATTTATTTTCAACAAAAGGGCTAATTCCCAAGGTTTTTCTCTTACCTTGTACAAGTTTCGTGACGATGAAGCAAAGAAGAAATTTTGTTGTCTATAGAAGAACTATTTTTATGCATAGTAATAACAACAATAATTGAAAAGAAAACTCTTAAGGTTTTCAAGAGTCTAGAGAGTGGCTCGCTGAAGTTATGAAGAAATACTTAACAAATTTAGAAATTAAACAAATGAAGAAAAAATCACGTCATTAAAATGCTTCGCGTGAGAAGATTTTTGATAAACCAGGTAAACATTTGTGATATACCATTCAATTTTACATATCATTACTTTCTGAATTAGCCAAAGGTACATATTTGATCATCATGTAAGGAAACTACTATTTTCAGAAACAGGGAGTGAAGCAGAGCTACATAATCTACTAGTTCTGAGAATTTCTTCTTTTAAACCAAAGCTTTTGCTCCTCATTCTGTAGAAAGTAGTTTTCCAGAATACAAAAATACATATATAGGTTTAATTTTCTGAGATATATGCATTTTAATAATAACAAGCTTTAAGCCTGAGTAGTTATCATGAACTTAAAATGGAAGAATGAAAGTGGAACTGTTTAACATTGCTATGTTAATCCACATATGGGTGTACAGCACTTCTCTACAAACATGCTTTTATGAACTTCAAACTGCAAGATGAAAAGCTGAAAAATACAAGAAGTACGCCTATCTATGTTTAGATTGAGTGATGTGAAAACTAAAAATATTCTCTAGAAAAAATATCCTAAAAATGTTTCAACCACCATTTAAGTAAGGTTTTAATGTTCTAAGTCTCTGTGTGTACACTGATATCATGACAGGTGTTTCCTCTATTAAAGAGTTATCTTAGATGCAATACTATTCACAGGTGATTATATTTGAATTACAGTACTGCTTACTGATGTCTTCCTTTGTTACTCGTGTACAAATTGAAAGTATTTTCCATAAAATATTTGCTACAGAACTGACAACCATCTTTTAAGACCACAGTATTGTGCCTGGCAGGTGTAGGTGTTGCGTTATTATGTTTCATTCACCTGGTAATCAGTGACAAATCTCTACTGATTCTAGTAATTAGAGTGAATCTCTGCAGAAGTAACAGGGCACAATTAATTCCTCTGACCTAATCTCATATCGAGTCATATTCTCTGAGCAGTTCTACCAGGATGGCCACCTTCTGCATCACTACATGGCATACAAATTTATCACTTACAGTGCTCTTCTACAGTAACTGGAGACTGGAAAGCATCTGCAAAAATCTTGCTGTAGCTAAAAAATACCCAGTGATGAATCACAGTTGCAAGTGTGCAGTGTTCTTGTTTAGGGCTTTTGCCTTGAGAAAACTCTAAAAGTTCCATATCTTTGCAAGTTTTAATTTAATTACACCTTGCATAAAGAAGTCCTTTCTGAAGTGTTTATATGATAATCACTCCCTCAAGGTCAGTGGCACTATTATTTTTTTTAGCTAACTAGTTTATATAAAATTGCTTATTTGTTAGTCTATCTCTTTGGGTTTAGATTCCTCTGTATCTGATAAGGTCATGCCTATTTATTTTTTAATTTATTTTTATAAGTAAAGTGCACTCTTTAAACCTTTATTTCTTCTTCATATATCATGAAATTAAACAGAAAGCATATGTGTACTGGAATATTGTATTTGTTAAAAGTTTAAATTCTAATTGAAATCTAGAGTACTCCTGAAAACCTAAAGGATAAACATCCAGTGAGAACATATTGTCTAATTTAAACATATCTCAGCAGTATTACCAGCTCAAACACACACAGTGCAATTCATTATACAAAGAGATTCTCATCTTAGTTGAGAAAACTGGCAAATCCAAAACTTACATGGGTGTTCAGGTTAAGTTTTGTGGCTGTCAGGCATTATCATAGAATAGCAGTGTGATGCAGCTGACAAGTCCACGTGTAAATTTAGTTACCATTTCACTGAGTGTTTGAGTTGAAGGAAAATTGTTAATGGAAAAGCAAAATAAGTGGTTTAGGATGATGTAAGCATTGGAAGGAAGGTTTTATTTATGGCAGTTGTTGTATAGAAATAGATCACATTTTCAATAAGCTTAAACATTTACACAACCTATTTCTTTTCCTTTGGATACCTTTTCTCTCTCTGATTCCTTAGTTCTAGTTAAACCACTTTGTTTTTTAAGAGGACTTTGCATTTGTCTATTGCAGTTATTGCTCCTGAAAGAGAAGTAATGCAGTGAGGCCACACAATCTAACTGGTATTGATATCAAAATACAGCCTCTGGCAATCTGAATGGATCAAAAGTACAATTAGCCCAGGGACTCTGATGTGTGCACTTCCATAATTTGCAGCTTGTGGAGAAAAGAAGAAATTAACAGCTTCACTTTCTCTTCAGCAAAAGAGATAGCACTTTTATATGCCTGTTTCTCTAGGGATATTGCAGATGGAATATGATAATCTAATTAATTTGCATTGTGTGTTATAGTTTTCTTAAAAACTTTCTACAAAATATCAGTCATCCTCTTCTACAAAAAAACTGTAGCTAATACTACATTATCGGAATTTTTATATGAACAGTCAACAGAAGCTTCAGGCTTCAAAAAATACTACTGCAAGATTCAAGTCTATTTGTCATAGCCTTGAGAGTCATGAGTCTTCTCCATGCTTTAAAGTGAAAGAGAGGGGAAAATGCTTTTATCATTAAAAACTGTATTTGATATCATGTGATCATCTTAGAAAGTGGTGCACAAATATTTTTCCATTAGAAGTTATTTTTTTCTCTAGAGAATCTCTTGTATTACTTAATCATTATTCATTAATTAATTAATCATTAATGACTAGACAAAAGTGCTGTTTACTGCATTTAAAAGCCTAGTTCAGTAACTGGCTTCCAGAGATGTTCTATGCTTGTACTTCTTAATGCATGTTTTATATTTAAAGGTATATTGAAGCATTAGAACAGAAATCTTAACATTAACCTCAGTTAAGAACATGGAATGTATTGTCAAATCTTGTAAAGAGACAGAAGTAAAAATTAATATCTGTGCTTGGCAGAAACTTGAAATTACAAAATTATCCCAGGAAAAATGGGGATTTTGGCATCATTACACATAGATATTAGCTTTGCAAAGCTATGGTTCAAAAAACACTGTGTCTTTTTGTATTAAAGGGAATCCTTGTTGAATCAATAGTGATAGATTACCATGACATGGAAGTTATCAGAGATTTGGAGCTAATTATTACTATATTTTTCCCCTAATACTTTTCTGTAATTTTATGTAGACTTTCTATCCTTGCTTTGCTTAAGTCTATTATTTCTGTGAAGTCAAAAACTTTTATGGTGAGCAAATCCTTTAAGACATTTTAATGGCATATAAGCATGTGAGAGTGCCAAAATGCCTGGATCACACTAGTCTCCTGAGGCTGTTATGAAATGCTCAGTCTGAATTAATTTCTATTAATTTCTAGTGTGATTCAGTGGGCCACCTCTTTTCCTACACCTGGCAGTAAAACCTCAGCATCTACAGAATGCTGATATATCTGCATCTATAGATGCTTCCAAATTAACAATACTTTAAAACAATTTGGTCTTTACTTACTTTAGGTAAGGAAGAAGACAAGGAATCTCAGTTAAAAATTGCTAAAATGTAGTCCATGGACTCGAGTATTACTGAAGTCATGACTGTGGCTTTGTGCGTATGCTTATATGCTATTTACATTTCAGAATTTTTCCTGCATTGACTTAAAGATGGCTGTCTGGTTTTGTTTGGATATTGATGCCTTGTGAAAGCTTAATCTTGTGATCAATTTGTGACTATTTGTCTGCAGAATATGCAAATTGAGCACTCAAGGAAACAGAATAGTTTTAGGATTACCAAGCCTGAATTTGAGTAAATTTATGTAGCAACACTGAAACTCAGTGCACTAGTATGCAGCCCAAAGACAAGTGGCTTCCTATATGTAAAACTATTGCACATAACTTATGATACATGGTTCTGTGTGTTCTACAATCAATCTTTAATTCACAAGTTTCCTTGTATAGCCAAAGCACAGATGTAAATTATGAACTAGTAAATTTAGTGCATGATGCAGAAGGCTGGAGAAAATATTTTAAAAAACTAATCTACACTTCATGTGTTGCCTTAACTATCATGATTATTTCCTTGATGTCACAGTATCCATGTATAAAATAATTCTCTCCCTCTTCAGAGGGAGGCTACATTGAATTTATTATGTGGGTTGTTTAGCTAGTACAACTGTAAGTGTATCCTTTTATGAAATGAAAACTGAAGAAAACCTGCTTAGACTTCTTTCTGCAGGGGGTCAGGAAATGCCTCTTCCACCTTAGGCTACTTATATTAATCTGAAAGTAAAATGGTCCAAAAATTCCTGATTCCATTCAAAACTCCATCCTGTAATGTTATAATATTCAACTAGCTGAAATTAAATCCAGTCTGATCCAGCTAGACAGCCTCCTGTCAACATGGATATGAACATGTCTTATGAACCTTCCACTGGAAAGGATGAATGATGCTCTCCAATTCTATAGTAGTCAGATTTGTAGATGGGGATGGAGGCATAATTCACCCTTTCCCTCAGTGTCCTTAGACTCTGGCTAGACATCAAAATTGTAAAGTGAAAATGCCAGTGTTCGTTCACATACGGAAACAATAACGTAGAGTCCTCCAAAAAACACTGAAACTCTGTGATTTCTACATTTTAGATGGATTCTTTTTGTATTTGTGTTTGTTCAATGGATAGGCAAGGGATCTTCTCAGGTTACTGAAATACAGCCTCTAAAATATAATTTACTACACAATGACATGCTGGCTCAATTACACTGTGCTTTGAAATACAAGTGACAGAAAATTTTCAGAGTAGCATTTAAACTACTATTTCTTTAGCTACCAACATTGCAAAGTCATGAAAATTAATTCTAGTTCAAACATCACCATCCACAGCATGGACTTTTGTTGCTGTTACTAAGGTAATATAATTGTTGATGTGTATCTGTAGTGGAGTTCAATATGTCTCCCAAGTCTCTGCTCTTAAAATCTTGCAAGAAATGGTTTGAATTTGCTTGTGTCAGGGAAACAAGCATGACTAAACACAAAGTATTGCTGTGCTGCCTTGCTTCTTACCCATCTAGAGCCTCCTGTGTGTAATGTTGCATGTAACAGATTCAAAATGAAGGCCACATGCAAAACTTCAGCACACTTGAGATCTGTCCCTTCTGTAGATAACTTTCTTTATGATATCCTTCTCTATACAGCAGTTCTGATGTAAAACTCAATATGCTTCTATTTATTTCACTATTATGAACTCTTTTTTCTCAGATGTTTTACTTTCCCTCATACAAGAAAAAGCAACCTAAGAGTATATAAAAATGTTCAAATTATTTAGAAATACAACTAATTGTTCTTTCTATCCTCAAAATCTATTTTAACTTAGCCTTTCTCTTACAGTTCTTTTTTAATATCTTTTAATAGCTTTTCTATAAATGTCATTAAACTAATACCTCACTGAAAAAAGTAGCAAAGTAAAACTGCAAAATGTACAGGTTTTTTTCTTATGCTATGCTGCTGTAAGATATAAACTGCACAGTACTAGGGCTCTTAAAGCCAGTATAAAAATCATTGTCCTGGAGGATCTCCTATGAAGCTCTTCCTTAAGTCACAGAATTGAAGTAAATTGAGTGATTTCCGTGCTTTTGTTCTGATAGATGACTTTTCAGTGTCAAGTCAGTCATGCTAGCTATTAAGTTCTCCAGTGTTCCTCAAAAGAAACTTTTGATAACATAGATCCTGTGATTTTTGGTGTTTTGGTTTTGTGGCTCGGGTATGTTTTTTGAGTAAGTGACATCATAAATTCTGTCTGTTTTATTCAAAACTTTTTCAAATGCAGGATTTGGCCCTACAACCATTCCCTCTCATCTTGTGCAGTCTTTTTTCATCTAGTGCAGTCTGATATTAGTTTATTCAGTCTGCCTGTCAGGCACAAAGATTGCAAATTTCTGTCAAAAGCTGTTAGAGGCTAACTTGCCAAGTAGGATTACTTGCTGCCTTGATTATGATTTCAGTGGTGCTTACCATATATTTTACTTAACAGAATTTCCTGGTTCTCATCTTTTAAAAGTAATACTAAGTAATAAAAGTATTCAGCTGAGATCCTTTGAGGTGGTCAGAAGACCTATGATTTGACAACTTCTTGGTCAAGTGCTCATCCACACACCCAGTACCCATGTACCCATTTATGTTGTGAACACGTGTGAATTAAACAGCCTGTTACTGCCCAATTGTTTTGCAGTGAATGAGAGCAGAAAGATAGTAAGGTAATTTAAACTCATGGTTATGAATTACTGGTCTCTTGGCAAATGAACAGGAACACATTGCACCTCTGTAAAGAGAAGTATGCATAATAATGAGTGCACAGCTATTTAAATTGCTTGGTTATATCTTAACTGAGCTGAATCATTTCAGTTACAGCAGAAAAAAACTCAAGCAGATTTTTTTTCTTAATGAAATATGGAAAAAGCAAAGAAAATTGTTGAAATTATATCTAGTGACATTCAAAAGCAGAATCAGTGAATATGAATGTCCTTTTGTTAACTAAACAAAAAAAACCCTCATAGTTGAAGAAAAAAGGAGTTTAAATATTGAAATTTTATATTATGGATTTTCTCTTGTCAAAGATGTCCCTTAACTACAAAACAACGCAAGTTAATCAAAAAGGTTTCAGAATTGGAGCACTTCAAGAAAATATAAGGTTTTTTCCAAAGGAAATGACCCAGATATTAACATCCCCTGGAAGTGCTGCATCCTTCTAAAGAAAATATAATAACATCTTACAGTACCCAAGTTTTGAAAGTTTGAAATGACTTGAAAATATTGCTCTGGCAACTTAGTTTGGTTTTACATTTACATGATCTTTACAGCAAGTTCCACATTAAAATAATTACATTAATTTTAGATCTCTAAGTTAATAATGCTGCTGTAATGTAGGTGAAGCACTTTCTCAAGAACTCAGTGTCTACCCCTACACAAATGTCCTAACTTGTCTATGTTTTCTCTGAATGTTAATGTAAAAGCAGTTTCTGCAATATTAAAATTCTCTTGTGGCCAGAGAGCAGGTTGCCTACTCCCTGCATTTTCCTGTCTTTTTGCTATGATGAAAATGCCAAAAAATTGTTTCACCCTGTATTTAAGAAATATGCAAGCATGCAGCCAAAATGCTATTGCATAGCAAAAGGCTCTGGTATGGCTATGAGTCTACCTCTGTGCAGGGAGAAGTCCAGAAACATCTAATGGATACATTTGCCAATGCAAATATGTTCAGCTCCACTGTTTCCAAAATTTCCTGTAGATGTATTTGAAGAACAGATGATATCCTGAAATAATACTTATTCTTTATTAGTCTAGATGAAGCTAGGAAGAAAAAAACATCATGTTCTCTCAACCACTCAACACAGAAGTGCCTGCTACAGTATAAGGGTATGGCACTTGACCTGTTCCCAAGTTAGTTTGCTGTTGGGGTCAGAAGCGCAGAAAATAGGCTCTTATTCATGGTGCCTGGCTCTGACACACCAGAGAGCACTGGGATTAGCATAACACCATGGAGACAGCTTTTAAAGCTAAGTAGGGAAACTGGGAATGTGAGTGTGTAAATTAGATAGAGATTTCTTAAGTCACTGGGTGAGAAAGCTAGAGTTTAGGGTTTAAGCTATACTAGAGAATAAGAGACAATATGGAGGATTTAGGGTGTCGTCCCTTTCTTTTTCTTCTTCCTTCTTCATCTTATTCGTCTGTGGGTTCTTGGATAATAATGAATGATTAGATAAAGAAATCCACAGTGCAGTACACAGGTGTCAGGTCATTAGATCACTAATAAAAATAACTTACTTGGCATTTGATTATTGGACAAATAGACACATAAAATACCATGGAGAGATTCTTCCTTTTCCATTTTGCACCTTCCTATCTTAGAGTATGCAGCTCCTTGTACTCTGTATATATGTAATATAGATAAGGAAAGAACAAACAACTGAGCCCAAACATGAGAAAACAGTCTTCCTCTCATCAGTCTTGGTCCTGGGAAGAAAGAACCCAACCACCCATGTCGCACCCCAACAGTTTTCCATGGACCGGCCACTCACTATGCCTGGTATGTATTGGTATAATATGAAATAAAATGGGATTTTAAACACAAATATCCTACTGAAAGATCAACAGCAAGCAGAATGGCCTTGTTCCAGATTATAGTAGTATTTGTGCTTATTGAAAGAGATTAGTACAAGAACTTCCATCCAAAAAGAGAGGGTGTACACAATAGTTACTAAGCTCACTGGCAGAAAGAACAGTGTCACTCAAGTAGAAGATTTTTTTGTAGTGGTCAAATGGATGATCAAGAAATCAATATTTTTTTATATATTGAAACCTTGCGACCTCTGACAATTTCAGGCAAAATATTAATGTTAAAATTGTTTCTATATCTCAGAAAAGTTAAAACTAAACTTATTGCTCTCTTATTTGCTGAGTGTTACTTTTTATTTTGGTTTTTAATCTTTCCAACCCTACTTAATGGACTTTCAAAATACCTGGTGTGATAGTTAATTATTTTTCCAGAAATCTCAGGGCTTGACAACTTGAAGAAGTCAGTGTGTGATAGTTGTACTCTGAATTTTCAGCCTTGGACACTAAAGCACTTAAAACAACCTTAATTTGCAGGAAGAATGCAGCTAATAAGAAAGCATGGTGCAATACCAACCTGAAGTTGGGGGCACAAGAACATGCTTGTGGAGCTCAGTGTAGAACACTGAAAATTCATGTACCATCAATCTCACTGGCAAGTAATATCATTTAGGAGACAGCTGCAGTAGCTGCTGAAGCTAGGATTTTATGTTCTTGCTTTCTTATCTTTCCAAATGCTGGTGTATATTAAAATTATCCCATTTTTTTCACTTTTGTCTCGACCTCCTTTTCAGCCATCTCTAAAATTCAAGTCTGTGTATGCTGTTTTGCAAAGACGCTCTAAGTGTTTCTATGTGGACCAAGAACATGGAGCAGCACTGTGGCGATATACTCTACAAGTTAATCAGCTCTGTTATAAAGCTGATTGTTTTGACTCTGCCTGAGCTAACACGGATTGTGAGATGTGTGGTACTATTCTCTGCCACAGATTCATCAGTTCATTACCAGCTTGCCCTGAAGCCTCACATGAGGTGTGTAACAGAGCACAGACATCTTTTAAAGACATCTGTCACAGAACAGATTCTCTAAAATGCTATAAGAAAATACTGGGAAAGCCCACATTTTTTTCCCCATTAGCTTTTCATTCAGCCTGACAATGTTGAAGTGATGTAAAGAATTTTAACTGTAGTCTTTCTTTGTTTTCAAGTTCTTTAGAAAATGAAGTCTTGCTGAAAGGAGCTGTCACCTTAATTTTGATATTAAATTCAGTAGAAATAGATAAAACATGCTTTTCTGCCAGACTCTCTCTAGTGCCACCTTTTTGAAGAGCTCTTATGCAATAACCTGTTTCTCAGTGAATGGAAGACAATGCTGGTTGCCTAATGTCTCCTAAAATGGTCCTGCCTGCAAATCTCTGAAGCTTTTGCATGTAGCTTATTGCTACAGACTGTGGCAAGAGGTAAAATATCCTCATACTATTTGTCCAGGAACTTCTTCCAAAGTTGCTGCTGACTGGTTCCAAGACATACAATTTTCATTTTGCAAATCTGCTACTACAGGAAATTAAGAAGCATCATTCAAATAATGTTGAAGAGAAATCACACAAATAGCACCAAATAAGAACTGGCAACTTTATCTTATAGGAAATGTTAGATAATAGTGGTTTCTAAAAAGTCATTACTTGAAGCAAATAATTATTCCCTCCCACTCCCCAGAAAATTTTAGTTAAAAAAGCAGAGAAAGACATGTAAAGTTAGCAAAAAATGCAACAAACACTGTTTTTTTAGCTCTTCAGAGCCTATGACATCTTATGTTTTTCTGACCTCATACCTTTTATTTTAAAAATTTAAAAAAAGTTAAAAAATTACTAGGCTAAAGCCTGAGACAGAGAAGCTCACTCTCAAATCCAGAAAGAGAGACACAGGGTCCTTAATTTCTGCCTTTCAGCATTAGATAAAATATTCTGTGTTTAAAATTGTGTATGCCAATATCAATATTTTTTCCTAGATTTAAGCTTTTGGTTCCAGCTTCTAAATAATGTCTATCTTTTCTTTCTGTATCTGTGTTCTCAAATTCTTTTAGAATTTGCATCTTGAACAACAAAACTAGAAGGAAATATTCTACTACTCTCACTTTTCCACTTGACACTCCTATAAGAAACAACCCTGACTTTTTCCCAGCAATTCAACTATCGCTTTTGACAAAAGTCTAGAAGGTGCTAACAAGAGTCTTGATTTAAGTTGCTTGTTATTAGCCCTTTACCTCTGCTAGTAAAATATAATGACAAGCTGAAATGAGTTGATCCTAGTTATCACTCAAGTGAATGATGTTGCCCTAAAGTTCCAATATTGTGAGTCTTGGTGCTTTGATGTTGCTTGTAGGAATCATTGACACAGGAATAATCTCTCTTCAGGGGAATATATACTGGCACCTGTATAGATATGAAAATAGAGAAAAAAAATGCTTGTAAATCATATTGAGATCAATAATCTAAATGATAAATATGATGGATATTTCTTTTTTAAGGATTATGCCATTTGCACACCAAAGACCTTATTCAAATCCTCTAAGGCTTCAGTCATTCAATGACGGTTGCACAGATCAGACATTTAATCTTCATACCTTAAAAAAAAAAAAAAAAAAGTTTAACTTTTATCTAGAACTTCAGATGTTTTGAAGAAGATCACCTATCTTTCTCAGAAACTTCAAGTCTAGCTTCTGCGGGGATTACATGCAACTTATTTGAAGAATTTTTTGTTATATTTTGCAGAACAAAAGGTGATAACTATTTTGTACATTGAATGATCATAAAGGGGTGTACCACATTTATAACTTTTTAAGATATAGCTCTTTGGGTTCTTTTGGGCTATCACACATGAAATATTAGTTCAAGATCAAGTTGTAAGTTCTGTAACTTTGAAGTTACAGAGTTCTCTTTCTGATTACAAATTCTATCAGTTTTTGGATCAGTTGTGGACCAGTATATGACTTGTCTTGCCATACACCTCACCCCCAAAAAAAAATGAACAGGCATGGAATTTTTACATGTGGCATATACATATGCTCATTATAAAAAACAAAGTTTAATATTATTAGGCCTTGAACTGGAATAAGGCTAAAACAATATGTATACCCAAATCAGTATATCTTCTCCTTATACAGCTCCTCTTGTCTTTGCTCTCATTCTGACACAGAAGTATCAGAATTTGCACTGAAAACATAGTTAGTACTACCAGGAAACTAAGAAAAGGACATGTATAGACATATACTCGTGTCATCCAGACAATAAATGCTTGACCTACCAGGTTATTTGGGTTCAACTCTTGGAGGAGGAGAAGGTCAAGTGCATTCTCTGGTCAGAGTGTGTGCTCTTTGCCATGAGCTGCCTAGCAGAGAAACTTTTGGCCCACAGAGCTGGATCCAGGAAAGAAAAGAGCCTTTTTTTTTAATAAAATATGAGAAACCCTGGGAGAAGCCAGCCAGGCTTTTGAAAAGCATGAAAAAACATTCCTGATTACCAGAAATGACTGGACAAAGATTACACCCATTTAGGAAGGTGGGCCATTTTGAATCAACCCTGAAAGAATAAATCTGCTAGGGAGGGCTAAGGGGGTAGGGGAAGGATTGTGAGTAAATATTTTCCATTTGACCAAGTGGACACGTGTGTTGTCTTTATAAGTGCCATGTTAAAAATGGCCTTCAGCCATTAAAAACTTTTCAATCTGCTCTGCAAAATTCACTACTGATAACATGAGTTCACCTCTGGGTTTTGGATAATTTGATTTTTTTTTTTTTACTGGTATTTTTTTAGCCTATTCACAAAAACACTCCCAAATCTGCATCAGCTGCATGTCCAGTGTGTAGTACTCTAGCACTTTGAAGCAGGAAAGTCTTTGAGCCAAAAGATATTGTTTTCTGTTTTCATAATTTATTCTTCACTGACAGAAAGTCTCTGAGAATACATCTGGCATTGCATAAGTAATAACAAAATTTTCATACCTTTCCATAAATTTGTCTGACCTCCTGTTCAAACATGTTCTCTGTGGCTCTGTTGAATGTGAATGTATGTCTGTAAGGACCAATACAGCAAGAGCCTCATTTAAGTGGAATGTCTGCATTTTCATTTGTTTGCAAAGGACCGTGAATAACCTGCTATTATAAATTAATGTACTATAGTTGGCTGTGGTACAACTGCAGCAATATTCTTCAGTGGAAAGTCGTGTTCTTAATCTTAAAAGAAGATGTTCTTAGGCATTTTTGGAGGACTTTTCAAAATTATTTTTTCCCTATCTTTGTCAAATCCAACAAAATTCAATGTTTAACATTAGTGATTCTCTGAATAAGAGAAAAATGTAAATTTACATTGTTTTACTTCTTCTCTGCTTTTCCATATAACAAGAGTTTACAGTCATTCTCCAGATTATAACAGCCTGTTATCTCTACTTACATGCAAAAGCAATCCCACGTGTGTCCAGGTGAGTGTTTATACATACACACAAAATGTGCTCAGAAGTCCCAAAACTGTGGTGCATCTAATTATTATCTGATAACTTGACATCTTGATGGTCCATTAAGAAAGCTTGATGCTATTTTACTCAGTTTCTAGGTAATAATTTCACATTTATTTTAAACAAAGTAGTGAGTGAAATTCAATGTTAATTCTGAAGAAAGAAAGGCAAATGGCATGAATCAGGCAAGGTATTGCCCAGTAGAAGTAGGAGCTGTGCTTCCTCAGGCATGGAGAGCCAGGACATATGGCAATCCCAGTGACAGCTGTGTCCTCCCCAACATGCAGTTCTGAGGGTGCAGGAATGGGGCTTCTGGGCCAAGGTTGGTAGCAGGTTCCATGGGAAGCTGGCATCATTCACTAAGGCTTGGGAGTGATCACAGGACCCTGAGAAGATGACCTTCTTTTGATACCCCTGAAATAATGGGACCATCCTAGCAATTAGGTAATGGTGCTGTTCCTGCTCAAAGGAAAATTTTTGATTACAATAATTTGTCATGTTAATTCTTCTAGCTGGGATATATATTCTCACAGGTGAGGGGAAAACTAGGAATATATTCAATTTCAGGTTTGTTTTTCTTTTATTACACACCTAGACATGCAAACCTCACAGCTGAATTTCTGCTCTGATGGAGAGGGCCAGGATTTAGAGGGATAGATTTAGGTTTTATAGTTTTTACATCACACTGTTACCAAAAGAAATTCTTTCACCAAGCTAAGAGCACACAACACATTTTCAGTCAGATGTTGAGCCGTAGTGTTATGACAAAAGAAGACAGAAGAATTTCAAGTGCCCAGGTCCACAATTTAGGTGACCAGTAATCTGGCAAATCACTGAAGTCCTGAGAATACTGGGCAAGGATGCACAGTTATTATAATAATAGTAATACTGGTTCTCCTGCATAGAAAGCTTAATGAAGGAGTTCAAAGCTCTAGCTTTAGAATTTCCTGTGATGATGTGATTGTAAAACAATATTACCCAGTTTCCATTAACAAAAGTGAAGATGTGCCAGGGCTATTGTAGTACAGTAGTAGAACTGCTTAAGTATTTAGGCAGAGTTATGTATCTGTTTAACTACTGCACATTCTCCTGAAAAACTAACTTTATAAGATTTAAAAAAAAATCATGGTTAGCTGTGATAGTACATTTTTCCTCTTCTGTCTTTATTGGACGATACAACAGCTATTTTTATCTGGAAAAATATTTGCCTAAAACTCTGGGTTCAGTTGTCTACATTTTGTTTAGCTTTTTTGACATTTCTGAGAGTAACCCATCTCCAAAGGGTGAATTCAGCACACCACAGAAGCAAGCAATAATAATGGATACGACATGGAAATGATTTAAGATGAAAGGTGCGCTTGAATTTGTAGGAAACTAGAATAACCTAAGAATGAGAATTTGCTCATGCTCTACGGTTAAAAAAGCCCATGGTTACCACTGAAGACAAGATTTTCCAGAAACTGAAGACTTGTTTATTTCGGTGTTTATTTACTTTTACTTCTTCAGTCCTTCCTTTTAAAAACAACAAAAAAATCAACTTCAATTTGTCACATACATAAAACACATAGAGCTTTATTTTCAAAGTATCTTGACTATAGCATGGTGTACAATTTTATGAATGAGGGTGTCATTATTTTGATGTCTAAAATGAGAAATGAACTGTTTTGGAAGCCTGACTGCCACTGTGGCTGATGAGCTCTTCAGCAATTCTTACTCTGTGGGAATAACCTGAGTATTCTCAGCTCAGAAAAAAAAAACAAAAAGAATAATACCTACAGAAAGCATTTATGGTATTGTGCTTACATTTTTTTCCCCCTTTGGTATGTGTTTCCAGAGATCTGGGAGCTCTTCAAATTCCAAGAAGCTGTGTTTCCAAGCACTTTTTTGTATCAGCATATTTCTTAGGAAAAAAAACCATAAGAAAAAAAAATCTCTTAATATTTTCTATGACAATTCTATGATAATCCAAGGCCAGCAGAGTAAAAGCTGAGGTTCAAGGCATCTGTTAAAGCCTGGACTGCTTCAGGCATGAGAGTGCACTCTTGCTGGATCAATTAACTGGACTAGCCATGTGAAAATGTGTTGGTAGGATGTACACAGATGAATAAGTTCTTTAATTTTTCATACAGCAACAAGCAGAAAAGTAGTCATAAGAGACAGCGTATACAGTCAAGCTTGGCTACATAGCAGACGTTAAGAAGAACAAAGGTTTCTGCCAAACCAAGCAGAGACGCTACAGAAATGAGCAAATCTGCAGAAACTACTCCAGGTTTTGGTCTGCTTCACCTCACCAAAATGATTCATCCTTCAGTTTACTCCTTTCTTTGCACAAGAGCCCGTACACCAGAAACACATGGACGCACCAATCTTGGACAGGGAAAGATTCATCTACATTGAAGATGCCTGGGTCCTTTTCCTCAAAGTCAGCTTTGCCAGGTAAACTGGCAGATGGCACACATATTTAATCAGAAATTTTTTTCAGCAGTAAGACAGAAGAGTGATTTCGATAAACATGCTTGCATAGAATGCTCCAGATTATTTGGGTGTGTTTTTTGCTTTTTACCTGTTTCCCTTGCTGTTGGAAGAGACAAAACTCTTGTCTCACACATAAGACTTTTCAAATGTGGTTACAGATCTCTGGTGCTTCGAATGCTAGCTAAACAATCCACAAACATTGAAGGCCTGTTTTCAAAGATTTTTTTTTCCTGAAGCTTTTTTCTTTTCTAAACGTCATCATATTGTGAATGCCCAGCATCTCCGTAAGTCAGGCCATGGGTAATCCTATGCAAGACCTGAAGTGCCAAGAGTAAGTTGACTTCCTTAAACTGTCTGCGAAGGCACAGAATTGTATAGTGAGTTAGGACCAACAGGTTTTTAAAAAACTAGGAGAGCCTTTGGAGAACTTAATTGGATGTATTGCTGCTTGGCTCAAGGGAGAACACATACATGGAAAGGCATAGCTAATGTCACAGCCTATAAATATCTGATGCAAAAACAAAGCAGGTTTTTCCCTTCCATTAGAAAGCAAAGATAAAAAAAATTATATTACTGGCTTTCAGTGATTTGCAATACTCATTTTATCCGAAAGATGCTGACACCCATACGTGCTACTCTGATTCATCTTCTGAATAGGAGACATTCACTCACAAAGATAAGTTCTGAGCAACTAGCTACACTGGTAATGCATGTAAGAACACCATGACAGAGCTATTTTGAGGGCAACTTTTCAACAATATTTTCAGGGACTATACACTTATATTATCAGCACATGATGTTTATTTCTATGATTCTGTGTCTTACAGATAGAAAAGCACTTTAATCCTAAGAATTTCAGAATTTCAAGAGTGGTATAATACTTGGCATTTTTTTCATTCTTATCTAGAACCACAGTTCTCAAAAAAAAAAAAAAAAAAGAGGAAACAAGGTACTGTATATATAAAGAAAAGAAGCCTGCCCTGAAAGCAGCAGAAAGAAGGCTGTTTCACGAGAGTCTGGGGAATTTTTCATTGTATGATAGAAAACTGGTGGCGTAGCTGATCAACAGTCAAAAAATGAGCCCATATGATACTGCAATGGTTTAAGTGTTAGATTGTGTCTAGATATCTGAGCCATCACTTGAAGGACTGACATGGAACCGTTCTGAGCCTGTGTCACTTGGTTGTAAAGGTCACCCTGTCATTAGCTTGTCCCAGACTGAGGAAAGACATTTGGAGTTCAGCCACATCCCTATATCTAGATCCACCTGTTTGAATTTTAACTAAAGCAAATATAAACCAAATACAAGTTCAGTGGTTGTCTGAGGAAGTGAAAACCATAGCCTTAAGATTTTTACATTTGAAGCTGAACATTGAAATTTATATTATTTAATTTAATGTAAATCAGATTTGCAAGTCAATTTTACCCTACTGCTGTAGTTGCATCAAGAGGCAACCATGAGATTTATACAGCACTTGTGCTACACATTTAAATACCCAAAGCTTTTATTTGTATGCTATGTGTATAGACATAAATATTTAAAGAGTAAAAACTTTTTAACTATTAAAGAAATAAACAACACATAAGCCAAATTTAACCCAAAGAAAAATCAGATTTAAGTTCAGATAAGTATATGAACTTACATAAAATACTGGTATGTTTATTAAATGTTTGGTGGTATATTTTCAGATATTTTGAGGGAATGTATCATGCACTCTGCTAATAATATCAGCCTGGAAGATTGTATTTTCTACTTGAATACAGCTTTATGTTGTGTTTACAAGAATTTCTGTAAATAGTAGAATTTCTTAATAGGAGATATTCTTACCTGCTACAAATTAAAAAATACCGTCTGCTTCTTTGGAACTCTGCTGTGGCTTGGGCCTCACTCACAATGCAGTGAAAAATGACTGTTCACACTTCCTCTCCTCCAACTTCAAACCATGAATAAAAAAGGGTTTTTGAGTGGGTCCTGATACAAGAAGGATGCACAAAAATCAGTGTGTCTGTAAGTCTTCCCAGGAAGGGCAACACTAACTTTCAAACTGTACTAACTCCTTAAATTTAGGTATTCTCCTGGAGGCATGTGGCTTAGACGAAACCTTACTGTTGACTGAATAGGACTTGCAACCTAATGTTGACCCAAAGGAAGATAAACAGAGGAATGTCCCACAGGCACAGGATCAAAGATGAGACCTGCAGGGTTGGTGGTGAGAAGCTGATTATGTGGATGAAAATTTCTTGCAGCGGCGCCACCTCCTGAGGCTATGAGGTCTCACAAAAAGTTGAAAACCTAGACAATGAGAAAGAAAAAGGACTAGGACTCTTTGAAAGGTAAACAGACTCCAGCACCAATAGAAATGCAAAGCTGGAGCCAGGGCTCCCTGCTTGGACCAGTATGATGTTGTCAGCACTCCCCAGTGACCAGCAGAGTTAATTCTGGTGTCATATTCTAGAAAAGCAAATGAGTTGAGCCTGCAGAAAGCTGAGGATGCAAGTCATGCAAAGTGATAGCCCAAGAAAAAGGGCCAAACTGTCCCATTCATTGTCCTGAGAAAAAGCATTATCTGTAACCAGTAAGAAAGAGCAGGGCATAAGGAGCAGGGAAATTGAGAAATACTACACTCATGCCTACAGTGGTGGAGATAACTGCCTCCACACAAAGAATGTTCAGTTGCCATTGAAAGTGCTTTCCAGTCTTTTCAGGCATGTACTACACTTCCCTGAATGTTGCAATAAATAGGAAATATTGTTCACAAGTTCTACAGTATTTTCTGTTAGAAATCCCACAGTGTATATCTAGAGAAAAAGGTACAAATATTGGACTGAGGACTTTTCATGCACTCAGTAATGCTATGGCATCACTATTTGCAAACTGATTAAATTTTTATTTTTGAAAACCCTATTATGATAGGTAACTGAAGAAAGATGCTTTGGATTATTAGCCTTTTAAACAGGCATGTGTCCAAACTGTATCCCTGGAAAAAAGCTGAACTCCTGAGAAAAATATTAACTAAGATGTCATATTATTTGACACTCTCCATCTGTTAACTTTATACAACTGTGATATTCCACAAATGGTATTTACACAAGACATTTGAGGATTTTAATCCAAGCCTAGTCTAAATAAGCGTTATTAAATATGATGTCCAAAATGAAACAGATTGACCATGTAGATACAGTAGTAGTTTGGATATATTTGGCCAGATGGAGTTTATTTGAGTGTGATCACTAGAGTAATGGGGAGGAGGGGCTCATTCATCCCCAGATACTAATTGCTGATCACAAACCAAACAAGTTACCTGAGTAGTGATCATATTGTGTTCCAGATCTTGAATTTCAAGATTCTGCATGTTACATTGTTGGATTTATGTTTGGCTTTTTGCTCTTTTAAAGCAAGTTTTAACAGTTTTATAAAGACAGTTTACCTAGAAATCTCTCAGTTCTATATAAGGAATCCATTCCTGAATGCTTTTTGGTTTATATTTTTATTTAAATTTTAGTTTTCAGTCTGTATGTAATGAAACTCCAAGTCTTACAGGTCTGATACTTACTCACAGTATTCTTTTATGTGCCTTTAGCATGCAGTTCACCCCTGCAGACAGAGTCAGCAAGGGTTTTATATCATCCTTCCGTGAACTTTGTGCATTTCTCTGCAAAGTTTCCATTTCAAAGATGCAAAACAGAAAGCATTAACAGATATGTTAAACTTGGAATTCTTTTTTGGAACAAAATGAAACCATCTAGCACTGAAAAGTATAAGAATTGTTTTGCAAACTGTGTTGCTTGTGTAAGTCTATAATTACTCTGTTAACATGATGTGTTTATAAGTCAGTTGCAGCATAAGCACATCATTTTGTCTGTGTGGAAATCCGCCAACTGAAATACAGACTACTGTTGGCAGCAAAACTACTGTGCTCTAAAGACAGAAATTTGTCAGTTTAAACAGGTGCTGTAGCCTGTGACCTTGATATCTAATTTATACTCTGTCAGGTATATTAGATTTCCTGGGTAAAGTGTGTATATAGACCAGCTGGTTTCTCATGGCACCTCAAATGAGCTCCAGCTCTTAAAAGGCAGGTATTTTGCTATTAAACACCAACAAACAAAATTTTACTTGTTGCCTCTATTATCTTTTTGAATGTGTGATCCCCTTTTTTATTTCTGAGGAGACAGAAAAAGGACATTTCTGGAAAGCATTGGTTATAGGGACACTTTCCACTTAGGGATACACTACAGTTGCCACAAGAGTGCACAGAAACCTTCATGTTCCTTCGTACTTCAGATTGAAATCACATGTGATTATCACTATTACTTTTCTCTCATCTGGATTCCTGAGAAGAGGTTAAATTAACTCAATTCTGTCCTGTTTTCTTGGGATTATAGGCTAATAGCCATACAGACAGAAAAGCTGCCAAACTGCCTATTTCCATGACGCTAGATTCCTAACTAACCTGGTTGAACTTTTTAAATCTAGTCAGTTTTTCTGAGCTGAGAGTGGCACCAGTAACCTCTAACTTAGAAACAGTGGATTTAGATGCTGCCATGACTGGGAATGAGAGGCTGGACAGAACAAACCTCCCATGCTGTTTTTTTCTCCTCCAAGCAGTTCATAGATAATAAGTGAGATACTGAGACATCAGTCCAGGCAATTTTTACTGAATAGTTAGAATATAGCAAAGAATCAAGAAAGCAAAATCCTCAAGTTCCTCCTCTAGGAATGTGAAACCTAGATGTGGAGTGCAGACATAGAGAAGTAATGGAAAAGGAACATTTTCCTGTCGACAAAGGACGAAGTATCTTGCCTGTGAAAACACTCATTCACTTCCTTCCTCACAGATTTTTAATCATTTAAGGAATAAAAAAAAAAAAAAAAAAGCAAAAGAATTTTTTTTTTTTTTCCTAAACATATTTAATAATCTTACACCAAATACATAAATGATAGTTTTCTGGAGATTTTATCTGTGGTCATGTTCCTCACTGATTCCAGGACTGTTGAAAAGACTGCATACCACAAGTTATACATGAGTAGCCTCCTTTTATACTAGAAATAATGTATAGAAGAAAATTGCAGTTTGTGATAAAAGAAGAAATTCAGCAGTGAGATGCCAATGGTTTGTTATTTGATCTAACCTTCACAGTACAGTTACTTTGTTTTTCATGACTCAGTTGCTGTTTAAGTCATAATGGCTGGCTAAAAGCTATTTAAGTGGGAGAGAAAAGCCGACCATTAAAATAGCATTTTGAGGAATAAACTGGGAGAGTGGCTGATGACCTGTGTCAGAATCTGCTGTGTGGAAAGAATCTTTCATGACAAAAGAAGTGTGGATATTTATTGAATATTAATTTGCTCTGTACCTAACCAGCTAAGCAAAACTAGCTGGGACTTTTTATGGCTCCTTTGATTGAAAAAATTAAAGATTAATTATGCCTTTTCTTGAAATGTCCCGCAATCAATAGATGAGGGACGTGATCTATTATATCTAATACCACATGATCTATTCACCATACAACTATAGGGTTCAATATTTCAACATTTTCACACTATATGAAGCATAAAGTCTAGGGTGTTGCCATTGTTTATGCTGAGAGCTGGACTTACACAGTAGTTTTTCAGTCCTTCTCTCATTTAGGATCTGTCACTCAAACAAGGAACTGACAAAATGGTTTCTGCTCTTACAGTCTTTGCCAAATAATATAGTATTTGTGGGTAGGCAGGTGACTGTTCCCTAGACTTATCCCATGCCTGCACCCTTTTTCCATAGGATCAATGGTCTTTTTTAATACATAAGTAGCTCTTTCCAAGTGCTTAACATTGCTAGAGATACCAAGGAAAAATCATTCCACATCTGACTTGAACTGATGAAAAGCACACTGTTTGTACCAGTTTAAGTGGGAACCTCAATGTTTTTTTTTCTCACCAGAGCTGAAAAAATCTTTCACATGTGAACAGTCTTAGGGACCTTCTTCTGTGCAGCACCTCAACAGAATCAATCTTCACAACAAAATTTTGTGAAAGTCAGCCTTCAAGAACAGAAACATTCACTCTCCAATTTAGTGTGAACTTTGCAGACCCCACTATTTAAGAAGTATGTCAGCATGACCTAAACGAGTCAGCACAAATTAGTTAACAAGGCAGTGAAATATTTGTAAAAACATGCTACTGCCTAGGGGCTACTTCCTACTGCCTCTTCTTTATTTGACTGCCTGTCTCCAGAACCAACCCACATGCCACTCCTTTTTATTGCAATGCACTATAGTCCTGCTTATCTGACAGGGTATGGTAAAGTACAGACTGTACATCCTAGAGGTATATAAACTCTGCAACTCTACAATAGCTATAGTAATAAACTGTTCCAGCTCTGACCTCAACTAAATTGAATTCCCATTATTTCTGTGTCTGTAGGATGATAGAAAATTCTCTCTTTGAAACTTAAAATCAATCCATATTTTATAAATGCCACGTTTTACCATTTTCCTCAGGCATGAACATTTAGCCTGAAGACTATGCACCTTGACTCCAATAAGTTTCTTATAATGATGTTAGTTTTGTAAGAATAAATTAATGGATGTAAGGATCTGAATGAAATATGTAAAATATCGACTTACCTGTCTTCAGTTCCCAAACAGTTATGTCATCAGTCAAAACAATTCCAGTTTAAGAAAATCCAAGTTTTTGACAGGAAATATGGATACTGTTTTACTTGTCTCTTACAGGAATTGTGCGATGGAAAACTGTGACACTTCAATTCTGTAATATTTCTGTAATATTTTACTTCTTGCTCAGCTTTCTATAACTAGTAATTTATTTAAAAGAAAAGGAAGACACTTTCCACTGTCATAGTCTCATCAGTCTTCCCTGTTTACTGACAGTTAAATTTTGGATAGTTAAGGATAGTTAAAGGTTGCAGTTCTGCAGCTTTCCTTTCCTCTAACTTTTCTATTTTTAGTAAGAGACAGGAGGCTAAATCTATCCCAGTGCTTGTGAAACAGTCATACAGCCCAATGGGAATTACATACATCCAGATAAGCATCTGTGGCACAGTAATAACTGTGACTGTCTTCAAACATGCAGTGTGCTTCCTTGCTGAGTGAATCCTTAAGCCAGAGTTGTCAGTCAGAATATTTCAGTCCCTGTGGGAAAACCTGATTTCCCACCACTAATGCAGTACCATCCAGCAACTCTAAAAATTTCCATTCACTAAACAGTAGCAAAGATCCATTATTTTCCTCTTTGTTCTCATTATAAAAATGTAGCTCACATATGGTGTGGGAGGGAAATGCTACAGAGTGCACTTAGAGGACATAGATTGTTGAATTAGAATTGCCACTAAAAGTACATTTTAAAAGTCACTGAAAACAGGATAAACCTCTATCAACTAATGCAGTAGATAGTGATCTGGTCTGATTCACACACAAATCTAATAGTCACAAGTACAGATAAAATAATCATAGTGTATCTTCATTTCTTTTTCTTTGTAATCACAGTTAGCAATCCATTTTTTCCAATTATCCATGGTAGCACCAGAAACCAGCCTCTACCCTTGTCTATCAAGATTTTCCAAGTGCTGTGTGCAAGATCTAGATTTCTAAGGTTTATTTTGCCAGCTTCACCTCCCTGTGTGGACGGCCATTTGGTACACACAACCAAGCAACTTGACTTTCAATTAGAGATTGTTGTAGTTTCTGTTCTTATTACACAGTCATAAATTCACAGCTGTTGAGAAGACCAGCATTAGAACTTTTTTTTTGTAATGAAAAATTTCAGGCATGTTTTTTAAAAATTTATTTGTATGTAAGATAAACTCATAATACTTTCTAGGATATATAATAGGATTTCTGTTTCTGAGGATGAGAAATTCATAGGGTATCCCTCTGGAGAGCAAAGCAGAATAACGAAACTGCACTGCTTAATATGTAAAGTCCTTTAAATACACTGTCTCCCTGAAAATCAAACCTTTTGATATTGTTTTCATAATTTCTAACCACTTTCCCAAGAAAGTATCTATAAACATAGATGTTTATACATTCCATTAAAAATATACTTTTTGATAAACGTCTCTCACAGCCAGTGTAGTTAGAAAAGTAATAACCTGACTATCCAATCCCTAGTAGTTGTCAAGAATCTATAAATACTAAAAAAACAAAATAAACATTCTTCTTCTTTCATCATACTTCAAGCTGTGTCTGTGTAAATAATTTCCTGTCCAACAGTAACAATATACATACATACAAACTGTATTTCTAGATTCTGTGTTCTGAAGATTTTTGAAGACAAAAAAATATTTCCTTGACTAAAGTGTTGTCCTTGAATACGAAAGAAATATGGTTTTGCTTTTGACATTGACCTGCTGTACCTGAAAAATACATTGTAATTAGCATAAAGAAGTGTTTGTCTTGGGTCAGAGATTACAGATAGAAAATTTTTCTTTGCACAGTTTTGTTTTATGTATTGGTCTTTGATTTTTTTAAAAGATCTCTTAGTTATGCCTAGAGTGATGGAAGTCTTTTCTCCATATAAGCAAATGCCTAAACTATCTATTTTTCTCTCGTCTCATGAAGTTTTTGAGGAATTACAAGTATTTACCAAGTCTCTGTGTGAAGGCCAAGCAGTTCTTTGTCCCTTCAGTTTTTCCCCTGTGTGGTGTCTTGCTCCCAGTTATTCTGAACACTGAATTCAGGTGACAGAAAAGGTCACCCTGCCCTCTCAAGTGTTGCATGAAGTGATGGCTTATTTGCATCCATTCACCCTTTAAATCAACTGAGGAGTCAGAAACTACCCCTAGTGATGGGACGTTTGCTGTTCTGAAAGGCAAGATTCATATGTTCAGAAAGGAATGTCTGTCTGTGATCTGTGCCTGGTTACGTATGTATGTATATATATATATATATATATATATATATGTGTGTGTGTGTGTGTGTGTGTGTGAGTGTGTGTGTGTGTGTGTGTGTGTCCTATATGTGTGCTATGTGTGTGCCTACTGTGAACATATCTTGGGTCAAGTTGCTGATTGGACCAGGAGAAACAAATGCATCTCACCATACCCTTTATATGCCCTTAATATATGGCCATTTAAAGCGTTCTTTCAAGTTATTTGTGCATTTGCATGGGTATGGAGATAATAAAGGCTAGTTCAGTAGACCAAATATAGTTCATCTTCGCATTTTCATAAATGGCTCCTCTGATATGGTGTCAAAATGTACATAGCTCTTACTTATAGGAAATTCCATGGAAGACAAAACTAGTGTTTAGGTGTGGGATTTTAATGGTAATTACTGCTAAATGGGTCACCACTGTCCCAGCTCCCTTCAGGCAGCTAAACTCAAAATAAGGAATATTTATTTTCCAGTGTCTTAAAGGAGTTTCAGGAAGAATATGATCTATCTGGTATTTAGCCATTCAGGCAAACCAAAACCAAAACCAAAACCAAACAAAATCAACCAAAAAAACCCAACAACCCCACAAACAAAAAAAAACACAAAAAACAAACAAACAAACAAACAAACAAATGTACCAAAAAAACCCAAAAAAACCACGACAAAAACCAACCAGGTTTGCCTTACTCAAACTTTTAGCAGGACGAGACAGATATTTGAGCACAATTTCATGAACTTGTCACTACATGAGCATTTCAACTAGATACACATGTGGAAGACACAACAATATGTAGCTGATGAAGATCAGTCTTTGCATATGCAGATTGTCTGACAGTTTATGCAAGCTCAAGTTCTGAGCCTGGCCTATTCTCTTCAAAATCTACTTGTAGGTAAGCTAGAAGAAGTGATGGGAATTCACACAGATCAGATATCCTTCTTTTCTGCAACTCCCAACTGAAACAGAAGACTTTAGCTTGGGAAAGGCTTGCAGAGGAACACTATGTCCTTCCACTGGATTCAGTCTTGGTCTCTGTGTGACTTTTCTTCAACTGCCTCTGCCAATCATCATCTCTGTGCCTAAGACAAAGATGCTTTGATACATCCCTAACTTTTGAGCCAGATATCCTTCTTTAGCTAAGGGCAGATCTACTCACCTTATTCATGAATTCTTGCGAATTGTGTATTCAAAACTTTCTCTTTCAAATTTGGACCATGAACCCAAATCTTTGAATAATTAAGTATAGTACAAACTTCAGTTCAATTAAAAGTGGATGCACAGCAAAAATATTCCTTATCCTCATCACACAGCTTATTTTTGAAATGTTCTCTTTTTTATGTTCTAAATTCTTTGCATGCAGAGCACATCATGCGACTTCAGTAATTTGAGTTAAGGTTACTCAAATTACTGAAGGAGCTCTTTTGAGGTAAGAATTTTCTTTGTGTCTTAAATTAAAACATTAGCTAGTGCAGTCCCCCTGCAACATAGAAACAATGAAATCCAGCAGCTAGTTCTTGCCCAAAAGGTTCTACTTACCTCGAAAGAGGTAAGGTAAGGGTGAATTTAATTCCAAGTCCTGGAATGCACAATATTGCAACAAGTCAGAAACCAGTGCTTCCTTTTTTTTTAACAATACAAAATAAAACTAAAATTAAAATCACAGTGTGCAGTTTTTAGTGCATCAGTAACATTTTTAATAGCTAGATTTATACATAAATACGTGCAATGTTGACATCTTTTCTGTAAGAACAGCACTGCTCATTTCACAAAAGCAGTTAATTGATTATGTCTACATCCTTGAGTTTGAATTTTATTTATTGAAATTAACTTCATTCTAAATAATAAGCAAAACTTTTTCTATTTTTGTTTCTTTTGTCTCACTGTCTGCCTGCCAGTTAAAACTTTTGTTTAACATCTACAGTTATTGTATTACTTTGGTGAGGTAATCATTGATGACTGGTGAAAACCTGCTAGTGCAAAAGGAACCGAATCAGTAAACTCAAATAAATTTTCATAGAAGAGTTTCTTACAATAATTGTCAAAGCAATTTCAGCTGAACCTGGCAGTTATGTTCTAAAATTACTCTAAAATTCTTTAGCAAATAATTAGCATTCACATATGTTGGCCTGTTTACAGACACTTAGAGATAAAATTTCAGTTTTCATTACATTAAAAATGGAAGCACATTTCTTCTAGATGACCAGTTATCTCTTGGATTAAGCCCATTTTATTCAGGTAATATTGAGGATTTGTGTCCCCATGTAAAATACAAAGTTGGTTTTAGTTAAAGAGGCTCAGATATCTTCATCTCTTGACAAAAACTGGATTTAAAATTGCACCTTAATTATTCTTGTAATATACTTTGAAAATATAAGGTTTGCTAGTTTTTTCACCTGTTGCAGTTTCAGAAATTTTTGTTCCAAAAACACATGACAAAATATGAGTAATGTCTGAACAGATGCATTTTCTGTTCGATAGCAATAGCTGGAAATCTGAGGCAGAGTAGGGCAGTGATGTATTATTGTTTTCACTCTATCAGCCTTAGTATCACCATCTGGCTTTCAATTATGGAACTGCAACAAAGTCTATTTTTCCTTTATCACCATCTGCTACCGCAGTCAAGTGACAGAGTCACAGAACAAATTTAACCAAAGGTCTTAAGAATTCCAACCATTCAACATGTAAGGTAAACAGAAGCTAAAGTGCTGCATATGAAGTACTAAAATAAGCAGTCTAAGGATACAGGCACTGGAACTTGGTCAGCTTAATCTACATGGAGAAAAGACTGCAAAATAGCTTAGCTTTGGCCTGGCTCAACCAACAACATCCTAGACAATTTCAGGGACCACACAGAGTTTGAATGCTGCCAGCCTTGCTTGAAGACAGTGAGATTTTGATAGTAGGAGTGTGGACAGGCCATTTATTTGCCATCTAATCCCCAGGGCTATTTAATACATTAGAACAAGAGTCCTGCTGCTTGGAAAAAGTGATGCTATTGTTCATACCCATCCAAAATGTGAGGAGGACTGAAACCAGATTGTGCTTTTGTTTACCAAGTGACTGGAGTCTTGCAGTTGCTAGCATGTAATGCATGGATGGTTTTGGAATATTTCTGTCTCCATGTGAAGAATCTTGATGATGGCTGAAATGGCTGTGTTAGAGAAACTGTTTTGAATTCATGACAATTTTGTTAAAATTAAAATCTTCAATACTATTCAGTGAATACTGCCAAAAAATGGCTGCTAAGTTAAATATCAATTATTTCAGGTATAACTATGTGATTGTTTGGCTGGGATAGAGTTAATTTTCATCACAGTAGCTACTATGAGGTTGTTTATATTTGTGAACAGTGTTGATAAGAAAGGGAGCTTTCGTCATGCTGTGCAAGGCTTACACAGAGACAAGGCCTTTGCTGCTCCTCACCCACCGCACCAGTGAGGAGGCTGGAGGTGTGCAAAGATCTGGGATGGGACACAGCTGGGACAGCTGACCCAAGGGGCATACCACAGCATATGGCATCATGTTCAGCATATGAAGATGGCGGAAGAAGGAAGAAGTGGTGGATGTTCACAGTGAAGAGATTTGCCTTCCCAAGTCACCAGTACATGCGGTGGAGCTTGGCTTTCCTGGAGGTGGGTGAACACCTATCCAAGGATGGGAAGCAGTGAATGAATTCCTTGTTTTGCCTTGTTTGTGAGCACAGCTTTTGCTTTACCTATCAAACAGTCCTTATCTCAACCCACAATTTTTCTCAATTCTACTCTTACAATTCTCTCCTCCAACTGATTCTGGGGAAGTGAGTGACTGTGTGGTACTTGGTTGGTGGCTTGGTTTAAATCACAGCACACTGAAAATAAATTGTGTTTATTCATTACAGTATCTGTAAATCTTGCCATGAACCCTTGTTTCCAAAATATTAGAAAGAGACACAGTTATTTATCAACTACCATCATCCTTAGGACTTTCATGCAGGTATAAGGCATGATTTGTTACCTTTTGTTCATAACATGTTTTCTTGCATGTAACTAATGTTCAAATTGTATACACGTATTTTAGTTAAAAGTATTGATAGGATAACTGACAACTATGTCAATATTTAAAAAGTTATCATAAGATATTAAATAAATGCTGGAAGCAATGATATATATAATTGGCCTTAGGCTGGCCACTTAAATTGCCCTTTCTTCAAGAAATGACAAATTATGTCAATTTTTTTCTTTTCCTTATCTGTCAACAAAACCATTGTTCTTCCTGCTTTACATGTATGACAAGTACTAGAACTTTGGTCAAATCAGCCCTAAATCACATTTTATGATTTAGACCAGCTTTTGAACAGCAACAATAGCTACATCCTGTTCTTTAGAAGAGTAGGAATGTTCTGTAGCTGAGAGAGATTGCTGAGAGAAAATGCTAATTTCAAAAATTCAGGTTGGCTTCACCTGTGAGATACTCCTATTTTACACTGGTAAATTACATCCTCTTCATGCTATTGACATCATACTTATCAAAGAAATTGGAGCAAAGTAACAGTGAATAAGATCCAAAAAAACAATTTAAGAAAATGATAAGCTAGTTTTCTTTAAACTAGATTTCATATGATTGTGATTTAAGAACAATTCAGTACTTTTCTTGAAGTCTTTCTCATGCAATCCTCAAATAAAATGGAAATACATAATGCCCTTCCATGTCCATCTTCTATAATCTAAAGCAGGTGAATAGGAATGTATCATATTTTTTACTTTTGTGGGAGTTTATGTTTACTACTGCCCTGCTTCTGAACAAGGAAAGAAAAGGCGGGTAATTAAGTACAGAAGATGATGTATCATTTCTACTCAGTCAGAGATGCACCTAATTCTTGCCTTTCCAACTTTTAAAAGAGGAAAAAAATGCCTATCTTCCACCTTTTGGGAATTGTGTACTATCCCAAATTTTTTTTTATCCTATTTTTGTGTGCTATCTTTCTACCGGTATTTAAGTGGGATTGTTCCTTATCCAGAATCCAGACACTTTTTGGGTGATTTGAAGTAAAAGACAGTGAAATATTCACCTCTGTAATGAACAAAGCAGTACAGAATATTTATTTGGTCTGAACTTATTAAAAGTAGTGATATATAGACATACCTTTTATGAAACCTCCTTTCCCAGTGAGTGATGCTTGGAGCAAATGAGTGGTCTACTGCAGTGAAAATTTTTATGGCTAAGAAGAACTCAGGGATTCCTACTGAAGAGCAACTGTAACATGTACAAAAGCTATGCAGAACTTCAGGACGGTACTATTTTGGTAAACATCATGATTTGAACTCAGAGATACGTGATTGTGATGATTCTCCCACAGCACATCTCAATAAATTCTAAATTTCATCTATTTTGGCACAAAAATGTGGATCCCATTTGTGCAGCAATTGTACTTCCAGCACAGGTCCTTTTCTCATTCAGCAAGCTACGAATGTCATCTTTGGCATGGATGGCAACAGTCCCACCTCCACCACCTGCTAGGCAACACACTCTGTCCACAGTTAGAAGAGCTACACAACACATGGTGCCGACCCTTCGATTCTGAAGATTTAGATACTGTTTGCATGTTTCATCCTACATACAGAGACACTGCAAGTACAGGCTTTAAAGAAACGAAGCAGGGTTTCCTTGTAATCCACTGACTATATTTAATTCAGCAGAGCATTTGTTAGCTCCACTCAAACTACTTCCCAAACAGTCAAATGGAGGAGAAGTGTTTGTAAAAGCAGGTGAACTAAGAAGATATTAGACCTTGAATGAAATTAGTGGCAATGTAAGAAGTAGGTCATGGGAAAAAAATAATCTTTGATTGCCAGTTTATTTTTTGAGTTCTCTTTCAGAGTTAGGAATAATTTCATATTATAAAAGGAATATTAATTTTTCAAAATATAATTTTTCATAAGAAATTGTAAATTAGTAGGTGAGCAGCATTTTTAATATACATTTTGAAAATGCTTAAAATTTGAAGTTGTGAGTTCAGTTTTCATTGAAATCACTTTTTGAAAACTTTAAAGCATATACTAATAAGTATATGTGAATGCTAAATAATTTTTTCTTATTTTTAATTTTCTTTAATGTATTTATGTCTCTTTGTAGATAGTCTGATAATGTCCAAATGATAAGGTCCAAACCATGAATCAATCCATGATTTCATCCTAGCTAGATGCCAAATAACATGCTAGAAACTCGGGCAAAACCACCCACGAGTACACCATTATGAGCCCAGATATTCACAGATTCATAAGGTTAAGCATTGCTCAAAATCGGAAAAAAACTTATTGTAGATACCAAATACTTGCTACAGAAACCACTGAGGGCCAGTACAGTGACTGAATGAAATCTTTACAAGATAACTAAAAATAGCTGAAGCGTTAGAATACATTTATTATTTTGTATTAAATTTTCAGTGATTCAAAGATTATTTAATTTCATTTTAAGAGGCACTGTAATCTTTATTTACAGTACAGCCAAAGGTAAATGCATAATCATTCTTGTTTCTGTAAGAACTTCTTTTTCAGAGTTAATTACAAAGAAAGTATGGTTGTGATCTTTTTCTTTCCTTTTCCAGACCTTATGGCAAAATAGAAGTACAGCACCCTTTCAAAGTCCCTTTTCAATTAAGAGCTAATGGGCACTTTTGAAAATGCTTTTAGATTGCGTTATGCACATACCTCCTGAGAGGAAAAACACAAGTCTCATGAGCTCTGCTTTTTATATGGAGCCCTGACAGAATGGCCAGCAATACAGAAACATTTGATTTTTTTTTTCTGCAATGTTGTTTCATCTCTTCCGAAACCCAAACACTTATAAGTGAAAGCGAATGGCAGGCTTCTCAAGCTGCCCTAAGGTTGGGCATCTCACTGCAAAAGTACATTTTATGAGTCACAAAATATCCGCAATACACTGAACTGGTCATCTCAACTGAGATTTTACTGAAGAGACACAGGAGTGTAGTTAAAGCTTTCTTTTGCTCCATTGTTTAATGAAGTTCCTTTTGGTGATCCCTTCTGCTTAAGTTTCAGTCTTTACTTTTTTCCAGATTTCACCTGTAGCATCTCCTTTCTTCAAGAACAACTCCAAGGGCCCCAGTGATAACCTTAGCATTTTCTTGTTTCTAGTTTTATTTTGTAATAATCCAGTTCTTATGTACAGCTATCTTGCTTTGTCTTCTACTTAGAGTAACACTCTAAAGGCGGCAATATTCAGAAGAGACTCTCATTTCTTGCTGTCAGTACACTTCTTGGAGTAGATGTACTACTTTATCTTGCTGTTTATATGTCATCAGAAAAATTACACTGAACTGGCAAATTTTAGCAACTTCTTTATACAATATGGAATTTCTACTGCATATTAGTGCAATTTGCTCAGAATAGCTGTTACTAGCACTCCACAGAAATCAAGAAATTTTTTCTGGATTTTTTTTTTTTTTTTAACTAATTACTGTTCAATAGCTGGGACTCAATACTAATTACTGTCTTCGTGCACTCAATTTGAAACCAGTTCAAGAAACATTGCATTATGCTGTCAGTGCTTTATAAAAATGGGTTAATTCAAGGAATTCAGTGAGTTAATTACTTTTGAATCTAGAAAACAGGGCATTTATTTTATGGAAAATAAAACCAGGTATCATTTTCCTGTGTTCTCTCAACTTTGAAGGAACTCTCAATCATTTCATTATGGATCATTCCTTCTTATTACTGCACCCTATAATGCAGTATAAACCACAGTTCTCCTGCATGGATGTTTAGTATCATTCTGGATTAACCATGCTTCATTCTATTGATGACTGCATTATGTGCATTACAGCGTGATCAGATGTCAGACCAACATCAAGAGACTGCTCTTTAAAGTCATGTCATATTTTTTAATGGATAAAGGTAACTGGCCTTTGGTTTGTCTCCCTGTCTGTGTGTCTTATGCCACAGAAGGAGCCAAGAGGAAGCAGGAAGTCTTGGTAAGACTGAAATTAATCCTGAAGCTGACTAAAGAAGCTAAATGGAAAAGCTGCTGCTGTAAAGACAACAATTTTCTATCTCTGAAATATGGCTAGTTATCAGGGCTAGTGCTTGGGGATGCTGCTTGAAAAAAAACACACAAAAACCCCAAACACATAACCTTGGACATTGGTGGTAAAATATAAAGGACTATGTTTCATTTGTGTTAGTTTCCTTCATTCTATGTCTTCCAACATCACGTCTGGGTTATGTATGTTTTCATCTACCTCACACCCTGTTACGTTAGTAAAAAGCTGTGCAAACTGTGTATGTGCACACACTCACTTGTACATTTGTGAAAGAGAGAATGCAAAAATTGCACGACTCACAGTTACTATTTGATTCTTTGTAACCTTCATTTCACTGCTCCTACTGGTAAGTGAAATTGCTCAATCAAATAAATTTTTCGTCCGTTTTGTCTGTTTTAGAACATCCAGGTTTCTGAGGACTGCAGTCTCCAGACAGCTTTCTGTCTGGACAGGGATACGGATTGCTGCCACTTTAAAAAAAAAAAAAAAAAAAGAGAGAGAGAAAAGAAAAAAAAAAAAAAAGAAAAGAAAAAAAAAAAAAAGAAAGAAGTAACATCGTTCTTAGGATCATCTTAGGGACCTGGTATTGCTGCTCC
This sequence comes from Poecile atricapillus, assembly GCF_030490865.1. Taxonomy (NCBI): domain Eukaryota; kingdom Metazoa; phylum Chordata; class Aves; order Passeriformes; family Paridae; genus Poecile; species Poecile atricapillus. Next base: position 96,339,583 of record NC_081289.1, on the reverse strand, counting down.
TGACTTGCTCAGTGTAAACCTGACATTCCACGTCCTCCATTATAAAATGTGTTAAATCCAACTATTTCAAAGAGTACAAAGAACGCAGAGTGAGGTACGGAGCACCAAACCCCATGAAGCACTAACTTCCGCAAGTACAGGGAGGAACGGGGCCAGCAACAGCTCTTCAATCAGCAAACGCAAGCCAAGCAAACGACGAGGAGGCTGGAGACGCCCTCACACCACCGACGGGGTCAGCGTCCTCTCCGCAGCACGGTCCTGGGGAAGCCGCGGACGCGGCCGCCTGCAGAACACAAGGCCGACGGCGGCGGTCATCGCTCCGCAGCCCCCGTCCTGTCCAGCCCGTGCCCGCCGCGGCGCCGCGCCAGACCCCAGCAAGCCCTCACCCGCGGGGCCTCCCCGAGGAGCCGGCGCCCCCTCGCCCGCCGGACGGTGCCCTCGTCTCTCCCGCCGCCTCTCCCGGAGCGTGTCCGGAGCGGCCCCGAGCGGCGCCGTCGGGCGTGCAGCGGGACGGTCCCGGTGCGAGCCGCGAGGTCCCGCCTGCCGCGAGCCCGCGGCCCCTCACTGCGCCGCCCTCGAAATGGCCGCCCAGCCGGGCGGGTCTGCCTCCCCCGCGCGCCCCCCCCGCTCCCGAGGGAAGACACCCTCCGAACCGCGGCACCCCGCGAAACCGGAGGCACGCCGACCTCCGCGCCTCGGAGCCGCCCTGCTCTCCCCGGAACGCGGAGGGGCGGGAGCAAGGGTGGAAGAGGGGGTTTCAGATGCGCCGCCGCCCGCGTCGGGGAGGCGGGGGCACCGCGTCTTGCGGGGCTGCGGGGGCGCCGCACGCGCTCCCTCCTCAGGGCGGGGAGGGTTAATAAAGGCCGGCGGCCGCCTGCCCACGGCGCGGCCACGGCTGGGGACGCCTGTCCGCGGCCCATCAGTCGCTGGGATAGGGGTGGGTGGCTCGCCCGCCCGGTACTCCGCGAACCGCTCTGCCTCAGCGGGACTCGCCGGCTTGTGAGCCGCCGCGCGGAAGGAGCCGCTCCGCCTCTGACAGAGACGCGCCCCCTCCTCCCCTCCCCACCGCCCGCCCGCCCTCACCTCGAGCTGGCGCTACCTCCCTGCTCTGCCGCCGCCGCCTCGCCCGTTCGCCACTGCGCCCCGCTGCTGTCCCCCTGGCGCCTGGCCCCGCCGAGGGGTAGGTGGCCAGCCCAGCCCTCTCCCTTGTTGCCCTGCTGCGGTTGCTGCGTCTCTCGTCCCCCGCTGCAGAGAAGTCGCAGCGGCGATTGCCAAACGGGAGGAGAGGACAGGAGAGGAGTGGAGCCGCCGGCGGCTCGGGCAGCGCGCTGCGTCTGGGTCTCCGGGGATGGACTGGGCTTCGTCCTGCGCCTCAGCCTGCCCGCGGAGAGGAGGGCGGTGATCGTCCGCCCAGCCCGGGAGGGAGGAGAGGCTCCCCGGTTAAATGTCACGGCTCCCCGTCCGCTCCCCGCCGCCACCCCGCGCATCGCTCACCTCGGGAGGGGGCTGTGAAGGTGGCGGCAGAGGCAGCCCCGGCTGCGGCGCGCCCCGCCGCCGCTCGCCGTGAGGGAGCGCCCCGGCAGCCGCCAGGTAAGGGACCGGCACCCTTCCGGTGCCGTCGGGGGTGGCGGCCGCGGGGAGCCCGCCCGCCAGGGCAGAATAAGTTTCTCGGGGAGGGCATCTGGAGGAGAAGAGGATCCCCGCGTCGTGGGGGTCTGCGCCTTCCGATGTGGGGGCTGCGGGGGGTGAGAGTCGGTGGGACGCGGCGCAGGGGAGCCCTCCATGTCTCCCGCCCTGGCTGGCCTCGTCCCCAGCCCCGCGAGGGCTCTTGGACAGGCGGCGGACGGAGCTGCCCGCCCGGCAGCGGGGGTGGTGAAGGGGGGTGTCAGGCTGCCCCAGTCGCGGGCTGGGGGGGGGGGGGGGGGGGGGCGGGACGCAGTGCCCAGCATGACACCTTCCCTGGGGAAGAGCTTTCCCCGCCGAGCGGGGAACCGTGCGATGGGAGCAGGAGTCCTCCGGGGGCTCCGAGCGACGTGACACAAACACAATAGTCCTTTGTCACCAGCGAAGAGATGCTTCTACACCTGTGTCCGCTGCTGTGGTGGATGTGGTCGCTGGAGTACGCGCGTCAGTAAAGTGGGTCTTGGGGGGTAATGGTGGTGGTGCCCAGTGAAGGCACTGTTTTATCTTTTGCACAGCAAATCCGGAATAGCCCCCCCTTTTAGGACGCAGCTCGAAGTACATGCAGGTGCTTCGGAACATACCTGGAAGAAAAATAACGGCAAGAAATTAATCTACTGATTCATCATTTGTCCAGTCTCTTGAGTCTAAAATAAAAGGTTTTGCAAGTCCTGTTCTATAGTTGCTGGAGTAAACAGCAGTGCTTCAAACGTTCTTAAGCAATTTCCCCTCTAGCTTTCCTTGCCAAGCAAAGAACTGCAGTGTGGGGTTTTTTTACATACTGATGTTTTAAAATACTGTTCTTTCAGAAGACTTTCTCATTTAAAAAGATAAACCTCTCATAAAAAAAGGAAAACGTCTGAACACTTCAAAAATAAATCAGATCTGAACTTGCATTGCTTGCCAAGTGCTGGGTGGTGGTGGTGGGGGCAGAAAGAAGCACACATTTTCTGTGCCTTTGTCATGAAAATGAGCCATGCAGTCTTTATTTCAGTCAAAACTACAGCACTAAGGGAATGGAAGTGAAAATTAGTTTGCATAGTGTTCATGAAGGTAAGCCATAACCTGTAAAGCATGAACACAATAATTCTGAAGCCCCACTTTTTACGGTGACACATCTGGAATCAACAGATCTGCAACATAAAGTACGTGTAAGATTTCACCTCAAACCAATGTACATGCCCTAAAATAATTATCTAACATTTAACTTACCATTCAGAACTATAACAGCTGCCTCCATATGAAAAATCAAAAAACCCATGCGCTAGGAGGTAGAAAAAATGGATATGCTTTCTTGAGCTTCTACCTTACAATGAAAAGCCCAAATTAAAATAGATTGTCTGTTACTTCTGTGCAATCAAGGCACCAACAGTTCTTTTAGAGGCTACACCCTTTCCAGGAAGTGTTTCATTTTAGAGTTGGAGCTGCTGTGTGGTCTGCTTTGCTACATAATGGGCCACACAGATGAGTGCACTAATGTCAGTGTGTTCCAACTCCTACTGTGTATATAATACATGTAAATATCCCAGTTAAAATGGGATTTGGAATTTTTTCTTCAGATCAGCACTTAAAATGATTGGCTCCTCAGCTACTGTACCACTACTTCCTTATTTTTCTTGGAAAGTAATGATTTTGACAGTAGCTAATATATGTGCATCAGAGCAGCAATAGTATTCCTTTTAGGTAAAGAGAATATCCCTGAAAACTGTTTTTACTACTCTGAATTCCCTCTTCAGAGAGTAGGAATAACACCTACATAGACTGAACAACACAAGGTGTGATCAGCTACATAGAAACAGCGTGGTTTGGTAGTATAACAGGTATCAGATCTTTTGTTGCTCTTCTAGAATCCAGACATTCTATGAAAGGGCTCTAGGAGGAAATGTTATCCTGCGTAGTAGCAGCAAGAGGTGAAAAAATACAAAGTATTAGCGAAGTTGTTAGTTTAAGCAGCTGTCCATAAGTACTATGATTAATACTCTGCTGGCATGCTACTGTGAGCTAATACCAGGATTTGAGTATCCTGCAGTTAAGACAAAAGACCAAAGTAACTTGCCCTTTGTGGTTCTGAAGCTGTATAATTTTTCTCCAATACAGACAGTTAAGGAGGTCTGAAGACTGGAATATTAGCGGCCCTGTGCCGAGTTTAACAATGTAAGTCTATATTAGTGCTTTTTTCATATCTTGTATTAAGACCATTCAAATAACATAAACTCAGGGTGGGTGTGGTTATTGTTGAGGGAGGGTATTGCTAAGGATTCTAGGAGGATTCCCGTGGTGATTTTTCTAAGTCATGGTGATATGACTGTTGCTTGATTTTAGAGGGTTTGGGGTTTTTTTGTTGTTTTTTTTTTTGTTGTTGTTTTGTTTTGCTTTTTGGTTTTTTTTGGTTTTTTTTTGGTTTGTGTACCTTTTGGCTGTCTAAACCCTAGTGAATATAGTGGGGGGGATGGAGGGGGAAAGGTTAAGGAGTTCTGAAGGCTCTGTATGTAGCTGTCTGTTGGTTCATTGGCTCATCATTTGTGAGAAGGTGGATTTCCTTAGAGCTGTTGCTGGTAATTAAAAATCCAGATGATGGAGAAGTGGAGGGATAAGTGGAGCAATTTCAGTAAATTTGTATGATACTAGGTATGCGTATTGCTGTATTGTCATATTGCAAAAGAGGTTTTTTGGCTACTAGTACTATGATACATTATGCTGGGTACATTCTAATTCTCTGTGCTTTCTCGTCAATTTTTGTACAGATATTCAGGAAATTTAAGAAAATTCTATTTTTAATTAGTCACTGATTGACATGCCTCTGTCATAAGGCTGATTTGACTAAGCTGTGTCTAATTATGAATCTTTATAAATTATTGCTCATTTCTAATTAGTACAGTGACTGGTTTAACTGTTGATGTTCCAAAATGTTTTCATCTCATGTATTTTCAGCCAGACACCCATTTTTTCACCTAATTTGAAAGCATAAAATTAAGATTTTTCTTCTTTTCTGGAGAGTGTGGCCTTTCTGTTACCTTAGAAAAACATTAAAATAGATGACTCTGTGAAAAATAGGATTGAAATATTTAAAATGTATAGACATTGGTCCTCAAGATATGCAATATACCAATCAATGTTTTCTGTTCTGAGATATCAATATTATTCCCACAAGATATGCTGAGTAGAATTCATATTTGAATGGCTTCCCATCTCATAAGTCTTTTGATTCCTGGGGACCATTTTTATTTCTTAATGATGAAAATCTGTGGAGGGAGGAAACACAGATGATAAACTGTCATCACTGTTGTATAATGACAATTTGGTGTCCCATTTTCTGTTGATAAAATGCAAATCTTATGATTTTTTTTTTTTTTTTTCTCTCAGGAGCTACTCTATGAAGCAGTAGTTCATGAGATTATTTCTAAACATACAGATCAGAGTTGTTATTTGATTAAGGTCTAATATCTTATTCCCTTTGAAACTGGAAGTAGATATTTGTATAAGCAGATTGTAGCAAGTCTTGATTTATATTGATATATTGTTAATGTGTTGAGATTGATTATTATTATAAAAGTCCATTTAGGTCAGTGTGGATATTTAGTGAACATCTCTTCTATGTGTGATAATAGTGGACCATTTAACCCATCTTCCAGAAATACTCGTAGTTACATGCAAATAGAAATAAGCGTGCATTGCAATTAGTATTTTATTGAAGGTGGAAATATTTTAAACTGCTTCTTACTATTGCCTTGCACTTCTGCTAATAGTTTTCTTATTCATTTCATAGTAGGCAAGGGTTGCAAGGAAATTCCAAAATCATACCTGGGTTGGTGTATTTTAAATGGCATAGTAAAAGCAGGTGATTCTTAAAAAAAAATATTCAGAAGAATAAATGTGTCTGAAGGAAATGGATATCTGGACTTTCATCTAATGGCCCTATTACATTTCCTAAACACAAAGAAAAGTGAGGAAATTGGGTTTTAGTGGGACAAATAAAGTGACAAATAGCTTATTAGCTGTCAATCTCAAAATTAAAGTTGCAATGAAGGAAAAAAAATAGAGTATTTGCAAACTTTTGTCATCCTTTGAAAATCAAACTATAATGCATTTGAATGGAGTAAACAGAATCATCTTCTGCAGAAATATTTGTGTCTATAAAAATATTTCTTTATTGTGGGTTTTTTTTGATCAACTGCAAAATGCCTGTCCTTTGGTCAGATTAAGGAAGAATAATTATTCTACAATCCTATTTCTTTTTTTTTTTTTTTTAACTAGTATTTATACAACAATATCATGATTAATATTTTATAATTATAAAATAATATTTTTTTTAAGAAATCCGTGTTTCTATTTATATATTTATTTTTTTTTAAAATAAAATTTGAATGGCTTCTTAAAGCCATTATTCTTCAGGTGAAGAGAGATTTTTCTAAATGGTAAAAAACCCAGATATATCCTGTAAAACTACAGGTAAGGAATCTTAACTCCTACTTTTTTTAATATTTGAAGTTATACTAACTGAAAAATGCTTTTGTTCTGATATTCATGTTTAATGCCTAGGAACAACCAGTTAAGACTATAGGAACTTAATAGCACTCCACAACCCTCACTTCTCCCTGTCCCTCAGCACCCAATAATTTGAAGTATACCTCTCCTGAATGCTGAATATTCGTAAGAGCCATGGGATGGCATTTCCTGAGGATGTGCCAAAGGCCATCTTTGAACTGGACAAATGCAAGTCTCCATCTATAAGGGAAGAGTGGGATTTCACTGGACTCCCCTCTCTGGCATTTTTTGTAACTAAGAGTGTAATATAGGGAATCACATAACATCACATTTGGTTTGGAGAAACCAAATAGGCCGGTCTCAGAACCGGACATCTACTTAGATTGTCATACTCTGTTCGCTTTCCAATTTGCAGATTACCCTTTCATCCTATTATTTCCTTCACTTTATCTTGTTTCTGAAAAAACACAAAGTTTTCTTCAAATGGTATTTATTTCTCAATTGCTACAATTTATAAACTATATGTCAGTTCATGTTTTAGTAGAGTATTTGTGGAATAGCAGTAGGTGCTGGCTGTGAAGAGTTTCATGGGAGGATTTGAGGAAAAACTCAGTTTGGCATCTTCAGGACTCTATTTCCTTTAGCACAGAAAAATTTGTGTTCCTCTGTGACAAGTCATCAAATAGATTCCATTCACAGCACACATAAGCCTCAGCACTGATATTTTCCCATGGCTGCCCTACATCTTTTGCAAAGTCAATTGAAATCATCACAACTCCACCATATCTGGAATGCATCAGTTATGTAGGAGGTAACATATGTGGGGTGGACATATACAGAACTATGGTTTATCATGGTTATATAGAGACTGAGAAAACCTCAAGAGAGACATAAGAGGAGAAACAATCTGCTTGGGAAAAAGAAATTCTGCTTCCCTTTAGGCTCTGGAGAATAAAAAGGAGGGAGAGATTTCAAGATTGTGAGATTTTACAGCTCTGCAGACCCTTAGTTGGGATAGATAACACCTGTCAGCCCTCATAAAGAGGAGGAAGAGTTTGTGGCTGTTAGTGACAAAATCTCGTGTTTCTGAAGTGGAAAGGACTAGGGAAGACTGAAGCTGGAACACTGGAGTGTGACTGGAAATGAGAAAGCCAGACAAGCCGGTGAACTCTCAGCATCAATTTGCCTGGCTGTTCTCAGAAGTAACCAACTACACTGTGATTCAACTTTCCAGGCATAGCAATAATTGTCCTGAAAGAAGAGACTGTATTGCTATTCCTTTCATGGGTGTTAGAAAGTGTTGAGAGTCAGAAAACTACTCATCTTCAATGGTCCCATGTGAGTACAAGACTTGCTTTACTGAATGCCTCCAGTGCTGTATGTAACTATTAAACTCAGAACAATTATACAGAAGAAAAGATGAGACTTACCATTCTATTAAATAGAAAATATGACTGGTCATTAGTAGCAAGAATAGATTTTTTGATTTGAAATGCAGGAAAAATTTAACGTTAATAATGTATATGGGGAGGAACCATTGTGGAAATGGGTTGTGTTTATAGCAGTACAGGAGGTAGTCTGGAAGAATATGCAGAATTCTACATTAGACAATGGCTTTGTAGTAGTTTTGATTGAGTGGTTTTTGTTTTTTTTTTGGACTATCAAGTAGGACTAACCAAATCTTTTGAGAAAATAGCTGACTTGTCCCAGCTTTGACTGTTCTATTCCCAGTGTAAACTGGCACATATTGCAATGATAAAGAAGCACTCTGGGCTATAGGCAACATGTGGAAAACACAGTCTATCCATTTATTGCAGTCTGGGTAGTGAAAGCCTTCAAAGAGTGAGCAGAGCAGTTTAATTTGAGATAAAATTTCTCTGTGCTCACAACATAAACAGACCCTAGTGCAAACAAAAAGTCATTCCAATTGGGAATGGATTAAGTTTTCTAGGTTATAAAGTAGATAAGTAGATTCACATAAGCTTAAACCCCAAGTAGTTCTTGTTTCTGTTGTCTCCATAAACAATGAGGAGGAAGTAATTATCTTAGAGTTATTACAAAGGTAGTGAAAAGACGTATCAAGATAAAAGGCAGTGGAACAACTGTAGAAATTAAACTGGAGTAAATCATAAGCTTGCAATAGCTTGCTTCCTAGATTTCTTAAGGAAATGCATAGCTGAAGTACTTGAATGACTTCTGAATCCATAATTTATTTTTAAATGCTATGCCTAATCTGCAGGATAGCCACTTACTAGGAAGAAAAATTATGTCAGGAATTACTAAGTAGTAATCAAACCCCAAGAAAGTAATTGAGAAAAAAAAAATGAATTTGACATCTCAAAACATTTAGATGAACATATCAAGAGGATATGATTGCTGCCCACTTTAGGGAGACAAGTATACCAATCTGCTGTGAAAATACTCCTGTCCAGCTTCATTCTCACTGCCAGCAAGACTTGAAGTGAATATATAGTTACATTCTTGTTGTAAAACACTTTTCTCACTGATCACATTTTCCTTACAGCTTTTAATATACTGTTATAAAAAGATTGATTGAATGAACAAAGTTGCAAGTGAATTCTTAAGAAAAAATATTGTAAATAATTTGGGCTTTTTCTTCTTTGCAACAAATGCTTCACTGTTCTTTTCAGATTGTATTCTGAAAATGGAAGTTGTGTTGAGTCATTAGGTCTTACCTATTCTTTTAGGCATAGAGTTTTCAGAACAGAAGTCATTTGTGACTTTGAAAAAACTAGTTCTTGTAAGAAGTAGATATAATTTGGACATAAAGTAATTAAGTAGTGGGCAGTGTTATGCAGTGGGGACTGCGAAATAAGTAATAAAATTACTCCTGTCAAACAATTACTGTGGAAAGACAAGTTAAAAACTTCTATACATGAAAATAAAAAAATGTTAAGGACGATACAAAAATCTTGCTTAGATCTATTCAGTAATTATTTTGTACTTTCCCTTTGTGAACAGTTTTGTAGTTTTGAAAACAGACAAAGGTAAAAAAGGAAAAAAATCACTGTGATGTCTAGATAATTAAAACCCTACATGTGCTTTAATATTAATGTGCTAAAGCTTTGAAATAGAAAAGGTAGAGAGGCAATGAAGGTATATTATAATAATAAATATTCTAGTTTCTATGAATTTTTTCCCCAATTACACAAACAAAAATTAATGTGATGGGTAAAGAAATTTGAATTACTAATTATTTTAAAATAAATAGTCCATTGACCAAAGAGTATTGAAGAAAGACTTTCAGGATTTTTTTTTTTCCCAAAACTATAGAGGTCTTATGGGCAGGCAAAATTTTTTAAACAGCAATAGAAGAACAAAACAAGATTAAAAAATAAAAAAATGAATGCATACTCTGAATGTTGTAAAAAAATCTTTTGCAGTACACCATGTTGCATGGTTGCTTCGCTTGGTTTGGCAGGTTTCTTTTCCTGTGGGGCTTTAACTGTTCAGCTGAAGCTATTTACATTGCTCAAAAGGAAGGGTACCAGAGAGTAGGAACCATCAATTTAATTGTTGCTCCATTGGTTACTGCACTACTAATCAACTTGATTTACGTGGTTGTTTGACCAGTACATGATACTCTTCATAGTCTTGCTTAAAAACAGTTCCCTTTGCAGTGTGGGTAGAGAGTAGCCTTTTAATGCTTCCATCAATTCCTTGTTAAAATCATGTAGTGTGTTATAGCAGTATACCATCTTGATATTAGATTGTACAACAACCAAATTTGAATTTTTACTTCTGCTTAATATTTCTTGATTTTACTTTCAAGCAGCTTGTTATAAGTATTTAGGTTTTCTCTTTCATTTGAATATACGTCAGGTGAGAATTGCGGAAAAGAGATTATGATTAGATTTAAGAGCTAGCAGGCTCAAACAGTTCATTTCTCATTCAGTTAGGGTAACAGTACTGAATATTTGGTGCATCTAAAGATAATACACCAAGTAATTGTTGCCTTTTATAAAGCAATGAAGCTATTGCTTAATCTGCAGTTCAGAGACACTGTTGTTTAGCTGGAAAATGGAGTTATACTGGAAGTAAGGAAATGTTTCATATAGAAGAATCAATCTTCATCATTGTAGATGTTCTGTATGAGGAATCTGTATCATGTCCATGGCTGCTGGAATTTACAGTTAAATGTGTAATCAAGGTCACAGTTTTATTTTATTCACATTCTAGCACATAACACCTGTATGGTTTTATGGAAGGATTCTAAATGAGTTCCTGTAATGTATCAAGAGCCTTCATTTCTGCTTTAATTACATCCATCCTAGCTATATGGTACTGTTGGTACTAGCAATATTTTGTGTGTGTTCTGGACACATGAAAAAAATACTGTACCAGAAATGTAGAGAAGAGGACATGCAGATAACTGGTACATTTTTTAAATTTTCTACTTTTGATTGAAAAAGATATCATTGCTGTTTTCAAGTACTTTCACTCTGGACATTTCTTTGAATCAGCACAAAAGTAAAAAAGGAGAACAAAGAGATACTGAAAGACAGCATAGCTAGAAATTCCTAAGACTTCTTCAACTGTGGTGTCAGAGATGCAAAGTCAGTTTGGAGTGCATCATGGATATGCTTTCTTCAGCAGCTGTAAAAGTAGAATATGTTCTGCTGTAACATTTTATTTGAAGGCAATATGATCATATCTCTGATTCTCTGATATCTCTGATTTGAAATTCTGAATAGCTCTGAAAATTAGGTAATGGTTTTGGGCCCATGACAAGTTACCAGTACATTCTTTTTCATATAGGCTATGCAGCTAACAAAACTTTATAATTTACTGTTTGTTCAGTATTTCTGACGCAAACACAAAAGTGCAGGAAGTAATCCTGTAATTTAAACATCAGACTGTGGTCCTTTCTGTTGATCTAAATTAAAGCAATTACATTTTAAACTTACCAGAAGGATTTACACTGCTAAGACTCACTGAAATTTACATTAAGAAGCATAACTTCATGTTCTTTTGAAACTTCTGCTCTACCAGTCTACGTTCACGCATGCAGAAGTGACCTGTTAAACTTCTCATAATACAAACTGATGTCCATTTAAAAAGTTTAGTGCATATTTCTGCATACATTTTTATGCAAATTTGAAATATGAGTTCCAAAACAATATTTCAGTAACTTACAGTTGTTATGCAGGTACCCCATGAGAAAGCATATTAAAATTATTTTAAGAACAGCTGTTAATAATGAAATAGTCCACAAACTGAAAAATAATCAATATTTCTGCTTTTTTTCAATATCTCCTGTGCTTGGATTCTTATATTTTTATACAAGCAATCGAATATTTAAGAATATTTATGGTTAGGGTTTACTTAGAGTTTCTGCAGCTGTCACTAAAATAATTTAGATCTGTGTATGAGCTGTGTATTTTTTCTTTTTCTCCTGGAGTTTAATTCTAGGTAATAATTACCAGTACATCTTTCAAAGGTAACAATATATAAACTGCTCCCTCATACTTATTCTGTCTTATTTGAAGGGCACCGAAAATATTAACTCCTTTCCTAACACTGTATTGTATGGGGTGATGGTAGATTCTTCCTTTGAATCTGCTACCAGTAGCATTTTTACTTTTAGATGCAAATCCTGAGCTCTCTTGAAGTGATAAGTGCATGACCTCTAATATAACTCATTATTACCCTTTCAACTTGTTCTACAAATGTTTTTGTGAGAAAAGAATCAAGGTCAATTATTGGTAATACTCACTCTGTATCACATATTAATGCAAACGATTTTTATTTATGGTGGCAATCACTAGATGGCACTGCTCTATGGTCTTTTTAACATGTTACATTTTCCTTTTCTTAAAATAACAATTTTTTTCTCTGATATATAACGTAATGAATTGTTACTGGTTTTGTGGTATTATTTATCTGGGATTTGTGGCAAATGGCAAAAAATTGGATAAATATATTTTTCAGGAAGGTTAAATCTCTGAATGTGATGTTTTGGTTAAGTGTTTGGCATGAAAAGATACATGCTCTTTGCTAATCTCTGTTCCAGGACTAGTAAAAATACAAAATGTCAGAAAAAAAGCCACAATGAGAACACTCTTCCATTTCTGTGTTTATCGGTATCTTCACCAGTTGTAAATCAGCATGTTAAGTGTATCTTTCACTTCTTGGAAGGAAGGTGATTGTGTGATCCTGAACTTGCTAGCTGGCAGTTCTAGCTTTTCTAATCTTCAGTTGCTCAATTGTCAATGCAGTCAATGCAGTCTTTAGCCAAGTGCATAAAGAACAAGAAGGTAGGAGACAAAGTAATCCATTCTGTCACTTGACTGTTAGCACAGTGTATGGCTGATGATAATAATTCAACACACTCCTGTGAATAGACCGCTCTAACAACTCTACTGCCTGGTCAAAAATATACTTAGGACATCATCACTGCAACAACACCGTTACTAGACAGGAACTACAAAATTAAAGGGTCTTGCAGGCCTAAAACCATCAGCAGCAACACCCTGCCAAGAAAAGGAAGCAGGAGCTGTTGCTTGTGTGTGGTGTCTTTTCAAAGTTTAGGGTACCATTGCTGACTCTGTTACTGAAGTTAAATATGAAGTGGCAAGAGTGCCTTACAAGTCCTTACACATTGGTCTGTTTTACTCTTGTATTTTGTTGTTTTTTATTATGGTACTCTGGCACACTGTGGCTCCAGGCCTGTGTGGTTCCTTAATTATTTGAAGAACAGTATAAAAGAGTACATGTGCCTAATGGCTGCATATAATGGAATTTCTTTTGGTCTCCAGTAAAGCTGTCTCGGGAGTGTTTTCAGTTCTGGCTGGAAGAACTGCAAGGCATTTTTTAACCAGAAAGTGACCGTGATTCTCTAAATATCAAACTCACTGTGGGATTCTTTCAAGAGTAGGTGCCAATACTGTCAGTAATGACAGCCAGTAGGCATTCTCTGTTGTCTAATTTTGAATGATTAAAGAGTCAGACACTAATTTTTGAGCTTGTTATTTGCAAAGAATTCTACTCTTTGGAATTAGGATGGTAGTAGGACCTAGGCATGTGATTTTGGGGTCTATTTCCAGAGACAGGATTTAGCAGTCTAGCTTTTGATGAAAATTAAATTTCCATTCCCATGTGTTTGTACTGTGTAACATAATGATTGTGAAGCTTTAAATGAAAGGGTTTTTTCAGCTTGGTAATTTTAAGTGCTTAAAATGTAGTGGCTATCCTTTCAAAAATGCATTCACAAAAAGGCAACAGTAGTTAGCTTGAGATTTTCAGAAAATATTTTTCAAAGAAAAAACTATAGATACTTTGACAGAAAATGTTGAACTTCTTGCATGGATTGCTTTTCAACAACTGGCTTTTTTTAATAACAAAAGTTAAATTAAATTATTTTTCTTAAGTTACTTCCAAAAATGAAGATATAAATATCATTTTACATTTACTTAATCTGGTTACTCCTGTGAAATTATAACTTTAAATAATCTGCACTTTTGGCTTTGGTAATGGTCATTTTCCTTAGAGAGAACTAGATGAAAATAAGTTTTGCAGAAATTGTCGATTCATAATTATGGAATTTCATGAAGGATTTCCAAAGAAATCAATAAAATCTGTTTAATTTCATAATTCATCATTTTTGATGTGAAAAATCTGGGGGCATAAATTCAGTGTTGTTATGGTAATACTCTTCTCAAGAGGGTGTCAGCTTGCATATGATTTTAATTAGCATTTGTGGATTAACATAGAATGCAGGATGAGGCAGTAGTAATGCTATCTTTGAACTGGAAGAACCTAGGCTGAACAATTATTTTCCCTAGGTAATGAGACTGTTGTTGATATCTCCATGCTGAAAGCAAGTGTTTGATATAGGCATATCAGTAAAGAAATACTTACTGACCTTTATCACCTGCTGGTTTTTGTAACAATATGCTTGTGTCTGATTTCCAAATTTGCTGTTTCATTTTAAAGAATGACATTTGTGTACTTTGCCAATGTTGCAGTGCCAAAACCATCTCTTCACTAAGACCTGAGTAAGCAGTCCTGTTTATGAGTAGCTTTCATCAGAGGTTGGACTCTGAACCTCATTCTGTATTAATTTCAGAGTACAGTTCACTGAATTGGTGAATATCTTAACAGAGACTGGACAAAGTGTGACTGAATTATACAAGAAATATCATAAAGACTCCACTGTAACAACAGAAATGTCTTAAGATGAGTCACTTTCTCATACTGCTAGGAAAGTGATTTTAGTAACAGAGGATAGCATTGCTATGCCTAAGGCTGTTCTGTCTTACTTGACTCGAGTCAAACTAAAATCTTCTTCCCCTGCTCCCCTCACTGCCTTGCTCCCAATTAAAGCTATAAAAAACCAGATAGACATTTTATACTATGCTTGGCAGAAGAATGAGGCTGCTGCATTTCTGTCTTTACTCCCTTGTAGAAAACTTAATGGTAAGGATCCTCGTTTATTAGTAAAAGTCGGGCAAAAAAACCCTCCAGTATAAAAGCATAGAAAACATTTTTTTTTTTTTTTTTTTTTTGTTCTTGGGAGATGACCTCTTGGTCATTACTACTTCTGTGATGAAGTAGTAATCCGGGTACTTAGAAAACATTCAATAGTGGCTTATGTACAGTGTTTTAAAAGACTGGAATTTTCAGTATTTACTCATTTTAATTTCAAAGTTACTGAAATAAAAAAATTGTTTCATAGTTGGTATTGGGATTTAAAAATAAGAAAGAAAAAGTCTGATTCACTTCTGAACATATGTACAGTTATGAAATTACTTTGAATGAAACTAATAATACAATAATTAAAACAATAATTTGGGGCTATTCTATTTGTGAAGGGTAAAGAATGTATTTATATATAAAATACTGATTTTCTTTGAATATTATATACATATCTGTATCTATATATCTACATTTATATATATACGGCTTCTTTATAGGTGTTGTGAGCAGAAAGGGAGCTTGAAAAAAGATTAGTCAATGAGACCCTGTCATTGAGTCATGAGGTTCAAACAGGACCACTTGCCTTTCTTAACACCTTCTGAGAGAGACGTCTAAGTGCATCTGGAACCAATCCTAGTCAGACTTGGTCAGTTGTTTAGGTCTAAAGCATTGTATAGGTGCAATTGAACCTTTATATGACTTTGTCCTTTGTGTGATTAAGAATGGCAATCCAAATATATTTATTAGGACAAAATAAATAATTTATTTAAATAGATGATGATCATGTCGATTGGACTAAAAGAATTCATAATTCTTAACTATAGAATATATGTAGTTATAACTGTTATAGTGCGATATTTTTGAAACTATATTGAAGCAATTCTATTAAAACTAGCAAAATTGTTAAGTACAGATTGACATTACTCTCCCATATCAATGACTATGGGAAAATCTTCTTCACTCAGCCTTGAGGAGTGTCCTGACTGAAGGAAGAAACCTCTGTGCACACTCCAAAAAGAGGATGTATATAAGAAGACCCTGCTGCTAAAAAGTGGGATGAGGCTTCTCCAGTATAAAGTGGTTGACTATCAGGCATACCTCCAGGCCAGTTGTGTCAGCTCAGCGGCTTTACATAAATCATAATTGCTATCACTTATTTGCCACACATTGACTAGTGCCAGTTTCCTTCAAGACAGACATTGTTCTTCCCATCCTCAGAATATTTGGCTTTGGGATTGAAGTCAGTGTGGTCTCGGCATTCTTCAATACCAAAAGCAGTGTGTCTCTCCTTCCTCTGTCTGCCACAGATAATTATTGCAAAATATGGTAAACTGTGAACAGTTTTATCTGTTACCCCTACTGAGGCAGATTATTCTGCTACACAGCATGCCATGACTGCAGTCAATCAAAAAATATTTACAGTTTTGTATGTACAGCAATTACAGCTGGCTACCTTAACACTTATCAAATTTTTTAACTTATCATGGACAGTTACCACATTATAGGATGTAATGTATTAAGAGGCTGTAGAAAACACTGAAGCTTTGTTATAAACACTAAATGTGCATTATAACTCCTTCTAATGCTGAACTCTATGAAATGAAATATAGCTTTGTAGACTACAAGAGCACTTGAAGAAGTCTTAGATATGTGATGAGCTTTCCAGTAGGTTGTATTCTGTACATTGAACAGCAACCATGAATTTCAAGCATGATTAATTTATGCTAACAATATCACATGGCTTAGTCCATCTAATGAAGCTGTTTTTTGTATAAGTGTCAGGGCCTTAACTAAATGGTCTCAAATGAGTAGTCCAAATTGTACTGAATAAGCACATTGGTTTTGTGTTGGTAATAATTTAGTGAACTTTTCTCTACAGATGCTTTGTCAATACTGAATCTCTGACAGTAAAATCAGTAGAATCAGTTGACAGTAAATTTGAGAGGAGGAGTACTACTATACCCATTTATGAAAAGGCATGTGCTCCAGGGTGCATGTCTGGCCTTTGTTTCTTTGTCAGAGTATTTTTTTTAAACAGTAAGAGGTAACAGTACAGCTCTTTCCCAGGACCCAACATACAGGTCTCAAAGAACTCAGAAAACAGGTAAAAATCAGAGCAAAAATGTCTCTCTGTAGATATTTTAGGAAAAGGATATTCTTCCAAAGAAACAGCCAGACTCCACCAGATTATCCATCTGTAGGTCTTCTTCTCTGAATTAACATGTGTAAACCAACTGTAGAATAGTAGGTATGTAAACTCAACACTTACAGGTTGTATTACAAGGAAACAAGTACTAAGGGGCTAAGTAGGGTGGGATTTTCTTTCTGTTTTATCTTAATTATATTATTGTCTTAATTATACATGGATAATATAGCCCTTCTTTAAGCACTATTTGAATATAGTATACGGAAGTAGAGAGTTTTTAACAAGTACATGTATACATATTCATAGAGAACATTCTCTTATTTTTGTTAGGAAATTTAAGATTTCTTGGGAAAGTTTGATCTTTATTTTAGGAACATGAAGAATTTTTTACTGCTGTCATAACAAGTTCTTTGTAGCTTCTGTCGCTAAGAAAGAAAAAAGGATATTCTTTACATGGAAATAAAAACATTTATTGACAATTAACAATGGTTATCTTTTAGTTATTTGCCTTTTAACAATTGGCATCACAATGATATGTTGGAATGAAAAATATTTTTGCACGTTTTCTAAACAGACACAATAAAAAGACCACAATCCACTCCTACCTGAAAGAATCTGTTGCCTAATGATTGCTGAAGGAAGTCCTTTGAAGCAGGTAGACCAGTATTTTAGATTGGTAGATAGATAGGTAAATAGAAGTAGCACTGAACTTTCCAAGTGGTGGTTGAATTAACTCTCCCTCTCCCCCTCCTTCTATGTTTTTATTTTAGTACATTTAAACAGGCTATGTATTAAAATGCCACTTTAATTTAGTTGGACTTCCATAATCATTCAAGTGGTACAAACTATTGTCTTAAAATGATCTTTTAAACCAGTTTGAGATTTACCCAATTGTTTAATAGCATTCTTGCTTTGATTTAACATGAGAGCTTGTTCATAATATTACTAGAAAAGCCATGAAGCATTTAACTTAAGAAAATGTGTAGTCATTAAAAAAAGGCATTATGCATGCTTTTTAGCTCTTTTCTGAACTTTTAGTCACTGATGGATTTTTGAGTTTGTATTTTGCTTCCATTTAAGCTTCAGTCTTTTTGTTTACAGTTACTCCTTTTCATCCTGATGTTACCCAAATTATGTAATGGTTACAAACTTTTCTGGGGTGAGTTTTCAGTGCTATCCAGTGCTATTCTTTTTCAGGAGGAATGTAGGTATTTGCTATATAATATAGCAAAGATAATACAAAGCAAAATTTAAAAACTGGTTCTTATTACTAGTAAACATAATGAAAGCATGTCTGCTCAGCCTTTTGTTTCACAGCATTTTTTACCAATGTTGTTTGAGCTACTTCACATTTTGATTTTTCAGTAGAGTTACTGAGCAGGAGGCTCTGTAAATTTTGTTACTGCAAAAGGCTGATTTTGAAATACATGACTTTCTCTAGATCTCTGCAAGAGGGACAGGTTTGAAAACGGTCATGCCAGTAAGATTGTACTCTTTCTTCAGTGCAGTTTTCAATACAGTAACAAGCATGCCATCTGGTGAAAGTGACTGAGTCACTGTTACTTCTGCCCAAGGGAGCAAAATGTGTTTCAGGTTAAAATAATCTAAAAAAACAACAACAACAACAACAAAAAAAAAAGGTGTAAGGCTGGAACATTCCTAGAAGAAGGCTACATGTTCCTAGTGGGAAATTATTTATCTTTTTCTAGAACTTTGCCATAAGTGATGACAATCTGATTTCTGTGAGACAAAAAAAAGTGAAAAGCTTTACATGGTTTCATGAACATTTGGTCAATGTTCATTTGCTCTATATAAGAATCACGTGTGTTCCCTCAGCACATTATGTGCCACTGACTTTTATCTTCTATTAGAATAAAATTTCTCAGAAATAGTTAGTTATTTGCCCCAAATACAGATCATGTTGAATTCAGCTGATGGTTTTAAATTTGCATCCAAAACAGCCCTAGCATTTTACTTGAATACTATTCAAATAAAACACTGTCTTTTGTCATCAAAAAGAGACTTTGTAATTAAATTAGTTTCATTTAAAGTAGATTTCAATAAGGCCTTCAGGAAACAAATATAAATTTTCCCAAAGATTTTTATAAGTGGAGATCATCAGTGGTTAGGGTTAATCACAAAAATAAATCAAGGCTGTTCCAGAATTGATCAGTATTTTCTCTTGGAAATCAAAGGAACTAAAATACAAATGGCAGTTTCAACATAACATTCAGGTGAAGGGATGAGTCTTTAACTCCTCCTTGCCATTAAGATAGCATCTCTGTGATGCTGGTGGATTACTCAAATATCTTAAGGTATGCTGTGTAATAGTGTTACCATTAGATTCTGTGTACTGAGGTGTGGCTGCCAGATAAGTGCTGTTGAAATTAATAATGGATGTAGTTGAATTTATGAAAAGCCAGCAAACATGGACATATTTTGACAAATCAGTCTCTTCAAGCTGACAATCAAAGATTAACAGTAACACTTGTGTGACATTATTTTGTTCTTAAGCTCTTACTCTGCCTGACACATCCAGCAGGCTTGTATCAGAATGACATATATTTGAAGGTAAATTCCTTTGGGCTTCTTTCACATGGTATAGCCTGGACAGTATTCTTGATAGAAAAGCTTTCTTTCAAGGCAGTCTTTCTCTCACTGTTATCTTCTTTTCTCCTTTTTATATATAATCTGCTGCTTGTTTCCAGCTTCTTTTACATGGATAGGTTAAGAAACGGTCACAATGACTGTCAGTACTTGAGTGCAGAGGTTTCTAAGACACAAATCATGAGTCTGAGTTATATAGAAGGCAGATAAATACCTGGTTTATAGATATTTGGATCTTGAAGACTGCCATGAGCTATCCTAAGAGGAAACTAAATAATACTGTTGTCATATCAGGGATGGATGCCAGGACTTTTCAGTGTTGGATGTTTAAACTACGAACAGCATGTTACTTTGACACGTCACTGTAGAAGGGACATAGAATATTTTATTGGGGAAAAAAACCTCTTAAGATCATCGAGTCCAGCCACTAACCGAGCACTGCCAAGTCCACCACTAAACCATGTCTCTAAATTCAATGTCTTCATTGCTTTAAAGACCTCCAGGGATGGTGACTCAACCACTTCGGTAAGAAACGTGGTCCGCAAAACCTTTTCAGTGAAGAAATTTTTCCTAATACCCCATCTAAATCTTACCTGAAGCATCTTGAGGCATCTTCCTCCATGAGACATGTTTGACCAGTAATTACCCTTTTATTGACAAAGGGGACAAAAACATTTTTCTTCTTTGAAGCTGAATTTTAAGTGCTGTTCTTTGTTTGACTTTGATTCCTGAAATGTCTGACCTGTCACTCCATATGGTACCTACCTCACTGTCCTTGTTCCTTCATTTGTATGAAATAAGATTCCTTATTCCAGAGACCAGAAGGGAAACTAAGAGTTTTGCACTTCTTTTCTTGCAAGAGGATTTTCCTGAGAAATTTCCACCAGTCCCACATCTAAAAGAACTGTCAAATATAGAGTGATTTGTAGTTAGCATCCATTTCCTTAGAGCTACCATGCTACTTCCAGCAACTAATAGGCTTTTTTTCAAAGCACAAGAAATTAGAAAAGTTTAAAAGCAACAGATAAATGCACTCAGATCACATTCACCTTGAGTGAATTGAGTGAAATGAATATTTTAATTCACTTCTGCAAGTACTCCTCGGGGCATACTTTTCTGATCAATCTAAGCTGGATTGATCTGAATGAAAAAGATAAATGTTTTTGTTTAAATTGATTTTATTTGCAAGTAGGCCAAGTGTTTGGTCTTGTTGATCATGAGGCTGTCTGAGCGTTGTTGTAGGTGCAAATGAGGTACTATATCATTCATGTAACATTACAGAACTGGATTGACTTAAACCAAACTGGGACACATGATCTTGGAACCATGAAAGCTGTGGGCAAGGACTTAACATTCAGAACTGATGTTTGCTAATGGTGTTCTCTGTGTCTAGAGCTATATGCTTTTTGTAAAGCTTTGTCTGTTTTGGTTTTGTTTTTTGTTTGTTTGTTTTTGTTTGGGTTTTTGTGTTTTTTCCCTTTTCTATTTTCTGTTTCTTCTTCCCATAGTTCAAGTAAGTGACATTGACAATATTCCTGTGCTGGATCACCCAGCACAGACAGCAAATCTTGAGAGGACCTGGTAGATATGAAAAAAAAATTAAACAGAAACTCATTAAGATAAAAACACCAAAACCCCAGCAGCCCTGAAATATTGTAAGTATTTGGCAACACTTAGAACTTCAATAGCTGCAAGTTCTGAATTTAGGTAATCAATTATATTTTAAAATATTTTTAATTCTCGTCTGTGATGGAGCAGTCAGCCTTGGAAAACCTAATATATTTAGTGGAAAATATCAAAGTTGAAAATGTGGAAAAGATAGGCTGGGGGCCAAGGAAAAGCCTTTGGAGAGAAGGCGATGAATGGTCTGACCATAGATTTTACTTAGATTTGTGGCAGATCAGAAAACTGGATGTTACCAAGGTAGGAGTAAGATTTATTTTCATAATTAAAGTTGAACAAATCATTATAAAACTATGCCCTCAAGCTTTTTTACCGGGGAAGCAGATGAGAATGGTGTGATTATTCCACCATGTGCAAGGTGAGAGACATTGACAGAGTTAATCATAAGTGTACATTTTCTGCTGAGAGAGGAGACCATCCCAGATTCCTGAAGGAAGGTGAACTGTAAGTACACTTGTAACTGGCTGCAGGATATACCATTTCCAAGAACAGCATACAGTTTCACAGGTATTAGGTGATCTTTTGTGTCTGAAAGGTGTTGAAGCTTGTGTCTTAATTCTGAAATTTAGTTTCTTCTGCATATTACTATGCATGTAAGTGTTCCGTGTTTCAGTTTTAATTTCTTCTGAAGATTTAGGCTGCATTACTTAAATCGAAACCCAAAATCCATGATGAATGAACATAACACTATGTTTTCTCTAGATGACCTGTTTAAAAAAAAAAACCAAAACTAAACTAAAAAGTAAAGGGAACCTGCTTTCTGACAGGAAATAAAACAATTAGAAAAGAATTTGGAACTGTTTAGAAACCAGATGTGTGAGACTTTGACTTGAGAGTTAAAATAAATTGCCATCTTTAGTAGTGTTTATCATTGTCCATATACACAGACTAAGGAATAGATAATAATAATAGATAGAGGAGATACACTGTACTGGCTTCTGAAATAAGCTGACACATCTTTGTTACTTGATAATGGAAAATAGACAGTTATTAATTTCTGCAGTTCAAGTCACTGAGGTTATTTTGTAATCCATGTTGGGAATATGAAGCTGAAGACCAGACTCTGAAGTATGATTTTCAGTAATGTGCATGCAGCAGAAGACACACTGGGGTTTGTTTTTAAGACTTCTAGTCTTAAATAATAATAATATTTCATGGCTTCTTTCCTTAAGAAAAGGACATCAAAGCAAACTCAAAAATGTAAATCTTAGTTTGCATACACGTTTGAAAAGTGAGATCTGTTACTGCTTCTTTCTAGACATGTTTTTTTTTTGTACTGAGTGAAAGAGTGTGCTCTGGGAGACATAATGCTCACTCTTTTTGCATTCAGCTGTACTATCCAATAATGCTCCAAGACTATATTTCTATTTTATGATTTTAAATTTAGAGAATTGGTTTCCTCACAGATAAATCCATTTTTTCTCAACTTGTTATTTTCCAGAGGGCAACTAAAAATGGATCAATAGCAGTTGATCTGAAATATTTTGTGTTGTCTTTTGTTTCTATTTAATCTTCATGTTTTTTGTGTTTTCATGTGTAATATAAATATAAATATAAATATAAATATAAATATAAATATAAATATAAATATAAATATAAATATAAATATATCTTGAAAGGAGACGTAATCTGGAAGCAGAATAATTTTGATATTGTCAGAACATGTTTTCTTTTTATTTCCAGAGTAAACCTCCCAATTGAAAACTGGATTCTAACAAATGTATCTTGTGATGGACTATATGTGATGGAAAATAGTTGTAGCTCAGTAGTTTTTTTCTAGTTTGCTTTATTTTTTGCTTCAAGTCTGTCATATTTTATGTCAGGGGTATGTAAAAATGTCAAGAGCATTTGAAAGGAAGAACAATACGATAGGATGGGCAGGGATGGGAGAGGGGAATTGTAAAGAAATTGTCTAATAATAAATGACAAAAAAGTTCCCTGAGATTCAACTTGCAACAAAAATCTACTGTCACATACATCCATACATCATTTCCACTGCATATATGAGGCTTCAGTGAACAATTAATCTGAAGGCTCAGTGCTTTTTTACAGTATTTTGCACTGGGAGATTTTGCTATACATAGAAAAGAATTATCTTTTTGTACATGCTGCTCCTTAAAGAAAGCTGATACTCATTCTTTGTGCTCAAAATTTTTAGACTACTTTAACATCGTCTTCCTTTCATAGAGAAAAATTAAAAATATTTTCTATAGAAAATGAAACATTTTCTATAGTTTGTCAGTTGTCTATGTGAGCAGACTTGGGCCTCAGGTTTGAAAAGTAAGGGTAGCTGCTTTGAATTCTTCTAAATTTGCATAGTTATGTGGCTCACCTATTTTAAGAGAGGCAATTAGATCAATACTGCATGTTATGACCATAACATCTTCTGAATATATCTGTTCTTGGGTCACTGAATCTTATGGGGATGGTCTGAGCCACTTAAAAGTAGGTAAATAGTATATGTTGCATGACTAATTTGGTACACAGACTGATTTTGAGGGATAAATCCAGTCATGTAAATGTGCAGATCCTCTTATTCAGAAGATAAATTACTTTTTTTGAGGTTTCTGCAGATAAACATGGCTTATGATATGGAGAAAACACTCCATAGATAGATAAAGGACACCTTAAAATGAGCATTCATTTTTCTATTGTATTAAATTCACACCTCTGAACATGTTACTTTTTATAGGTGAAGTGTATTATTTCAGCTATAGTAATAAGTCCTGAAAGGAGTTCAGAAAGCCAAGAATTGTTGGTATTAGGCACATATGTGACAAGAAATAAGAGTTTGACTTACAACAATTAAACTTACAGGGTGAAAAAGCAGATTCAAGATTATTTAAGATACAAGATCTGAAAGCATTTTTTCTCCTTTCTGTTCTGCATTAATTTAATAAAAAGTCTGATCAAAAATTTCATTGAGTGGGATAAATATGAAGACATTAAAGGAAATTTCATGTTAGCTACTCTACTATTTTATTATTGCCTTAAATTATAAACGAGATTCACCTTTGAATGTACGTGCATGATGCAGCTCCAATATCTGCTCAATATGTGGTATTTCTCTGTTCATTATTGTTGTGCTATTAGCATTAGTTTTAGTAGAATATTTAAATTTGCAATTTAGGATGTTTTTAGGGGCCTCACTTTGTAATAGTTGTTTTAATTTGTACAGCATTTGTTTGGTTTTTTTGGCAGGGGAATGAAATTCTCCTTATTTTCATTTAGAAGTAGTTGCCTTAAAGGTAACAAGAACACAAAATTGGGAAGCTGGTCATCCTTCTTTTTCATGACATTAGTATAAAATCAGTACTCTCATAGTAGACCATCACCTCCTTACGTGCCCTTACCTGCTGTCAAAATTATCCACTCATTTCCAGGCAGAGACTTTTCAGTAATATACTGAAGAGCTTTCTCTACCTGACTGTACTGTTTCTATGAAAACTATAAGGAAAGTGACATTTTGAAATGTTATGTACTCGTTGTTAGAAGTGAAATTGTGGCTTATTGCTACTAATTTAGTGGGTACAGCTCTACAAATACGCCTATCCAGTTCTAGCTACAATAGATGAATTATTTTATGCACCTTTAGTTTCACTGCTAATTCCAAATCATAGTGCTTTCATGCAGAGGGCTACTGCTTTGCCAGTGTTTAAACAATTACTGCAATAAAACTGTTTCATGTCTTTGCTTTGTATACAACCATTGATTAATTTCCTGATTTAAAAATCTACTTAGGTAGAGTTTACTTATGTTCTGAACATGGGTTACCAGCCATGTCCATATACAACCAGTCTAAATTGACTTCCCTACATAAATCTCTGATCTTTTTTGGAGATTTGAAAGTGCATCCGTAATTTTGTCCTTGTTACAATTCCTTTAAAGTGTATGTTCGTGAAGGTTGGTTCTACCATAGAATAACTTGAGTTGGAAGATGCCTGTGTCTGTCTAATTCACTTCTTGGCCTGTCTTCATTCCAAGGTTTCCTTAGAAAAGGGTCCTAGTTACTTGCAATCTACTGGCATTGTCCCCCATATGCTTCAGTCTTTCCAGTTTCTCTACCATGCTCATAGTGTTCTCCAACAGTCATAGACTACAATGTACAGTAGATTGATTTTATATCTTCTCTGTCAATAGTATCACTCCATTTTCTATAAAGTTGTGTTCCATCAGGATTACGTCTTCCCTGAATTATTTTTTTTTAATGTAAGTTCCTTTTCATCTGGTCACTAGGAAAACCATTATCCCTGTCCACTCTGTAGTAGTCACTTATTAGATAACAAAATCACACTTTTGTTGCCTATGATTTTTTTTTTTCTTTTGAAGATAAAAGGCTTGTTCTGTGATTAAGTTCAGATAAGTTGTTCCTCATTACACCTTATCATCATGAATTTATGTAATTTTATCTGTTAAAAGAATCTTCTTTTATATTGTTGTGGTTTAACTCTAGATAGCAACTAAGTCCCACACAGCTGCTGACTCACTTTCCCCTAGTGGGATGGGGGAGAGAATCAGGAGGGTAAAAATAGCAAGACTTGTGTTTTAAGATCAGGGCAGTTCCTAGGTGAAGCAAAGCCACACCCACAAGCAAAACAAAACAAATCATTCATTCATTGCTTCCGTGAGCAGGCAGTTGTTCAGGCTTCTATGGGAAAGCTGGGCTCCATCATGTGTAATGCTTACATGGGAAGAAAAAATACTGAAAGTCCAAATGTTTCCTCTTCTTGTCTTTTATTGAGCATGGTGCTGTGTGGTGTGGAATACCTTGGGGGTCAGTTGAGGTCATATGTCTCTCTTCCCAGCTTGTGCTTGGCATCCTCAGCCCTGCTTGCTTTCAGGACAGTGTGAGAAACAGAAATTTACTTTGATGTTGTGCAGATGTTTTTCAGCAATAGCTGCAATATGGGTGTGTTACAATCACTGTTTTTATCACAAATCCAAAATATAATGCCCTGTGAGCTGCTATGGAGAAAACTACCTCTATTGCAGGCAAAACCAGTACACCTACACCTAAAAAAGGATAACTGATTATTCTCTGTTTAAATTTCTCCTTTTACTTTTTAAGTCTATAGTATTTTTTCTTTCAAGGAAAGTGTTTGTTTGGTTTTTTTTTGGGAGGGGCGGTTTTGTGACTCAGATGTTTCTGAATTTTAACTATTTTCTACAAATTGATTAGTTGGCTTCTGTGTTGCTTAGTCAGCATTACCTCTGTCTCACTGAGCTCACCCACTACAGACACTAGTTGAATCATTATAAAGAACATGGCAGCATTGATAAAATAAATGAGGTGAATAAACTGTTGACTATCTGCTCCACCCTCAAAGAAAAATCACTTGAATAAAATTAATCTTTTAATGCAAAGGTTTTATTTCACAGGATCCATAAGATCCTACAACTAAACAAAACAAAATTTTGTCAATTCCTAAATTAATTCCTAAAATTTGTTTCTATGCTACATATTCAGAGCATTGGAAATTTTTTATTATTTAGGAAACCAAAAGGAGACCTGCCATCATGATTAACAACTATATTTTAAACATCTTGTATCTAATCTTAAATGGACACATATAAGAATTTTCTGGATCATGCCCTGCGAAAACCAGCTATCTATATGTGGCCTGCTTGTAGACTCCATTTCTACAGCAATTTGAAAACTTCCAGGAAGTTTAGTCAAAGAGGAACTGTGGGGGACTTTTTCTTCCAAGGTCTATGAATATCCCTGTGTGTTAATGCTGTTAGAGCTCTCAACAGAATAATGACATATGAGTCACAAAATTTAGTGCAGATATTGAAGGTCTTTGACCTGGCCAGAAAAAGATCAAAAGGAAGATGAACACAGAAGGGAAGAGCTGTGTCCTAAGTTCTGTAGAGCAAAAAATGAAATTTGTTGATTTTGGATTATCTTTTCATATGAGTCAAGCAGATACTAGGTAATAAAAAACTTCTATGCTCTAGGCTGAAGGTTTACAATGCTTAAGGGTATTAAATTCTTAGAATAGTTTGTACATATTTTAATCAAATGTTTTAGTGGTTATACTATATTTTTGTACAAGTAATAACATGCAGTATCAATTCTCTTTTCAATTCCTTTGGTGTTGACTTTATACTGAATATTTGTGTAAAAAAGGTGACCTAAGAGGGAGAAAATTTATTCTGGATTCTAGTGAGACGTATTTTAGATAATCATGTGAAAACTGTTCAGTGCTTTCCTGTTAGTTTACAGTTACTTTTTTCCTAAATCACTTTTTCATATCAGCTGAATTACCAGTGTCAACATCTTGTATTGGATTTCCTGCTGTTATTGTTTCCTTCATAGTCTTTGTGTTTCTCAGTACCATGGTCTGCAAGGCACAGCAAGAAATGAAGAAGGTAGAAAACGGCACAGATTAAAAAGACGAGAAGTTTCAGCAGTTATTGTCTCTGTATTTGGATCATTGCTTGGCAGAGCTCAGGCGTGTTAGCTCACTGTCGTTGCTGATTGAAACATCAAGCATTCTGCTTCCCTGAAAGTAATGCTACCAACTGAGTAGTTGGGAATTAATTTGTCAAGTTTTATTAGCATGAATAAAATGATACCTGGTGTAGTCTTCAACTTGCTGCAGTGCACAGCACAGTAGTCATCCCTGTGGCAATGGGTTTAATGTCCTGTTCCATGACTGCCCACTAATGAGTAGACTGCTGCTTAAGTGTGTGCAAGTCTTTCATTAAGTACTCGATCCAGCAGTTCTCTTAATTTCAGTGTTTTCTCTACTATAAGTACTATTACTACTGCTAATTGATATATTCAAGCATATGCATTAGGTAGGCCTGGAATAAGGACAACAGGTCAAAAGGCAAAAATTAAAAACAAAATTATGCTTCAAAGTGAAATGTTAAGGCCATTTATTGGCACATCTTCACAGATAAATTGTGATTTCTGAATCACATAACCTCAGATATTTGAAGTGACAGTGTTAAATCTATATGCATTAATGGATGATTTACTTGAGGAAAGCAGAACTGAATAGCTCAATTAATTTCAGCATAAAATGAAGTCACTAGTTTACATGAAACTGCAATAGTGTTTCAGTTGTCTTCTGTCATTCTTGACATTTTTTCTGTAAATCCAGGAAAAATAGTGAAAAACTCCTATTTCTAACTAAAGGACCACCATAAATCAATGCAAAATATTCTGAAATTTTGTTTTTATTCTAATCTGACAGGATATGAAACCAGTTATGGACTCACCTTAATAAAAGGCTTGCATTAAATACAGGTGTTTATTAAAAAAGAGGGGAATAACAAATACAGAAAAAAAAACCAAGAAAAAAAGATAAAGAGAGGAAGAAAGAAAGAGAGAAAGTAAGCAAGCTCAAAATAAATGTATTGCTTGTACAGTTGGGACATCTTCATTATATTTTATGGAGGCATTTTCTAATCAATATCTTGAGTAAAGTGATGCTGAGTTTTGCTTCTCTTTCATATTCTTTGTCACAAAATGATTTTCACTTTCTTTTTGCTGTTTTTTTGAGAAAAAACAGCAGTATCAGCTGCCTTTCTCCCCCAGTCCAAACCCATCCCTACCTCTAACCCCCAGATTTTGCATTTATTTCTCCAGTTATGATGGAAGTTTCTATCAGTTCTCTGTTAAAAGTCTATTATAATTTTTAACTTAATCTAAATTTATTAGATTTTACTATTTAAATTTTTTCTACTACTATTCCTGTAATAGCAAACTAGATAGAAACTTCCTATATTTATAGGAAGCCAATTCATTAAAACCTTTTTTCAATGCTGAATTGTTTTTAAAATTGTTTTTTTTATTAAAAACACTTTAGAAGTTTATAGATTTAAGGTATAAGATGTGACTTGTGTTTAACAAAGTGAATTTCAAATCTGAATGTGAATCCTAAGCCACTGGTGAATAACTGTTAAAAAAATTAACTAGATAACTGTTAAAAAAAATAACTAGAAACCATGAAGACCATGATTTCCTTGCAGACTGATTCTATATGCAGTACTAATATATGTAGTCCTAATACTGTGAACTTTTAATCTATTTTTAAATTCCAAAACAGACAGAAAAATTTTGTTTGAAAATTAAATAATTTTTGATGTTCAATAGACATAAAACACTGTACACACTAGAGAGATTCCTTTTTTTTACCTTTCAAAAGGATAAACACTATTGGGGAATATATGCAGCTAAAACTGCAGTACTTTTCTTTTGCAAATTAATTTCTGTGCCTGCTGTGCTAAAATTTGTTCACCTGCATAGTCAGAATCTGACTGTACAGATTTGGCATAGATGAATACAAAATACAAAGTCAAAAACAGGAATGTACTTTTAGGCAGAAATTTACCAGTTTGGAGTGTGTACACAGGCAGTTATGACAAAAAAACCCCAAATCTTTAATTCTTTCAGAATATTTAAAAAATCCTAATACAACAGTGTGTTGTTCAGTTAGAAAAAGCTGAATTGAAACATATTTCTAAATTTTGTGTGGGTATTTTTGTACAAGGATAAACCTTGTCTGCAATGAATATATGAATTAAAAAAATAATGTACACAATGTAGGGAATTCTGCTTTTTCCATTGCCTACACACAAAACGGATAAAAACCTAGAATATTTATTACCTTACTTGTAAGCTCATTAGAAACAAATCAGGTAGGTCCAAAAGGGATGATTTGGGAACTGTAGATTGTGATCCCATCACTGGACTTTGTGACGTGGCACAACACCTGCAGTCTATAAACTTACACAGTTTTTGTTTAGATGTGTTACGGTAATTTTAATTTATAATACAATAATTTTAATTATTTAATCATAATTTTATTATGAGAAATATTTGATCTTAGCATACATATTCAAACTTCTACTTTTCAGTGTTACAGAAGAATTCAGGAGAAGTCAGTAGGTAGGTTACCCACCCTAAAGGCTGACTTAAAATCTAAACTAACCATAACTGTATATTTAAGTGTCTAAGTCATTAAAACGTGAATGATGAAAAAAGGCAAGGAACATGTGGGTACGCTGGTTATGTCATGTTATGTCATAAACTAACCTTTCTCTAGAATATGCCACTTTGGTGCAGAAATTATAGTCTGATTTGCATTTTTATGAGGATTCTTATGCCTTTCATACAGTCTTTAAATGTGGGATTGGCAAGAGGTGCTTGTTTTCCTTTTCATAAGATGAAATTTACCCCAATAAATTAATGGAATTAAGCAAGTAAGCTGTCCAACTTATAGTTAGTCCTTGTATTTTTTGTTTGTTTGGTCATGTAGTGGTTTAGAAACCACCACAGATTGGTTATTTTATTTTGTTTTGTTTGTTTGTTTCCTCTCTGTGAAATTCTACTGTTATGGAAAAAAACATAAGCAACAAGCTGGAATATTTTTCTTATTGATTTGGTAAATATGGATACTATTCTGCACACAGAATAGTTATTATTTAGTTATTATATTTATAATAATAAGTTATGATTTTTCTTTAGCATTTTTCTTTCCCACAGAAGAAATAGTACATTTCTTCACTGTTCTATGCTCATCTCTATATAAATAAATAGTATTTTAAAATGTTTTAAGGACAATTTCCATGCAATAGCAACTTAAAGGAGTATTATGGAAGCAGTGCCAAACCCCGCTGAGCATTTCTTTTAGATGTAGTCTCACTGATAATTTTAGACGCAGCACAGAAAAGTGCTAACTTTTCACTCTGTTATTGGAGTGACATTCTGGTGAAGGATTTCTGTAACAAAATATTAACTTTTAGTGTAATTACATTAGTCTAAACTAAACTCAGGTTAATAAAATAACTGTCCTGCATTTCAGAAGGACGGCATACTTAACCAGCTGAAGGAGTATGTTTTAGTGACTGGCAGGGATCTCTTAGAAGAGCTTGTATGATTTTTTTCTGATCTATCTTTTAACTCTGTCCTACGGAAATAAATTATCTTGGAATCATACAAGCATCAGTAGTCATTAAATGATTATTTTGGTAGTTTTGACTTAAAACTAACTGATTTCAATTTGTGCACTCACTTGCTGTGTTACAGTAGTCAGCATCATTGTACTTTGAGCTGAATATAAAATTATTAAATTAGAGTTAAATCATAACCAATTAAAATATATGGTCTCTGGCAGTCTTGCTATGATAATTTATCCTTTTTCTTCAATTTCCTGCTATGAAGAAATATCATTCTACTGCATACATTGTACAAAATGACAATTTTGTTTCTTGAGATGTAAGATAGACATCTAGTGATTTTACATGAAACCTTGAAATGCAGAAAATGAGATTTGGGTTTAATACATTTTTAGCCTTATTCAAGGTCTTTATCTGCCAATTTTTAGAGTCAAGAGTAATCTCTTGCTTCTAATTGCAAATACTTGGGTACTTGAAAATACTTGAGAACAAGAATATTATTACACTTTCTTTCCTTTCATCATTAAAATAGATTTTCTCATTTTACCTTGATGATACAATACTTCCTTAGTTTGCTTTGTATAACATTTTGTTGTATTTGGTTATTTCCAGTTTCTTGTAGTGCATTTTGGTGATTTTCTTTGTTTCCACTAGATTAAAATTACAGATAAAGAAAGTAATTTTTATAAAGTTAACTTTAAGATAATGCAAATGCCTTGAAAAAATTTAGTATCATATATATTTCTATTATCTATCTGCTTTCTGTGCAGGATTTTGATAAAAAATATGTCAAGTACTGCTCAGGCATACATGTATATACTTCATCAAAATGAACTTTAAAGTAGGAATACTCTATTTTCGCTGGCAGGTCCATATAAGTTCTTACACAGTGCAGACTTACCATCAAGAAGATTAGTGTTTTATCTACATTCTCATTTATCTACATTCCCAGCATTGTAAAAAATATGGGGGTTTTAGACAATAAGAATAGAGAAGTAAAATTAAGTAAAATGTAAGTAATGCTGTTTGATAATTGTTTCTAGCCTGCCACAGAGTAATCATTTTCTAAATATTTATTATAAAATTCTTACTCAAATGGTCTAGTTAAAATGTAGCATGTCAATGTGTCTGTTACGAATGGTCCAGTATTTGTCACATTTATACTTTGACATGAAAGCTTTTATGGGAAACTAATACATTCTGTCTCTGTGATGTGTGACAGAAGGCATATAAACACACGTTGCCTGTTTGTATGGAAACACAGCTCGTAGCTTTTCTTAAAACACTGAATAATGTTTCTTCTACAAGTCATTCAGAAGGAAGTAGAAGAGTCCAAATTGCATGAATGTATTTTTACCTTCCACTGATTCTGAGCAAATGGAGCTCTCTAATGCAGATGCTGCACAGAAGTAATATCAGGCTTCTGGCAGCTTTTCTCCTCTTCTTGGGGAATATGATCTTTAAATGAGCTCCCCATTTGGGAGAAGCTATAATAGGTAGTTAATATCATGCCACAGTATTTCATAAGCTCTGGATAAATTTGTTTTCAAGAGCAAAATACTATATTTTTCAATGATGCACTTACTGCCAGCGTTCTGAAAACTCTGTGATAGTTCATAAATAGCGTATATATAATGTTGATAAGTAGTTTCTATGGACAATGTGTCTTCATGCTTCTGCCTATGCTGGGGAGGTTGGAGCTAGATGATCTGTAAAGTCTCTTCCAACACAAACCATTCTATGATTATTGCATAGTATTTGACCTTGGAATACTTTTAATTTCTTTATATCAGAATTTTTCTTTGGACTAGGATCACTACTTAGTTTTGCCTTCTGCCACCATGGGGTGCTCCTGCCCTGATCCAGTTGTTTAGATTTGAAATGTGATTTTATTTTTTTTGAAACAAACCTCATGGCTGTTTCCAGTTGCCAGTCTTTGCTTCATTGCTTGCTGTGCATAGCATTCTCAGGAGAGATGGATGGCCTGTTTAGGACTTCTGGATACTCAGATTCTTGGGCCAGGTAAGACCAAGGCTGAGCTGTAATTTCCTGAAATACAGGAATTGTAGATTATTTTTGTTATTTAATTGTTTATTAATGTACATGTTCATTGAACTACTTGTTAAAGTAGAGCAAGCAGTGTGTACAAGTCACAGAAAGCTTATTAATGTCCCTGACATTGATGATCTCAGGAGATTAATTTTTATAGCATATTTAATTCAAAAGATAAACTTATCAAGATAGGTTCTACAAAGTAGCATTGTGTTTTGATTGAATATACCAAGTATAACTGCTGTGTTGCAATTAAGTTCTTCTGTCTTCAAAGAATTGACTATCTGTCCTTAAATCATTAATTTTTCAAGACTACCTTCAAATTTACTTTTTTTGTAAACTCTTTTAAAATTATGTTTAGCTGGTTTTGGTTTTGATTCGTTTGTTTAATTTTTTCCTCTTTTTAAAATTATAGAGTGTTGAATTTGGTAACACTGATGCTAAAAAAAGTGTTTTAAGACTGGAAATAC
Organism: Poecile atricapillus; assembly: GCF_030490865.1. NCBI lineage: Eukaryota > Metazoa > Chordata > Aves > Passeriformes > Paridae > Poecile > Poecile atricapillus. The sequence continues at coordinate 96,306,109 of NC_081289.1, read as the reverse complement.
AACAGAACTACTTTTCTTGTCATCTCCTTTATTCTGCAGTGGTGAATAGTCTTAGTACCTAATATATAAGAGTTAAAAGTATCTTAAGGAAACAAGAAAGGTATGTTGCTGAAATAAAGGTTCCTCTCATAGAGACTTCTTTCTCTAAGTTAGACAGATGGGCTCTGCCCACCTTCAGCTGAAAGTCATGATTCATCTATGAACAGCAAAGCTCATCCTACACAGAAGTTCATAAATATATAAAGCAACTGTTAAAGACTACATGATTCAGCACTCTTTTAGATGAAAAATAGTCACGGACAATAATAAGCTGGTGGAAGTGAATTATATACTGTGTTCATTATAGAAGACATACCAATATCTGTAAATTTAAATTAAAAAGCCCATAAATTTAATAAGACTTTCCAGGAATTCTTCTGTGTCCTTGGCCAATGATACAAATCGTATGTTTTAAACCCTTTTCATGTGATTAAACTGACTTGGCTAATCATGCAAGTAAAATAAAGGATGTCTGAAATTATTTTGAGGATTCATATTTACTCCAGGGCCTTGGATAAACAGCTAATGACTGGTGAAATGGAAATTAGTTCTAGTAAAAAACATATTTATATACTCTTATAAAAAGACAGCAGTTGTATAACAGCTTTTGTTTTTTCTCTTTTAAAAAATATTATTTATAAGTTGCCAACTAACAGAAAAATTAGGATAGTTGTTAATTAGCGGTCAATTTGCTGTAGATATACTACTTAGCCAAGGGTACAAATGAGTGTAGAAAGATCTCCATACTTAAATATTATCAAGGATACGTTCAGTGCTCAAGCTACTTTTTATGCCTTGCTTCAAATGGAGAAAGCTGCAAGCTTAAATTAAAGTAATTTACTTTATCTCCTGTTTGCCTAAATTTCTTTAAGACTGACAGTTATATGAAACAGAGGACATGTAAAATGAAAATGCAATGTCTGTTGTCACCCATTAAAATCAAACTGAAACACTGCTTCTTAATTAGTGCGTTCTGATAAAACAAAACTTATTTTGCCTTGCCAGTCCACCAAGGACAACTGGCTAATTCTTTATCTCGTAGAATGTTTTGATAATTAACCTGTCATGGAGAGGTCTAGCATGTGGAGCTGTATTTCAAGATAGGGTCATGACATAATATGTCATTATATTGTGTGTTTACAAAAACAATTTAAAGAGATACTAAACTGGTGAAACTGCATTTAAATATGTTGCTTCTAAACCGTGACATTCAATCAAGATTTTTAAATGAAGCACAGAAATAAGTGCTGGATAAATTAGCCCTTAAGATTATATTTGTGCCGCACTGCCCACTTATTATGCTCTTAATTAGGCATTGGATGTGTATTTGGTAAGACAGTAACTGAAATAAACAATGAAAAAGTTATTTATTCTATTTTACATCCTTGAGATGGCAGTGCAAATAATCAGTGATTCCTTCTCAAGTGGGATTAGAGTCAGCTATATGAGGAAATTGTTGCAGTGTTGAGAAGCTGGGTCTTTTGAGATTTAGGCATTGCATGAAACAATTAGGTTTTAATTATTTCTTATACTGGTGTTAGAACAGTGTGAATAAAGCAATAAAAAAAGGGAAAACATTTTCCCTGTTTCTTTTTTCTTATATCATCTTTCCATAAAATGAACAGTTATGATTCCAGTCAAACCTAGCAATCTTAATTTCCATTGGATTCTCCTTTTTATGTTATCATTTATCCTTTCTTCTATCCTTTCTCAGTTTTGGTCAGTATTTTATTTTAGTCCTGAAGCATGTTACTACGAAACAGCAAAACAGCAAAACTCATATATATATATTTTTTTTTTAATTTATTTTATTTTTTTTCTTTCAGAATCATGTTAAAGAAAACAGCTGCCAAAAAGATGCCAACTTAGAATACAAACAACACCCCAAAAATTATGTATTAAAATAATTCATGTTGTAAAATTCTAAAGCTATCATATAGCTTTCTGTCTTTTGAAACACATCTGATGCAAATTTAGACAAGAGTTGAAATAAGTATGTCTACCAAGGAGAAAAGGTGGCCAGATTGACCTTCCAGTTTTCCAGCAGGGTCACTAAGTAGAGATCAATACAAAACTGAGGGATGGATAATGTTAGAAAAGCTTGAAGGTACAATTACATGTAAGAACTTCTGAGAATCATTTACTGCCATGCATTACAGCTGCTTGACCCTCAGGTTTTCTACTTAGAAATTATATGAAAGCACAACAGAAATTATAAACATTATATGTTATATATTCATTATTAGGTAAACATATAACAAATTAATCAGTTTTGCAAAGAGAAAAATGAAGAAATGCAATTCCATATTGTTTTATTTCCCTCTGAATCTCTTATTTTCTTACCAATTGGTGCAAGTGATCTGCATAGTAGAAATCTGACACTGCAGTGAACTATGGCGTATGTCTTTGGATATGTACTGAATAGCATGTGCTTTTCCCCCAGATTCTTCACGTGTTTCCTCGCAGATACTTACATGGAATTTCTGATATAATCTATCTCCCTTATTTATTTCTGTCTTCTAATAGGCTCTGAGAATTGATGGAATTGAAGAGGCACAAATCAAATCTAAATACATAATTTAGTTAACAGGTGTGGTGAGAGTGGGTGGGAAAGGCTAAGGAGGACTGAAACCATGTGTTCTAAATCAGCACCAGGTTCGATGCTTCCTGATTAAAATCTTTCATGGGGAAATGTCTGGGTTAAATTTAAAAATTATGCTGGAAGAATGGTATAAATTGCTTGAAGGAGATTGAAGTAGTAGTCTTGGATTTTTATTACGCTTCCACTGATGTCATGAAGAACTACAGAGGAACTATGGTGGCTTAGTGTCAAAACAGAATCTGAATAGTTAAAAAAAATCTTTCAAAACTTAGAATTTTTGTCCAGTCTGTGTCCTAAAACCACTATTTTTAAATAAAAGATTAAGGTACATCTTACCAACAGTAGCTTGTAGGTTTGTTTATTTTTTAAATTTTTATGTTATTGTATTATATAAATAACTGATTGTCCATTAATACTTTTGGATTGTTCTAGGAAAATAATCTGATTCAATTAATAAATCCTAAATTGAAATCTAAATAATAAATCTAAAGTTTAATTAATGAATAAATAAAGTTTACCTTGTTTAAAAAGTAATCCAGAAAATCTTAGAATGAATAAACTGTAGAATATGAAAGCCATGAGACACAAGATTAAATTTTAATTGTTCCTTACCATTTCGCACTTTTTATTCCCAAATGAATTTGCATGAAAATAATGATACTTCAGATATATTAACATGAATAGTAGAAATTGAATGACGCAATGGTTTGGGTTGGAAGGGACCTTAGAGCTCATCTAGTTCCAAACCCCCTTAGAATTTAGTTCAGGAGTAATACACAGGATTCACTATCATGGTTCTATTATCTAGCGCAAGAAGGCTGTTCTGTTGATTTTTTACTTAAACTTTTTTTTTGATTGGTTAGTTTTTTTTGTTGTTGTGTTTGTTTGGTTGGTTTGTTTTGTTGTTTTTTTTTGTTATTTGTTTGGGGCTTTTTTTGCTTGTTTTTGGTGAGGGTGTGGAAGTTGTCCTTTTTTTGAGTGCTGGAATCATAGTCAGGGGTGTCATATACTTACACCATACATTGACATTTGAACTGCAGCTGTTTGGAGCTTCCAGACAGAATTAAAGACCTTATTAATACACTAATTTTTCAGGAAAAATAAAACAAAACAAAATGAACCAAAACAAAAAACAAACACACACACACACACAGAAAAAAACCCAAAAAACCCTGAAAAAACCAAAAAAATTTCCACCAAAAATACCCAAACCCCAAGAAACCAAAACACAAAACAAAAAAAATGGACAAAGAAAAGCCAACAAAGAACCCAAACGAAAAGAAACAAAAAAGAAAAAAATCCCCAACCAACCCTCCAAAAAAGCACCTCCAAGCATTGTCTTTCCTTTAATGTCCATACAGTTTTAGTCTTCTTTGAAATGTAACTCGACTTTCTTTATCCTAACCTATCTGTTTCATTTTACAGTGAATGAGACACGATTACTTTATTTTGCAACATAGGTTGTGATGTTTTTTATAGTAGCTTTTAGTATTTCTGACTTCTGATACATCTTACTAAAAGCTAAGAGCAATTTTTTAAAAGCTTAAGATTTCGTATGACCCAAACATAAAACTATCTTTCATTTTACCCTAGATTTCTGCTGAACAGTTTCCAAATACATTTTTCATTCTACCTTTAAATTTTGGACAATTACACTGTATGCCACGGAGTGCTGAAGGAAAAGTTTTAAAATCATCTTTCATTTTTATTTGCTATGTCTCTTACCTTTCCCTGTGTAAAGAAGTAGAAGGAAGACAGGGAATTTTTATGTGACTGGAAACACAGCTTTGAAACATTGATGGCATTGCAGTATATCTAAGCCATTTATAAAATCTTGCAGACTTTTGAGCCTTTCATGATATTTCTTCTTTTTCCCCCGAAGGTGTAACACTTGAAATATTGATCCAAATTTTGAGAAAAGAAGAACATCACAGTTTCATTCTTCTTTCCAGTACCAATTAGATGCCAAGATTAATATGTACTGCTTTGTCATCTTCATTGAACACTAAGAGTTCAAGAAAAAGTTACTTTGTACTTTTCTGCTAAAATGCTTTATTGAACTTAAAGGAAATGCCATGAGACTAAGCTATAGTTGGTATTGAAAATACCAACTATACATTAAAAATAAGTATGAATTCCAAGCAGGTCATATAACGGCTGCTGGTAGAAGCAATCATCTCCATCACAAACATCAAAACCCCGTTGTGCCCCAGAGAAAAAAAAATAATGAATAATCTTTAAACATTTTTTTAATTAATAAATATTGCTATCAATATTATATCTATCAATGCACTTTTTATATGCCTCCTTTTGGGATCTCCTGTTTTTGCATTCATGGGCAGCTCATGAAATTGTCACATTTGTAGAGATGTAAGATATGAAAATGCAGATTTGATAACATACTATGCTTTGCAAGAATCTCTGAAATTCTGTTCTGTGTCAATTTTATCAGAGTATTTATTCTTAATTTTTTTTTCTTCACACAGCTTATGATTTTTAAAAACATAATTTAACGAAACTAGTGAGAATACAGATTTTCTGAGCTCAAAATGAAGTGCTGGTATTGCCTTCCTTTTGAGATACTTGCAGATCTGTTTTCTTGGATTTGAAGAGAATTCACATGAGTGAGGTTCTCCACAAGGATGTAAATAAACACCTCTTTGGGTGTCTGCATAATTTAGTCTCTAAGTAGAATTAAAAAGAAAATTTAAGATTGCCAGCAGGAGGTTTTTTCAGGTCTGGGACTCAACCTAAGGAAATTTTGTAATTTTTACAAAAGAATTATGGTCTCATTCCTTTTGTTTTAAGAATAATACAGCTAAATGCAGAGACAAAAATTATATTGCAGTTGATCTTACCTCATTGATTTCACTGCTAATGTATTTTCTTTGTCCAGTTTTCTGCAGTCCTAGCTAGTAGGAAAGATGAGAAGTTTTTTTTCCTGAAGCTTTTCTCATTCAAAGAGGAGCAAAATTAATAAATTGGATATCAGAATAAGGAAAATTATGAACTCAGGTAAAATAGAACTTGTGTCATAATTTTGAGGAATGTTTGAATAGGGCAGTACGAGCACTTAACAGTATAGTACATAATATGGCCTGGTCAGCAGAGAAGAGATATTTAGAATCTCAGAACTTTGTTTGTGAAAACATGGTTGATTTTTGAGGTGGGAGCAAGAAGCACGACTGATTACAACTGATTAATGTTCCATTTTCTCTTTCTTTGGATTATTTCCTCCAGGAGTCAATTTAAGAATAAAAAAAAAAAAAAAAAAAAAAAAAAAAAAAGATTTGGATATTTCCAGCATTTTGGGTTTTATCTGGCTAATTTTAATTTCTGTAAGGCAAACATGAAATTTATTTCTTCCTTTAGACCTTTCACTTCCTTATTCCTTAAAATTATGTTACTTTATTGTCTGGACTTTGTTGTTACTCTTCGCTGTACAAAATATATCCCTTCATTTATTACACCAAGTAGCATACAACTTTGACCTTAGTACTGAATTTTCACTAGGTTTGCACAGCTCAGCAGTGAAGGAATTATGTATGGTGAAGAAGAAGGTATTCAATAATTTAACAGAAGAAGCAAAAGGAATTTAATATTTTTTTTCTGTAGATAATACTGCACATAAGAAATCTATGAAAAATGTTCAAAGGTTCAACATGACAATTTGGGTCTTTGACCTAGATATAGGAATGACCTTGGTGCTACTGTATGTTAAACGTCGATAGCTATTCCCATTTAAATTTAAGGCAGCAATGTCATAGCCTTTCTCAAGTGCAGTTTTTTAACATTTTCACAATCTGAAATTGGTACTCTCTGAATCTGTAGATGACAAGAAGATGGGAAATACTGCAGGTGGCTGAGACTAGATTTTCACATGTTTTCAAGAAATGGTTATATAGGGGGAATTTTGACAGAGATTACTGCAGTGTACTGCACTTGTCAAGTAGAGCCAACAATATAAACACAAATAATGGCCATTTGTTTAGAAAAGGGCCATAATGGATCATAAACTTTAACAAGAATAATTAAAAAAAATCTTATTTTTCTTATTCTGATCAATAAGCAGAAAAGTATCCCACTAGTTCTATAAGTAATCTTTCTTTCCTCCACATACATAATTGGTTTCAAAATGTGATATGCTGGTTTTGGGAGATACACATTAAGAGATTTAAGGAATCACTGTAATAGTTTTCCAGGGAAGGTTGTAGTATTCTTGATATTCAGTCTGAGCATAACTGATCTCTTTTAGGGAAGAGAAAGGGAAATACCTCCTTGAATGGTTTTCTCCACTTTAATATTTTTAAGTGTCAATCATATCATCCTTAGAAACATGTTTTCTGTAATCTTGGAACCCATTCTCCCAGGACCCTTTCACAGTGGTTTTTTTCTCTTGCTTCATCTTTTTGTAATGTTAAAAAACCTTTTCCCCCAATATTATGTTTGTACTGAAGTTGTTTTAAAGACTGCATTCCTACTGGAGGTATTAAGTGCATTTGTTTGCATGTCTGAGACAGTTTTTCAAGTCCCACACAGAATGGTATAAAGTTCATTAAAGAAGATGAAAGTAGTACTTCATAATATTGAGAGGTTTTTGTTCAAATGTAGTATGAATGGTTCTATCCTACTTCTATAAGGGGTATCCTGACACATAGAGCAATGGGTCACAGTTAGGAAGAATAAGATTAGGAGCCTTGCAGATGGTGGAGGATCTGCTTTGTGAATGGAAATGTAGTTAAGTTCTCTTCTATTGTGGAGTAAAAACAAAACGTGTTCCTGAAGTGAAAATAGATCTTAAGGTGAGCAAAGCATGAACTTGCAGAGTTTCGGATAATTTTATTTTCCTAATGATTGCTTCCAAATTTTTACAGAGGCAAAATTATATGTTAGGGCTTTTTTAAGAGGAAGATTAATCCATAAAAAAGCCTGTTGGATCTCAAGACAAAGAAAACAGACTGCCTGGAATTCATATTATTTTTCAAGGTTATTATGACATTCAAAGCCCTTGATCTGAAGATGAAAGCCTAGAACAAGGTAAGGGACTTCACAATTTTAAAAGGAAGTTTGTGGTCTTATTAAGATCAGGGGAGTGCTATAAATGCAGAACAATGGCAGCTAGTCTATAACTGTGACTTTTAAGTTATGCATGTATTTAGATGAAGTCTTGGTGCTTTTGTATGTGTGGTACTGTGGTACTGGTAATTTTTCATCTAAATACTGAGATGGGAAAAGTACTAGAGCAAAAGCCAATTTTAGTTACTGTAATCGTACCTTCTTTTGGGCACTTTATTTACACAAATGATAAGAAAATTTTAAAAGAAGATGTGCAAGAATATTTGCACTGCTGCAAGGTTCCATGCCTGCCTATTCTCTGTTGAAACAAATGCAGTACGCATTCTGTCATTCCTTTTTTGTTTGGAAACACTTGTGGGCATGCACTCAAATTCTTTCAAATCCTTGGCTAAAACTCTTATTTTACATATACTTATGGGAAAAAGCAATCTGACAGGACGCCAGTCTGAAGTTATCTTGGTTTGGACATTGTTTTTTGATTGCAACTGTCAGTTGTAACCATTAACCAATTTCATATGGAATCCTGTACCAGAGGGTAAGAAAAAAAAATGTATTTTTTTCAAAATCTCTAAAGATATCTTTAGACACCTCTTTCTTTTCAGCTCTGATAGGTTATACTGATTCCTTCCCATCCACTTTCATATCTAAATTTATAGTTCAAGCCTCAACTTCATATTATTGCTTTCATGATAATATGACTTTAATCACACAGGAGCTTACTTTATTTTACCTCATGGATTATTATTTAGTTTATCCTAGTATTTTTTGTTTTATTTTTTTCTTCCTCTGCGCTACTGTAGTATGAATTGCTGCCTCTTCTGTTGCTGCCTCTTTCTCTCTTGCCTCTACTATAATAAAGAAAATAATTGCCTAGAGCCTTTCTATACAATGTAGTTGTGCTAGGGAGCTCTTTGTTTTCATTTGAAGAGTACTTTATATTTAAATATCTTGCAGATTCACTTCAGTTTTTGAAGCCAGTTCAACCAATGCTCAAAATAGTTGAAAAATTAAATCTATAAATGGGATGTAGCTGTTACAATCTACCTGGCCATCAGAAAAATTTTGTACTTAATAGATGTGGTGCACTATATAGATGTGGTTTGTCAAAAAAAGTTTTTCTTGTAAATTAGATCTACTTTTTTTAAAAAACATCAAGAATGCCTCTCCATCATTACATATTTATAGTGAAACTGTAAAAGCTACCTGTTGCCAGTTTAAATACCACTTTTGCCTAAAAATAAATAATATGTTTGCTATTATTATCCAAAAAAAAAAAAAAAAAACCCAAAAAAACAAGGAAGGCAATATTTCTACCAAAAAATGAAAGGACTTCTTTAGAATACTTTCTTCATTACTGTATATCTCCATATCTAAAATTAGTTTTGATATCCTCTATCTTCTTCTAGTGTAGAAATGCTGTATTGATTAGACTAAATTCAGCACTTTTTTTTTTTTTTTTTTTAATTAAGAAAAATTTGGCTTTTGAAATTGATGCCACAGAAAGGAAAATATGCAACTATCCTTGAATAACTTTCTCTTAAAATTTGAAACCACCCCAAGATCTAAATAATATAAAAGAACACCTGAAGAGTTGAACTGCCTATCTAATGCTAACAGCCCAAATTTCTCTAAGGAATATAGAAAGCAGACAGAAATTACTTAAACTCACTTAAAAGGACTTTGAAATGTTCATATTCAATAACAATTATTTGCCTCTGGATGTGTGGATGAAAACTTCTCAAGATCAACACATCAAGTTTGCTGGAGCTCTGAAGGGAAATTGCTTGTTAAGATATTTTCAAAGAATATTGAAATTGGTAAGCATAACAAAGAAAACAGTTTCATCCTGCATATTAGATATACACCAAAATATACTGCTAAAAAGGTGTAATGAATTGCAAGTCAAAGCTGTAAAACTGTGTTGGTGTTTGATAGGCATAATATTGTCTCTTTTAAAGGCATCAGAGGTCACAGTGCAGATCCCCTGTGGAGTTCAATTAGTGCAGCTTTCATGGGAATAGTTAAGTGTAAATTTTGAGTCTAAGCTGGAAAAAATCTCTTCTGCCTCTTCAGCTGACATGCTGTTGTTGCTGTTTGGGAGCCTTACTGTACTTGCACGCTCCAGGGTGTCAGACATTACCCATTCTCAGTGAACCATTTTTAGCTTTTATCTCCAGTCCTCCTTTGAGACCTCTAGATGTTCTAGATAGTGTCTTTTTCTCTGAAGCAAATTTACCTTTCTGATCTTGGAGGCAGTCTGGCCATTCACCACAGTAAGAATTACTGCACTTTCTTGGAAGTGCAAAATTCCCTTTATTTTACCATCTTGTTTCCTGTGCTTTTCTGTTTGCTCATTTGTTCCTTTTGTAGCCATGTGTGCAAATGTCCTTCTACATTTCAGTGATTGTGGATGTAGTTGTGTGACATACCTCGGCAGTTTACACTGTAGCTGCCCTGAAAGCCTTACCTTTGAGTATCAGTGTAATCTGAGTCAGGGCAGTAAATTAGACAAAGATTGACTCTGCTCTCTCTGTGGTCAATATGGTGAGCATTAGGTGAGTTAGCTCTGAAAAATTGTTTGTCCTGGGTTCTAATGTAAAATGGTAAAGCAAAACACTACCAGGATATAAAGAACACGAATGGAGAAATGAGATACCTATTGTACCAAGTATACCTGGTGTCCATTACTCTGTTTTCACTTAAGGGAAATGCTTAACATGCTTATTGCAGTGTGTCTCTTAAGACCAATCTCATATTTTGTTTTGATAGTCACACTAAATTCTAAATGAAACAAGCATGTACAGTACATTACCTGTTCTGAAGGTAAAACCCCACAAGATGGTTTTAGGGTTGGTAATAAAGAAGATTTCTTTGTTGTTTAAAGAGAGTATACTGCTACATTCCTCCATGTACATTTTACATTGTGAAATTACTTCACTCTTGATAATCTGTAAATTTGAAAGTTATTGATGGAAATGTGAAAACAAATAAATCCTAGTTCATCAAACAATATTATTAATTTTGTACTGTACAAGCCACATTGTACCCAGGGTGTATATTGCTCTTAATTTACTGTCACCAAGGGAATGGTAAAATGCGAGTAGGTGTTACAGCCTTTGCGCAGTAAAGCACAATGTTACAGTAGTAACTTTTATCCTCCCTAGAATTAAAATCAGTGCCATTATGAGTGTAAAACCCTAAAATTTATGTAACTGTATTGTACATCATGGATGTCAGGGTTGAAATGTTGTCTGTCCTGCACTTTGTAAGCAGTCATTTAAACTTGTGACATACTAAGTTTAATGTATTCATTTCAAAACGTCACTGCTTCATTGTATTGAGTAAGAGGAATGTTACCTACAGGACTTAAATTCCATTTACAATGGTTTATCGTTTTCCTTATTAATCAATATATCACACAGTCACATTATGTGTATAACAGACTATGGATTTTCAGATTAAAAACAACAACAAAAAAAGGGGAGTAATGCTGAGTGATTCAACATTGGATGAGCACTGTTCGTTGTTTTTTAAAATGCTAGTCTTCCCAACCTCTGTGCCTTTTCTACAATTTAAAGGAGTATTTGAAGGAGATAAGCATTATTCTTCAGCAAATCCTGAAGACAGGGAACCTTGAAATCCTCCTTTGTGTTTAGAACTATTATTTAATACATGAGGAAATTTGGATTATTTTCTGATGGGACACTTCCAAAAGCCTCTGCAGTTTATCCTGAGTTGTAATTACCTCTTAGGAGAAGATTCTACCCTTTTTCCTCTGAAAGGGGTTTCCTGCATCTGAATTAATTTTTGGTGACTGCACTACAGCACCTAAAATTGTCATTTTGATCAGAGTCACCTGACTCAACTTGATTTAGCTGATAGCACATATTAAAGCCACATGTGCCATATTTAATCTTTAAAAATCTTGTCCCTATGGCAGTAGCAAGGAAGGACCAGTTAGTCAGGATTGTCCCAACAACCTCACCAGGGAGCAGGACAGTGGCAGGGCAGCTCCGGCCCTGATGGCAAGTCATAATCTCAGAGTCCTTTCACTAGCTTCCTTATCCCTCCTGAAAGGAAATAAAGTATGTATCTAAAATATATATATATTTATTTATAAAATAAGATATATCTCTAAAATGCATAGGAGATTTTGAATCTCAGTAAAATATTTTAGACTATGCTAGCAAAGGAAGCACCTCTTATTCATGTTTTGTCAGATGACTAAGCATTTGAATAAGAAGAAATATGTGAAATCCTAATATGTATTTTGCTAGTCTGATTTACATGCTGCCAGGTCAGTAAGCCAGTGATTGCTGAATCACGTTTCTAAATAAGAGACATGATGTCAGGAAGTGTTACTAACAAGATCCTAAGGCACAAGAGAAAACTTAAATGTGTATCTGTATAAGTCACGCATACATGCACAGTTGTACCTAACCTGGCATAGCTTATTATTTGAGAAGTTGTAATATTCAGCTGACTCTATACCAGTAGTAGAAACTGTCTGAGAACTTGTCAATTCTGTATTCTTAACCAAGCTAACATGTTAGCCTGCAGCTAACATGTAGCCTCCACCTACTCTGGACACAATCACAAGTGCTTTCTTTGCTTTGGGAATCCAAACAACTGGAATATAAAGCAAATAACTGGAATATAAAGTTGTAGTTCAATAAGGTTTTTCTGCTATTATCAGATTCTAGGTAGTAACTTTTTAAAGTACCTTTCCACATTAATTTCTGTCTGAATTATGTACACACACAAACTAGGAACATAGGTACATTGTAATGAAGAAAATATTTTTTATTTCCTCATAAATTAGGATAATATTTATAATGACAATATTTATATAGCTATCAGGAAGTGAACAGTATGTTTTGAAGTTTGAATCATTTTGAAACAAAAGATTACACAAAGCTTTTAGGGTCTGTGCATTATAATCTTTGGGACTCAGGCTGAGGTCTGTTACTTGAATATACCAACGAATACAGCTAAAATAATAAAAAGTCTCGTAGGGTACTTTGACATTCTGAAACCATAATCTGATAAGCATAAAGTGGAAAAGGATTTATCAACATGTGAATGTCACTTGTTTAATTCATCTGACTAATTAAAAATCTGATTAAATATCAATCAATATTACGACTTCATAAAGAGACAAATAATTCAGAAACCCTATAAAATTACTATTTTTTCTTTTACTGAAGCAAAACCTTTTCTTCAACAGCCTGTATAAAATAAATTGAAGTATAATTGTTTAATTAAATTTTCATTTCTGCTTTCTGGTAGTGTTATGAGAACATAAATGTATGGGCTGCTAACAAATAATATGTTTCAATTTTTTGTCTCCTTGAAACTGAATTGCAGGCAGGAAATTCCTACATTTATAGCAGCAATTTGAAATGTATTCTAGAATGTACGTCCTTTCTCGCTTTATCTCTCTTTCTTACTTCCCCTGCAATACATTGCTTTTGTGGCTTTGATAACAAGGTTAATTTCACTTGAGATACTGGTGGGCATGGGATAGCTGCAGAAACAAAATAGTGGTGGGAGTTGCCATGTATAAGGGTAGCAGTACACATGCAAATCCAAGAGGATTTTGGAATGGTTTCTAGAGCAATGTCTCCAAAACAGCTGACTCCTGAACTGCTATCTTTATCTCAGTTCTGCCTCTTGCATGTATGAGAGCGTGCATGTACACAACATGTTACTACTTGAAATATAGGTGCTGTCTTTCTGCATATGGATGGACCCAAATTAAAGTTTTTGGTCAGAACCTCCAAAAGATAACTATATTTTTTCCTTGAAAATACTGCCATTTTTTTCATTGTTTATTTAGATAATAAAAACAGTGGCAGGTGAAAGCATAGTGACTTCACCCCATGCAGTTTTAGCGATGAAAATATTATGATGCTCACTTCTGCAAAATTTGTAATTACAATTCTGGTCCTTAAAAGAGAAAGTTGTTTAGCTCTCATGGTAAATATGTCATATACAACTGTCTGGCTTCTTCAGTACTCAATTGAAAGTCGTGGTATGACAGTGTTAAATTTATCTGAATGGGTTACTATGTATAATGGTGTGGTGGCCTGACCTAGGTTGGCCACTAGACCCCCACCCAGCACGATGAGAAAATAAATTAAAAACTTGTAGGTTGAAATAAGGACAGGGATCCCTAAACTATTACATGGACAAAGCAGACTCAATTTAGGGAAAATCAATGTAATTTGTTACCATTTAAAATATGTTTGAATATTGAGAAGCAAAGACAAAATTTACACACCTCCTCCCACTTCTCCACCCCCTTTACCTAAGATCCCCTTTACTCCCTTATTCCCAAATTGTCTGCCTGCTCTCCAGAAATATCCTGAGCAGCAGAGGGAGATAGGTAATCAGTGTTATGGTCAGTATGTAACAGATCCTCTCTTCTGCTCTGTACTTCTCATCCTGTTACCCTCCTCCAGTGTGGGGGTCCTCCCATAGACTAATGTCCTTCAGGAAATAGTCACCTGCTCCACTGTGTTCTTCACCAGGCTATTATATGGGCTGCACGCAATTTCCACTCTGGTAGCCTAGAGAGACAGAGAAGGAAGGACCATGGTTAGAGGGACTACACAAAAAACGGTAAACACAGCTCTTTTGTAACTATTAAAGATACAAGTGATATTTAGGCCTTGAAACCAAATACATTTTAATAAACATTTAGTTTTAATAACTATAGAAAGGGAATGTAGTTGATATTTATTTTGCTAATCCAGCTGGTGAATGAAATGTTTCAAAACATTTTGCTTTTATGATGCTTTTATTATTTTATTACCACTGAGCTGAAAAAGAGAGGGAATTAGTTGCTGTTGAAGAAAGTCATGCCTAAATATTGAGCTTGAAATGTGGAGTTGCATTCTCAGATCTGGTAAATTCACATTCATCTGCTAAGAAAAGTTTTGCAGTTTATTTTGCTTGAACTGTTTTCTTGTACAGAGTGACGCTATGGAATGAACTGAAGTTGTACCAGTGAAAAGGTAAAAAGTATTTTCTAAAATCATGCAGAGTAGATAATCTTCTTGTCTTCTACTGAGGTTGATAAATTCAACATCTCTGATTTCTCTGCTCCCTAATTATTTTCTGTGGAAATTCAGCACTCTTCAGGTCTCTGTTTTGAGACCCCTGAACATTCCTACTTCTTTGTTTAATAGAACGTGTTGAATTTTGATAATATTTAACTTTATGCTTGTATAAAATACATAGTCTTTCTTCAACTTAAAAAGCAATGATGTTTATGCTACTTTAGAAATTTTTACTTCATTAGCCCTGACACATGCAAAGTTGAGAGAAATTATTTTAGAAGAAACAGATAGTAAAGATAGTGAAATTTAAATTTTAATATGCTTTCCCTGTACTTCCTTGTCTTTTTTTTCCCTCCTTTACAAAAAGCAAATAAATTGCAGTAATCTGGGATATGAACCAGTTGATCCTTGGCAAATATTACCACTGTTACGTTACCAAAATTTTCCTAGGATACACAATTTTTTTTTTCTAATCATGACTTGTAATGATCTTAATGTTAGTTTAAACAGGATGCTGTCTGCCAAAATATCCTTGACATAGTTACCTTTCTTTTTTTTTTTTTTTTTTTCTGTCATTGTTTGCTTTTGATTTTGCTGAGGAAATGTCACCTTTCAACTTACTGCTGAGAATATAAGATTTAATTTGATTTTTAATTTTAAATCAACACTATCTCCAATAGCTGCTAATAGCCAGACTTTTCAGCGGGAAAAATTGTTCAGACTTTGTTAGGACATATGTTTTATCTTTTTAGAATCATAGACTTGCCTTCAGACATTTAAAATTAATTTTGTTAATAGTGCAAATAGAATGCCCCATTAATAGTAATGCCACATTAGCAGTAATACTATCTCCATTAGGAAGTGGTGGTGCTTGAAAACGTCTGATTAATTTTTTTTGTTTAAGATGGCCATATCAACTTTTCATTCACTGCTAAAATCATCTTCAAAGCCATTCTAAAATGACAGTCAAAACCATCATATACATTTAAAAAGTCAACTTGGAATGAAAGTGGGCATTTGGAATCTGGGAGTTTAAACATTAGGAATAGAATTACTTAAGGAAAAGGTGAAAATTAAAACATGAAAATACCATTAGCTACTTCCCTATATATTGTGCTTCATGTATTCATTTCCTTAAATGAGTGAGGTTCTGCACATCGATAAATTGGAGAGAATCAGTTCTAGGATATATACACTGCTGACTGAAATAATCAAAGAAATTGAATTATATAGGGTTCATAAAGAAAGAGATTTTATGGTAACTTACCACTTTATCCAAGAGAAAATGTGATTTTTAATCTGTAATGTCCATTTGCATTTGAGTTCTTTTCTTAAACTGCTGCTGTAAACTGCTAGTTAGAAAACGCATTCATTTGCTGAGGCTGATTGAATATTGCTTACAGAGGTTGTGGTTAGTCCATCACTACAGTTTGTAAAAACAGGCTGAACAAATATTTTGTGATGGATTCTGAATTACATGCCTAACTGATTTTGTCCTGAGGTAAAGGTGAGGTGTCTTGCTGAAGTACATTCTGAGCTTCTGTAGTGATACTTTGTCCATGAGCTACTTAAAAATTCCAACAACAAAAGGCAGGGTGCATGGGAGAATAAGAAGAATGAAATACCTGAATTATTGTATTGTGAAACAGCGAATGTGGTACATCTGTCTTCCAATTATACTGGTTGTGTCAACTCTTTCTTTGCTTTCCATGGCAAAGCAAATAGAACCTGTGTTTATTGAAATTTGCTGGGTTTTTTCTTAAACTTGTATGATTGAAATATGTATGTGCTGTGTTTTCTAGTTCAATATAACAATTGACAAAAGAACAAAGAAAAAAGTTTACAGTGATTTGAAACAATTCCCAAGCTAAAAATTCTGGTAAAGCTCTAACTAAAAGAAAATGTAGTATTTGTTTAAAGGATTGTCTCAGAGGTGTCAAAAGAGCATAAGGTGCTATCTTCTATCAGCTGAATATTTGTGTGCACAGAACAGGGCAACCAGAAGCAGGCAGAGCACTAGTGCTTCATCATCTTTTTCTGCACACTTTGCAGTTGACATTGCCATTATGGAATCCCAGAAAGGCTGATTTAGACTCCTCTGGAAGTCAGCTGTTCCAAATTCCTGGATCAGAGCATGCTAAACTAGAGCAACTTGTCCAGGCTGTGTCCAGTTCAATATTGACTGCCTCCAAGGGTGGGGAGTCCACAGACTCTGAGCAGCCCATTCAGTGTTCAGCCCCTCATACTAAAAAAGTATTTTGCTTTTACTTGTATCAAATTTCTGCATTTCAATCTGTGCCTGTTGCCTTCTGTCTGGTCACTGGATTTGCTAGCTATCTCAAGTTCTTAGCTCTGTCTTTTTGACCCCTTCCCATCAAGTATTTTTCTGCGCAGCTGAGATTGCTGACAGTTCTCCAGTATGAACAGTCCCAACTCTCTTAGTCTCTCCTTGGTGTTTACTTGTGAGTCTTCACTGCATTCATTTCTGAATGTCCATATGTCTCCTGGAGATACAAATCCAGGACTGGACCCAACACTCCAGGAGTACCTCACCAGGGCTGCTTTGAGGGGAAGGATCACATCCGTGTATTTGCTGACAGCTCTTCTAAAGGAGCACTGGAGAGTGTCTGAAGGCTCACTGCTGGTTAATGTTCAACTTATGGTCCAGCAGGGCCCTCAGATCCTTCTTGATAGACCTGCTTTCCAGACAGCTACTTCAACTATTTCTTGGTGTCATTCTTCCCCAGACATAGATCTTTGCACTTCCCACTCTTAATGTCAATACCCATTTGTCATGGGGTAGCTTCACCTTTAAGACGAGTAAAAAAAAGGGGAAGTTGAAGCTACTAGTAGCTACTAGATGGGAGTTTTTCTTCTTGACCAATTATCAGTCATTTCCAAGAATTGACAGCAGATCTGACTATTAAAAAGTGAATTCAACTTGTAAACACCCCCTTAAGAAGTACACTCAGAGCTGTCTTGTTCTCTTTTGTTTCTGGCTTTGGAGAGGTAACAAGCTCTGTCTTGGCTTCCCCCCCCCCCCCCCCCCAGGCCCGGGACAAGGCCGCAGGGAGGGGGGGGGAGGAGAGAAAAGCAGAGTTTAGCAGTTCAGTTTAGTTTTCAAGGTCTGCTGCTAGACTGAAACTTGACACTATGAACTTTTGTAGCTTTCTTCTTTTAATTCCTTTACTACCTAGATAAACAACAGATTACTCCTTTTTCTTAGAACAGACAGAGAAAGAGAGACAATAAACATGTAAGACATCATAAAACTACCAAAAACAGTGAAGAAAAGAGTTAAGTTTAAATAAGAAAGAGAGAAAAAAGAAGATGCTTGTTGCTGAAAAGTCTTTCTGTTACAGCTATGGAGATGGACAGTAGTTTAAAGACTCCTTTAATTCATGACTAGAGTATGGGAGGAATAGAGTATTCAAAGTGTGGACTTTAAAGAAAAAGAAGACGGTTGTAATGCTGTGAGTTGCTGGAACTTACGAGTGAAGTGAAGATTTTAAAGCCTTAAAAGAGCCAAAGAGATGGCTGTTTTCCAGGAAGGCTCACAGAAACAACTGAAGAAGATTTTTACCTTTGAATCACTTATCCTTAAAAATAACATCCCTAGATTCAATTTGACCCATTGCACACCTCAGAATAGTGTGAGATGGGAGGAGTGGACTCTAGAAACTCCATGGATTAGCAGGAAGAGACTTCTGTTTCTCTACGGAGACTGATGAAAAGACTCTAACAATTGAGACTGTTTTTGACCACCAAGATTGTAAAACTATTTTTTTTGTCTCTATGTTGTTATGTGTACAAAGATATAATCAAGTAGTAAGAAGTAAAAGGGTTTTCTGAAAGTTTATTTTAGTATTCTTATTCTAATAGTCTGTTAATAAACTGTCTTTATTCCTTTTAAGTTTTAAGCCTGTTTTGCTCTTATTTTAATCCATATCTCACAACAGAAAATAAGTAATTTTTGTTACTAGTTTAAAACCACAACACCATTTCAGTTTCCCATTGATGCTCACCTGAAGGGTGATACAACCATCTGACCTAGTAATTGCTCCTGCCTGTTTTCTATTTCTCAGCAGGCCATTAATGAAAATATTAAATGGTATTGTCCTCAACATACACTCCTGGTGTTCAGCAGTAAAGAATGACCTATAGCTAGACTTTCTGCAACTGATTGCCTGTGGTTTCTGAATTACACTCCAAAATTTCTTCATTTACATCTTGGTTTCACCCAAGAAATACAGCTGTACTTGGGATAACACTGCTATTGGGAGTTAACAAAATTGCTCATACTTGAACCACATTTGAGTTACCCCATGAAAAGTTTATATTTGGAAGGCTGGATATGATGGAAAATTGATAATAGCAAAAATTAGTAATAGCAAACCAACTAGAATTAGAAATTAAATATTAGCATATAAAGGGAAACAGTTTCTTTATAAGAACATTATTTAAAAGAAACACCTTTAAAAAGGCAAGGTGCAATAAGGGTTATGTTTTGACACTGAGAAGGGCTTGTCTAGCTCTCTTTAAAATAGCAAGATTCATTTCATTCCCCGAGCTGAGTCAAATTGACTTTGACACATAGTTCAAAGAAGGTTAAAACATTTTTACATTCCATTAAATTTTGGTATAATAGGTGTTCAAGGTGAGCTTTTCATATTGGTCTGTTGCAATTCAACCAGACACAGAACTGAGTAGTTTAAGAGTTATTATAGTTACTGGAAATACAAAAATTTTATCCATGTACTATTCGAAAAACAAAAGCCTTTATTTTTAAGGGAGCATCTTTGATGAATAAATCTGCTTTGTTTTCTGAAATGCAAGAGTACTGAGAATGAATGCCATAAGTAGTGTGTTAAAATGTCTCTTCATTCTGTTTTGCAATTGAAATTGTTCTATAAGACAAGTGAAAAAAACTAGTCATTACATTTCCGTACACCAATCAAGGCATGTAATCAGCATTCAGATTTAAGAAGTGCGTGTGGAAAATTCTCCCTTTTTTGTAGAAAACAAATTTTGAGTATTTCTAAAAGTACTTTGATTCTTTCCTGATGTCCTCAGTGTACTGGCTAGATATGACAAACTAGTTTCTTGGCTGCAGCTCCATTTATGACCATGGACTATGGAAGTCTACACTCCAGATCTGATTTTGACTATTTCTTTCTACATAACAGATATAATTTTCGTTCATCATTCTACATCTATAATACAAATATGTAATAATTTTTATAATGCCTTTATTTATTAGAATAAATTTAGGTTTTGCATTATAAATTATATATAAAATTAAATTTTAGCAGCATTTCACAGAGATGAACAGAATTGTATTCTTCTGTGATCTTGGAACAGAAAACCTTTATACTTGGAGATGAAAAGTTAGGTGATCTCTTACAGCATATATAGCCAGAAGTCATATTTTTGGAAAGCAATAGTAGAGCCAAAACTTGTCCTGAAATATTTCTTTTTTGTTTTAGGATTTTCTTGGGTTTGTTTGCTTTTTGGTGGTTTTTGGAGGGCTTTTTTTGTTGTTGTTTGTTGGTTTCTTGGTCTTGGTTTGGTTGGAGGTTTTTTGTTGTTTGGCTTTTGTTTTCTTTTAATAGCTTATTTTAACATACATATTAACTTTGATTAGATGACTCTACAAATAGGTTGTGGGAGACTAAGAAAACAAAATGGTAACATTTGTTTCAATCACTTAATTATCCCAATATTTTCATCAATTTAATATACTTTAAAAACAGTTGTTAAAACTTCCTGATAAGCTTTTAAAAATAATTGCTAAATCCATTAATATTATTAACTTTTTCAGATCAATTTTAAGATAAAGTTATTTAGAAAAGAAACATTAGATTTTTATAAACACTAAAGTTGATAGGCCTAACCTGCATGTAAAACAATATAAAATTATTGTTCAGTACTTCGGTGTTCATGATGTCAAACAGATTTCTTTGCTTCATTTTTTCTGTTTATTTTTATGAAATATAAAGGCAAATAAAAATTATGAGAAAAAAATATATTTAAATGAAGGTTTAAAAACCTTTCCCTTCACTTTTAAGTTTTTATATACATTATTTAATTTCTTTTCTGTAGAATTGTCACTTTAAGCCTTAAAATATCCATAGGTCTTTTATGCTTACATATGGTACTCAGTGTGGTTTATGCTACATTTTTCTCTATTTCTTTTCTAAAATATTTGTAATTTTTTTTTTTTTTTTTTACTGAGGTAGCATTGGAGTAGTCTTCCCATCCACATGATGATGCTATGAATTTTGCAGTGACAGCAGTAGACTACAGAATCTCTGGTTCATTCTAGGAAATGGTGCTAACTAGTGGTGCTGATTCTGTAGAATTTTGAATACTTGCCAAACTTGCTGTCAGGATAGTTATATTTATCATTTCTTCACTCAATTCCAGTCACTCCTTCTCCCACCCCCTAAATGCTCTTAAAATGAGACTGCTATGAAATTAACCAAGTGAATGTTTCTGGAGTGGTCGGTTCTGCCTAAGTCATTGGAACCTTGAGGGCCAGGACATGACTAGAAGGAACAGCTGACAGCCAGCTGCTCTGTGTAGTTGCATCTGGTGATATCAACTCCAGAAAGACTGAAAAAGGTGAATGAAGGTTATTGCTAATGTGAACATACAGATTCTGGTGTTTTTCTTTACACTTTTGAGCTGTGAAGACTGCCTTCCACTTCTGAGAAAATTAGCATAATTTTAGGTCAGGGGCTTGTATGCAATTCAACTCTTACAAAAATGAAAGCTGCCTTTTTAGGAAGATAAAAATTGATCATTCAATATGAGTTTTGGAAGCAGATATGGGAATAGATAGTTTTAGATAAAAGGTTGATTGTGAAGATTTGAACAGTATTTTTTGAGATAAAATCATAGAGAAAGAATAATGGAATGATTAGATTAGATTAGATTAGATTAGATTAGATTAGATTAGATTAGATTAGATTAGATTAGATTAGATTAGATTAGATTGCATTACACTACATTACATTAGAAAACACCTCCAAAATCATCAAGTCCAACCTTTGACCAAATACCACCATATCAATTAAACCATGACACTAGGTGCCACACCTGATCATTTCTTGAACACTTTCAGGGATAAAGACTCCACCAGTTTCCTGACCATCCTGTTCCAATGTGTGACCACCCCTTCAATGAAGAAATCCTTCCTGATGTCTAACCTGAACTGCCCCTTATGCAGCTTGAAGCCATTTCCTCTTGTCCTGTCACTGGTTGCCTGGGAGAAGAGGCTGGCCCACCTGTCTACAACCTCCTCTGAGGAGGTTGCAGAGAGCAGCAAAGCCCTCCCAGTCTTCTTTTCACCAGGGTAAAGAACCCCAGTTCCCTTAGTTGTTCCTCAGATGACTTACTCTCTGGACCCTTCACCAGCTCCACTGCCTTTCTCTGGACTTGTTCCAGGACCTCAAGATCCTTCCTGAATTGAGGGGCCCAGAAATGGACACAGAAGTCAATGTTCTGTCTCATCAGTGTCAAATTCGGGGGGGACAATCACTGTCCTGGTCCTGGTGGCCAACTCTTGCTGATATGGGCCAGGATGCCATTGGCCTCCTTGGCCAACTGGGCACACACTGCCTCGTGTTCAGCCGTCTGTCAACCAGAACTCCCTGGTCCTTTTCTGCTGTTTTGCTTCCCAGCCACTCTTCCTCCTGCGATGCATGGGGTTGAACACATTGAATCCTAGGACAACTTGAATGAGTTTTGGTAAAATACTAGGAAAACTGAACTATATATTTATGAATATGAGGAAATTCAGAGAAATTCATTGTCTTGTTTTCAATAGGAATACCAAAATATCTCTGAATGATCCTTTTGATCATTATGAACATGTTAAGTGTAGCCAAACCTTTTGAGTCTGCTGAGACACACCCAGATTACTGGGCTTTAGTCGGACACAGGTGGGTTCTCCTATGTATTCAATGATGAATCATACTCTTACTCATTTTCAGTTCTGGCCAAAATAAGGACCCTGTAGACTGATTATGAGTTGTTCTGTACACCTGCTACTCTATCAGAAATGCATTTTCAATTAAGTGGATAAGAATTGGTGGTAGTTGACATGGTTTGTGTTAAGGCTGAAAGGTACATTTGATTTTTTTTCCCCATTGAAAAGGAAAAGCTTTATAGAAAATTGCTGTGCATATAATTGGACTACTTGTTCCTTTAATATTTTTAGAGGGTAATGATTGATTCTGTGACGTTGCAAGGCCTATTTTTTAGTTAAAATGAAGACAGTGCAACATCTTCCGCTCAGAATTGAAATATTGAAATTGAAATACAGTTCAGAAATATATAAAAATATATGTATAAAAATACAAAAATTTCTGATCAAAAACCAAATGTTCTCCAACACAGACTAGTCCACCAACAGTGGCAGTTATATTTTTTTCCCGGTTCTCTGGTTGGATTTTAATTATAAAATAAACTGAGAAGATCATATAAATTCTAGTTAAAAACTTTGCAAAACAGTGAAACATATTCCCATTCTTCTATTCCAAAGCGCCAATCTTTATGACTATATTTTCGAGAAGACACTTACATACTAGAAGACTGAGGTTCTCTTGCAGAGTCTACTGATTAATTTGTACAATACCTTTATCTTCAGTTATTATATTTATTATATTATTATATTATATGTATTATTTATAATATTTTAATAAAATCTATTATGGTGATATTTTTTTCTTTTTAATTTTCATTGTTTATACAATGATACAGAAGTACTGAGAATAAATAAAATTGCACTTTAATGGCGTAAGGCAATGTACCAATTGTCATTTCTTCAAAAAGTTTTTTTGCCACCTGTTCTTAAGTTTTTTTAAAATATTTTTTTTTAATTGGCTTGCTGACAGAGCATCAAATGTTAAGGATAAGGAAATGAGAAAATGAGCTTTATTACATTATTCTACATGATTAAAGTCCAGGACATATATAGCACATAGATGATCATGTTATTAGAAAAATGTATGAGGCAACAAATTAAGTCAACACTGTAGTGCATTAGGGTGAATTACTCTCTTGCTTCAGAGATCTAAGGTGCTTTGTTCCTTCACTTACTTTGTTATTAATGTCTTTTTCATTATTAAAGCTAGCCTTTTGCGTGTGGACTGTACTTAGTTTAGACTTTGTTATTTTCACTATTGTGTAGCATTATTTTTCAGTGGCTTACTCTCACTTTAAAAAATTCATCTTGTCGCTTGTCAGCCTATATTTTGATAAAACAGGTGTCAAATGCTGCCAGGTCTTTTGTTTAGATACCTCTACCCCTTTGAAATCTGAGTCATACTTAGGGCCTGATCTGATTATATATTTAGGGTATTTTAAGACTTTACTGAATGTAGAGGTTTCATAACTAAATCAGGAGTATATTTATTGTTAGAACTGATTCATTCTCATATTAAACTATGAAAATGGAAAAAAAAATTCATGCTTGTAAATTTAATTTAGGTATATTTTATATTTCACTTATGTTCTGTTAGTTTTAATCTCTTTTATTTCATAGAATAGACACAAGAATTATAATTAATTTGAAGATTCAGACTGTTTTTCAAATTTGAAGATTTGATGTAATTTTTTAATTGTAAAATTCTGTGAATCTAAAAATGTGCTTAAAAAATGAAAAAAAAAAAAAACAAAATAAAGAGACAAAATAATGTCATAAAAAATGGCTACTCATGTTAAGTGGTTTGATCTAATATTTTTTTCCTGAGACAGCCATTTAATCGTACATATTTTCAGTTTTACATTTATTGATGTATTTAGTTATAATGAGGAGGTTTGTTTCCTTCAATCATAAGAAACTAATTTTCAGAGTATATCCCTATTCTGTAAATTCCAATGGTGTTTGTAGGAACTACTTGACATTGGACTGAACTCCCATTCCTTTCACATTAAAATTTAAGGAAAAGAATGCAATTTTTGAATTTATTATTTTGGTATTTTTCACAAGAATTCTGAGAGCTTAGGTGGCATTAACTGAATTTTGTGGATAATGACTGAGTGTCATTGTGAATTTTACCCAGTTAAACTTGAATTGCAACTTCAAAACATTTTGACATTTGAATTAAGAATATGTTAGTTTCCTGCTGTTGAATGAAATTCATGCATCTATCTTGGTTTGGTCCTAAGAAATCCTTGTGTTGATAGACTGCGATTTTTTTTTTTTTTTAAAGATAATGCATCTACTTTTTTGCCATCTGTTAAATGTGATGTGTGAATTGTCAGGCACACCATCAAGAACAATATGCATTTGTGTTTTACTTTTCTAGTCACTTAATTGTCTAATGGTAATTGCTAATTAGTGTTATCATCAGCTTTTGTTTGTACAATTACAAATATGATGATTTTTGTTGAGTGGCAGTCAACATATCTGTTCCAGCAGCTTGCTTCTGTTCATCTAAGAATATTCAGTAGTGGAAGAAATAAGTAAATATAAAAATCTATGGGAAAGGTTGGTCTGGCCACAGAACTGAGATTTTTATTACAGTTTAATGTGTTTGTAACGGGTCTGTTTGCATGTGGAGCAGTATAAGCAGCTAATGTTAATTTAGGAAAAGTCTTCTTTATTCAGTGTAAGGAAAACAGTAAAAATCAGGCCCTCTATGTTTATACAAAATTCACCCTCTTAGATTCAAGGCTACTCATAAATGTCTTTAACCAAAAAATTTATGACAAATTAAAATCAGACCCACGGCCTTCCTTGCATAGTTTTTTTTATGTGTGACTAACAAATTAGAATACACTGATCTTAGTATATTATATGTAAAATCCATTATGATTTTAGTATTTTTCCATTAATGTGCTTACTACCTGTGTGAAAATGTGTTTTGTTTCAGTGAGTCTTCTATCTTTCTTACAGAAAATAATTTGGGCATATTATTACATGGACCAGAATTTTATGACTGTTGCTTTAGAGCTAAGACCCTCAGTCTCCCCATTCTAGAGATTAAATGGACAAAACACTCAGATTCGTTCTGTGCTTAAAACATGTTGTGTACAGTATGGAAAAAGCTCTAGCCTTTTGTGCTGATACCATAAATATTTTAACATTCTATTTTAACTTTGGATAACTTTGTAATAAAAAAACCAATTTAACAAGTATTTTTCTAGCATAGAGTGTGTATGTGTAAAAGTTTTTTTTCAACAGAGATCCCGTATGTCGTCTTCTTGTTGATGAAAATATTTTTTGGTGCAGTTAACAAGGAAAACAGTTTTTTATTGATCCTTAATCAGCACTAATTAATCTGCAGAAAACACACAACTGAAAGAAAGCATTTTAAAATGCAAAATGAAATCCCACTAAGAATTGTTAATCATAAAGTGCTTATACAGTGTGTTCTTAACCAATAGGAGATTTTGATTAAACATATTCCACTCAAATTTTTAAGTGGAATCATTCACATTTGACATATACAAAACATATTTATTTTGTTTTCTCTCTACCTTTATATGTGTCTATACTTGAATAGTTCATATATGTTATGTGCACTCTATGTAGTGTGGTTCCACAATACAAGCTTGACCGAAATAATTTTGAAACTTTTCTGCCCATAAGATCTTTTCAGAGAATGAATGAGGAATATGAAGAAAAAGATGGTATGCACCCTATTAAACTTTTGAAACGGTAATGATGAAAACAGGAATACATTATTTGGAAATTATTAAAATTAATAATCTTTCTCCCATATTTATTTCTTCCTCTGATTTCAAGCAGGAGGAATGGCATAGACTTTGTGTTGGGGGAAAAAAAAGCAAACAACAAAAACCAGACGTTATTGAAAGCTGAAGCCATTAAAATGCAAGTAGGATCTTCTGGAAGAAATCTCATATCCTCCAGATTCCTACACAGGAAAACCATCTAGAATCCAAATGACAATTTAAAAAGAGAGAGAAGACAAATTTATTTCATAGCAATAGTTAGAAGCTCCATGTTAGATGTGAAATTTGATTGCATGACCATAAGACAAATGTACCAGTATGAGTGAAAGACAGACCTCCTATGTAAAAGCAACTTGCAATAGTTTCAGCTTTCCACTTAATTATTCTAAAGTTCAAGTGTGTTATTGCTATAAACTAATCAGCATGCAGGTGACGTCTTAGCCTAATCTTGCAATAATTGAACTGGGAAACCCTTTGTTCCTCAGTCCACTTAGCTTTGCAGGTGCAAATTTTGAAGCTTAATTGGGACATCTTAAATGTAAGTATTTTTAAAGGTGTCATTATATACTGTCATTATATATAATGTCATATATTACCTTTTTTTCCCCTCCTTTTTAAATAAATGGGTAAGATTTCTTTCTGAGGAAACAGGTCAGTATAGTGTTAGACTTCAAAATGGACACACCAAAATGAACCTAACATAACACTTAAATGAATGAAGCTTTCAAAGTTAAAAACACTGCATTAAGAAAAAGGAAAATTTTAAAAATTTGTCATCCTGACACAACATTACCAAGAAAGGCCATAATTATATAGTGATAATTTGTTTTACAGATCTGAATTCAATTAGAAACGGGAACATTTATGCTCTAAATATATATATATATATATATATACATACACTGTAATTTTAAGGGATGATTTTTTTCAGAAAATATGTGCTTACTAGTGGAAGAATTATTGGTGAATATACTATGCATAAAAGTTTATTAATATGATTAGTGTCTGGAAAATGACCAGGCTGTGGTACTGCTTGGATGGTGTATCCCATATCTGTAGGTTTTGATATCTCTAGTTCTGAATAGCTGTTCTTGAGATACATTTTATTGGCTGTAATGAAGATAATGCATTTTGAATCGCCATAGAATTTTAGATCTTAATCTGTAGGTATGAACTCCTGATCTTCTGAGGAAATTAACTGACCTTACTGCATCTGTACAAGAAACTGCAGGTTGACCCACCTGGATGAGAACAGACTTGCATCAACCTATGGACTTATTTTAGACCACCTGCTGATCCTTTACCCTCCAACTGTAGTAGATTCACATCGAGTTCAATCCCAATACAGAGATTGCTAGAAGCAGATGTAAAATTTCTAATAATTTTATTTGCTCTCTTAAAAAATATAACTCTGCTACTGAATTTTCATTGAAAATC
The DNA here is from genome assembly GCF_030490865.1 of Poecile atricapillus. Classification (NCBI taxonomy): domain Eukaryota; kingdom Metazoa; phylum Chordata; class Aves; order Passeriformes; family Paridae; genus Poecile; species Poecile atricapillus. The sequence continues at coordinate 96,278,185 of NC_081289.1, read as the reverse complement.
CTGAATATCTCTGGTAGTTTTGGCACTGTGCAGCTGTAAACCAGAAAGGGCGATGTTGTGATTATATTAATGACTCAAACATTGGATTGCATCATTTTTGATAAAAAAATACCTCTTTATATTACATGAAAGGATCCTTGCAGTAATCCAGATTTGTGTATACACGAAACATAAATATACATAAATACAAAGATGTTTGTTTAGTTCAAAATTTACATCACTATCTCAGTCTGACACTTCAGAAGACAGTTTATAAAGGAAAATGTTACATTTCAATGTTTTGTAGTGAGGGCAGAAGAAATTGAGCCTTTTAGCAGCATGTATGGAATCTTATTTGAAAATATATGTGCAATAATAGAAAGGTATTAGGAGAAAAATGGATTTACTGCAATGGTTATCCAAGTATCACTACCTCAAGAGAAGGCTTGCTAATATGGCGTAAAAGAAGGCATTCTTCACTGATTTTTGTTGGTATTTGAAGTGGATTTGGAACAAATAAAAGTTTTAGTTAAGTTACTGAAGGCAGGTGCCATGTTGAAACAGAGAGCTAGTTTTGGTATGGAAAAAGTAAAATATTTCTGACAGAAGTGTTAATTTGGACAGCTCATATCTTTGAAGGCTTTTTGACGCTGCAACACCACTGTTGAAAATTTAAGATGAGCACTTAGAAATAAATCCTCAGTATTTACAAATATGAAGGTATTTTGAAATGTACATTTTCAGATATAATCAGAATGTTTGGGAAGTCAATGAGATCTCAAAGAATGTGCCATCAGTGCTATTGTGTTTGCAGTAGACATTGCAGCATAGAGTAAAACCAAAATAACCCATTTCAGATGTTGTTTGAGAAATAATGTCATCAAGGCACTGACTTTTAAAAGTTGCTATGAATGAAGAGGTGTTTATGCTTTATAAACATTCTAGTCTGATATTAATGTATTCAGACAGAGAATCACAGAAATCTGATTTGCATAATGTAGATCAATGTAGTCTCTTTTTTTTCAATTTAACTTGAAGTCCTCTGCCATGTTTTATTAATGTTTATCAGAGAACTAAGCTTTATCAATCTGTTATGAATGATCTGACATTTCAAAGCAGCTAAAGTGATAGATTAGCAACTCTGACATCCAGAGACAAAATTCAGAAATGTGGGAACTGTTTTGGTGGTGGTGTTTTGTTGGTTTATTTTCCTCAGCAATGACATCTGGATTCTCATCTGGCTTTCTGGCACATCTCCTGTTGTTTCTGCTGGTTTGACTGCACTGCTGCCTGATACACTCATTATAAATCTGCCTGTGAGGCTGGCATATATTCACCTGTTCCTAGCCATCCTTGCATTCTTGCATGCCATTGGTTTTTGGCTTCCTTGCAACAGAAAGGAGGTCTGCCAAACTGCAATGCCTAGTGTAATGCTAGGAGAGCATTCCAACCGGAGAGGAAGAATATGATCTCCTCAATGCAATTTATTTCATTGTCCCTATAGTAGAAAATAATGCCAGATTCTGACAGCAGCATGGCAGCATCACAGTAATGGAGCAGAGAAGCTTCCAGTATAGTCAAGAAAAATTCTACAGTAGAACAAGCATAATCAAAGAAACAAAAAATTACTAGATAGTGACAGTGAAACCTAGAGCTTAATAGACACTTGGAATCTGTGGAATCTAGAGCTATTAGTACACACTTGTCAATACCCTCTTGGAAAGTCTTTGAAGTAAAATGTGGTTTTATTCAGAGTGAAGGAAGAAGTAATGTCCTGATAGGAAACAAATAAAATAGATTAGGAGTTTGATCTGTTTTCCTTAGTTGGTTGATTAGTTGGGTTTTTTTGTTTGTTTGTTTGTTTTTTGTGGCTTTTGGGATGTTTTTTGGTTGATATTGGATTTTTTGTGGGTTTGGGTTTTGATTGAGTTTTGGATTTATTTGGGTTTGTTTTGTTTTGTTGGTTTTTTTTGCAAGGCCTTTATAAAAGAATAATCTAATATATTAATATTTTAGTTAAGGACGTTTTAAAAGCAGCTGCCAGCTTTTTATTTATCTTGTAATACCATATATACTTGCTCTGTTACACATTTCTCGTAGTAAAATGAGCTGTCAATAGCATGCATTTTGTCAAGAAACAATTCATTTTTATGTGAGCTTGTAAATATTATATTTTTGTACTTTCCTCATTTAAAAAGCAATTTGGCTATAAATAAATCAGAAAAATGTTTTTAATTTTCATCACCTGGTAGCTTCCCACACATCCTGTGAAATATCTCTGCCTCTCACTGTAAGAGAATTTGACAGAATTTACATATACACCTTTATAATTTTTTTTTCAGTTACTAGAAACAACGTGTTAGAATAAATAATTTGCACATTTACAGCTTAAGTGCCAGCAAAATCCCCAAAGTAACACATAACTTAATACAATAAATTATGTGTTAACAAGACCCTGCTAGCTGCTGCTGATAATGCAGGAAAATCAAATTTAATTCTGGTAATTTTTGGTTTCAGGTGATATTTTGTCATTCCTGTGAGTAGTTAAAGGGAGTCTTTAGAATAAATATTTGGTATGGCAGGAGCAGTATTCTAGCAGGAATATTGAAAACATTTTCTTCCTCCTGTCTTGAAATGTTCCTTTTCAGAATCACTCTAAATCATGTAACACAGATCAGTTCTCTCATAAATTTCTACCTTTAACTATTGCTGAAAAATCTAATATGATTACTTACTTGTCTACACACCAGGAGTCAGAAGGCATTGATCACAGGAAAAGATTTTACTTAATTTTAATTTCAGAATAATATTAAGTTTTTGGGTTTTTTGACAGTATAACCAATGGTGACAATTAGAAGTACTAATTGTATAATAGTTGGCATGCTAATCAGAATCATAGAATGGACATGGTTGGAAAGGACCTTAAAGGTCATCTAGTTCCTATCCCCTTGCCATATACATATCCCCTTGCATCCTTGTTCAGGCTCCTAGAGGGAGTTGTTCAGGCTCCATACAGCCTGGCCTGGCACACTCACAGGACTGGGGCATCCACTGGTTTGGGCTCTTTCACAAGAGCATGTAAAAAGTCCTTCTCCTCCTCTCTTGTAGGGTCCCTTCAGGTACTAGAAGGCTGCAGTTAGGTCACCCTGATGCCTTTTGTTTTCCAGGCTGAACTTAACAATTCTCTTAGCCTTTCCTAAGGAGAGATGCTCCATCCCTCTAATCCTATTTTATCCATTTGGAGGACCTTCTTCTTATGCTCAATTTTGTGGTGAATTAAAATTCCCTCATCATTCTCAGACTTTTAATTCATGTTGCTGATTTCTTCTTTCCCCTTGTGACCTTTTATATTTCGCCATAACCTTTTTCTTGTGCATGTTGTATCTGGAAAAAATACTAGTCCTTGCAGATATCTTGTCACAAGGAACAGAAAAGTGCTTTTCACTACCTGACAAATACCTCATGTTGTTAGCTGTTATCAGCAACAGAAACCCTCCTCTGTGAAAGCTGACGATAGCCAACCAAGAAAAATTTTGCGTGAACTCACATCTGTTCATAGTCATCCATCTCAGGATCCAGACTCAACCATGAAAAAATAGAATAGTCCAGTGTCAGCTTTAATATTTGAGAAAAAAACTGAACACAAACATTTTGCCTGAATCTTCATTGGCAACCTATCTTCCCACATGCCTCAAGTGGATGGAGTGGGAGATGAGGACAGGGATAGGGATGTCCCTTCCACAGTATATCCTGGGCTGCATCCAAAGCAGCATGGCCAGCAAGGTGATGGAGAGAATTCTGCCCCTTTGCTCTCCCCACTGGGGTCCCCAAAACAATGAGTCCAGAGGAGGGCCAACAAGAGTATTACCTCATGAGACAAGATGCTCAGGAAATTTGGGAATTAGTGAGACTATAGCTTGCATAAAGTTCATCAATAAATGTAGTTCACTATAAATAACTGTATAGTGTGCTTGAAATATATAGATGCGTAAAGTTATTCAGAAACACTGGACAATGATTTAATGTAAGGAAAATTGGAATTTTGTCCTTGTGCCTGGGGCATGTGTTACATGAATTCTCATCACCAAAAGACTGGGGAAAAAAAATAAGGGAGAAGGGCCTTGAGGGGAAGCTATGTGAGAAGCAGCTGAGGTCACTTGGTCTGTTCAGCCTGGAGGAGGCTGAGGACAGACCTCACTGCAGTTACAGATCCCTTGTGAAGGGAAGAGGAGGGGCAGGCACTGATCTCTTCTCTGTGGTGACCAGTGACAGGACCTGAGGGAATGGCCTGAAGCTGTGTCAAGAGGAGATTTAGGTTGGATATCAAGAGAAGGTTTTTCACCCAGGGTGACTGAGCTCTGAAAGGGGCTTCACAGGGCAGTGGTCACAGCACCAAGCTTGACAGAGCTCAAGAAGTGTTTGGACAAAACTCCCAGGTGCACCAAGTGATTCTTGGGGACATCCTGGGCAGGGCTAAGATGTTCCTGATTGGTTCCTTCCAAATAAGACATTCTGTGATTCTGTGGTTTTATTTATTTTATTTATTTTATGTGCCTGAATTTGTCAATGAGATGGCCTGAGAGCAGGACCAGTCAAATTTAGATTATGCAGAGTTAGTTTATCTGGAAATGTCAAACCTATAGTATTTCAGATCACTTTTAAAGGTACAAGCAGTATTCAAAGTATCCAAGTCTTACTAGTCATCTAAATGTGGTTCAAGTAACAACTTTATTTTGTAGGTTAAACTTCATGGACCATTTCTCCATCAGGTTATACTTTATATTTGTACTCAAAATTATAGTCAGATTTATTCTGCATATTTCCATTGTTTAAATAATTTAGTAGCATTAGGTGTATTTTTTATAGTTTTGACATAATATGCTCTTGGTTTAGAAGGTTTAGAATTTTCTAGGGCTTGCTTTGCAGATCTGTAAGTGATATGTTAAGTAATAACTGAAAATTGACTATTTGGTTTTTAAAGAAGAAATTGAGCTGGGTTCCACTGCAAGGTTATAAAGGGCATAACTAAATTCTGTGTATATCTAAATGGATTCCTTTGGAAGAGGCACAGTGAATGCTGTATTTGACACTGTCTGAGGAATCTGTCTTGCATTAGACTCAAGGCTATGTTTATGGGTGAGGTGTTTAACCTTGCCAAATAGTTTTAATATTTTGAGGGACAAATTAGAATGAGTAGCAGTACGTTCATGCAGAATGATTTAATGACACATGTTCATCCCTGGCAAATTGTGCTAAATTCTGGTCTTCAGTATGCTAAAATAAATAATTCCTGTCAAAATAATGCTGCTATATTTGTGCCTTAACAGTGACAGAGACCAGATGTCATTCTTCTCTAGTTACATGAGGTTTTTTGCATGTTTTGATGCCATGAGAATACATAGTGTTTACTGTAAGTCCCATTGCTGTGAGTTCCACAATCAGGGAAGTAAAGCCACTAATTAGAAAGATAAGTCAGATCTATGATTGCTTTGGAGACATCTCTTTTTGCATATTATCAAACCCAGTTTGAAAGATTTTTAGTATTTCCTTGAATAATTAAAGGTAATCATCAAGAGAAAAATAGGTGTTTTTCAGGAGAAAAGCCTGCTGTTTGTGCATTCTTTCATTAAAATAGGTCATTAGAGTTACAAAGAAAAGAGAAATAACCTTTTGAGAATGGTGTTGATAGTCCTATGCTGTTGGAAATACTTTGTTGAATGTAATTTCAAGGCACCACAGACTAATGAGGTAGGCTGCAGATTTGTTTTTTGAATAATTTTTGAGGGTTTTTCGTTACTTTCTTGTCACAAATAAGTGCTTATTGGCATGCTAAGACAATTTCTGCCATCAGGGCAATCAAAATATGCAAGTTGTAGCTTAAAATTTAAACAGAAATCAAATCAACAAAGATACTGCTAAGCTATCATGTTTTTTTGGAAAACGTTTTGGATCTCTATGGACCCCACTGTGTTAAAATACTTTTCATAAGTATGGCACTTAGGTGCTCGGCTTGCAAGTAAAATGATGTAGATTGACAGCATTACTTTTTGTAAGTTTTGAGGTTTTTATGGCGAAGCAAAACAAGTTTTCAAACTTAGGATAATCAACAGAACCAATTATTTCAAGAGGAAATTATAGACTTATGAATGTAGCTTTTTAATGTTTCTTTTACAATTTTTGAAATTAAAATATGAGTTTATTTAGTTTTCTAGAACAACAACTGATAAATTCAGTGTCTGATTCACTGCCTGCAGTATATTCTGGGCATTCATTATACAGCAACAAATTGCCACCAGATTGCTGCTATCACACCTAGCATGAGCTGTTGGGTTATTTAGCTCTTTTTATCTTCAGAGCACTTCTTCCTCAGTTTTCTCAGTGGACAGCTGGTACAGTCGTGCAGCTTGCACACTAATGTTCTTTTCAGAGACATTACTGGTTTTTCATCAGTTGAGAGCTGGGGCTTGGATGAAACAAGCTTCAGAAATCTGTGTTAGAGAGACCATTGGTCAAAAAAACAGTGATACTCCAGTGGTGGCACTATGGACCCTAAAAGCATCTTATGTCAGATAAACTGTAATTTTGACTAATCTCTGTGAAATTTGTTGAAGACTCAGGTCTACCTTTTTGGAAGTAGAATGGAAATCTTATGAGCACTTTACACTTCTTTAAAATGTAAAGGAATAGCTGTGCCTTTTATAAGGCTAGCAGTGTCATCCATTCTGTAACTGAATTCCTCCTCTCTGTCATTAACTCTCGTTATTTACCTCTTCTTTGCTTATAAGGTTTTGAATTTTGTATTGACTTGTAGCATGAAATTCAGACATTTTCTGTACACACATTGTTTCATGAAAAATTACATAGTAGTTTGTAAAAGATTATAATATTTATCTAAAAATTCAATAAAACAACCTTTCAGTATGATTTATTTTCTGGAAATAGATACATTATCTTCGATGTCATAATAGTAATTTGCTGTCATCACAAAATAACACAGCAAATGTGTATGTTTTATCAAAGTTCACTCATGATTTTTTATGTTAAATTGTCAGTGGGAATGGGTTGGAAGATAGGGTCTCCACTGTCCACTGGAACATGAAAACAATACTGGGAATACGTTGTGGTCCAACTATGACAAGCTTCTCACACCATTCTTCTGGGGAGGACATAGGGTTTGAAGTGATTTTTTGTTTGGTTTTGGGGTTTCTGTTTTGTCTTGGTTTTTTATTTGGTTTGCTCTTACTTACTCTAGATTGTCATGCACAGTTCCTTGTGGGTGCAGTGTTTACCCAAGTGATTATACAGTAGCTGCTCTTTAAACTGTTACATGGGTTAAAAATTAGCTGTTATACTAGTTTTTCTGTTAAAATAAATAAATAAATTTTTTTCATTGCTCAAGACTGCATCCAGATGGTTCTTGAGCACCTCCAGTGAGGGACGCTCTGGTGCCACCCACACAGTAAAGAAGTTCTTCTTCATGTTAAGGTGGAACTTCCTGAGCATCAGATTCTTCCATTGCCTGTTACCCTGTTACTTAGCAGCACTGACAAGAGGCTGGAGCCATATTGAAGATGTCCCATTCTGCTTTTGTCCTTTGATCTCTGAATCTACAGTACGTCAACCATGATACAGACCTGTGTAATTACCACATGTAAACTTGAAGCCTTCTTTTCTAAGGCTTGTTTTAATTTTATTTTTCATATAGCCATGAAGGCTTAGTATTTAATTTCCAGTCCTAATCACCTCTTTTTTAGTGTAAAAATTGAATGAAATAGAGATGAGTCATAACATTGTTATTAAAGTTAGACTGAAAAATTGATATGGGATGTTTTATTTTATTTGTTGTGAGTTCCATCAATGCACATGTAGTCCCTGCATATGCTGTATCATGCTTCCACTGTAAACCTGCAGTCATCCCGATTGACTCAGTCCGTCTCGGCTGAGGAGATACAGGTATAGTTTCTGCTGCATAATAGAATTGAATCAATTCTTGGAGGGGAGTGGGATTCTTTTATCAGATAATGATTTTTCTCAACTTTCCATTTTGCTTTGTCCTCAGTTTGCTTTCTAAGAAAAGATTTCTAACTGTGATAATCACTAGAGTACTGGATATTTTATATTCAAAACTTGAGCTACATCAAATAATTCTTACTGATCATAAAAATCACTTAATGTTTTCAAGTCATTAAAACTCAGGCTCTATAGACTCTATCTCATCATTCTAAATAACAAATTCCCTCCAATGTTGCCTTTATACATGATAAGCAGAGTTAAATTCGGGCTGCCATTGGTACAATCTTATATGGTAGGGTACAAAATAGGTCTCCTGCTGTGTTGTTGCTGTATGGCCACATAAATTTATGTAACCTTTGTCCCACCTACCAGAGTGCAGTGAAATAACTGTAAGAGCTACTGGATGTATATTAATGAAACTGAAGGAGGAAATTTCTTCTTGGGTATAATTAGGACACCAGGGAATCCATTGTGTCTGTGAATCTCTGATGGGAAATGGCACTTTGAAGGAAGATAGCAGCCCAATAATATGCTAATATTTAAAAAATAATTTTAAAATTATTTTTTTCCTGCTTGTGCAACATATGTTGTTCTCTAGCCCCTTGCCATCCTCCAGAGTTGAGGCTAAAATTACCTGTGCACTGAAAGTAAAAAGTCTGACTGCGGCTACAACTTCAAGGCAAGCTGAGGGTCTGAAATTAATATATTTATTGCTTTATTTATTTTCAGGAGCTGGTCAATATTTGGATAAAAGGTTAGAATTTAAAATTTGTCCTGACCCACTGTATACATTTATCTCTTTAGCCCTGTGGACTCTGTGATCTAATCCTTGTCAGACACACTGAGTTCCCTGCACACGGTGTTAACAAGATTCTCACCCGTTACACAGAATAACACTGTCCGCATAATTATACATTGCTCGTTCAACTTCTACTTGCTGAAAAGCAGTATGAAGGAGACCAGCTTCTTAAATAAGTCCACTATTTGTGATTTTTTTGTTGTTGTTGTTTTTGTAATTGGAACTGTAGTTATACCTTACTGCTGGTTTCAAGTCAGTTTTAATTTTTTGGAGGTGGTGGAGAGAGAAGGGAGGGAGGGTGGTTCATACATAATGAAGGAAATTATTTAGCTGTTATTTTTTGACACTGAAAAAACATTTACAGAAGCTGTTGCTGTTGCTAGTTTTATTGTGGTCATGAAATGAAAGCCTGACCACAGCAGGTTTGAAATGGAGTTTGTGCTTCTCTCTTCAGATTTCATTATTTTAGTTTCATTATCATTTTGTCCTTATTCTTTCATGTAAAGTGTGGTAGAGCCAAAAGTGTAGCAGTTTTTAATCTCAAATTCAACATTTTGATCTACTTTTAAATTCAGTTTGCTTTATGGCAGTCCTAGTAGTAGTAGTAGTGCTGGTAACGAAACCTGAAAGTTGCTTTGTCTTTCATATGCAGCTCTTTACATCAAATGATTTCCTTGTGGGTGACAGCACTAGCTTTCTGAAACCTGCACATTTGTGCTTGTTGCTTCCAAAGACAGAGTAGATCCCCACAGGTAACAAGCAGAACCTAAAATAAAACAAAAGCGTCCAAACCTGCAAACCCACTCTTGGGATTGAAAATATTGACACATGCAAATAAAAGTACCTCGTAGCAAAAAAAAAAGGCATAGGGCAGAATGAACAAATGGGAAGACTGAGTTATAGTACCTGAGGCACCAGTGTTAGTGTAGTACTGTTGTTTAAAAATTTTGTGAAAGGATATAATTTCAGAAATCATTTCAGACCAGCCATGGATCAGTTAGCAGTGTTGTTACTGCTGAATTTTTACAGTCAAAAGAAGGTGTGTTAAGAGGATCTTCTGGGAGATTTTTTTTTTTTTTTAATCTTTTTTTTTTCCTCTCTGATATGACAATTCATATAGCTAAATTGTGCCAGGCTTTGAATCTCCACACTGTGGCACAGTGACCTGCTACTCATGCTGGTCATGAAGCCAGAGCAAGTATGTCCACCTGAGTATAGTTACCTCCAGTGTTTTTCAAGGTGTGAACCACAGAACTCTGTTGAGAAAAACAGAACGCAGTAAAATACTCTCAAAATATTAATGTTATGTTCTTTTGAACAGGTTTTCTTTGTCCTTTAGCATTTGACACCATGGTGTGTAAGACAAAGACTTTTAAGCAATCTTGCTTAACTAGCAGGCCTCAAAACCATTTACTAGAGACTGTTTAAGAGAATCTAGGGTTTATTGGAACCAAGAATTGAAAAGAGATATGACTTGCTATAATATCTCAATAACAGTAAAATATGTTAATGATAGAAAAAGTAGTTTGTTGCTTTGCTTTTTCAATAAAGCTAGAATCTTTGAGTCATCAAAATGTGTCCAAAATTTGTACAACCTAAGAGTATTTAACTATGAGAATTACAACAATGACAGATGGTGTGGCATTCTTTCAATTATGCCTGGAGTTTTTAAATTATGCTGGGTAATGGCTGTACTGATTAATGCAAAGGTTTAATATATTCATATAAAGTTCATTACTTTGGTAATATGTGTAAATAACTTGGACTGATAGGAATAGTTCCACAAGGGGTAATTTAATGTAAATGTTTGTGATTGAAAATGTAGCAATCACTCTTTGTTGTACTAAAAAGGTACTAATTTTTTGCAATATTTTCCAGGCAGATTCTACTCAGATTTCAGAAAGTGTCAGGTTTTTTTGTTTCATAAGACATCTTTATTTCAATTATGTATCCAGAGATATTGAAAAAGAAGAATGCCAACCTAGTCCCCCTGAAGTCTACAGTAAGATTGAATATTGTAAGTTAAATCCTCAGCTGGGTGTAGTCAGTAAGGCTCCATGATGAAGAAACTATAACTGTTGTTCAAGAAGTGCCCTGGGGAACTCAAGGCTTTATTGCTGGAAAAGAGCATGAGTTCCAAAATGAATATGGAGGAAGGTTTATCCAATATAAATAGTTGGGAAAAAAATCCCAGTATATTCTTAGCACACAGGTAAAATCTTTGACTATAGTGTTTGTTAAGAATAAATATACTTTTATATATATGGATGTTTTTTCTCCTAGGGACATACATATATACATACATGCATACATACATACATATATCAAATATATGAGGTCTACATATATATATTTTCACATTAAAAAAAGAGCAATTTTTTGGAGGGTTGACTCAGAGCACCTCTACTGAAACCATACTAAGCTCTGCTGCTTCTCTTCAGTGTTGTGAGAGACACATGGATATATTTTCTTACTTTGTGGAATTAATATATGTGCATTTAGTTTTTAATTATGCAACCATGTGGAAGAAGTTTTGATTTTGCTTGTAAGTTTTGAAAGTGAAACTGAAGAAAAATTCAAAAGGGAACTCCCTATTTCATAGGAGAGATTTTACCTTTGCAGGTTTCTGTGAAAGTCATTTTTCTCAGTTTTGTCATAGTGACAGACAAGAGGTCCTAAAATAAGGCTCCCTCTGTTAAGACACAAAACACAACAGCAATGATGTTCCATCCCATCAAAAAAATCATTCAAACAGAATACTAGTTTCTCCTGGAAATAGTGATTTGACTAAAACAATTGCTAAATGCTCCTTTATCACCCTACATGCCATTCAATTTTTCCAAATTTCTGTAGCATGTTTCTGCAATTTGATAAGCAAACATCATTAGATTCTATGTCACCTTATTCTTGAGCTTGAGGAATTTTTTTTTGTCTGCTTTATTAGCAGAAAAATAAATAACTTGTTTTCATAAATGACAGTGTAGCTGTAGTTTTGAATACAGTGCAGACACTAATATTTTGCATATTAATTGAAGCTTTGACTTTTATTACTATGTATGATATAAGGAATGACGTATCAGAATTTATGTGTTGTAGCTACAGAGCTATGGAAATATAACTTTCAGTAACTTAAAAAGTTACATTTATTTAGTAATCAGGAAGAATATGATGACTGTTTTGAAATTTCTGAGATTTCTATCCAAAAGGTGTCCCCTGGACACAAAAGACAGGAGCCCCTAGCCCCACCACAGAGGAGGATATCCACTCTGACCACCTTTGTATTATCAGTAGATCAGTATCTGTTGAAAAGCAAGTCTCATAGTTACAGTTATGGTGACATTAACACAGCAGAAGTAACAGAGAATCACACAGAGTAGCTGGGTTGTATATTTTGTACTACTCTTCTGTAGTTTGTCTTCTGCAGGTTTAGCTGTGGCAGGCTCCACAGTATTATATCCAGGCATGTTTTGAACATTTCCAGAGGATAAGATTCCACAACCTCTCCACGCATCCTGTTCCAGTGCTCTGTTACCATCAAAGAAGTTTTTCCTCATATTTAGACAGAACTTCCTGTGTTTCAGTGTGTGCCTATTGTCCCTTATACCATCACTGGGCATCACACTGGGCATCTGAAAAGAGTCTGGCAACATCCTCTTGATACCCACCTTAAGACATTTCTTGACTGCTAAGATTTCCTCTCCGACATCTCTTCTCCAGGATAAACAGGCTCGGTTTCCCAGACTTTCCACATGAGAGAGGTGTTCTGATCCTCTCATCATCCTTGTAGTACTTTCTGGCAGTTACTTATCTTTCCTGAACTTGGAGCCCAGAACTGGACAGCCTCACTAGGGTTGAGCAGATACCTCTTGCAACCTTCTGGCAGTGCTTTTCCTGATACCCCCCTGGATACTATTTGCCTGCTTGGCCCCTAGAGCACAGTGCTGGCTCATGGATAGCCTGTTGTCCACCAGCACCCCCAGGCTGGTTCTCCAGAGAGACCCGCTTCCCAGCAGGTCAGCCCCAGCCTGTACTTGTGCATAGGGTTATTCCACCCCAGGTGCAGGATCCTGCCTTTGCTATTGTTGAACTTCCTTAGGTTCTTCTCTGCCCAGCTCCAATACTGTCTATCAATAGCATACTGTAAAGCAATCAGCAAGTTTTTCAGGCTAACAATAGAAATCAGGAAAACTTGCAGTTTCCCTCTAAAAAGTGTTCATTACATTGCAGAGAGCTATTATTCCCTCTGTTCTTTTTTGGGGGAGAATCACACAATCATTAAGGTTGGGCAAGGTCTTCCATGACTTCCGTGAGTCCAGTCGTTAACCTAAACCTCCCATGTCCATCACTAAACCATGACCCTAAGCATCACATCTACTCATTTTTTGGACGCTTTCAGGAACAGTGATTCCACCACTTCCATGAATAGCCACTTCTAAAAAAGGGAGCTTGTTTTCATTTTGTTTCTTTGAAAGAATGAGGTGATTCAATCCCCTGTCAGTCTGATACTTTTCCCTAAAAACTTATTTATCATAAGTTCAAACTAGCTGCACTAGCTTAGCAAACTTTCAGAAGTGTTTATGAAGTATTCCACATAACTGCATCTGTTTCAGTGTACTAGGTTGAAGAGGTTTAAAGGCCATGATTATTATTCAGAGTTAAGATGCAAGCCCGGAAGTTTCTCATGGAAAATATAATATGTTTCGAATTAAGAGGCGGTTCCCAAGCCAGCCTCTTCTACAAGATATTGGATACTATCATTTAGAACATATGTATATGCGCAAGCAATTTTTTAAATTTCAAATTCTGCCATATTGAAGTTACAGAGTCAAATAATTCTTCTCCATTGTCAATTTTTATAGCAAAGAAAAGTCTAGGAACCTTAAAGGAAAGAAAGAGGCCATAATGTAAAATAAATGAATACATTACATAATATTGTAAGAGGAATTTAAGAGAACAGGGGATTCAAATTGAATTTTGTAAGTTTCATTCTATTGTTCATAATCCGAAATCCACATTTCCTCCAGAATTTTTGATCTCTTAAGTAGTCAATATAATTTTTTTCATAGCACTGTGTTGCAGCGTACTGGATCTGGAATATTTTCTTTTCCTTTATTCTGAAAGTGTCATCGACATATTATTATGTCATTGTCATATTATTGGCTGGAATATAAAACAAACATGCAGTAATTATATAATGTGTCAAATATTTGTTTAGAAATCCTACAATGTAGATTAACCTTTCCAAAGCAGTAAAAAAAGTAAAATATAAAAAGTTGATGATTATTTTATCAGTACTTAAAAGAGTAATGGTCAGAAGACACTGTGATGCATTTAAATCAAGAAATGTAAACATACTGTTTCTTTTTTTCTTCACAGTTCTGTGGGGATAGATGTTATTTTACTTTCACTGAGACAGAGTTCAAAAATTCTGTTAAGCTAAAATGCTGATGGGTTTGTGTGATAGATTGGCATTTAAGAAAACAAAGAGAAACACCTAAGGAAGTTTAAACCCCTGGTGGCTGATGGGAGTTTTTCTCCCAGCCAACAGCTGGCCATTTCTACGAATTGACAGCAGTTTTAACCGTTGAAAAGTGAGATCAACCTGTGAACACCACTTTAAGACCAAAGCCTGGGAATTTCTTTGTCTCTTTGTTTCCTGGCTGTGAAAGGTAGCAGAGCTCCAGCTGGCCTCCCGTTCCCTGCCCAGGCCATGCGGCCGGGCTGGGCTGGGCTGGGCCCAGCGGCTCCCGGCCGGGAGATGGGGCCTGCGGGGATTGCCCCGGGCTCTGGCCGGGCCAGGCCGGTCCCTGGCTCGGCTGCAGTTTTTGCCGTGATGGAATTCACCAGAAACTGCCGAGTGAAGAAAGGAAAAAAAGCTCTTGACCTGCGGCAGGCTGAGACAGCGACCACACTCTCCAGAGCAGCCATGAAGAATCTTCTATCAAAGACAGCTCCAGCTCCAGCTCCAGCTCCGGCAGAGATCACAGAACCATCTACAAAAGCCTGGGCAAGATTTTAACCCTTTCATTACCCAGATGAGACTTGCAGATTAATCCTTTTATCCAGAGAGAGAAAAAGAGAGTAATCAACATGTAAAGAGACTTTATAAACTATTAGAGACAGTAAAGAAAAGAATTAAGCTTCAGAAGAGATAGAGAATAAGGAGATGCTTTAATTAAGCTGAAATATTTTTCTGTTAAAGCTATGGAGATGGACAATAGTGTTCTGAAAAAAATTCCTTTAATTCATGACAGAGTATATTAGGAGGAATGAAGTGTTCAAAGTGTGGATTCTGAGCAAAAGGTGAAGTAATTGTGATACAGTGAGGTGTTGGAACAGAGGGGGAGAAGTAATAGTTGAAGATTTGGGGCCATTGTAGAAGGAAAGAGAAAATGTCTGTCTTCCAGAGAAGCTCACAGAGACAGATGAAGAAAACTTTTGCCTTTAAGTAACTCATCCTTAAAAATGACATCCCTAGACTCATTGACCCATACACACCTCAGAGTGATGTGAAATGGGAGGAGTGAACTGATGGCAGGAATTCCGGGCAGCTGGAATCAGAAAAATAGAAAGCTATAACAGAAATAGCTTTCTCGTGAGAAACTCCATAGATTAGCAGAAGAAGACTTCTGTTTCTCTACAAAGGCTGATGAAAAGACTCTAGCAGGAATTAGGACTGTCTTAAACACCAAAGTTCCAAAGTTTTTTGTCTCTATGTTGTCATGTGAACAAGGGGATGGTTGGGTAGTGGGAGATAAAAGAGTTTTCTGGAAGTTTATTCTGGTGTTCTTATTCTTGTAGTTTTGTTAATAAACTTTCTTTATTCCTTTTAAGTTTTAAGCCTGTTTTGCTCTTGTTCTAATCCATATCTCACAGCAAGAAATAAGTAAGTTTTCCACTAATTTTTTAGTTACTGCTTTAAAACCATGACATTTATTTGGTGCGTTGGCCGGGAAAACGAAATTAGCAAATCTAAACCACTACAGTTTGTGAACTTAAAATAGCGCAAAAATGTTATTTTTTTTTCATGTCAGTGCTTTCTTTTACTGCATCAGCTCATAAAAATTACCTGTGCAAAAAAGAAGGTCTTCACATATGTGGTAAATGTCATTCCTTGCTCTTTGGAAAATGCCTTTTGTTTTTAGGAGTTCTTGGATACTTTTACTCTTTTTAACTAATTTAATTTAATTCTTTCAAGAAAAAGAAAATAAGGTAAAAATATTGTACAATAAAGATGCTTTTGAGATAAGTACATTGTTTCACAGCATTATATAAATATTATTTCCAAATTTAGAATCAATTAAACATTGAACCAAGAGAAAATAAAAATGTGTTGCTTACTTATGCCAAGCTCTGAACATATTTTCTAACATTCTGTCTGAATAATTTGTGTTTAAAATTAAATCCTTAGATATTATACAGTTGCTGAAGTACATTTTTGCAGAAGGGTAATTGGCCAGTGTTAGAGCTGAGATTACGTATGTAGTCTTAAATGGTGTCTGGCACTTTCCTGTTCTGTGAATCAATAATCATCAGCTGCATTGCATGTCGACAGTGCATCAGTAAGACTTCCCTTAGTATGAAGTCATTTTCTCTCCCCAAGCCCAGATTTTTCTGTTCTCAAGACAGACACATGCTAATGGCCCTTTCCATGCCACCCTTTGTATTCCCAAATTTTTTGTATTCCCAGAAATCTCCACTTGAATGGCATGTATATGTGTCACTTGGAGACAAGGGGACCACAGCCTGAAGTTCTTCATCCCCATCTGTTAAATGACAAGGTCCCAGTTAAATTTAAAGCTGTAAGATCATCTTTCTGTGCAATGATCAGCTGATAACTATGAGCATTTTGGAAGGAGTTTCTCTTCACCGTGGAGTTAGGAATTTAACAGTGCTATAGGACAATTATCTCACAAGTATTTTCTATAACAATTTTGGAATATTTAAGCAAAGCAAAGATTTTTAAAAATGTTTTGTAGAATTTGTTGTTTGTATCAACTGGTACGTATAATTTGTGAAGCAATACCTTCTAAGAAGACTTTTTAAAGCAAAATAAAAAGGACAAAATGTGGAAGGATTTTTTTAATCTTGTTCCTGCATTTTCCTGAACTATGTTTTAGAAGACATGCTCATACCAGCTGTCTTACCCATGTGAATAACATTTTTAATTATCAGAGCCATACTCAGTTAATTCTGTAGTAAAGGTAGATCATGTAAGGATTTCTTTAGATTAAATGTTTGTTTGTTCAGATTAAAATTGTAATTTCAGTTAATTAGTAACTGCATGATGCATACACAGTAAAATTTAATGGGAATGCATTTAGACACAATTCACTAATATCACTGATTATTAATTATTGCTAAGCAAACACAAATGTCATGTTTTATAAAATGTTCTGCTTAAATTGAGCAATCCAGAAATATGTTGCAAAACAGACAAATATTAATGCAATGCTTAATGAAAAGTATTTTTTTTTCTTGGATAATGCACATAACATAGAAACAGAATTAATCTGCATCATTAAGCCTGAATTTTCTGCTGGGCTCTTGTCATTGAGAAGGACAAGGTGGCTAGAAATTATTTTTTCCCCTTCAACCTGATTCTCAATCAGCCTGATTATTGCTTCTATAAACGTTTATTTTAGTGTAGCTCTGGATTAATCTTTCTGTCACCACCGCTTCCCGTTTCCTCAGACATGGAAAGGATGTTTTCTTCTTTCTAGCACTCCTTGCCCTCATTGTTGCATTGTGGTCTGAACATTACTGCAAAATGTGTCTATTTTGTGCTGGAAAATAGTTTTTGCATTAAACTTTTATAGCCAACTAATTCTGCTCTTCCCATGTAGGTGTGGTGTATATCTTTTTTAATCCATCTTCCCAAGACTGTGTGTTGATCTAAACTAAAACTAAATTTAGGTTTTAGAAAAAATGGGGGCATGTTAGATCCTATAGCTTATGTGTGGGAAGAAGGTGAATGGCTGTAAAGAGACATGGTTGCTGGATTTGGTATGCATTTGAAACGTTCAAGTATAAAAGTATTGAAAAAGAGTACTTCTGTTGAGCTCATAGAAAAGTAGAATGATATATGTAGGTCCTCTCCTCCATTATTATCTTGGGTTGCAATGCGAGATGTGACCGAAAGTGTGTATTCTATTACCATCTGTTTAAACCAGGTGTGGCAGTGTTCTTTATCTCTTCCATAACCCATCCTCCCTCCAGGGGGATATCTTCTGTTAATGGGCCATTGAGTCTCACTCCATGACTGATAAAATCACATCATCCCATTGGGAGATGCTCCACCCAGGGGGACTCGCCAAACATTCCTACCTGGATATAATCAGAGACTCCAAAGGCTACAGTCAGCCTTTCTCCACTGGATTCTCAGAGGAAGAGCAAACCCATCTACATCACCACTGGACCTTCAGAGGAAAACTACACCCTTCTAGAGCATCACTGCTTCAACAGAACCACATCTGTCACTGCAGGAGGACTGCAGCCACTATTTAATTAGACTGCTACCAACACCCTGACCAACAGGGTGTCAGGTTGCATTATGACTATGTCAGTGGGATTTTTGTACTACTGCATTTTTATTTTAATTTTCCTAGTAAAGAAGTGTTATTCCTATTCCTATATCTTTGCCTGAGAGCCCCTTGATTTCAAGATTATAATAATTTGGAATGGGGGGAGGTTACATTTTTCCATTTCAAGGGAGGTTTCAGCCTTCCCTAGCAGACACCTGTCTTTTCAAACCAAGACAATTATACAAATCCAGACTTAATAAGATGTAAATACCAGTTCTTCTTAAGTTGTCATTCTGGTTAGAAATGGGTGTTTCAATTTTGTATGTCAATGCATATAGAAGGCTACAGTGTTTTATTATAATGATGTTCTTTTCTTTTAGAAGTGCAAAGTGGTAAAGAGGGTCTCAGGCATGAAAGAAGGACCATCTGATATTTGAAAAGTTGGCAGCAGATGCTTTGTTGTGGGGCCTGTGGCTATGGTAAAGGACTGATGGCTTTCAAGGTAGTAGGCTTGCTACTTGGTTCTAAACATTTACTATTATTGTTTAAAATTGTTTTAAAAAAGGAAGAAATTCTGTCAATTTTTTGATCTCCTTTTCATAGTTGGTTGTTCCCAATTGTAATTTATAGAGAGATTTGATATTTTTCCTTGATCCTAGGGCCTGAATTGTAATTCATTTTCTCTAGGAAAGGAAATGAAAGGAATAATAATTTGATGGGAAGGAACCTTCATCCAGCTGCCTGACCCCTTCAAGGCTGAGCAAATGATGAAGGCATTATAACAAGGTAATTGTCCAAACATCTCTTAAACACTGACAGATCATTGAGCATGTAAGAAGTTTGCCCCAGTGTTTGAACATGCTCTCTGTAAAGGAATGTCTCCTAATATCAAGTCTGAACCTCCCCTGATGCAGCATTTAGCAATTTCTTTGCCTCCTGTCACTGGATCCCAGGGAAAAGAGTTCAACACTTCCCTCTCCACTTCTCAAAAAGATGTAGAGAGAAATGAGGTGATTCCTCAGCCTCATTTTCTTCAAAGTAGACAAACCCAGACTTCTTAGCCACTCCTCACAGAAGCAGCAGTTTTGTTGTCCTTCTTTAGACACACTTGAGAACCTTCACATTCCCTTATAGATTGTGTAGCCCAACACTGCACATAGGACTCAGACCACACCAGTGCTGAATACAGTAGAATCATCTCTTCTCTTGATTATCTGTGCTGTGTTTGATGCCCACCAGGATGCAGTTTGCCTGCTTGGCTGGGCACACTGCTGGCTCACAACTCTAAAGCCTGCTGTCAACCAGCACTCCCAGATAACCACTGCAGGGCAAATCTCCAGCCACTCGTCTCTAGTTGTGCCCAGAGTTACTCCATCATAGGTGCAGAATCCAGTGTTAAATTTCAAGCCACTGATGATTTCCCAGTGCTCAGTCTATCTAAATCACTCTGCAAGGCGCTTTTTTTTCCCTCAAGAAGGTCAACAGCACATCCCAGATTGGTATAATTAGCGTGATTGCTAATGGGGTATTCAGCTCCTGAATCATGATAATTGATAAAAATCCTGAACAAAACTGGTCCTAGAACTGAGCTCTGAGGAACATCACTGGTGACCAGTCAGCAGGCCCTTTCACTACAACACTTTGGGCATGTCCTTCAGCCAGTTCTTCACCCAGCATCATGAACCTGCCTGTGCAACAGCTGGATAACTTGTCTAGAAAGATAATATAGGGGACAGTGGCAAAAGCTTTATTAAAATTCAGCCTTACTACATTTACCACCTTCCCTTCATCTATGAGGCAAGTATGTAGAATGAGATAAATTAGTTACACTTTTTTCCTGTGTGAACCCATGTTGACTGTGTCTAATGATTGCATCGTCATTTAGATGCCTTTCAACAGGATTCAGTATCATTTTCATTTTTGCTGGGGAGATTCCAGATGACTGGAAGCTGTCCAATGTGACACTCATTCACAAAAAGGGTAGGAAGGAGGATCCTGGTAATTACAGGCCAGTCAGCCTGACCTCAGTACCCAGTAAGGTAATGGAGCAGTTTATACTGAGTGTCATCACACAGCATTTACAGGATGGCCAGGGTATCAGACCCAGCCAGCATGGGTTTAGGAGGGGTAGGTTGTGTTTGACCAGCCTGGTCTCCTTTTATAACCAGGTGACCCTGGTGGATGCAGGAAAGGCTGTGGATGTTGTCTGTTTGGATGTTTGACTTCAGCAAGGCCTTTGACACTGTCTCCCACAGCACACTCCTGGAAAAGCTGGCAGCCCATGGCTTGGACAGGAGCACTCTGTGCTGGGTTAGGAACTGGCTGGATGGCCGGGCCCAGAGAGTGGTGGTGAATGGTGCTGCATCCAGCTGGGGGCTGGGCACCAGTGGTGTCCCTCAGGGGTCTGTGCTGGGGCCAGTTCTGTCCAATGTTTTTATTGATTACATGGATGAGAGTATTGAGTCTTTCATTAGTAAATTTGTGGATGATACCAAGCTGGGAGCATGTGTTGATCTGTTGGAAGGTAGGAGGGTTCTGCAGAGAGACCTGGAATGGTTGGATGGATGAGCAGAGTCCAGTAAGATAAAGTTTAATGAGTCCAAGTGCTGAATCCTGCACTTTGGCCACAATAACCCCCTGCAGCATTACAGGCTGGGGATGGTGTGGCTGGACAGTGCCCAGGCAGAAAGGGACCTGGGGGTGCTGGTGACAGCCAGCTGAACATGAGCCAGCAGTGTGCCCTGGTGGCCAAGAAGGCCAATGGCATCCTGGTCTTTATTAGGAATAGTGTGGCCAGCAGGAGCAGGGAGGTCATTCTTCCCCTGTGCTGGGCACTGGTGAGGCCAGCGAGCACACCTGGAGTGCTGTGTCCAGTTCTGGCTCCTCAGTTTGGGAAGGACGTTGAGATGCTTGAGCACATCCAGAGGAGGCAACAAGGCTGGTGAGGGGCCTGGAACACAAACCCTGTGAGGAACGACTGAGGGAGCTGGGGTTGTTTAGCCTGGAGAAAAGGAGGCTCAGAGGGACCTTACCACTCTCTACAACTTCCTGAAGGGTGATTGTAGGCAGATGGGGGTTGGTCTCTTTCTCCAGGCAACAACTGACAGAATGAGGGGACACAGTCTTAAGCTGTGCCAAGGGAAGTATAGGTTGGATATAAGGAAAAAGCTTTTTACAGGAAAGGTGATAAAGTATTGGAATGGTCTGCCTGGGGAGGTGATGGAGTCACCATCTCTGTATGTGTTTGGAAAGACTGGTTATGGCACTCAGTGCCATGGTTTAATTGAGGTGTTAGGCCTCAGCTGGACTCGATGATCTTGAAGGTCTCTTCCAACCTAGTGATTCTGTTATTCTGTGATCTCCATTATTTTTCCAGGTGCTGAAGTTAAACTCATGAGTCTGTAGTTTCCTAGATGATCCTTCTTGCTCTCCATGTAAATTGGAATAACATAGGCTAGCCTTCAGGTATCAAGGACTTCCCCTGCCTCATTCTTCCCTCAAAGAAACCAAAAAAGGGTAACTGAAAAGCCTTTGTACAGAAATAAATATAAAAAATGTTTTGTATCTTTTTATAAAACTTAGTAACTAGGAAGTAAAGGAACTATACTCGTTTACAAATTATTCACAGGGATAAAGGTAACTGAACCATGATTTTTAATTATTAGGAGCTTAAGATACTGTGTAAATAGCAGCAGGAGGAAGGGAAGCAAAAACCAGGCTTTGATTGTTTGCTTGTTTGATTGCTTCTCATTTGGTTTCCATTTTAACCAATCATGCTAAGTCTATGCATAAATAATGTTCCATATTCATTTTAGATTAAAAAATACATAGAAATGACTGCATAAGAAACATCACAGTAATGCTTTCAGCAGTGTGATGGAGATTAAGAAACAAGAAGAAACTTTTCCTTAAGTCTGAATTAAGTAGGGTAATCAGCAATTTCAGATGTTATTTTCAGTCAGTAGGGAGGAGACAAAGGAATAAATTGAAATAGAAAAATGGAAAGAAAGTCAATTTCTGGACAATGTGTAAAAAACATAGCATTTGCATGGAAATTTATGTCTTTCCTGTCATTAATTCCTGGGTCTCTTTTAATTGTTGTTATTTTGTTCTTTGAGTTCTCTAAAAGTTTAGTACTTTCCTTCATCTCAAAAACATTCTGGTCGAATGCTGTCCTGTTTCTCATCTCATGACATACTACTTCATGTTCATCTAATAAATAGGCTTATTTTGGTAGTGGTCTCATCATAAGATTGGGACACATACAAGCATCTTTCAAACAAAGAAAGCAACAGGGAGACATATCCAGTAGCTTTTCAGGCATAAGGAGTCTCAAAGAAACATGAGACCTTTCTACCATGAAAAAGGGCAGTATGGGATGTTGCAAGTAGTGTAGCTTACACTATGACCATGTTCATGTGTTAATTACTTCTCTTAGAGGCGAGATCTCAAGGCACTGTAGATTAAGCAGGATCCTAAATCAAATCTCTTACTTCAAAACTGTTACACTAGTACCATCAGGGGTTTTTTTATTTAGCTGAGTTGCTATCCTTGATTTTATTTTGCAGTTTATCCCATAGAAATTTCACATTTCAGAGGGATTTGCAATTACTTGTGGTATTTTCCATCTCTGTATCTTCTTCCAGACTATCCTTTGAGGTTTTTCCCCACTAAATAGTTTTACTAGATTCTGTGATTAAATGTACTCTAACCTGTCCAGAATTAGTTTAGCTTTTGATTTTTTTCTTATAGAATAGACAAAGCTTTTCCAAGCAGTCTTTCTGTTAAGCAGAGGATCTGACAGTGGTCATGCACAGGGCTTCAAAACTGAATATCTAGTGTCACAAAACCGCTGATGGCCTTTCAAACACAGTACAGGTTAGTTATTGATTTCTTAGTTTTCTGTATCTTGGTGAACCCAAAGTGCTCCAGGCTTACTGAGATGTTAACAGATGACAAAAGACTGCACAGCAAGCATGCAGGGAGGGAGCAGAGGCAGACATGTGGCAAGGTTTAAGTACAAATCTATCAGGTAGGCAGCAACAACAGAAATGCCCCCTTGAATCCCCTGACCAGCACAAGGTAACATGGTTATTCTGGTGTTTATGATGGATATACACAGGAGACTCCAGGGTCTTAAACTTGTTTTGAGTTTCATGACTCTGGCATGTTGTGTGTGGCAGCTGGATTTTGCAGCACTGTCCCCATGACTCTAGTAGGCCTTTCATTTGGATAAGGCAGATAAAAAGCCCTGACTACCTTTAAGGAGAAACTTGATCCTCATGAAAAGAGATATAGTGGAGGTAAGTGTGCCTCAGCAAAGGATAGACACTGGGTCAGAAGATCCCACAGACTCCAGCTTCTTTATATGAAGGGAAGATGGGACTGAGCTGCCTTCTTTACTGCAGTTGTGGGTGGTGCATGGTATCCTTTGAGCAGGCTTTGCTAGTGGTATTGCCTTAGATGAACTTGACTGGCTGTAAAGGACTTTCTTTAATATGCTTTTGTCTGTGCAATTTAACTTTTTATAACATTTCTAATGAAACTTTTTTTGCCCTTAGCTTTATGGAGTCTCTGAAATGCCAGAGAAAAAAAAGTAATTAAGTAGAGTAATGGTCTTAAATGCAAATAGTTCTTGTTGATACATTTTAAAGAATTATTTCTGCAGAGCAAAGTCCCACAGGAGAATTAATGTGCTCTAAAGGATAATACCTATACTATTTTATTATTTTAGAAGAAAACAAAAAATGGGAAATTTGGGGTTTCTGGTCATATAACAAGGCTGAAGGAAGTATTAGCTTTGTCTTTGCCATATTTTTGCTGTTTCTTTCACAATGATATTTTCTTAAAAGCCAAAAGATTTGTTTTGAGTCTAAAGAGAGATTTGTGTGAAGGGAAATCCTATGTGCATTTCAGTCACTTCATTCTCAAACTGCAATCCCCAGATTTTATGTCCAATGGCCCCCTAATTATGGACATGTCTTATCTTCATGGTCACCTCAAGTTTTCAGTGTGAAGTTTCCTTGTGGGCTCAGATTTTGTGGGTATCCAAAGGTGCTCCAGGTTCTGATTTCACCAGAGTCTACAAAAAATATAAAGCAACACATACCAATTTTCTGAAGTCAATGCAGCTAAAACCATTCACATCCTTTTCCTTTTCTCAGAACTAGAACATGCACTAGGATGTGTGCATGTTCTTGTTCTGAATATTTCTGTTTCCCAGTCTTGTTCTTCAGCCATCCTTCTTTCTGGGTGCAAAAGTGAGAGGATAAAAAATTATTTCAAAGATGTCCAAAAAGTGTCACAGCCCTGACGATTATTGTATATCTTACAGAGAGGACTGACACAATTGCTGGGAAATGAAAGAACTGTACTATTTCAGTCTTCTATTGTTTTGAAGTCTAAGATACACATCAATTTAATCATTGCATATTTTGCCATCATTTAAATTATACAATAACATTTCAGTTTTTAATTATTTAAATTTCTAATAATTTACGGCTTCATTGCCCAATTGTCTTCTCATTTGCTGATGGGAAAGGTAGGCAGTTCTCCTTTTCCATGCAAGTTCATGCACTATAGCAATGTCCACATAACTGAAGATGCCCAGGGCTTAAAATATTTCACTTATTTTCCTGATTCCCTACATGCAAATGAGAATAGGATGCAGGATTTGTGGGTCGTTGCAAACAGAGTACTATGAGACCCTTTTGTATAAAGCACATTCTAGCCTCCCCCTTAAAGAGTCCATCCTGTGTTGTCTATCCCCCAAAATTCCTGTAAGTTTTCCAAATGTAAGAGGTTTGATCAGGAACAAATGTTTGATGAATCTTAAGAACTGGCTTAGTGAAAAATTTTGTTCGTCAAAAAGTGGGAGGTCTTGAGTCTGAAATCACAACTAGTTGTGCCTAGTTAAAGGGAGTTCTGGATCTTTTCTCAGTAGGAGATGGGATCCCAGTCCTATCTCCAACAGAGGTAAGATTTATTTCCAAGTAGACCAGATATTTCTGTTATCCAGCTCCCACTGAGCTGGGAAGTTAGAAGTACCTGTTCTTCACAGCCCAGGTCAGCTTTTGAATATTTTGCTCCTGCTGTGTGTTAAAGTAGAGTTTAACCCCTGAGTTTGATCATGTTCTCTGTTTTGGTGGATGGCAGTGATCAACATGATTTTTCTCAGAATGTTCCTTTATTAGCCAATTGCTTTTCATCTTTTTATTTTTTTTTTAGTAAAAACTTCAATTCTTGGCAAGCCCATGTTATTTTCTATTTTTTTTTTTTTTTGTTCTGTTTTCTCAGTTGTATCACATGGAAAATTACTGAGAAACTTAGACAAATATAATGTAAGAGAATTTTACATTTTACTTTTTAAAAATATAACTATGTCCAATGGTTTCACAGATAAAAGTTTTGAACTGGAATAGTTGCTTTGGTATTCAGGTTTCTATGCATAGGAAAATTCCAGAAGTTTGCACCATAAACCTGTTGTAATGTTTTTCAATTAAAACACAATTTTAGGCTTATTCTTTGGTTTGCAACAAGCTTTGGAGTGATTGTCATGGCTTGTGTGAAGATCTGGTAGAATGAAGCTGATCGAGAGCATCAGGATCTGATCTGTACAGCAGGGCTGACTGAAAGCCACACCAAGTTTGCAAGTGAAAGGCAGCCTTGGTACATTTGGATTCACCAGGAAAAATGTTGACTTAAAAATCATTCCTTATACAGTGATGGGTACAATCACAGTCTAGTAGAATCACCCATTGACATTTGGTGATAATTCAGGATTTGTTGAAACATGTTGAATGCTAACGATACAGTTTTTTATGGGAAGGATTTTATACATTCTTTCTCTGAAAAAAGGCTGAAAAGAATGCAATGTGTTCAACAGCAAATAGAGAAGTTCCCCCTGGGAAGTTATATGAGTAAAGAAAAAGTGATATTATAATAGAAGTACCTTAGAGTCTGTAAGGTATTACAAACTACAGTCTGTAATAAGTAGTTGTGCCAGGAAGCACATTCATTTACTTTGCATTATTTTCTATTTTTATTACTTAGTATGTACATTATTGGTTTATTGTTAGTTAGTCATGAAAAGTTTTTTCCACACCATATGTTATAAGCAAAATTTTGGCATCATTCCTTTGTTCTTTATTTAAGTGCAGTTTGATTCTTGTAACAAGACACTGAGTTCCAATAATAATAAGATATCCTAAAAATGTGAAAAAAAGAAAAAAGTGTGACTTTTTTGATTCATATCTATTTTTGTTTTGTTTTTTGCTTTTGCATACAAAAAGTTCAACAAAAGATTACTATAATTTGCAGTAAATTGCATAAAATTGATTTCTTGTTAACTATCAGCATGTTTATTTACTTAGACTGTATTGAAACATTTTATGGAAAAGTGGAAATAAAGTTAGTACATTTGAAATAGACTCAGCATGAAAGCAGAAATTATCTTTGAAGTAATTTTATGGCATATTAATTCTCTTCATTTAAGAAATACTTAGCATATAGGTAATTACTCTTTTGTAACCTCAAACAAAAATATTTTGTGGTTGTAGGAAGGGTATTTAGAGAGCTGTGTAAAATTTCAAAGGGAGTACTTTGTCATATAATTTTGAACAAATGATTTTAATATGAATTTTTTTCCTCTGTGTTAAGATAAGAATGTTCCATTTGACTTTCTTTTCTACATGTATTTGATCTTGCAATTAAAAAAACAATCTTCTGTAAAAATCTACTGCAATATTTTTGTACATACTCTTGAATATTTGTGTTGCAATGTTTGCACTGGTATTATTTAATTTTAAAGATGAGAAGCATAAGCATGGCTTCCAAGTAGCTGCTCCCAAAATCAGTCTCTCATCGTGTTATTCAAGCCATCTCCACAGTTTTCTGAGCTGCATATCAAGGCCCTAGACTTCTTCATTCAATTAGAATTTCCAATCTATCTCCTTAGCCTAAAGAAAGTAATGGATTTTTTCAGTTAATGATGCTATGATTTCAGTGAAAAATTGTATGATATCAGATACCTTCTTGACATAACTGTCTTTTGAGATGTTTATAATTTATCTGTCCAAAACTCTGATTAGTGTTACAGTATTTTCATCTCAATTTACACAGTGGACAACTAGGCCCAGTTTTATCAAACAATTTCAGAATAAATTTTCAAGCAGGTGGGTGTTTGGTTTACATTCTTTTGCTTGGGTCTCAACATATTCCTCCTTCTCAGCTCTCAAGCTATTTATCTATTTTCCAAATTTGGTGAATGTTTTTGTTACCAGGACGGTGTGTCTGTTCTCAGTCACCAGTGCTTCAGTAATCTTTACCTCTAAAGTGCAAGAGCTATATTACTTGAGAAAATTTCGTAGACAAGAAAGTCTTCTTATTGGAGACAGAGTATAAGTAACACTCACAGTACTTTCCATGTAACATTTACTTAAATAAGCCTGCATAGGGTTCTTTGCATAATCATAGAATATCTTGAATTAAAAGGACCTCCAAAGTCCAGCTCGTGGGAGTTGATGGTGATTAATAAAATTCTATCTGAACTAATTTTATAGCTGGAGTACTACTTTCAGTCCTCCAATAAATCTGTTTTATGGAGAATGGTTTTCTGCATTTTTCAACTTTTCTCTAGATCTTCTCAGTTATTTGTTAATCTAATACGTTATCTTTTAGGATGCCTTCCTTCCAGCCAGCTGTGACTGCAGTCCAAAGTGCCTGCTCCATTCATTAAATGGATGACATTTAATGGGGAAGTCCCGTTAATATTAATGCTGCTGTAACAATTTACAGCCACTCAAGTTGTCTGTCTGCAAATGGACTGGAAAGCAGATTTCCCTATTGATTTCCCCACCATTGTCCATTTTTTGTTTGCTTTTTTGTACATTGTTATCTGAGAACTGTCTCCTTCATGGCAAACCTAGAAGAGGCAGCAGACTGTTTCCCTGGCTTACATATTTTAGGGAAGCCCCACTTTCACTTTTTTTAATATGCACTTCAAAGTTAATCCTTTTGGTTGCATTCTACCTTGCCTTGGTTTCTCACTATTTTAACCTTTTCCTCTTTTCTTACAAATCATGCCTATGACATACCAATCCCAACATTTCTGGTGCTTCCTTTCCTTCTTTCCACTGATTTGGTCATTAATATTTCCCACGGTTCTTGGTGCTTGCCTTCATTTCCATGTTTACCCCTCTCATCTATTTTAGTGTTGTGCTTGCTTCTTTTGAGTAGCCTTCAAGAGGGTCATTGTTGCCAGGCAGGCATTCTTAATTTGTGCTCTCTCTTCTATTACCCTGTCTCTTCTAGAAATTTAGGCCAGCAACTGCTGCCTACTATTTCTCAGAGCTATTTTAACCAAGCTGTCTCAGCCATGTACATTTGCAATACTGTGTCTCACAAAAGAAATAAGAACTGAATGACTTCTTCCAAGTCAGAGTGATGTGTCTACAGTCCTTATGTTCATAGCAAGCATAGTGCCTTCGTGGCCTCTCTTCTTTGGCCATGTTACCTGTTCTTTCCCCAAGGCTTGTCTTTACTCCTCCTTGATCTTTAATTTCATGGTTTTTTGCCAACATTTTATGTAGTCTGTACTTTTTCTTCTGCATTTCTTGTATGTAGATGCTGCCTCCTTCTGCAGTCATTGTCTATGGTAGAAATTTTGTTGAAGCTTCTTGCTTCAATTTCTCTATCCTCCTGCCCTCAAATGCAGATTTTACCCTATCCCATCACTGCCAAATTCTACTGTCTTATTGAGTATACTCTTCACAGGTGGTTTGCAGGACGTCTGCAACTCCTTGACTGCTTTCTTCAATCTCAAAAATCTTATTTCCAGAATGTTTCTTTCAATAGTTACTGCTATGGCTCATGTAAGTTTTGTTTTGGGGTTTCTTTTCCATTTCTCACCATCTGTGTGGGAAGTTGTTACCAGATCTATTTGTGGAGCTCTTAATAGGATTCAGGCAAATGCTGTAGAATGGTATCATTTCTCCCCATTATGACTTCCAGCAGATCATTCAATTTTTTACTTTTACAGGGAAGCAAGAATGAAATGAGTCTTACGGACCACAAAGGAGGAAAAGATGCCTTCATTGTTGGGCAGTGGCATTGACTGTGATCCTGAAGTTTTGTTTTTTTTTTCCCAGAGGATATGCTGTTGAACAGGTTTCCTAGAAGAAGAGGTATTTTCTTACTCTCTTGTGGCATATATTTTACCAAATCAGCAGAGGAAAATTCAAAGTGGGTCTTGTTACCTAATGTGAGAAGAAATAGCTTACTCAGTGAAAGGTATGTGCTTTACATATCTGTTATCTCACATACTTCATAGTTTACAGAAGATTTGTGGTTTGGCAAAATAATTTAATGAAGCCTCAGGCTCTGGAAAAGTGTTTAGTTTAGGTGCCATGTCACAGGCAATTATTTGGGATAGAACTGGAACAAAGGTGTAGGCATGCAGTGGCAAATGGCATCTCTGAAGCTACAATTCTGTTTTTCAGTGTGCTCATTCATCAGTGACATTACAGTTTAGTGGATTGTCTAATTAGGTGTAATCAGCAGCCAGTTGATGAGCATAGCACTCAGTTCAGATTTATTGGAGCATTAATGAATGATCCTTCTCATGCTTGCACTGACCATAAGATCATAGTAATTATATGTTATTTCACATGTAGCCTTTATTCATAAGGTTCCTGCCTGAGATTTTAAATAAGTTTAGTCTGCACAAGCCTGAAATGCCTGCCTCATGCTGTGGTTGAAATACACCAGATGTGCTATACTTAATTCTAGCACAAAAACTGAGTACAAAAATATCAAGTGAAGCTAATTATTTTTTTCTTAAAATTTAGTAAGAGTCTGCAAAAAGTCAACTACCCTGAATTCAGGATTTCTGAAAAAAATTTTAACTGCTGCTTGAGGGGGTTCATTCTCACATTTCTAACTCTCTGGTGCAATGATCTAGTTACAATTCTGCCATTTCTTTATAACTGACTCCCTAAAAATGGAGAATGGAAAGTGGAAGGACGTGTTCTTTTACACAAACATTTTAATATTTCCAGATTGCATGTTGGCATTCTAAGGAAAAGTGATACTATAAATTCCTTGTAGCACAGCTATATTATCTGCAGAGAAGAGAGTAAAGCTTCAAAGGTCAGCAAGGTGGAAGTGGGGAAGGTTGTTACAGGAAGAAGTAGTGAATGACTGTCAGTATGTGACACATACTACCTTTGGCCTGTGGGCTTTAGTTGTGATTGGCAATACTCTCTCATATTGTTGAGATGAGTTAGCTTCATTTATCTCAGTGGGAGGCACTTTTGAGGTAAGCTAGATCTGCAATGCAGCTACTATGTCAGGACTAGCAGCTGTGTCCTGAGATTATCTCTGCAGTTCAGCTGTTCAGAAAAATATTTTAATATCCCTGAAGGTTTAAATCTTCCTGTTTCTTACCATGTAAAGATGTTTTCCGTGTGAGAACACAGGGCTTCATATGTGATGCTATTTTTTTCCACACAGATTGCATTGACTTTTTTTTTTTTAACTTGGACAACAGTCTAAATCATCATCAGAACCCTAGTGGTTATCCATGTGAATAAAGGGATTATAAGCACATAATTTTAGAAGAGCAGTGAGTGTCTTTGAGCTTTGTATGTGGCATCTTTCCAATTGTCATACATCTCTAAGGAGCCATGCATTTGGCAGCTCTGTTCCCACAGGCCATTTTTAGACAATGGCAGTTACACCATATTGCATAACGGCATCCCAAGATGCACCCAAGCTTCCCCTTTGATGAAGGAGAACGATGAAGGAGAGTACATATAAATATAATAGTTAGGGTTTATGTCTTCATGTCACATCTCACAAGCTAGTTTCCCAAGGATGGGGCTATCAAGAAATATAGCGTATCAGGAAAAAGAGTTACTGGTTTAACAGTCTGAATAACATTCTGGCATCTTCCTGTCTTCAGGAAATGAATGATTCTAGTACTTTCTGAAAAATCAACACAGATTATCTTTGCAAACATTTTTATGTAAGTCCTTATGAAGTCCTTATGGAGAAAGTGGGTTTGGATATAGAAGAGGATGTTAAAAATTGCAGGTTAGATCACAGCTGCTACTGTGACTTAGAGGAGCTTTGGAGTCTTCCCTGAACTTCATACGGCTGCTTTTCATTCTGGAACGGTTCAGAATAAGCTGACACACAAAGATTTTATCTTTGGCTTGCTTTCATGGGAGTTTTGTATTGCATATTGAGACTAAACTGCAGAGAAACTCATGCTCTCTTTCATATGCTAGAGACCCACATTCCCTAAGCCTCATATTCTTCCAGAAGGAGACTCACAATACAGGTGTTGACTTCCCTCTGTTACTTGCTGTCATTCCAGATGTCACCAAAAGAAAAAAAAAAAGGAATTGTGATGGTCAGCATTTTTCAGCTTGTTAGCTTGGCAGTAGAAGATAATGTCCTTATTCTATTATTGTATCATCTTTTAGAGCTTTTGTTCTTAAAATCTCAGATGGTCTTGTTTTCCTCCTCTCCATTTTCTAAACATAATTTGGTAACACAGTGAAAAAAGAGACAAAAATATCTAGGGTAAGAAGAGGCAATTGACTGCTCTAAAACAATTTAAAATAAACGTTTAAATATTGGAGATGCTATTCTTCATTACTAGTTTCCCAAAACAAGCTTTTTTAAAAATCACTTTATTTTCTTGAAACCAAATTATCATGGTCTCCCCTGTTTTTGTCTTAAAAGATCACTTTTCTTTGTACCTTCTCTTTTTTTTACTGTCATAACTGATTACAAGGATTAAGCCCTATAGCAGTACAAGAAAATTGAAATTGATTTTCATCACAGCAGTCAACAATATTCTTAGTAGGATGGGTTTGCAAGATGACTTCCTAAAATTGGAAATGAACAGCATAAACCTCATGAAGCATATACTTCAGCTCCTGAAATTCTTAATTTTGGGGGTTCCATCTTATTTAAATAGCAGTTAGAAAATAATTTTGCAGGAACGTCTTACAACTAAGCAGATTTCTGGGTTCTATATGGGCATCGAGCAGCCACAGTTTCCTAGCTGAGTGGTACCATTTTGAAGTCTTGCCAGAAACATTCAGTGTATTTTCTTAGGAAATATCAGCAGAATGATAAGTTAGTTTGCATATTAAAGAGTAAATTGGGAAGCACTATTTCTAGAGATGATTAAACATTAATAATCCCTTTGAGAAATTATCATTTGGAGATGCATATTGTAGAGAAAAATTCAGCTTTGACATTTGATTTCAAGCTCCACATACTTTATTGGACTGAGGGTATAAACCATTTCCAATCTTGTCAGCAATTACTTTGGCTTTTTTGGAAAGTGAAATATATTGTGATTATAATAAATAAATATTAAATATAATTTGATTTCTTTTCAAGTAATGTCATGGTACCTTACTGCTAATTACATTACCAGGTAATTAGGGAAATAGAAAATGAAATTATGGAATCTGACATGAGACATTCTTAGCATCAATATTTTAATATTGATTACGTTATAGCATGTTTGATAAAACTATATGTTCAAACAGCATTCGTGGATAAGAAATATTTAAAGGTCTCCTATCTTGAAAACCATTTTCCACATACTATTGTGAGAGTTTTCTTGAGAAATAATAGAAAAAATATATTTTGGCTTTATGCTTTGTAGTGTCTTGTAGTGTTAATAAACCGGTAACAACAAATGAGAAAGTTGAAGTACTCAATATCTTTAATGCCTCTGTCTTCAGTGGCAGCCTCCCTTCCCACACCCCTTGAGTGGATGGACAGCAGGATGGGGAAGAGAAGCAAAGTGCTTCCGAGTGTAGGGAAAGATGAGTTTCATGACCTGAGGAAATTGAATATACGTTAGTCTATGGGACCAGATGACATGAATCCCGAAGTCCTGAGGGAACTGGCTGGTGTTGTTGCCAAACCACTTTCCATGACATTTGAAAAGTCATGGCAGTCAAGCTAAATCCGGGGTGACTGGAATAGGGATAACATTGTACCCATCTTTGAAAAGGGTAGAAAGGTGAATTCTGGGAACTACTGACCTGTCAGCCTCATCTCTATGCCTGGGAAGATAGTGGAACAGATCCTGCTGGAAGCTGTGCTAAGGCACATGGAGGACTGGGATGTGATTTGGGACAGCCAGCATGGCTTTACCAAGGGCAAGTCCTGCCTGACCAACCTAGTGCCAGTGACTTTCTGTGTTGTAGTGACTGCATCAGTGGACTTGAGAAAGTGTACAGATGTCATTTACCTTTGTAAATTTGTAATTTTTCATTACCATTTGTACCTGTGATGGGGCAACCCCCAGTATCAACATGAGCTTGGGGATGAGCAGATAGAGAACAGCTCTTGTGTAGTGCAGCTTGAAAAGCTGGACATGACCAAGCCATGGGCACTCCCAGCCCAGAAAGCCAAACGTGTCCTGGGCTGCATCCAAAGCAGCGTGGGCAGCAGGGGAGGGAGGGGATTCTGCCCCTCTGCTCTGCTCTGGTGAGACCCCACCTGGAACCCTGCATCCAGCTCTGGGGTCCTCAGTCCTCAGCACAGAGAGGACATGGACCTGTTTGAGTAAGTCCAGAGGAGGCCACCAAGATAATTAAAGGGATGGAATACTTCTCCTATGAGGAAGATTGGGAAGAACTGGGATTGTTCAGTCTGGAGAAGACAAGGCTCCCAGCTTACCTAATTGTGGCCTTCAGTATTTGAAGGCAGCCACCAAGAAAGATAATAAGAAAAGTTTTGCAAGGGCATGTAGTGACAGCACAAGGGAGAACAGATTCAAACTGAAACAGGGCATGTTTAGATTAGATATTGGGAAGAAATTCCTTAGCGTGGTGGTGGTGAGCTTGACCAGAAAACTTGTGGATATGAATACATCCCTGGGGGTATTTAAAGCCAAGGAAGTTGGTCTGATGAAAGGTATCCTTGGCTCTGGGAAGAAGAACTGGAACAACATGGGCTTCAAAAGTCCCTTCCAAACCATTTTTATGACTCTATGATAGTTCTGGTCTACAAGGAGAGGCAGAAATTGGAGTATATAAGTGGCAATGTGTATTGGTTCTGGCTGAGATGGAGTTTATTTTCCAACAGCAGCCCTCACAGTGCTGTGTATTGCATTGGTAGCTGGAAGGGTGTTGATAACACACCATTATTTTGGGTAATGCTGAGCAGCACTGGCGCACTATCAGCACTGCAGCACTGTTTCTGTCATCCTGCATCACATCAGTAGGCCAGGAGCAGGCAAGATCATGGAAGCTGACAAAACTAGGTCAGCTGACCTAATTTGACTAAAGGGATGTTCCATACTAAATGACATCAGCTTAGATAGAAAAACTAAGAAAAGAAGGAGAAAGGGAGGCATTCATTATTTATAGTGTTTTCCTCCCAGAGTAACCACTGATTGAAGTCCTGCTTCCTGAGAAGTGGCCAGATGTTGCTTCCTGATGGGAAGTATAGAACAAAATAATTTTTTTTCCTTTGTGCATGCAGACCTTACTGTTTTACTTTAGTAAACTGTCTTATTTCAACTTAGTTGAAAGCAAGTTGTTTTCCATCTAATTTTCTATTTCCTGTCCAGTTCAGGAGGAGTGATAGAGAGAGGGGCTTGGTGGACACCTGTCATCCAGCTGAGGTCAACTCTCAGCTGTAACCATACACTATGGTTACGCTATGTTATTTTTACCAACTTTTTCATCCAGACACTTAACATTTACATATGGATAGGCCATAGTTTAACCCCAGCCATCAGATAAGCACCCCACAGCCACTCACTTAAATTACTCTGTTGGGTGAGGGGGGAATTCAGAATAGTAAAAGTGAAAAAAAACATAGGTTGAGATAAAGGCAGTTTAATAAATAAAGCAAAAGCTGCACAGACCAGAACAAGGAATTAATTTGCCACTTCTCATCTAAAGGCAGGTGTTTAGGTATCCAGGAAAGCAGGACTCCACCACGCACAACTGTCACGTGGGAAGAAAAGAATCATCATTTTGAATGTCCCCTCCTTCCTTCTTTTCCCAGTTTTATGCACAGAGTATAACACCATATGCTGTGTGATATCCCTTGGGTCAGGTGGGGTTGTCCATCCCAGCTGTGTCCCCTCCCAGCTCCATGCACACCCCCCAGCCTCCTCACTAGTGAGATGGGTGAGGAGAAGCAAAGGACTTGGCTCCGTGTAAGCCCTGCTCAGCAATAATAAAAACATCCCTGTGCTATTAACCCTGTTTCCAGCACAGGTCCAACACAATAGAATTCCATACTGGAATGAAGAAAATTAATTTTATCCCAGGCAAAACAACCATGACTAACTATTGACTTGTCACTGTGGAAGTGGGACAGATTACCAGCATTCAGCTTGGCTTGCAGTGTGGCTGGTGCATGACATGCAGACCCAATGTGCCCAGTTAGTGGTTTTTTACAGTGCAGAAAACCCAGAGAAGGTGTTGTTCTCCTGTTATCTTCATTGTACTTGATGCCCTATGCTTCTTGCACAGTCCAACCCAGGAGTCCCAAAAACATTTTGTTGGATCAGATGTTGACATGAAACATGAAAATTTCTAGGCAGGTTTCTGTGTTGTATCTCATACACCAGATGCCAAATATAGCTCTGGGTGCTTCAGTACTCTCAGGTGGCACATGGTTTCTGGCACATCAGGGGCTTTGCTCACTAACAGCTACTGTTTTTTTTCATTGCCTAACATGATTAATTCAGGCAATGCATTTATTACTGGCAAGTTGAGGAGGAGTAAAATCCTGCTGTATTCATCAGCATATGTTTTGTTGGAAGTCTGAAAAATTACTGCATATAATTAATAGTGATTAGAGACAGTGATGGTTATTATGAATTGCCCTTCCATAGAGGTGTCATTCCCTTGTCATGCTAGATTCAAACCAGTGAACCCTTTAGGAACCAGAATGTGAGGTTCCTCTCAAAAATTTTTCAGTAATTGTTATATTTTTGGAGGAAAAGAGAGAATAAACATAGATGAAATCTTCAGATGAGTACTTTGCCCTCCTCATGAAGACTGCTAAAAGCAATGTTCCTGCTCTTGGCTGGTACTGAAATTGCTGTCATCAGTCATCCTGCTTTAGAGCATCACTGTGTTGGACTTTTTGCTGCCTTGGTGGATGATAGCTGTTAGAATGAGCGGGTGGCCAGCAAAGTGTGCAGTGAGCACTGCTCAGCCATTGCACTGGTGACATCTTCCATCTCCCAAGAGACTGAGAGGGCAGAGCAAAGCACAGGTAAGGCTGTGGAGAATGTCAGTCCTCTGTAAACACAGCCAGTGAAACAACAGCAGATACAGGCAGTATCAGTAAGGTCCATCTTGTAACCCTGGGAATGACCCAGTTGTGGTGGTGTGTTTTTGTGGTTTTGTGGTTTTCCCCTAAATAAACTGGTACCAGGTAGCTGGAAAAGGCTATTTAGCAATCTTTTCTAGCAATTCTTCTCTCTTCTATAATTTTTTTCATTATATAGTGCACAGTCTGAGAGAAAAATGTCAGGTTCTGTAAGGGGGAGAAAGTCTTTATTGGTGGAAGAGCTATACTACCCCATTAGAAGTGAAGAGTGAGCAAGGTTTGTAATGAGATCAGTAGGAAGCAGATACGCTATCAAGAAGAGAAAATAGTTCTTCCTGTGGATCATCTCTAGTGAGCCAGAATTTTGCAAAATATTTCTTGACTTATACCATCAGTGTACCAAAAACTGTTGTGTCTTCTCCAAACTTTAAACACTCTGGACTGCTGAAACATGAAAAAAAAAAACCCAAGAAGAATACAATGAGTTCTTTACAATTTGATATTCAGGATACAAACAAGAGCTGAATAAGGTCAATCAAACTATTTAGATTCAATTTTGACCCTTAAATATTTTTTTTAACTGTTTCAGAATATTAACTATAATAAGCTAAATACAGACCACATAGCAGGAAGCATAATTTTTCCTCTAGAAAGTAGCAAAACAGCCTTCTTCCACTTAGAAAAGCTTTTTTCTTCAGCTTCCCTAACCAAGCTACTAAAACAAAAAACACCTCCAATCAGACTCCTGGTGTCTTTTCAAGGACATGGGTTTGTATTAATCACTTTTCATGTTATCTTCTCCCAGTAAAAGGCAAAATCACTTGAAAGAGTAGAATGGCACTGGCCACAGGGAAGAAATCGGGAGCAAGCATTAGCTTTGTATGAGTGTGCATTCATGCTTCAAAGCAGAGTGAGGAACAGCTGACCCATGCTAGAATTCAGTTCATTAGGATTGTTTTGATTGATTACATAATTGCATGGAGGAAGTTTTATATGTTCCTAAAGCTAATTTTGATGAGAAACTAGAATGTCAGTCAGAAAAGGAAAGAATAAATAAAACAGCTTTGTCTGCTGCAGTACTTAATCAGAGCTTAGAACACAGGCAACTATTTTGTATGCATTTATTATGTAAAATGAAGATGACAATGAAGAAGGTTTTAAAATTAGAGAATATGTTGAGTTCTATGAAACAAAACCTTAAATAAAAGAACAAGATAGAGGGGAGAAGGAAAAGGGCAGTTGAAAACTGAAAATAAGATGAACAATTGTGATCTGTGAAGTGGAAAAAAGACATTTAGACTATCTGACAAACAATCTTCAATGTGAGGGGTTGTCTTTAAAAATTAATTTATATAATTTGGATTTCTACATAGATAAATCTGTGAATTACAGGTTTTTTACAGAGCAGCTCACTTTTACCATCCTGTAAGCCTTTGAACTATCAAGAATTTTTGATGTTCCTGCCCTCCTTGGTGTCACCAGTAAACTGACTCAGCTTGCACTCAATCCCTTCATATAGTTTGTTGATAAAGACATTAAACAAAACTAATCCATTAGTGTGCATTGCAGTGGGGAAACATACTATATCTATGTTAATAAAAATTAAAAACCAAACAGTTCTTTGATCTTACTATCACTGATTTATAAGACGTTTTCCTGTGTGCTTGAGCAAACAAATGTCAAGGTTTTTCTTAATAATAAAGAGAGATCCTTAAAGTATTTAGTAACACACACTAAAATAATAGGGGAACAATAACTTTGGAAAAAATCTGTTTCCTCCTGAGATCTACATCCTTGATATGTCTGCTACCATTCCGAATTAGACTAGTTCATGTCCAGAGCAATAAACTCTCTATCAAAGATGCAACCTCAACAGCAGAACTGAAGTTTGTGTAGCTAGATAATGGCCCTTGGGTGCAGTGCTGCCTGGGGAATGGCACAGGTTACATGATGGCTTTTTAAACAGCCGCATTGAAGATGCTCCCCTCGTAACCCTTCCTCAGGCTCTGCCTTTTCTAGCATACTGAATGCTGTGTGCTGTTATTCATATCTCTAAAAGCATAGGGAAATGCCTACTAGGGAAGGAGGTCTGTGTAGTGACAATTCTCATAAAAATGTGCAGATACAGGGGAGCCTGGATACTGTGTACACCTTTATATTCAAAATGAGCAAA
This sequence comes from Poecile atricapillus, assembly GCF_030490865.1. Taxonomy (NCBI): domain Eukaryota; kingdom Metazoa; phylum Chordata; class Aves; order Passeriformes; family Paridae; genus Poecile; species Poecile atricapillus. The sequence continues at coordinate 96,239,364 of NC_081289.1, read as the reverse complement.
TTCATTTAGCTTCAATTGTCAATGTGAGACCTAGACCAAGAGTCTGTGTAACAGCCTGTGAAGTGCAAGTTATAAGTGGCTGATAATGAAATATTTCCCGGGAAATATTTATGCAACTTCAATTGAGTAGTCATGCCTAATATTTTACATGCTCTATATTGAATTATGCATCAGATATCTATCTGCCAAAGCTAATATATTCAGAATTGTAAAGGCTAGTGGATCATCTAGAACTATCAATCCATGTGTACCCCGTTGTGGCAGAGAGACAAGGGAGATACCAGATGACATTGATGTGTAAGAATTTAGAGAGCTAGTGCCTAGCTTCAGTTCTCAAAGAAAAAAAAAAAGTGTCCTTTATTAGAAAACTTTCTGAACAAGATTTTGATAGAATTATATGTGCACCTCTACTTGAAGGGGTTCTTTTGCTAGAAGAGAAAAATTTACTTTGCGTTATAGTAATGCCAAGAAGATTTTACTGAATTTCAGTGGTGAGTGTCAGTTGAATACATAAAATTATTTATTTGTGTGTAACATTAGTCTTGTATGAGGTTGGTTTAGTCAAGTAGTAGTTGAATTCAAAGCCTGATTCAAAGACCGATTTTACCTGTTGTCAAACTCTGAAGCTCCAGAAAAGTCTAAGACTCTTCACAGAAGTTCTGTGAGATCATATTTCTTTCTAATTGTGTGCCATTGTAGGGCAGCATATAAACATTTTGTCTGTGTAAGCATCTTTTCATTCTAATTGCACTGATACTTCTTCAAATGGAGACTATCTTGTATAATTTAGAAAAAAGAATGTCAAAATAAAATTAGGAAGATGTTTTCCTGTGCTGTGCAACAGTTAGATACAGCATCTTCATACTGCATTCAGAACACTTGCCTGAAATGCTCAAATAAGAAGTCCCTCTGTTCTGGGGGCAGGGAGGAAGAATTTGTTACTGCATAGCCTACTAAGGTTTATAGTGTAAATATTTGTGTATATGCAGAGATATAGATATGTGATGTATGTATGACTTGTTCTTTTTCCTTTAACAAAATGTTTATATGTAGCTGGGATAAAGTATAAGCTAAGTTATTGTTTAGCCCATAGGACTAATATTTTGGTAAAAAAATACAGCTTTTGGTTAAAACTTGGCTTGAATATTCACTTATTGCAGAGAAAGCAGTTACACAGCTTATGGTGCTAAAGAGTGGGGGCTCTGTGGTGTTGAGAAGGCTTTTTTTGGATGTTGTATGGTCAGTGAATATTTGAGAGTGAGGAGGTTGAGCTCCTTCACAGATTAGGCTCTGAACAGCCTTTCAGCATCAAGCTATGCAGACATGCATGTGCACATCCAGACAAACAGAGCAAATAGTCTCAGCAGGTGGGCTGCAAACCTCTTGTGTATCTTTTAGTGAGAAACATTGATGCTGTAGAGATACCAACCTCAAACCAGAATGTAATAATGTAAAGTTAGCTGGAAAAAGCTAGTGAACTGGATCATCTGAAGTGGGATCATATGCAAGTCACACTGCCTAGACACAAAGAATGGTTCTGTTCTCATTAAGAGAGGATGATGGATTTCTTTGTCTCTCTGTTTTAGGGTATTTTTTTAAAGCCTCAATTGCAGAATTAATTGATACAAACTTCTAACTATAATTCATGGTTTCCCTCGCTCAGCACCTTGGAAGATCATTCTGCTGATTTAGAAGCTTGAATCAAAATATTTAATTCCAAATGATGGTGATGTGAACTTTAGCTTGAAGTTAATAGAGAATATATGGCATTGTCCTACTTTTCTAATCTTTCATTTGTGGCCACCAAATATGTTAAAGATATGTAAAGAAATAATCTCACAAAAAACTGAAGAGCCAAGGAATTTGTGGCATCCTGTGGAAAATATAGGCACTATGCCTTATTCATTCATGTGCATTTTTTCTGCGACTTAATAATGACGAGTATTTCTAAACCTAGTGTGAAATATTATTGAAGAATAATTACTTTTTCTTGCTCAAATGCACAGACATTTAAAATAGTTATTATAGTTTGGAAATGTGTTTATTACAGAGAATTTGCTGATAAAAAAATAATTACTTGGCTCTGTGATGTTTTCAATTCAAGAAAAGCAGTAACAGCCTACTGTTTGGTTATTGTACTTTTCATTAAAGCAGCTGGTACTGGCTATTCTCAGAGTGAGGATATGAACCATTGTTCTGATGCAATAATTACTGCTTTCATATGGAACCATCTGGTTTTACCTCTGTTCTCAGTATTTTTAACATCAGTAAGAAATAGTGAATATTCATAAAAGCAGAGTTTTTTATATAATTTTCAAATAATTAGATTTATTTGCTTTGTTTCAGTTGATTTAATATGGGAGACTAGACTTTTAGCCTATCCTTCGGAAAAAACCAAAGAATTTTTAAGGACATGCCCTGAATACGATTGGATGATCTAGAAGAAACATAATACAATTTGTGGCATTTTTGTGGGTTGGGATATTTTTATTTGATTGCTTTTGTTTTTGGTTTGTTTTACTCTGAATTGAAACATTATGTAAAGATTTGGCATTAGCAGCACACTTGGTAGAGTCTCCAGTGTTTTACGTCAAATAATCATGCAGTGCTTTTTCACAGTGTTGCCAGAAATAAGAACACAGTTGAGTTAGGTGACTGGGTGTCCTCTTTAAGATGGATTTAGATTTGTCTTAGATCAAAAGATATAAAAATGTAGCTTCTTTATTCACAAGTTCATAGAGTGGTACCAAACTTTTAATTACAAGATTCTGCTAAGAATTAAATTCCTAATGCAAATTCAGCCCCTAATCCCACAGGTTTGGAAGAATGAGGAATATATCAAGGCTATTTGCTTTTTCCTACGCCTGTCACAAATGTCTAAAATGTCTGTGGTTAAAGTACTGCTAATGACTAGTTCAATTACCTTCAAAAGGATTTCGCTTCTTCACAGTTTAACAACATTTTAAGGAAACCCTAGTTATCAAATGAGGTCCTCTTCCTTGTCTCTCAGTGGTTTTCTCCTTGCTAGGTACAGAAGGGAACATTTCATAGTTTCAAGGGCATTTGTGGCAGAAAGTACATAATAATATTAATTGAAAAACCCTCCAGGTACTTGTCATAGTCCTGAAGAGATCAACCTGCTCTGGCACTGTGTATTCAGATAAAGCTCTGCAAGCAGCAGGATGCTTGGATTTATTACTCCTGCCAGACAGCAGGCACAGTTTGCTGGTAGTGGTTTATCAACAGCGCTGTGGAGTTTTGAAAACTGATGGCAATTTTATTTTATATTTTATATTTCACATAAGGTTTTTGGGCAGGTCGTAGTGGCACTTGGTAAAGTATCATGATAGCTGAAGACAGAATCAGTCCTCTGACTGCAGAGCATTAAGATGGCAGAAAACTATTAAAACAATTATAATCTATTATAAAACAAGTCAACATTGATAACTCACACACATGGGAGCTTTATACTGAAAGTTGTATTCCAGTATGAAAGCTAGAGCTTTGAATACGTCTAAAATGTATGGATCTGTTCAGCAATCTTGATTTTTATTGAAGTAACTGAATAATCCTCTCCAAAGAGTAATTCAGACACAAGGTTTTACTGAAGATGAGAGGATCTCAAGTGAATAAATTTAACCAAATTTTCAGACAAGGAAAGCTGAGTCATGCTGATCTCTGGGTGTTTACTGTTCTAAAATTATTCACCCTAAAAGTTGAGGTTGTCACATCCTCTTGGTGTGTGAAAAAAAGTGACGCTAATGGAAAACTGGGGTGGAAGACTCCCAGAGCGGCTTCTTCTCAATGACACCTGGAGTTTCATCTCTTGAACCTTGTCCAGGAGCCTGGGCTGGCCAGTTGGAGCTGAAGGATACTGGTACCGCTAGGTTGCTGTGTTCTGGAAGTCTGAAAATCTTAAGAGGATCTCTTCTGTAGTTATCTTTCCTTTTTGAATATATGATATATTTTTTGCCATGTTTTATTCAATGTTAACTTCCTCAGATTCCTGTGATGGTTGTGTTTAAAATACTTAATTTGGTATCTTTGAAATACCCTTGAGAAAAAGAGTCAGTCTATAAATAGTTTTCTAAGTTGTATGACAATTTTTAGAGTTCACAGTAAACTTTAGTGGTATATTAATGATTTCAAAACAAGCATAATTTTTTACTGTTTTCTGATCTTGCTGGATGGCTCCATATGACTAGGATTTTTATTACCACATTCTCACCTGATTTCCTAACTCTTGCTATAAAATAAATTTGGCTCTCCTATTACTGGTGATTAAGTGTGTTTAACTTTCTAGTGTCACTTGTCGTTTGTGTGTTCCATACAGAAGTTTTAGTTTCAGTAAAAAAAAATCCCATCAAAGTCCTAGGTTATTTTCTTCCCTATCCAACCTATTTATTTTTTAACACTGATAAAGCAACCTTCATTTTGTTTCAGATTGGCGTCAGCAGTCATAGGACAGATTTTTCTCTATTATATGAAGAATTTCTCCAAGTTTCCTTTAATCAAATTGTTAGCAATGGTAAAATCAAGAGAAGGTGAAAAGACAAACCTGCTTTTGTGTACAGAAGTTCATTTAAGAAGTGGCTTATTTTGAAGCGGGCACACATAAAAAGTTTATTCAAGAACTAAAAAAAGACAAAACCAAAGATCATTCAAGGCACTGTGAAAATCTGTCTTGTGCTCTTTTTGGTCAGCATGCAGCAACTAAAATTTAGATAAAATAATACTAAAAAAATATTTTCACTAATCATGCAGAATAAGCAATGAAAATTGCACATACTCTTCAAAACAAAACCCCTGTCTTTTATGTGATACTGTGATATGGGTGTCTTTGTACAGTTACTTGGATAGTAGTTATTGCAAGGAAACACCACATCATTTTCTGAATAAATGTTGCAATTAATTGTCAGTGTCATTTTTATCTCAGGATATAGCTATTGCTGTTTTTTTGGAAAATGAAAGTAATGTGATAATTGAGGCCAATATTTGCTTGTAGTGTGTGCACAGATTTAGTGGCTGTACTGAATCATTGTGTCACAAGGAGGTTTAAGACCTCATTAGGAACCTTTGTTTTATGCTAATATTTGGGAAGCAGTCCATCCAAATCCAGAAAAAAACCCAACAAACTAGCAATAAATATAAGTAAGAAAAGTGTCAGAGAGAAATAATTGGATTTTTCACATCTTTTCCACAGAATCCAGAATGGGAGCATGATCTGTTAGTACCTCCTCTTGTTGTCTATATCTATGTATGTCTACACTTTTTCACAGGATTTTGTTTCCTAGAACCAATATTTCTGTATTACATGTTTTAAAGAACATATATTTTTGAGGGTATTCTGAAATCTTTGCAGAGACTCTGTATCAACATTTTCTGCTTGCCTATAAAGGTGAAAATTAGAATAGCAACATGATGCTGCAGCAAGAACAAATGCAGTAAAATCTCTAAATAGCTTACAATAATGAGCACATTCATTTTATAAAAAATTAAAACATGCTAGAAAGAGGAAACTTTTTACCACACCATAGAAGACTTATTAATAATGCCTGCATTGAAATTAGTTAAATTTTTATCCAAATATTCCTGGAATAAGAAGGATTTTAGATTACAGGGAAAAAAAAAATATAAAATTACACTCAAGTACATTGGACATATTTTTGTCATTAAAAGTTGCTTTTGCTCTTTTCATATTACACAGCGTATGTTAATGTGAGATCAGAGTATAAGTAACCATCATCTTCTAGTCAGGATGAAAATATAAAAATTGAATATTCAGAATTTTATTCTTTTTGCGGGCTTTTTTCCTAACATTTCAAAGGGAAAAAGTTTTTGAAAACCATGATGTTATATTTCATCTTTCTAGATATGCAAAATGTCTGGAAAATTAATGAACATTTTGCATGTCATATTCAGTGTTGCTTGAGAAAGAATGTTCTTGCATCTAGTAGCTGAGGACGATAGGCTTTTTGTGCTGGATGGCAAAAAGGAGTAGGTGAGGAGGTAAGGAGAAATAACATAATGAGTTGTCTAGCAGGACCTTTTTCAAGGCCCTGTAAATTGGTTCAATTTTTTCTAATTCTGATGAATTTTGGTTTCTGAATGAACTAACTATTTTAGCATAGTCATAATAACAAAATTATTATCTGTGAGCCATTTGAAACTATACCATGTTTCAAATTAAAAAGAAAGGGAAACTTTAATTTCTAAATAGGGTTAAAGGCTGCATGCATACATGTCTTATGTATTTACTTTTTTTTTTTTTTTTTTTTTTTATGTCCAATTAATGTGTCAGCACACACTGGGATGGTAATGGAAGGACAAAGTGGACCTTTTACTCTGGCCATGGATCATGTGATCAACTTCTGGCTAAAGCTAGGTAATCAAGATGAGGGCATATGTTCAGCACACAATTATTTTGTGTTTTAGTGAAAGAGGTTGCTGTTTAGTGAGCAGAATATTTGTACTTATTTGTAGTACAGGATATTGGGATTTATCACAGAATCTTTCACCCATCTGGGGACTTTTGTACACATTACAGAAACATTGTACAGGGTAAACTCTCTGGTATAACTACATATCCTGTAGATATTCCTGTGGTATTTCCGCATTTCTTTAAAATAAAAGCTGCCTTAACCTAAGGAAAAAAAAAAAAAAAATAATCAAGTTGTTCCAGAAACTCTTGGGAGGATTTCTGATTTCAATCAAAAGTCCCTGAAGTGCATGTATATATATCCTTTTATTCCTGACACTGAGTAGAAAGAATTTTCCTTCCAAGACTCATAAATGTAAGCTGTTGCAGCAGTGACACTTTCTTCATTTAAGAATAGAGGAGTTTCAGCCTTCTCGCTTAGCCAGGTTACAGGATTATGATCTTCCAGCTGAATGAAGCATCTGTGAAAGCAGTGTTGTAAAGCTCCCTAGAAAGCACCTCTTGTAGAACATGTCATCATTATGGCTTCACATTCATGACCTCTAGCTAGCAATACTTTTTATACGGTACTGGAGCTCCTTCTTACGGGCATCTTGAATCAACAGGGAACCCATTCCTTGGTTTGCGTAAGAAGCAGATAGTGACATACTAATCTACAGGCAGAATCCTACACACTGTCAGTGGGGGGGCTAATTACTATTTGCGTGAAGCTGAAAATTGTGTATATCCTTCTGTAAAGAATTACGCTTAATGACCATTGTGGCTCTGCAAGTATACGCATTTAGTTTTTTTCATTACCTGTAAAATTCAAAAGTGTTTGTAGTGACCTTAGAACAAGTAGACCTACATACATTAAAACAACAGTCAAGTGGGTGCAGCCCACAATGTTATTTACAAAAAATACTATATGACTCAAGTAAATTATTTTACAAGACACTAATGAGTTTTGCTGAATTTCAGCACAAATTTGGTGGACTGGATAAGTGTTTAAAAGCTGAAAAACATAGAAAAACAGTTTCTTACTTGGAATCTTTCTTGGGTTTTTCCTTTTAACATTTTGGATAAATCTAATATATCATTTGAAAGAACATCTCTGAAAATACATTAGTCTGGATACAGAAATACGTGGTGAGAAGTTTTTAAATCATCATGACCCTATGGATATGAACAAATTATTTAAAGTGTAGGAAAAAAAGTCCTGAATGAGAGTGCTAGTGGCATTAAACCTGGCTTCCGTAAAAATAGAGTGGAATAAATTTAATTTATCGCTTTTATCTTAAGTTAAGATACTAAAAATACATAAAGATGTTAATTTTTCTTTTCAAAGGTGGGAAAATGGAAGTGAGCAATGCCATAGTGCTGCATTACAGACAGACTAGTCCAGCTGAAGATTCAAAGGCAAAGAAGACAATGTGGGTTATAGGTAGCATTGCATAGAAAAAATTATTTCTTTTAGCCTAAACAAAACACAGCTGTGTTATTGATGACAGATTTTTGCCTTGATAAAAATATTCCTTCTTCAGATGTAAGCATAATTATTCTATTATTAGAAGTGGTAACAAAGAGATAAAGAAAGAAAACTTTTTGTACACTGTTGTCACAAGAGATGGGTGTGCATACACTCCTATGTAATATTCTTCTTCCTCTTCCTGGCAAACACAGCAGCATTTGTGCTGACCAGAACTGCCCTGGACAGAGAAAATGGTATTCAGGCTGATGTCTGTTTTTGAAGGGATTATTCAGGTTTTGTTTCAGCTTTTGCAATGAGTAATTACTTTGTTACATTTTGTTTTTGTTGTTTTTGTTTTTGTTTTTGTTTTTTTAAGCTAATGCATAGAGGGAAATTTTCTTTCATCTTGACCAATGGTGCTGAAACACAAAATAGCCAGGATAAAAGAATACACTTTGGCCATTGATGTTACGCTGTGTTCTGTATCATATCTATTCTAAGTAATTTTGCTCCTCAGATTCTGTATACAGAAACTGTATGTAGGCAGTCTATCTAGTCATGAACATAGTAATAAAATCCCCAGTGGAAGCTATTCAAAGATCAAAATGTGAGAATATAATTTAGTAGTGTTATTTCTTCATTATTTAGTTTTGTAGCTATTCCCTTCAATTCTCTGATTAAAGCCTTGCAATTGGCAGTAGATCTCACAAAGATAGAACTGCAGATAGATAGATAGATAGATAGATAGATAGATAGATAGATAGATAGACAGAACTAGTTAGAAGAGCTTCTTTAGACATTAGCATACTTTCATACTGAACTGAATATACTTTGTCAAAAAAATCTCATTTTTGGAGACCTCTCCCTAGAAAGCTTATTTTCCTGTAGTTACTGAAGACAGTGGGAGGGAAACCCAGGAGTATATAATGCCACAAAATAGTTTTTTGAATTTGGACAACTCTAGGGTGCTTCTCTTTCTTCCCTATTATGTGCTTAGTGAAGAAAGCTGATAGGATTGTCTTGATATATCTTTATCTGGCCTCATATAAGTTCTCCAAAAAATGCTTTTTCATTGGTGCCTTGTATTCAGGCATCAAATGGAGTGACTAGTATAATTTAGAAATGTATGGATAAAAAGGAAAAATGGTGACATTACTTTAAAAATGTATTTTGCTACTTTGAAAATGTTATATCTAAAGAGAAAATTATTTGGATAAATTATTTATAATCAAACACAATAAGAAAAACCCAAAAGTTTCAATGAAAATTTGCATTATAATTGGAAGTGGAAAAGGGAAAGGAATAAGTGTTTTTCATAATGTTTTATTCATAGACAGCATGACAAGACAGATAGATGAAATCAATTCCATTTGTCTGTCATAAACAGAAATGTCAGTACTTGGGCAAAACTTTTACCATAATTTGTATCTGTGACTCTTATGAAGATTGGGAAAGTAGAACAGACATTAAACCTAGAAGTAAACAGTTTCTTATTCAAATATCTGTTAGAGAAGTCGTGTTTTGTATTTTGTGTAATTAACACCATATTTATCACTTAAATTATCAGAATTTAGCAGAAAAATTGCCAGAAATGTCAGTGGGATGTATACTTTTTTTCAGAGTTCATGAGAAATAACTGTATTTTTCTCTCCTTCTGTACGGAGATCCAACCTTTTTTATTTTTAATTACTGTGGCTTAAAAAAAATAAAAAAATACTAAATAATTTTTCAGGCTTCATCAATGACCATGTGTATTCGCTATGGAAATTACCATGTACTTCCATTGCAGGATACAGGTATTTAAAAAATCAGTGAATTTCAAACCCTCCTAATACATCTGGTTTACTAATGAGAGTAATTCCTGTCTCATATATGCTCTCTGTATAATTTTCTTGGTCAGGAGTAGCTCTTTAATTTGCATAAGTTAAATTACAGCCTGTTAACCATTTTTGCTGTGTCTCCTTCTCCTGTCATTGCTTCAGATGGTGAAGTAACTGGAAGAGAAATGACCACGCTTGCAGAAAATGTTGAACAGTTCACTTGCATTGAAACAAGTCCCAAGAGATTTTAGTAACCTTTACACAAAAGATAGTAAAGGGCAAGATGTTGACTGTAGCTCTTAGGTTGGCAGTCTCCTTATCAAGAGCTGCAGTAATGTCCAGGTTTATGCACTCCATTTGCTCTCATTGAAAATGCAGACCAGGCATATCACATACTTAACATTCAGCAAGAGTGGAATCACTGCGTCTTACAAGAAGTTACTCTGTCTTACAAGGAAATGCCTGTTAACAATGTGTTAAGCTGAACTTGAGAGGTGAAAAGGACATCTGAATTATGAAAATTTAGTTTTTCCATAATATTGCAACAGTAATACTCATAAGTGAGTCAATCTTTTCCCAGCAAGGCCAAGTTCTTGTCTTTACACTGCCAATAACTTCCATATCTTGCTTATATTGACAGCTATATTATAAATTTTTAATTTTTTTTAATACAAACTCCATTTTCATCTTATCCTCTGATTAGTTGGTACAGCTTTTTATAGTAGCTAAGGAATGAGAGCAGCAGCCCCTATTTCTCTTAACTGTTTTGTTTTTCAACTTTAAATTCCTTCTAGGCCAAATATCAAAGAATGCAAGCTCACTAACAAGACCAATCTGGCAATGATGAGGGAAAACCTTGATTAATAATTAAATGTATATTTTAGGCAGTGTTGTGGCCTAATGTTGTAGATTATGAGAATTTTTTTTCTGAATACAAAATATTGTGATATGAGATAGACTCAATAGTTTTGAATTGTGCTACTTGGAAAGTATGGTTATATTGAGTGCTGCATAAACACTGACATTAGATTTGTTTTCGCATGTGAGATGGTCCACAACTGTAAAAAAAATAGGGTTTTGAATCATTCAGATAGAGTACAGAGTGTTTGAATTTTTTTCCCCTCATCTTCCTGAAGCATCCAAAACGACTTTAAATGTAGCAGCTGCACCATCCTTCTAAAGTCTGGTAAATTTACAGTAAGTCTGGAGATTTTATCTCGATTTATTTATGTTTTTAACTTTTATCTTGTATCATGAAATTGCCATAAAAAGTTGTTTTCCAGAGGACAATTTTAAAGTTAATTTTCCAAAAGAATGGTTCTTTTTCCCTTTGTACAAAGATAAATACACCTCCAGAGTCACACCCTGACTTTTTAGTACCTTGTAAGCAATTTACAGAAAGGTGGTGGCATGATGAGTATACAGAAAAAGGTGCAGATAGTATTTCTTGGATTTTCTATTTCTGTTGCATCTACATAGCATTAGATAAGATAATTTGATGGAATAAAATATGTAAAAGAATATTAATGAATTTGCAGCCCCTGGAAAGGAGAAATGATAGATTATTAGAGCTCAAGAAAAATACTTTTTTATTTATCATATATATCCTGTAAAAACCTGAGACAAAGTGGTTGTTTTTTTTTTCAGAATTAATGTAATCACATGTTTTCTAGATAGCTGGGGAACCTTCTGCCCTCCCCCAATGAGGTTTGTTTTAATTTATTCTCCTGTGGAAACCACAAGAAAATAGGAATATTTTCCCTCGCTGATCACACCTAGATTTTGTCAGGACACTAGCTTTCAAATATGGAAAATTATTATTCCTGCTACATCACTTGCACTTATTTTATCAGAAATATTGAATTATTAAAAGTAGAAGTTATCTATTCAATTCATTCTACCTCATAGTTGCTTCTATATCGATGTGTTCATATTTGCACAAAATATTGAAAGTTTATTATAATGCTTCTTTTTATATTTCCTTCTTATGCAAGAAAACAGCAATCACTTCAGTAAGCATTTGTGTCAGTTATATGAAGATATTTGAGATCACGTTATAAAATGTTCTAGCTTTACAGTGATTTAGATGAAGCAGATTTTCACCTTCTCTATATTCTGTACAGTAGAAGTTGCATCAGTAATTTAAATAAATTAGGAGACAGTCCCTGTAATAAGAAACACCAGAGATTCAAAACACTGGTGATTAAGTAATTGGTGCTGTTTGTGATTAGTCTTCACCAGTATGGACAATTCTTAACATGATGATCCTCTGTTCTGAATCACATTTCAAGAAGAAAAACTAAACAAAATAGCAGCAACAAAAATAATGCACTTCTAAACATAGCAAAAAGGCAATTCTGCAAATTTTTCATATGAATAGGAAAAATTTGTAGGAAGTACAGGGGAAGGTAAGTACATTTTGATTTAAGAATCCATAATGATGTGGTTAATACTGCTTAATGGAGGTGTCATGACTGTATTCCTGAAAATATTAAAATATTATATCTGCCACTTATACTTTTATACTTTGTGAAATGCTATTAGGTTATGCAAGCTTTATCTGTAATTTCTTTCTCATAATGTACTAATGCAAATGTTTCCAACCTTCCTTGGAACATTTCTCTGTTGAAGCTTTCTTTCAAAAATTTAAGAGAAAGTTTCTCTTTGGAATATAGTATATGGCTAAACAGTCAAAATTTCTTTTTTTATCATTTGATATTTCAGAACTAGAGTAGAAAGCCAGAATTTTCCTGTGCTAATCCATCTAGTAGGGCTCTGATATATGCCCTCCTCCAGATCAATGGAGTGAGTGCACTAGCGTTTGGCCAGCAGTCAACCTGCTACAGGTATCAAACTGCAAATAACTCATTTGTACCTCCCTAATAGGTCCTGGATTTTATTTCAAGACAGAATTTTATTTTAATTTAATCCCAGAACTTTTGAAAATATATTGTGATCTCTTGTTATGTCTACTTTAAAAGTTACCTTAAGTGTATTTAAGAGTACTAGTTCCTTGTTCATGTTCATCTTCTAAGATATCTAAACCTCTGCTACTTGAACAGAAGAGTCAACAGTCTTATATGAAAAGCCATAGTCATTATATGAAAAAAAGAAAGATAACCTTTAGGTAATCATATTGACGATTACTATTTTGATGAGGAGAGGCAAGGCGAGGTGAGGCAAGGCGAGGCGAGGCAAGGAGAGGAGAGAAGAGGAGGAGAGAATAATTCAGCTGGAACGGCTCACAGTGATGTTCCAGTCCAGCTCCAGTCAAACACTGAGTACAGAGATCTGCCAAGACCTTGTCCTGTAAGAACTGGTTGAGAACCTGTGCTGCTACTAAAGACAATAATCCAGATTTTGATTGACAATGATTACCTTGATTTTGTTAGGCTGCAAAACTTGTTTTTTTCACCTATAAGTTAAGCAAGGCTGTTGCAAACCATTCTGTGGAGCTAAACTCCTGATTAGGGCCAACTCTTGATGTTCTTGGTGGTCTGTGGTCATCCCTGTGTAATTTAATGTCACTAAGAGGCCTCAGAAGAACTCACAGAGCCACTGTTTACCTGCTCTCTTCTTCCATGCTCTTTCACCACTGAGAAGAAAAATAATGGACCCACTTAAATAATTTTTGTTCATACTCTAGATGTCCTATGTATGAACCACGGAACAGCAGTAACCTGCTTTGGTTATGACAAAAGCAGTAGCCTGCTTTTGGTTATGGCATCTGGTTATTTAAAAGCCAGGCTGAGGCTAGAATGGAGAGATCTACAAATTCTTCAGACATTAGTGAGGGTTACAGATACTTTCTTCTGGGGACAGACTGTTGATCTTATCAAATGGACAATATTGTGGTTTAAACTCTAAAACTAAGCATATACTTTTCTGATTTCTGCTAGTGCAGGTATTTGCCTTCTCCTCTTTCTTTGTGTCAAAGACATGCGTTTAGAAAGGTTTATTTTTAAGGTGGGATGAAAGAGAAAGCTCTATGATTTTTAGATAAGAAAAGACTAACTATAAAATTAAGGGAGGATAACCCTCTTTGTTTGTGTCAGTTCTGTCTATTTTCTCTCTGAGATACAAACTGAACAACTTGCAGCCCTGTGAAAACTGTCACCAAGAATCTAGACATCATCAGCTGAAAAGAAAAATTTCTTTATCTGAATCACTTGGAGGTTGTGATATGTTACTTTTAAAATAAAACTTCAAGCATAAGCAAGTTATTGTTTCTAATTAGCAGAATAAAAAGGATTGTATGGGAATTAAGAGTAGAATGCTGAACTACAATGGACTTTTAGATCATGGTTCTCTGTACATATCAACTTATGGTTCTGGAAAAATTGTTTCATTTTCTTCTGGTTAATTTTTTTCTTTGTCAAATCTAAACTAATCTTTTAGTTCAGGGAGTATGTCCCCTCAGAACTGGCATCTTCTTTGTATGGTGTTGACACCTAATGGAAATGGATCCTGTTTCCTACTTACTACTGTTCCTCTGCAGCAGTGACTTCAAAAATTAGATTGACTTCCAAACAGCTTTGGAAAATTAGAGGTATTTGCATAGAAATTCCTGTAATATTTGAGTAAGAAAACAAATTACTATTCATTTTTAAGGCTACATTTTCATATTTTCTTTTATAAGAAAAATGAAAAGCAATGTGACTGCATAAATAGATTTATTCCCATTTAGGCATTTTTATGACAGTTCTGTACAAATGTGCTTCATATGAAATATAGGTTGTCTGGAATTAACTTGGTAAAATAAGTACCTAAGCTTTCACAGCACTTTCTAATTGCTTCATAATATACCTTAGTATGATGTGCTTATTATTTGCTGCTCTGTTCACATATGAATAAATCAATAGCATGTTAAACACTTTTTAGGAGGATACAGCATCATGGCTTAATAAAATTAAGCCTGATTTCCTAGACTAATTTCCTTTTTTTTTACTGAAAAAATAGGAAATATAAACAGTGTTCAAATACATTTTTTGTTTCTCTAAGTGTTGTGCCTCAGGAGATCTTAAAAATCATGATATTTCAAAAACTTATAAATAGTTGAAAAATTAATTCATTTTATCAGAGTCCATAATAATATATAAAACTGAAGAGGTCTGAAATTTAAGAGTTTAATCCTACTACAATAGATAGGGTTATTTGAAATTCCAACCTCTATTTCAGTATTGCCAAGGTTAGATCTCAAAAAAATATTCAGTGCATGCAGTTTAGTAACCAGAAAATCTCTGAGGGATTTAACTCTGAGGATTTTCTGAGGTCTGCAGATGCCTTTTTACTTTTGAGGTCTGTTGAATGTTCAGAGAGGTAGACAGATCTCAGTTGAGACCTGAGAAGAAATTGATGGAGCTTCTGGAATATCAGTCTAGCCTATTCTTTCACAAATACCTTGACCTGTATGTCTCAATGCCATGGATTAGTAATATTTATTGAGGTGATTAAAATTGAAGTACTTTATGTACTTTTAAAGTACCAGTTTAAGTCCAGACTAGACATGTCATTAGTCTAATCATGAGAATGTAATGCTCAATCCAATCAAAGACATATTATACAAACTTATGGTCAGATGAAAACTCTTTTTATTATTAAAAAATAAATAACTTATTTTTTAAAAATATATGGAAAGCAATTTTATGTCCAGAAAGAGTAGATTAAGAAGTTATATTTCCTGTACTTAATTTCTGGAATTTTAGATTTACAGTCTTAAATGCTGAAATGTACTTTCATATTTCTAGGAACTGAGCATTGCTACAGTCACTTCCAAAGATTTTTCAATGATCTTAAAAAAATTTATCAAGTATTTCTATTATTTTCTTCAGCTCAGTCTATGAAAATCTGCTAGAAATTTTTCCTGCCATTTCATTCTGCTTTGCATGTGCTATTGCAAAAAAAGAGGCCCTCTGAAAATATGTCATCGTAGTCTTCAAAGTCAGGAAATATTGAATACCAGATTTGTTTTATCATATCTTTTGTAAAAATTCATTTTATTTGAAGAAACAAGTTATCGTAACAACAGTCACAAACATCCTGTTTGTGAATGTATAAAAACTCCACTATGTTAAGTCCTTGCATGTTGATAATTAACACTGCAACCTAGGAATGTTTCTTTTAAAATCATGTTTATCTGGAGAACTTAACCCAACTGTCTCAGCCTGTCTTCATGGGAGTGGTGTTTCATACATCTGATCATCTTTTACCTTCCTCTGGACTCAGCTGAAAAAAATCCAAACCCTCCTGGCAACCCCAGAGCTGAATGCATTGCAGAGGGGCAGGATCCCCTTCCTCCCCTGCTGCCCACGCTGCTCTGGATGCAGCCCAGAGTATGTTTGGCTCTCTGGGCTGGGAGTACACTTTGCAGGGTCATTCAGTTTTCATCCACAAACATCTCTAAGGCCTCCTCCTCAGGGCTGCCCTCAATCCATCCACAACCCAGACAGTGCCCGTGTTTGGGATTGTCCTCATGCCTGTACAGAACCCAACACTTGGACTTGCTGAACTCTGTAAGGCTGTACCTGTGAACCCTGTAAGGTCCCTCTGGATTTGCAACTCTTCCCTTTAGAATATCAGCCACTTAACATAGCACAGACTCAGACTTCATAATCCATCATGGAGATCAATTATGTTGTTTGTCCCATCTCAGGTTCCTGGACTCTCCCCATAAATATTCAGGTACGGAAGAGTGTAAGAAGAGGGGAATGTATAGGTTCTGGCAATTCATGCTCTAGGGACATTCTGGGCTGTGTGTTGTCTGAAACCTTCTGTATTTAAGTAAAAACAGGTTATATGAGCTTTCAATTTAGTATTTCTAGATTCCACAACATTCTGAGACATTTACCCCTTCTTTTCTAGTTCCTATCTTATTTTTCTTCTTCTGAAATGGCTTGCTTAATGCTTCTATTTAAAATTAAGGTCCTTGTCTCTGCCAGTATTATAGTAAGATATATTCTTCCCTTACTGAATATTACATGATTATGAAACGCACCATTTTACTTAGGAATTTCTAAACACCTTCCCACGTTTTATGAATGTTCTTAATTATAATGATGATGCTTCAGGAAGGTGTTATATTAATTATATTATATTATTATATTATATAAAACTACTAAGGTTGCTGGGTTGTTTTTTTTTAATCTTAGTTTCCATGAAAATAAGGTTTATACAGCTCTGCTCTTTGTCAGAAACTAAGCTGATTTTCTTCGTCTGATACCTTTATGTTAACTGAGATACCTTTATGGTCACTGCTGCTTCTAATACCAAGTAATATTTCTATCTTTGTCTATCAGATAGAAAATTCATTGATATGAAACCAAATAAATCTGAATTTGGGTAGAGAGAGCTTCATTAGGAGTTCTTTTGAAGCGAAAGTACAGTACAGAGAAGCTCTGTCTTGAATACCTGCTTATTTGAAAGACTGGTAAAAAACACATTAGGCTGTATAAGTTGTGACAAGGAATTTGGATTCAGTATTTCAGGCTAATAAAGGGAAGAAATTCAAAGAAAGTATGTAGTGCAAGGAAAGTATGTGGGATGTCTGTTGGATAGAGTTAAGAGTTAAGTAGAGAAAGGGGATTGTTTGGTTTGTTTGTTTATAATTTTGTGGCCAAAATAGGAGAAAACAGAGATTAAGGTGTCCAAGAAATTCTGGGATGCTGCATCCATATAGCATATGGAATATTTCAATTTACATGCTTTTTATGGAAACTGCCCAAATATACTGAAGACAGTATAATAGACACATATCTGAAACTGCTAGAGACTAGAGATTTAGTTTAGCTAAGACCGAAACGAAACCCTGGAGCATTTTTGTTCTCAGGTTTTTCTCTTATGGTGTATTAAAGATGGTGGCTAATTTCTTACTTTTGCACAGAAAACATCCGAAAAGTTGTTGTGTGCCTCATAATAACACCAAAATGCTAACATTCTTTTGCAGAAAGCATCTATTAAGCATGATGACTTTAGTATGATGTTTAGAGTTGCAAACTAATAAGAGCTAAATAATCATGTTCAATCTCTTCAGACACAACATTCCAATGTGTGGACTTGGCAGCACTGGGAAATGATTAGGCAGTCTCAAAAATTTTGTAGGGTTTTTTGTTTTTTTTTTTTTATTCCTAAATTTTATGTTATAAAGATTCATTTTATTTTGCAATTGAATTTGACGTGTATTTTACATTATTTTAGCTAGGGGAAGATGCTTGCATTATGTTTTTTCTTCCATGAGACTTGCATTTTTCTGCTCTCTTCATGTCATCTGCAGTTGTTCTAACGGACTGTTCACTAGGCAATCAGCCAGCTATTTGAAACACCTGCAGTACCTGTACTGATAAGGCAGACTGCTCACTGAAAGAAGTCTGTCATTGTTTGAAAAGTAGGATAAGTTGTGGAATCTTCTGCATGTTAGGTAATTAACTGACTGACTAGGTTTGCATTCTTAATACTGGCAGAAACCCTTATTTGCTATGCATCTTAGACCTAGTATTAACAGCATTTTGCTGAACATTCAGCTGTCTCTTTCACATAATTGTCATAGTGATTGTTAGACTGTGTCAAAGTGATTAAACTTTTTTTCTTTCATACTAGTTCAACTGTATTGTTCTGGCTAATTTACTCGGTTACAGAAAGTAAGATGCAGTCTGGAAAGGCAAGCACTCAAAAGTATTAAATCATACTAAATATGCTTCATTTTGATTTTTAAAATGTGTTTTTCTGGGTTGTTTAATTCAAACACATAATGCATCAGCCATGAATTTCAGAAGCAGCAGATACTATTTTTTGCTTGTGTTTGCATTCTGATGCCCTTCTTTTTCATTTTCTCAAATCAACAGATCTGATATGACTCTTGGCAGCAATGACTGTATAGAAAAGAAAAGGACAATCCTTTAGCTAGGGATTTATTCTGAGTCCTCACTGTTGAAAGGGAACTTGACTCTTCCAGGCCCATGAATAAATTTAGATTTTATTTTCTGTGTTATAAAAAAATTGCAAGGAAAAGACTGTTGTTGAAACAATACCATTGAGATTTGCACAAAAAGCTTCCATAAAAGTACTGTACACAAAAAAATCTGAGTATAATTTCAGTGATATGAAATCAGATTTAAAATCAGAGTATTCTTTAGAATGAATATTCAATCAGAATATTCATTCATTATTATTCCTGGGCAGCCAGGAACTTTCTTTTAACTCATTGATGCCACAGTATCTTTGCTTCCACATAATGAATTTTCTCATTTCACTTGGAATGTCAAGAAAATGTACGCATCAGGGTGGTGGTTAGAATTTATAGAAAACTTCATCTTGTGACTTTTCTTGCCCATACAGAACCAGACTTCTAATACACAAAACAGATTTTATTTGCCTGAAAGTCCAAGAAGCAGGATCAGATTTTGCATCTAGGCACTTTTTGCATTGTGTCTAAAAGAGGGGCAAAACTGTTTCACAGAATCACAGAATCACAAAACACCCTGAGTTAGAAGGGCCTCACAAGGATTATTGACTCCAGCTCCTGTTCCTCAATGGCACTGTCCCCAAGATGTGTGTGATATGCTACAAGTCACACCATGTGCCTGAGAGCTTTTTCCCAGTGCTTCTCGAGCTCTGTCAGACTTGGTGCTGTGACCACTTCCCTGGGGTGCCTGTTCCAGTACCCAACCACCCTCTGGGTGAAGAACCTTCTCCTGATATCCAGCCTAAACCTCCTCTGACACAACTTCAGGGCATACTCTCAGGTCCTGTCACTGTCACCAGAGAGAAGAGATCACTGCTTGCCCCTCCTCTTCCCCTCATGAGGAAACTGTAACTGCAGTGAGGTCGGTCCTCAGTCTTCTCTTCTTCAGGCTGAGCAAACCAAGTGACCTCAGCCACTCCTCATATCGCTTCCCCTCAACGCCCTTCACCATCTTTGCTGAGTTCCTTTGGACTTTCTATAATAGTTTCATGTCTTTCTTGTACTGTGGCACCCAGAACTGCACACAGGACTCACTTCAGGTGAGGCTGCCCCAGCTCAGAGCAGAGCAGGACAATCCCCTCCCTTGCCTGGCTGTGATGCTGTACCTGATGCACCCCAGGACACAGGTGGCACTCTGGCTGCCAGGGCACTGCTGAACCATGGTCAACTTGCCACTGACCAGGACTCCCAGGCCTCTTTCTGCATGGCTGATTTCCAGCCTCTCATTCCCCAGTCTATCTGTATATCCAGGTTTGCCTAATCCCACCCGTGCTTGTTAAACTTCATGTGATTAGTAATTGTCCAACCCTCTGATTTGTTCAGGTCTCTCTGCAGAGCTTTCCTGCCTTGGAGAGAGTCAGAAACACCTCCCAGTTTTGTATCATCTGTAAATTTATGTAGTATCCCTTTCAGTCCTTTGTCCAAGTAATTTATGAAGATGGTGAAGAGCACAGGGCCAGCTGCTCACTCATCATGTGATATGTGAGACTGACAGGCTTCTGTTTCTGTGATCCTCCTTCTTTCTATTTTTGAAAATCAGGACAATATTTGCTAGATTCTGATCACCTATGACTCTCTGGATTCCCATTTACCTTGGTTTCTAAGAAACATAAACCACTGCCATTTTCTCAAGTCCAGAAATCAAACCATATTTCTACTAGTTTATCCTGTTCTTTAAGAAAAAAGAAGCCTCCTGCAAGCAAGTCTGTGAGCATTAGTGTGGCCAGCAGGACCAGGAACATGTTCATCTCCCGGTACTTGGCACTGGTGAGGCCTCACCTTGGACCCTGTGTTCAGTTTTGAATCTCTCACTAAAATAAAAACACTAAGGCGTTGGGTCATGTCCAGAGAAGAACCATAAAGCTCTGGAGGCTAAGTCTTCTGAAGAGCAGCTGAGGAAGATGGGAGTATTTAGTCTGGTGAAAAGGAGGCTCAGGGAAGACCTTATTGCTCTCTACAACCACCTGAAAGGAGGTTGTAGTGAGATGGGCGTCAGTCTCTTCTCCTGGGTAACTAGTGACAGGGTGAAAAGAAATATCTTTAGCTGCTCTAGGGGATGGTTATATGGGCTAGTAGGAAAAACATCTTCACAGAAAGTGTTGTCAAGCACTGGAACAGGCTGCCCAGGGAAGTGGTTGAGTCAGTATTGTTTTTAGATGTAGCATTTGGGGATGTGGTTTACTGGTGGACTTGAGCAGGGATGGGTTAATGGCTGAATTTGATGTTCTTATGGAATGCAATACATTTAGTTTAATTTTTCTTTTTTCACACTACTAGATTATAGTTATTTTTATTCTTAAAGAAGGAAAAACAGAAAAAACAAGAGCTAATAGGAGGAGTTATGATGATGTTCATTATTCTTTCGAAGTATCTTCTTTTGGTCATGACTGAACTTTAGCTGCTGCCAGTCAATATTCTTTGAAGAAAACTGCCTACTAGCAAAGAAGGGAGTTGTGTCAGAAAATCACTGTGAAATTAGGGTGACAGGAATAGAAATATGAGCCTGAAACAGAAACAGACAACAGCAATGGTGTTTATTGCATTCCATTTTTCCTGTATATTCCAGTATAAATATTTATGACTTTCCCTTTGACTGAGCTTAGCTCTGCAGAGTTTTGTGCCAGGACCATGGGGCAAATAATTCCTGTTTTGTTTTTTTTTTTTTTTTTTTTCCCAGGTGCCTATCTAAATCTAAAAGTCTGTTGTCTGTAATTGAGGGGAAGTTTCAAACATTTTTGTGTTAATCACACTTATATTTTTAAAAGGATCATCAGTACTGATAATCAAACATAAAGCATATTGTTTTCATTACCTTCTAACTGCTCTATGCTATAGAACTGTCTGCCAGTGCTAATGTAGAAAAGACCATAATGTGAAGCCATGACAAATTGGTATAATCTCTGAGTCTTCTGTTTTGTCATTCCATGGCCAAAATGATCCTGTTATAAGGACAGAAATTAAATGTATAAATACTTTGTCAGCTCTGTATCTGCTTTCCAAATTGCATAAGTGTGCCAGATCATTCCATTATTCACGCAAAACCTCAGGTGAAGGTATGAAATCCATGATCACAAAAGTACTGGGAGTATTCACTCCATGAAGTTCAGTGATTTAATTGTAATTTTTGTGTATGTATAAGACTTTGCTAGCAGACCTGACTTGCAAATAAAGACCCCTTGGAAGCGAGCTTGGAATAAAGCCCAAGAGGAACAAAGAGAACTGTAAAAAAATCACCAAGCATGATTTATGACCTTTCAAAGAATTCACAACCTGCCTTCAATGGATCAAAACCAGACACTCTTTAACATACACACCTAAACTGTTGTGTTTTTGTTTTGTTTTCAAGTTATTCACTGTAAAGTTTAAAAACATCCTTATATTCCACTAATAACCATTTTTGTATCGTCAATGCCAGCGGAATCAGCGGAATGTTGGCTGACCCCTTCTGGACCCCAGTTTTCCTCAGTGAGACAAATGTAAGGCTCTGGTAATCAGTTATGGTGGAAGGGTAGTATGATTCCACATTCATAAGTTGGGGAATGTGAAGAGTAGACTTATTCTCCATAAACGACACCAAAGAGTATTGAGGCATATTATATGATTTATGTAATATATGAAACATTTGAGGATTAGTTTTAAGGACAGCTGGTGTTCAGAAAGGAAAAATGTTTTGTATTTAGGTTCTTCTATATACATGTGCTGCTTTAGTCATCTAAAATTTTCATTTTGCTTAACGTATTTTAGTTTTTTTATAAATGAACCCTTGGATGTGACTGTAAGTACAGAGAGATTTCTTAGAAATGTTACAGAACTATGTCTAGAAGCTGAGGAGAACCTGTGACAGGTAATTCCTAAAGTTTATTCCTAGATCATAAGTGCACAGAATTTGGATGATCAAAATTTTCAAACAGAGGGGCAAATGCTTGCTGTAAAGTAAATGCCTTATAAAATACATTGGTTAGTGCTTTTCAATTTTTTTTTTTTTTATTTAGCAAAGTATTAGGAGTAAATTTGGGTTACCTAAATGATTTTATCTTTCTTGGAGTAGAGACTTTGTGTGCCATGGCTACATTAGTTTTCTTTAAATCTCATTGTAGATAGTTTATGTTTTATGAAGTACCATAGACAATTGCACTAGAATAAAAATACAACTAAAATTAAAATTTAGGACATTTTGTTGAACCTGAAAAACAATGCAGATTCATATTTGGACCTAGTAACCATGTCGCAGGAAGTTATTTTAGCGAGCTCTTTCATAAAACACTACTGTGAAGAGCCAGAGAAACAAAACATTTCAATCCTTTCTCTCAAGTCACATGCCCTAGAAAATCTCAGAATTAAAAAAAAAAATCCATGCAAAGCCACTATGATTTTTAGTAAGGGCCTGATATTTAAGTACATCTCTTTGAAGATGATGTAGAATTTTCACATACAAAATGCTTTATGGTACCATTTGTTAAGTGCAGAAGGCCTATAATGCACTGACATCAATTTTACTCTTATTTATTAATCTGAAGAAGAAGAAAAAGAGATGGAAGAAGATTATGCTTTTGTCTTCTGCAGAAAATAAATCTATTGGCCAGGTGAACAAACTACACTGAATTTCAGCGTATGGTTGATGAAAGATAATTCTCTTTTTTTATGAAACTTCTTCAGGTATCATTTATCTCTCCATGAATTTTAAATCTTTCTTTTAAAAAGGGTTTTGAACTTTTGACAGCATAGTTTACTTACATATTCTTGCTAGTTTATAAACGGAAAGTAGCTCATGACAAATGTTATTGAAATAATCTTTAGTTTATAATACACCCAAGTGAGAGTCTGAAAAGGAAATTGTAGCATTTAGGAAGACAAGATTGTTATATGAATACTGGTAGTGTAGACAAGGATTTAGGTGGAAGTGCTATTTGTACCGCTGAGCTGCATTATACAGTAACCAATCATCAATTTTTTTTTCTCAGTGTTAATATCCTACCAAGACAATTAAACTGACCTATCAGTCTCAAATTACAATTTAAAATAATGAAAGAAATTTCAAAGAGTATAACCTAATAAATCTAAAATGATAAAGTGATCTAAAATGCCATCAGTGGCATAAAATCAGTTAAACAAAACCAGAATTTAGATATTGGTTTAGCCACAAAATTCTCACTAAATATAAATGTAATGTCTCCCCAAAATGGCATACATGACTTAGGGCCTTTGAACTCTCAGATCAATGCTCCCATACAACATGGCCTCATCTGAGAACTGACTGTGGGTACACTCATGCAGGTCATTGGTAAAGATAGTAAACAGAACTACTCCGAGAACTGAGCCCTGGCGAACAGCATTTGTGACTATTGGCCAACTGGATTTGACTCCATCTGGGGTCTGGGCCAATGAGCCATTTTTTTACTTAGTGGCGAGTTCACTCATCCAGACCCTGAGCAGCTACAGCAACGAACTGGATTTCAGTGCAAATCATAATAAAAAATATCTCTGCATGTTTTGCCAGACAGTTACTACTCAGGTTACAGACATCCAAAGACAACTCGTGAACTCTTTTTTTTCTGCAGATAAACCCTTTTCTTCTAAAAGAGAGTTATATTGTATCACAAGACTTTTCTATGTCTGTTCCTCTGTGAATAAACATTTAGTATAGAATATATGATGGTTCTCAAAAATTGCACTGTAACATTTGTATCTAAAGAGGCATTCAAAATGTTTCATTAATATTGGAGTAAAACAATTAATATTTCTATAAATTACATTACCTAGTGAAAAGAAAACAATATCTATCAGATATCAGCTAGAAAATTGATATAAAAATGAGTGTCAACTCTAGTTCAGATACTTTGCATCAGAATTTCATTTTAAATGTTATTTGATTAGATGTTTTCAGTTGATCTGTAGCTGTCAAATAGTCTCATTGAAAGAAAAAAGGCTTTTTTTAGACTCTATATGTTTTTGGAGGCTATGGCTTTGTGACTTCATAACAATTTCTAGTCTAGATAGAACATTTATCTATTTCACTTAAATGAGTAGTCACAGAGGATACTTCTTCATTAAATTATTAAAATGTATCAAATATTACCTGCTTCTAGAAGACATCTCAGATGTCCCTTTTAGATGTATCATAGGGATGGGATTTAGAGTTATACTTAATTAGCAAAATATTTGGTGTTTTAGAGATTAGAGCTTCTGTGACCACAATGATATTAGTGATAAATCAGCATATTGTCACAGATACATACAGTGCTGGGTTCTGTTCAAGTAAAATCCAGCTTCAAAACAGAAGGAAAATAATTTCAGGGTGAAATACTGGTCTAGAAAGTACTGTAGTTTTTTTATCCTCATTATTACTTTTGATAAACCCCTACATAAAGGATGCAGGTTGTCTCCTGTAGCTTTGAAATTTTGTTTTATGTCACAAATAAATTCTGTACATAATTAAGACATGATGATGCTGACATCTGAAAAAAACTCCAAATTTTACTTTATTTTTTCCTGATCACAAATTTATTTTCTGTAAGTCAAGAAATCTGAATATGTTTATGCATAAAAGTTACTAAATCTTAATCATTTTTCGTAACTTGAATGTATTAGCTTCACAACCAATTTTAATAGATTGAATTAAGCTCAAAGAATAAGATAGTGAATCTTTAAATGCTCCAGTTAACTAGAAAATGGCATCATCTTCCTTTCACTCTCTGACACCACTTTTAATTATTCCCCTTGAATTACTATTGGCTGTAATTAATTTTTTTTCTTGCAGAAATGCCACTGTATAAAGTAGGGGGAAATGCTTGACTACTACATATGAAGACAATTCATCTCATAACTAATTTCTGAAGCCACAAGACTGAATGTAACATAAAAGTATTGCTTACAATAGACCCCTTCTAACCTCAGGGGAGGTGAAGGCTACTGAACTTCATGGTATGCTCATTTTAAGAGGTAATTAAGGACTTAAATCTTCCTTCCCTTTGTCACCCTTCCATTTCCAAAATATCGCCAAAATATTCTGTTAAATTGTTATCTTTAAAAATGGAAGTGACAAAGCTTAACTCAAGACAATGGTCTTGTCTGAACTTTTATTAGTATAACTCTTAGTTTTTCTGCTAAAATTAATTCTTTTTCACGATGATTATTCTGCACTTGAATTTAGCATCTAAAACTTAGATTTTAGCCTTTCACACAAAATGAATAAAGACATAGATACCCAAAGTGTACTCTTTAAACTGTGGGAGTTGAACAAACTCTATATTTTCAATAATTTGCAAGAGACTGATGTGCAGAAAATTTCCTCCCTTTGCTTATTAGTATTTTTGTTGGTTTTTTTTTTTTTTTTTTTGGCTACTAAGGCATTGTTTATTTACTAGAGTTTCCACCCCAAAAAATACAGTTGCAAATGGCTTTAGTTATGGGCTTTTCTGTAAAACTTACATAATTTGCCATCATGTACCTGCTATGGTTTAGCATGTGATTGTATACAAGATGTTTTATACAAAATTTGATATTCACTTGATATGCTTCTAGGATACTAAACCACCTTACTTTCCTTATTTGAAAATAAGAAAATAAGTGCCAAAGTGTCCAGCACTGGACTCTGGTAAATGGCTGTTTGACATCCTAAGGCTAAGGGTAGAAATACTGTGAACCAGTTACTTACTTTCTTAGAAGATATATTTGTTTTCTAGAATAAAAAAAAATTCATGTAAAGTGCAATATAATCCCAACTCTACTGGCAAATAACATGTGAAGTTTTTTTAATTACCAGTAATGATGGTGGGATTATTCCAAGAATCATGGTGAAATTAAAATAATTATTTAGTGATTAATGGTTATTAACTGGAAATTACTGCCCTATGAGAACTAGTTGAGTCATTTCACTACTGGTGGTAGTGCTGCCAAAAGATTTTTGTTTTTTATATATTTTTCATATACTTGTAACTCTGTACACTATTATTGTATACTCATATAATTGCTTACGTAACTTCAGTAGTTTGTTGTATAAACACATTCCTGGAATCTTGCTTCTTCAATGAACCATGTCATTTCCCCATCTATTAAAACATAAAAAATGTGGGACTAGAAGCAAGGGGGAGGTTTCCGTAAGGGGCTGAACCAAAGGCAGAATTACTTCATTAACTGTACTTCTAATTAGGGATTCTTGTCAATTATGCTAGTTTTCTAAACTTATGAAAGCATCAGAGCCCTATATCATGTGTACATTCCATCCTAAGTGCACCTGGAGGACCTTCAATATAGAGTAAATGCTTATTGTGACTTTAATTTTGTTGGGCTTGTGATTTTAGGGCTGAAAAGTCATCAGCAGCAATGACTAGTCATGGTTGTGAAACAGGTTTTTTTTTTATTTTGTGTGTATGTTGAATCCCAGAGAGCTCTTGAAATATAATTAAGCTTAAAAATAATGCATGGAGTATGTACAACTGTAGATTCATTAGTAGCCAAAGCCAGTTCACATGTTGGATTTTCTTTTCCTAATGAGATACCTGTGAAGTCTTGTTAAAAAGAAATGACACGTCAAACAATTGACCATGTATTTGACTGCAAGGGGAGATTTTCTGCTGGAAAAGTATATGATGTAGCTGGTTATTTTGGCTGTGGGATTTAAGAAAAATCATTCAGATTTAAGGGAAAAAGCAAAGATTCCATTATGGGACAATAACAGCTGATACAAAAAAAAAAAAAAAAAAAAAAGAAAATTAGGAAAATTGAATATTAAAAAGTCCAGGGTGAGGTGTGCTTAATGATAACATATGATTAGTTTATTTATTTATTTGATGATAGTAGTAGGATGATACCACAGAAGATGAAAAAAAAAAAGATAAAAAACAAACCAAGGAGTTGGTAGCATTTCAGTAGTGATTATAATTAAAGCTGTGAAGGAACATAGCTTATGGCTATTCAGATCTTCTGGGAGGTGAGAGAGAAGTACACAATTTTTGATGGTAACTTCAATAGTCTAAATTTCTGGATGGCAGGAGGCAGTCCTGTTACAGAGCTCAAGGTAGTAGTTTTGCATGTTAAAATTGCATGTCTTTACTTTCTCTTTTTAAAGAGTATAATTCATGCATCTATATTTTGGGAGTTCATAAAAATTAATATGGCTCTCTTGCAGAATTTTTGAATATAAGAGATTTTTTTATGCTGTCCACAAATGTATTTTGTTATGCTTTGGATAGTTTGTTGCATGTTTTTTACCCCACAGACTAATCACCTTATTATATTTAAAACCTGGATAAGAATCTAGTGTACATGCATCAAAATTTTACATATTTCGTTATTTATGTTCACATTTTTTGCTTGATTTGTATCAAAGGATCTTTATCAAATAGGGCAGTAATTTAAACTTGAAAAAAACCCCAAAACTTTGGCAAATGGTTTAGAAAGTAAGTTGAAAAAGACTTTTAGTTGTCTAAGGTATTCATTAAAGCTGTTATTTGTTTTAATGTACGTTATAGAGAGCCATGCAATTTGTTAATGATTTGGATAAAATTGATTCTTTTAAGCAATCATAAAATTACTGGATGCCAAATTAGGTAATGGTAATAAGGTACTGCACTAATGTGATTCCTGCTTACTTTAAAGTTTTTTTCAGCTACTAGAAGAAACCAGTATTTCAGGTTACTTAGGAATACTTTTCATTCATGGAGTAAATCAAACTTTGCACATAGATGTACATTTTAGTTAGATGCAGGTAGATCTGCTCAATTATTATTAACAAAACAAAAGTGTTTTTATTTTAGCTTGAAGATAATTTTTGAAGTGTTACAGTAAATTTTAGACTCAAATGAAAAATATGGTTTGTTTTCAGTATATTCCTTTGGTAAATTTAAATTAATGTACATTAGCAGAGCAACTTAGGTGTTTTTACCTCTAACTAATAAGAAAGTGTAGAAAACCTTTCCCTTCTCTGACAGAAGATCTGAGTGATTTCAGTTGCACCTAGATCCCTGTATTTTCCAACCAAACTCCAATTTGCCAAACTGAGATCCAATTTTGGTACTGCAGATGACATCAAGAGAAGCAACAAGTGCCAAGTTGCTTCAAGTGCTGCACTAGGTCTGCCTTCGCTTTTGTACCTGGGCCCATCATACCCTGTACCCACCCTGTGATGCTGTTTTATCTTACTATGAGTTCTCAAACCTCTGTCTGTGCTTGCTTTTATGGACAGCTCCTCTTAGCCATGGGTCAGATACTAATGGTCCTGCTCCTCAGATTGGTAGAATTCCTTATATTGAGAATGAATCATTGTTATCCTCTACTGATAGTTAATAGTAAAAGTATAGAAGTGATCTTTAAATTTTAGACAGCATTTTTTCTTTAACTTTGATCTCCGTGGTAAGAGTTAGGGACACTGCTTTTAAAACTTTTTTTAGAAGACCAGTCAACCCTAAGCCCTTTTGAATTAATGGAGATTAATTTTAAAGCAAAAATATTTTCATAAATCCAGATTAAAGTGTTTCAAAATTGCTTTGAATGAGGTTATTTGAACTTTTAATTGCTTGTACACTCTGTTACCTAATTATGTTGTGTTTGATAATTTGTGATTTCCTTATTCTGCCTAAATACATCAAAAGATGAATTATTGGAGAATGTTGCCCATGAGTATAATGAATTCATGAACACTGTGAGTGGTTAATAGCTTTACAAATCTGAGAAAACCAGAATTTATTTCAACACCTCATTGGCTGTCCTTGGTAAACCAGAAGTTCCCATACCTTTTTTTTAAACTTCTGTCAGCCAGTAGTGTCTCATAAACTAGTGAGAACAGTACTTGCCTTCTTCATATATTAAAATATGGGGTTCTATGGGTTTACTTATCATCATAATTTAAATAATAGGATCATGACTTGGGTTAGAAGGAACCTTAAAGATCACCTAGTTCTAGCCTACTTGACATGGACAGGGACACTTTTCACTAGACCATGTTCCTCACAGCTCCACCCAGTCTGGCCTTGAACCTTCAGGATGGGGCATCCACAGCTTCTCTGGACAACATGTTTCAGTGTCTCACCACCCTAACAGCAAAGAACTTCTAAACAGACACTTGATGTGTCTGCAAGAGAATTGCATCCTTTGTGCTTTCACATTATATCATATCTTCCTTGCTTCTTTGAAAAACTGCTGGGAATCTTAGGCATGCTGTTCAGTGAAATGAGGCACAAAAAAGGAAACGAAATATTATGACGGATGGCATTGATCTAATGAATCTAATGAATGAAGGAAATGCTGTCAAATGGACTTTCTGAGAAGCATCTGTGAGTATGTGTTGTTGATCTTGTCCCTATTACTGCCCATCATCTGCCTGCTGCTGAGCCGTGATCCACTGCGGGGCAGAATTGTTGATGATCAGCACAACCCCATGTGGAGGGCAATGAGTGCTGCTGTGCCAGTCCTCAGCAACATTTTATTTTCATTCTGGTGTAGTGTGAGGTGTGCTCTGCTATTGTTAGTTCATGAAAATCTACTGCAAATGGACTCACAGAAAGGGGTCCTAGGAAGAGCAAAAATGTATCCTGAAATATATGTGCATATGACTAGGCTGAAATAGCTTTAAAAAAGCTCACTGGTCAGATAGATACTGTGATTTCTAGTCATTGCTCATTTTAAAAACATTCTTGTGGATGTGACAAAGAAAAATATAACACTAATTATAGAATTTTTATTTTTTTAAAATCAACTTTGTGTGTTGGTTCATCATCTAATGAGGGTGGATATTTGGAGAAATATTATGTGGTTTTGTCTTGATGGTTCACACAGTCCAAGAAAATTAAAGTTAAATGGTCAGTTATTGTTAAAAAGCAAGAGTTTGTTGGGAAGGTGTTATTTCAGAAAAACAAACAAACAAACAAACAAAAAATCCAGCTCCAAAGCAGCAAAATAAACATACCTAAATTTTCTCTAAGGAAAAAGTATTCCCACATTTTAGTGTTATCTTCTTCAAAGGTGTTCATAGAAATTTCTCTTGACTCTGGGAGGTATTGGGAGGAGTTATGAAGTGGACAAATTCAATGAAATTCTCTTCATTTGTCTAGGCAGAGCTTTTCTTTCAGTTAGTGATTTGAAAATAAATATTTATTTACATTTGAGAGGATGAGTGCTTCATGGTTAATGTAATAAACACAGGGCACAGACAGTGAGTTGTGATAGGCAGAGGGAGTCGCTGTTCTGAGTATGCCTTTGGCTTTGGAGGAATAGTGAGCAAACACTGCTCGTTCCAGCTTCCCATTCATTTTGATGGATGATCTTGTGACTTGGATATTCCTGTCAAATGGATGTGCTAAATCCAGTCCCAGAGCACACTCATTTGGAATTACTGAAAAATGAATGGCTACAATAATACTTCATCATTAAGCAGTTGTTAAATCTCCATCATAATCTGTTCTCTTCCATGATTAGAAATCGACACAAATACTTCTCTCACTCTTCCACTGCTTAATTAGTATTGGGGCTGTGGGGTTTTTTTGTTTTCTGAGTTGTTTTACAGAAAGTTAACTTTCTTCTGTGCAAGTCCTAGATTCTGTATTCATAGGACTCATGAGCAAATGCTCAATATTTTTAGGCATGTGATTTAAATTCAAAAAACTCCTAGGCTTCAAGTGAATCATGTGCTTTACTAAATATGACTAAATATGAACCAAATAGTGAGCAGGGGCA
Organism: Poecile atricapillus; assembly: GCF_030490865.1. Taxonomy (NCBI): domain Eukaryota; kingdom Metazoa; phylum Chordata; class Aves; order Passeriformes; family Paridae; genus Poecile; species Poecile atricapillus. Next base: position 96,208,030 of record NC_081289.1, on the reverse strand, counting down.
TGAGAGGTGGGAGGAAGCTGTTCTGTCAGACACATATGTTAGCTCTGTCTTCTTTCCATGGTCTTAGCGCTGACAGGGTGTACAACGCTGAGAAATTATAAGTGTTAATTGTTTTGTTTACAGCACAGTGGATTTGTGAATTAAGCATAATTTATGTAAAACTGTTGCATGAAGTACAAAGATGTGGACAGTAGGAAAACTAGTTAGATTGTGTTACTGAATCTAGAAAGCAGCAATCAATTCAATGGAATAAAGAAATATGATGATTTGTTACAGAAATGTGATTAACTCATTGCTTGTAATACCTACCATTGGAAGAAAAACACTGATAATACAATTACAGCACATGAAACCAATTTATTCTGTATTTAAAGTGTTAGAAGCATTGTGTGTCTTGTTAATTATCCAGGGATTTTTAAATGAATACACCTGTATAATATGGTGTATAAAGATACAAAGCTGTACTTTACAAAAAAACCCAAAAACTTTCTGAGTATATTTAGAAAAGAAAAATATTAGTAAAATTCTAGGAGAATTTTGGTATACAAAGACAATAAAATTCTTTTGCAAAAGGTAAGTAATTATTAGATTTTTTAATAATCTGATACTGAGAAATAATCTGAGTCTCAGCTCAAAATTAAAAATATGCCAAATATAGCACATTCAATTAAATCAGTCTTAAAATAGAATTTATTATTTAACTTTGTGGATATGTTTACACAGGCCAGAAAATGGACTGTACCAATTTGCTTTGCACCTTGGAGGCAGCACTGCATGACTGCAGTCAGAGATCTGCATTCAGCTCTTGTAGCTGAACAGTTCCAGATCATGCGAATGACAGGAGTTGCCACAAGTATTTTAAAATGTGCTTCTTAGTTAGTAGTCCATTAAACAATTGCATACTCAACCAGTCCAAATTTGTCCCTCCTAATTTTCTGCCTAAATAACACTGTTATAAATTCTCAAGAAAATCAGGATATCACAATGGCCCTTCGCAACTCTGTGGTGCTGCGTAGTAACATGGAGAGATAGCTTACCTGCTTCTCTCAGAAGGATGATGAATCTTGGAGATGAACCAGAGTGTTAACAAGGTAGGTTAGCTGTACAAATATCTGTTACCACACTGTGTTTTGGGGACAAATGAAGGCACCGCGGCATGGAAAGGAGCGGTGGGAATTGAAAGTCCTAAATATAAGGGATTTGAAGAACAAAAGGTGCCCCAGCATGTAGAATACATAGGAAGAAGGGCATGAATTTGGGTCATTAGTAAATGTAGGTGACAAAGAATATAAAGGGGTAATTTTTGTGTTATCTGCCATTAATAAGAAAATAAATGTAGAACTAAAAAGGGAAGAATACAAGCATCCAAGGCCTTGTGAAAAGAATGCCTACAAAAGGACGAAGTAGTCTTTCCAGAGGCTCTATGAAACTCATTTTCTTTTGAGCTTTTTCTGAGAAAAGTCTCTAGCAGATAGTTTGGCTGTAGTTAGGAACAAAATGATTAAAACATACTACATAATTGCCAGGCTCAAGACTGACTCCAGCATTGTGTCAGTGGAGGCCTCAACAGAGCCAGCTCTAATGAAAACTACTTTCTGGATCTAGCTGATTTCCAGGCCACTACAATGGGGGAGGGAGTGTTGATAATGGAGGGTAGGGCTAATATCCTTTCCCACATATTCTGTTCCTGATGTCAGCTCTTAACATTTAGCTGGCAGCATAGCAGTAAATTTTAAACACCAACCCAGTATAAGGTTTCTTCTTCCTATCTGCCACCCCTCACCATGTAAGAATAAAACAGGTTAGTTTAGTCCTGTTATGGTGAGAATGATCAGCTTTCTGTTTGACAGAATGCTTCAAAGGGAGAAAGTTACAGTACCTGGACTTTCCTTGTTTTGATTGGCAATGACACACTGACCCTTCTGAAACCTTCTCATGACACTGTTCATGCAGATTAGGTCTGAATGCAGACAAATGAAAAAGGGTGATCTGTACCAGACAGCTGTCTGAATGCTATAAACATGTCTCTTTGCTTCCTACTAGCTGCAGAAAAGGGCATATTAGCTGCATGGTTTGTTTACTTTTGACCTTGACAACATTATTTTTTACCAGTTCCCATGCATATTTCTAAAACAAATTAATTTGCTTCATTACTTCTAACTGCTTTGTAATACACCCACCTCAAAGTTATGATAAGTAACTTCAGTTTTTCCAGCAGTGTTGTTTCTTTCCTTCTATATCAGTATAATAAGCACCATTTTCATTTTGCAAATTAATAATGAATTTGAATTCTGTAGATGTTTTTCCTGCTGAAAATTCCTGCATGGAATTTTCCATTCTTTAATATCATTGTTGGTTTGGGGATAATGTAATTGCTCTTGATGGTCAACAATGTAGCTTAGACCTTGTAATATGATCAATTTGCCATTGCTGTAATTGTTCACTCACAGCTGTGTGATAGATGAGATTTTTTTTTTTAATAGATGAGATTGTATCAACCATTTTACTGCTTACAGTCTTTTGCAACAAAAAACATGAATATGTACTGAATTTAATTTTCTATAGAGAAACACTGGGGGTTTTTTTGTTTTGTTTTGGTTTTGTTTGTTTTGTTTGTTTTTGGGGTTTTTTATTTGCTTTGCTTGGGGTTTTTTGTTTGTGGGGTTTTTTTTGGATTTGGTTTTGGTTTTTTGTTTGTTTGTTTTTGGGTTTTTTTATCTTGAAGATCTGGTGTTTGAAGAAAGAATGGAAAGTAAATAAAGCACCTTTGAAAAAAAGAGCATAATAATAAAATGACAGAAAAACTTGAATGAGGGGAGCTGCCACTAAGCAAGGACATAGAGTTTTGCTAACATGCAATAGAACCTGCAGTTCTATTCAGTCACAGACAGTGACTGTCCTGCTCTGCTCTGCATAAGGCGTGGTCTGTAAGGTTGAGTATTGTGTAGAGTTTTGGCCACTACAATATAAGAAAGCTATAGAGCTATTTTAAAATTCAAAGGAGGGTCACAAAGATGATGAAGAGCCTTGAGGGGAGGCCATATGAGGAGCAGCTGGAGTCACTTGGTCTGTTCAGCCTGGAGAGGAAGACTGAAGGGAGACCTCATTGCAATCTATACATTATTAGAGAAATAAAGGGGGAGACAATGGTCCTTTCTCTCTTTTTTGCCCAGAGGGTGGCTGGACAATGGAAAAGGCTTCCCAGGGAATTGGCCACAGAGCCACCATTCTGATAGAATTCAGAAAGGTTTGGACATGTACTCTTGTGTACATGGTGTGCCTCTTGAGAACATCCTGTGCAAGGGCAGGAAATCAATAAACCTTGTAGGTCCATTGCAACTCAGAATATTCACAGATTCTATAAAATGGTAATAGTTATCTAAATTCTTATTTGAAAATATGAATTGTGAAGTTTCAGCAATTCTTACATAAAACACACATGCCATCAGGAATAGCATACTTGATTTGCCAAGTAGAAACATGACTTTATGTTTTCATCATCTGTGCTGTTCTGTTTAATGCAGATTCTGCTGTTTTTTCTGCTGGCTAAGATTTATCTGACCTTAAAATGTGTCACGGGTTTAGAATCGGATAGTATTTACTATCATGTATGTTGGGACTGCCCATAATATAAAAAGCAGTCATATTACCACAGCAGACATAGAGGAAAAAAAAAATAAAAAAAAAAGCTTTTGTTTCACTAATCTGACAAAGAAGCAATTGAAGAAACTGTTCAATAGTGCATTTGGAGTAGGATTTTCTCAAGATCTTCATTTGCTGTCACTGCTCAGAACTGAGATCTGTAGGGGAGATTGTTTCCTGTCCTCCTACCCACAGCATTTTCCATCACTGCAGTCAACCAGGCAGCAGCATGCAGATGAAGCTAGGAACAAGGCAGGCAGGGAAACAAACAAAAAAAGAAGGCTGCTAACATTTTTTCAAACCATTTTTGGTTTGAAAAAAAACAGATTTCTGTTTGTGTTTTTTCTATTTAAGTGTCTCAGATTTTGTAACATTACCTTGGGAAATACCTTTTGCTTTTACATCTAGAAACAACTTTAAATATTCTTTGAAGAACTAAATACAGTTGGACACATTAGTCTTCCAGGAATGTAATCTTTTCTCAGTGAGGATGACACATAACCTGAAATTGTAAGGTGACCTCTGGGAAGATGAAAAGATATGCATCTCTATTTCATGCAATTTTTCTTGTCCTAATTAGTGGTGAGGCTTCACAAGATGGCAGATATGATCTAACAAATCACAGCTGTCAAAGGCTTCCCCTTTCTCTTTCATGTACTCTACCAAATGCTTTCTGACACCAAGCTCCATGCTGGTTTTTTCCCATGCAGTGATTTCAGTGCTTATTTGACTACTCAGTGTACTGATTCATCTTGCTAAACTGTCAGAATGTTAAGTTGACAAGAAAGAAAATTATTTTATTTGACATTTGTGAGTCAATTTGGCTTACCTGAGAGTTTGGGGAAGTGCCAGAGCTGGTCCACGTGGCATCACAAGGGTCTAGTATGTACCTGTGAGAGTCAGCGAACAATTAAACCAATATATTTATAGCAGGAAAACTTCACTTCCATGGTTTTCTTTTGGCTTTTATTTTCTGTCCAGTAAGTTACATACAATGTTTCTAGGTATCTCTTTTGGCTGATTTCTAGAGCAGGGCTGGTGACAATGCTGTGGAAACAGCAGCACACATTTAATTCTTCGTGAGACATGCATTTGATCATTAAAGCCGGCAGATCATCTGTTAGAATAACATAAAATGAAAAAGAATCAATATAAGGTTACATAAAAGTAGAAGAACAATGACAGGGTTTTTTTATAACAATATAATACAGCAAAGTTGTCTACTTATCTTGTTGTATATTGATTATTAGCATTTTGTATGGGATAGCTTTATTGTCAATACAAATCAATTTTGACTGCAAGGACCACTTGCTATTCAGTACTTCCTTGACATGAGCCTGTTCTAAAATGTTTTACAGTATCATCAGATTGCAGGGAAAGAAATTTTTGTTTTGACATGTTTCTCTTATTATTCAGTGCTGTTCATGCTAAGATTTTTCTGGCTATATAAAAAGCAGTTGACTCTGTGTGTGCACAGATGCCTGAGAGATGGAGAAAGAGGGAGAAAGATGGGGAAGGAAGAGGAAAAGGAGCATACAGAAGGGACAGAAGGAGAGAAATGTTACATCCAGGCAACAGCTAAAAAGCAGCAGAATTCCCAAAACCAATGTGCTAACTGTTCTGCTACCTGGCTTGGCCATTGGACATGATATTTACCGTAACCTGCTGGTGGTAAATTTTTCAGTCCAAAAGGAAACTACTGAGTTTTGCTAAGAGCTGAATGTTTTATAATGCTGTGTGGTGAGAAGGAATGAGAAGAAATTTAAATATCAAAAATGCACAAACAACCCTGCCTTTACCTGTCAAGACTGACATGTTGTTATTTCTGTGGAGAGAGAATATTCAAATCTACCTGCTGCTTTTAATGAGTCCTGAGATATTTGCTGCAAACCTGGGTATCAGATCAAGTTCTGACTAAATGAGTACTGACCATCACAGAACTGCTGATTAAAGGCCTTTAGGTTTGTCTAAATTAACACTGTATATTTTGGAGACTCTGCAATACTCCTTTTCTCTAGCAGCAGTATAGTAAATGTAAATAGCTAATTTTAGCTTTGTGACTGGACTGTAAAGAAGTCCCTACTCTGCCAGCCACTTCAATAATGTATGAATACAAGTACAAGACCAAGAAAATTATGGTATCTTTCCACGTTATCAACTTTCAGAGGAAGGACATTCTCACCTGGTACAATTCAATTACTCATATTTCTAGTTTTGATGCTGAGGATTTTGAAAATAAAATAAAGAACTTTTGTCTCTCATTCTCACAGTCTGTGACTGTGGAATGATGTAGTAAGAGACAGAGATGATACCTTTTAGGAAGAACCAAGTACATGAATTGTTAGAACAAAATTATAACAAAGTAATAAGGCAACTTGGTTTCTTTATTATTTCTGTAGTATTTAAATGCATACTACTTTACCTTGTACCTCAGATCATTGACATAAGAATTGCTTGCATATTGACATTTTATTGTTTTAATAGTGTAATTCACATTGTAATATATTCCTATTGTAAAGGAAATTAGTATGGCATCAACTGAAAACTATTCATTAGCATTCTCTTAATAATATACCTAGGAAAAAAAAAAAAAGGTTTTTGTACATAATAGTGGCTGCTAATAGTGGAAATCTGGAAATCTCTCAGTGTAGGGTTATTGGTTTATGCAGTTGGGGTTTTTTTTCTTTTCAATTTTTCTAGGTAAAAGAATGAATTTTGCCTACCAAGATGTAGACATTGTTTTAGAATTTGTTCCAGCCCAGTTGTTGCCATAGAGTTGTGCTGGATCACACACAACCATGACAATTTTTTGCAGTGATCAGCAGACAGAGTGGATAACTTGGTACATTTCACCGCTTCTTCAATTTCAGAACACAGTAGTAAGTGTATATAAGTGAAGAAAAAAAGAGATGAGGGAAGAACATGGGAACAGGTAGAAATGTCACCCCTTATTCACACCCTGAAATGCAGGCTCAGAGATGAAGGATGAACGATCTGCCCATTTTGCAGCTGACAGAGCTGATATTTTTGTACTTGAAAGAAATGCCACAAAGCACTGTGAGCTGTCTTTCTTCTTCTAATCAGTTCCCAAACTCTTCTCAGATTTGAAGTCCCAGGGGAATTTTTTTATTGTCTTTTCACTTCTTTTTTCTGCAGGCTTTCTTTTGTCTACTTCTTCATGGACTTCTGCCATTTGCTTCAACTATGTCCCATAGAAAGCACTGAATATACTTTATATGTGACAATGAATCATCATATTAAAATACCTGTCGTGCTATTAGATTTCTGTAAAGAAAATCAAAGATTAGCAACATATTTTCAGTGTTGTTCATTTCTAGTAAAGTGCTTCTGCTTTGAGAATTGTATTTTTAGTGATAATTTGACAAACTTCACAGGAATTTTTATAGACAGATAATTTTTCTAGAGAGATAATATAGACAGATAGTTTTAATAGTTATAATAATAGGATGTCTTTTGTTTCGATTTTAGGAAGCAATGGATTTCATTAAAGGAAGCTGAAATGGTTTATACAGCTAGAATAGATCTCAATTAAAGATTTTAAATTATAAACAAGAAAAGCATGATGTGTTGTTTGGTTTTTTGTTTTGTTTTTTTTTTTAAATTGATGCCTGCAGAACAACCATCATATGGAAACAGCAGGATTCAGCCTTAGAACTGCATTGTGCATTGGTACATCAATTACTTAAGTCCTGTCCTACCTTCTTCTTCTGTCTCCTTTCCCTTTCTTTTTGGCTTGTATGAGACCTGACATAAAACAGAAAGGTTATTGACCTTGCTGCAGCAATAAAAATCTGACAGAGAACCCCTTGATGCTGTGATTTTCACCTAAGTGTTTGAGATGCCTCATCCCTATCTGTCACCCTGCTTGGATAAGAAAGTTCAGCCCCGGCTCATGCATGAAGGACTGAAATGCATAAATTTCAGTTATAGTTTCCCAAATGCAAGAGGAAAGGAGTGCATTAAAGGAAAATTCTCATTTCACAGCCTTCTACACAAACTCTGCTAATTTCTTTGCCAACTTATAGCTATGTGTTCATTAAGGAGGATAATTGTTAAATCAACATTAACACAATGAAAAGGGTGTCTTACCCTTCTGCATTTATTTCACTTTTCACCATGCTGTATCACGTATATTTATAATACAAAGAAGCTGATCATGGATAGTAGCTAGTCAGTCTGTAAACAACACAACTTAATAAAATTTGTTAAATACTAACTTTATTCTTGTCTCTCACTGTGAATTTTTAATAATTATTTTAAGCTACTGGAAGTTTGGTAGCATAGCAACATCCAAATTCAAGAATAATTTAGATTATTTATCAAGTTTAAATGTTTAATTCTTGTACATTGGAAAGCACCCTCATTCACAGTCCATTTTTTTGGTCCGTAGTGGCCATTACTGTGATAACCAGTAAAGTCTCCACTGAGAGTTACTACACAGATAAATGAAAGTGTAAGAACTTTATTATCTGATTCTGTATTTTTAAAAATACATGTATCTATGGAAACTTGCTAAAACAACAGGCAAGAGGTTGTTCAAAGATGGGAGTTGGGATATAGTCCCATCAGGCAAAAGCCTGCAGGTGCTTAGATGTACATCAGACTGCACCAAAAGCAGTATCTGGTTGGTTTTGGTGGGATTTTTTTTAATAGAGGTATTTGTTTAGTAAGGAAATGGCATTGCTTCAGTCCTGTGCAACAGGGTAGCTAATATATCTTATGTGATTTCATTTTTCTCTGTTTAATAAGGGCCTTGAAGAAGTGGCATAAATTAATGCCATAAAATTTGTAGGGTAATATATCTGGTATTTGAAAGAATGGAGTCAAGCATTGTACTCTAATCGTGGATTCCTATTTGACTCACATTTTAGCTTTTCTTACAACAGCCAAATTGGGGAAAAAAAACAAAACAAAAAACCAGAAAAACCCCAAATCCAAACCAAACCAAAATATTTCCGTGTATTTAGCCCTGTATTATATTTTCATGTTCCATCTTACACTAGATATTCATTGCTTTACCGCATTATCACATAATATGGTGATGTCATTGTTTGCTAATTAAATGTTTTATGGATAGAGCATAAGAAGAAAATAAATTGCCAACAATATTTGCATTTTATTTCTGCATTAACATTGGAATTATTTAAATATTTCATTTAATCTCCTGTATTCAGGCAGAGTTTTCCTTCTTTTTTATTATGGTCAGTATTGCACATCGTATCTGTGGGACTACAGTGTCATAAAATTAGAGCAACTGCTGGAATGGCTACGTATGTAATATGGATACCACAATGTATTCTGCAGCCAAGGTCTGCTTCCTTTTAATTGCCATTTGGAGTAATTTTCATCCCACATTAAAGACAATTGTTTATCCATAATAACATATGTAGATCTAGTTACTAGTTAGAACACACTGCAGCAGGCTTACTGGATCTATAATACCTCTTTGTAGCAAACCTTTGCTCGTGATTGTAGCTACCTTTGTTACGGCCTCAGCTAGACTGGTAGTAGTATATTCAAGAATAAGTATTGTAATGTTAGGTCTTATCTTTCCAAATGAGGCAATATTTTACCTGACAAGAGGATCTGGAATGTATTCTGATGTCTTCATAACATATTCAGATATACTGGGTTTTTTTTGTCGAGGTACTGAAGAATCAGTATTAAGCCAGATCTAGACTGATATAGCTTGGTTTGCAGTCTTGCAGGAGGAATTGCTAGCTGTCTGTACATGTGGTATTTGTCCAGGCATTTTAAGGTCATCTCTGTTTTAGTGAATTTGGAATCCTAGTTTTAACCTGTGTATTTCTTTCAGTAGTCCTGCCCTCAGCTGCTCCTTTTAGTTAATTTAGATGGATTTATCAGACTATTCAGCCAGAATTTAAGAAGCAGGAGCTGTCTCTGCTGTTGGGTTATTCTTCTCCTTTATATGATTAATGTTTGCTGTCATGTTTCAATAAGGTATGAGCTGCAATCTGTTATGCTTCTCTTGCCCTTCCAAATAGTCACCTGATTCTACTTAATTTATTTACTTTCATTAATTTCTTGCATAATTCTGTGATCAACCATGTGGCCATTATTAAAAGTGATTGGCCACATAGTTGAATGCAAATTTTTTTATTAAGTTGAAGAGAGAGAAACTTGATTTTGGCTTTTTTTCAATTAATGTGACAGATGCACAGATAGATTCAAATTTTAAAAACTGCTTGCATAGACATATTGTCATTATTTTTTGAAGTTTGCACCTGATGAGATTTTTTCACATAGACTTAATTATTCTCAATTTGATGTAGGGACATTTGCATCTAAGATTTTTTAAATTATTCTTAAAAAGATTTTGAAACAAGTACATGAAAAAACTGAAGAAACATCAAGTGACTTATTAATAGATGTACAGCAGTCTGACAAAGTCCATTATTAATAAAAATTCCCATTGGAAAGGGGAATTGAGGTCTACCCGTTTTCCTTTGTCACTTTTAATTGTAAATATATATATTTGTAAAACTCTAGAGGACTAAGTACATTTAGTAGAAGTTGTGCAGCATAGCTGGATGAAAGATTTTCACATTTAGGTATTTATTGCTTGGTTGTTTTACTCCTGTTATATTAACATTATGTCTCTTTGTGCTTTTCCCAGGTCACTTAGAACATCTTTTTGGTTAAAATAATTCAAACATTCTTCACCTTTTTGCCAATACACATTCTTTGGGTCTAGCATAAAATCCTAACTTTCTCCAGAATCCTTGTCATTAACATCTTTTTTTGGAGAGAGGGAAATGTATCAGGAAGCATCATTATCTGTTCTGTCCTGTATATTTAGTTTCTGTGTTTAGGCAATCAAATAGCTTGTTCTTTTTGCAGCAGGTGTGCACAGAAGCATGTGTTTTCAATGACCTTCGAACAGTAAGCAGTAGTAACATCTCCACAGTTTTCTTAATTGGTTGTTTCATTCAGCACATCATTCTTAGACTGACTTTTTGTTCATGGACTATCTGAGAAAATTTAAAGGGAGCTTTGATTATAAAAGGTTTGTGGTTGATAGCCATAGACTATTTTTTAAAATGCCATGGCACACAACTTGAAGCTTTGGACATTTGCTGCAGTTCATTCCAGGCAATGGGACATATAGCTAAAAGGGTTGGAGAAAATGGGGTTTATTTGGTTATATCCAAAGTTAGGAGGGAAACAAAAAGAATTAAAGATCTGAATCCTCTAAATGAAATTCTGTGGTGGCTGAGTAAAGTTATCCTTTCTTTTTTTTAGTAAGCATAATTTTATGGGATAGACAGCAAGAGGTGGTTGTCTGTTCAGTATGTTACAGTGGTAGCCTTTCAGAATTTCTTGGCCCAGCCACTGATAAACTTCTAGCACTTGGCACAGGATAATACATTCATCCACATGAGAAGTTTCTGCAACCAAAGGAGTGCATCATTACAGTAAAAGGAAATGAATGTCTAAAAAAGTGACAAAAATATCCTCTGCAGCTGTAGAGGATAAGCTTATAAGACTATTCTGTTCAGAAAGGAAAGATTCCTTATTTAAAATTCAATACCTTTTAATGCTTTTGACCAAACCAAGGACTATGTGACCAAACCAAGCTGCCAAGTGATGAGAGGAATTTGTCTGGACACACTACTAGAAATTATTTTGAAGACTGTCAGGTTTAATGTACTGAAATATAATACTGGAAGTGAAGCTTTACTATTCCTACATGCTATCAGTGATCATAAACTAGAGATGGGGGAAAAAAGGCATAGAGACAGGAAAACAAACAATTTAGTCTTGATGAGCATCAAAAATTTCTAATTCAGCAGCTACATTTTAAGACAAAAAAAAGGAAGAAATACTGGTTTTTTCATGCTTCAAAAGTTCAGCAAGGTACTTTGCTTTAACTTATGTCTTATAAATGAAAGATAAGAGGAAAGAGAACAAAATAAGAATCCATAGTACTGATTATGTCTAGAAAGATGATTGATACTATCAAGAATTGTCAGATTTTGTTGCTAAAGGTAGATGTCCATCTCACATATCTGTATCAAGCTTTTGATTCATGGGGAGTTTCACCTTCTACTTTTGATGGTTTTCATATTATTCTTGCAGAATAACTCTTTAGCAAGAAGAACCTGAGCTCTGTGCTTCATTATAGAGATATAGTAGTCCAGACTTTAGTTTTCTAGTAACAGAGTTAAAATGGGACAAAAGTAGAATTTGTTAATGTAAGTCACAATATGTAGTCTGTCTGTAGCACATCTGTATAGCTGTCTTAGGGAAAAAGAAAAACCTTTTGCACTAAGGTACACCTCATTCTCATAGTCAGTCAGAAAAAGCATAATGAAATCAAACTACGGTGTGATTTTTATAATATATTAATAAATAAGGTCTAACTGTACATATAAGGAACTAGCTGAACAGATGATCTGGGTGAAGGAGCTTAGTCAGTCAAGTAAGGCGTAAGTACAGCTAATTTGTGTTAAGGTGATGTGATTGACGGATGACTCTGAGGTCTCTTTGGATTGTACTTTTCTCTGAGTCAACCCAAATGTAAAAAAAAAAAGAATATTCTCTCTTTGAAGAGGATATTCTGAACAGGAGAAATATGGGAATAAACCAGGATTTAGAATTTATTCTGACATAATTATGTCTTAAAGATTATGGTGAGAACCACAGTAGTCCTTACATTTTCTATGTACTAAAATTGAGATTCTGCTTGTGTGTGCATAGTAAGAAAAAAAGTAAACGGTAGAGCATTGTAAATGGAGAAACCTTTCAAACCTAGTCAGTAGTTTGGATTGTCTCACTTTTTAATGTTGCTTGAAACTCTTGTGCAAATTTCTTGCTCAAATTTTCTATAGTATTTGCTTTAGAGAACACCCTTGGTACTATTGGCAAAACTTGTAAACACAAAGATTAAAGGAATAACAGAAATAAATATAAAATAATAATTCTTTGAAATAATAATGATAATAATAATGAGACAAGTCAATCCCATTAAATTATTTAGCAATAATCTTATTTTGTGCAATGAACTAGAGAGTATTTTGTGCAGAAAAAATTTTTAGATTGTATTTATGCATGTTGAGCGTTTTCAGAACGCTTAATTTTCTTCATTTTCTAAAATTCCATGCATATTGAATTTTCTTAGTAGCCATCTTTTGTGTGCAGTGTATACTAATCCAGATCAACACTGGGTAAGATCTGCCTTTTTATCAGGCATTCTTGTGATTACACTGACTTTATTAGACCAGCATGAGCAGGCTTTTAGGTTTCCTGGTGGCTTTAGAAGGCCACATACAGCTCTAATAGTTTTCTGCCAAAAAATACTAAATAAATATAAAGGTAAGCCTTGTAATACTTTGATGAGACAAAGTAGGAGTGTTTTCTGCATATTTTAAGTGGAAGAAGTGAGAATCTGGAGATACAGAAATCAGACTCACTGAGCTTTGGTAAGTTTTCTGTCATTAGCAATTTCCTTGGCATTCTATCTGCTTATAAAATTTTTCTCTGCAAAAGTGAATCCAGTTGCCCAGTCTCCTAGAATTAATAGGGGATACTCTGTTCAGTGAAGAGGTGCCAGATATTGGAGATTGTCCCTGGATCACAGAGAGGCTTGTCCTTCCAGGATAGATTAGCTGTACTTTTTCCAGTGACAGCTCAGCCAGTTGGACAATTTTAAATTAAGGAAGAACTGAGAATAATAAAATTCTTCCTCTCTTGGATCCATCATCTATTTACTTCTTCACAAGCGTCACATATTTGGGGATCTTATGGCGCAAACCAACAACACAATAATAATGTCACCATAGCTGAGACTGTCTCTGTACCTCACCTTACAAGTAGCCCTTAGGAACCATGCAGATGCACTGAGCTAATCTGCTGGCCAATCCAAATTCTGCGTGGTTTGGATGAATTGGAACAACTAAGTCCAGCTAGATCCTAGCTTTTCCCAGTAACCAAGATTTAACTCGTTGAAAGTAAGCTGATTCAGGCTTGTCCACATTTTTGTGGAGGAACTGAATGTCCAGACACCAAAAATCACAGTGTGCTCTCTAGGACCCTGGTTAGTATGTGGTTTCAGTTGCCTCCTTATGATCCTAGTTAACAGAGTTGTCTGTAGTGTGTCAGAAACACTGACACTGAAGAATAGTAGGGTCTGCTGGGGAAGAAACCAGAACAAACCACCATATAAATTCACCCTTTGAGGACAAAGTATCTCTTGTACTGTTCTTTTCAAGAGGTACACCACAGACATTAAAATGAGTATAGAGAAGGGAAAAAATGTGGAACATCTTTTGTATGAAGAAATAGTTATTCTTGAACCTGAAAAAAAGTAAGTGAATGGGAATGATCTAAATGTCCTCTAAAGTTGAATGGTGTGACAGCAAGGGGAGTACTATTATTCTCTGTTTCCCAGAACAGAAAACCAGAGAAACATCAGAGAGTATTGTTTGACAGTTTTTAGAATGAATGAAAGGTTCATGTTTCTACAGTGTATTATATACATTATTCCAATGTAGATACAGGCTTTATCTTAAAACATAATCATTGTCATCATGTCCAGTGCAGACAGACAAAACTGCTGCTGTTTCAAAGCAACCATTTTACCCTTACCAGTTTTCCAAATTTCACCTATTTTAGTCTTTATGCCTATGGGGTGGAAATAATTAATAACATGTGTCTACCTTCCTTCTTGCCCCAAGTTATATGTTGAGGTGTATTTAATGTCAAATGTAACTCTAAAGTATAGAGCACAGGGAAACACAGCTCTTACAGTGAGGAGGTTTCATTCAAAATTTTAAAGCTCCTGCTGAGCTTCTTTAGTGCTGCATGATTCGGTATGACAAGCGCTTGGTGGCTGACAGTCTTCCCAGAAAACATATCCCACTTCAGCCAGCAGTTCTTGGGTAAATGGTAGGAATGTCTTGGTTTATCAACCTACCTTCTGAGAGGTAAGGATTGGATGAGAATACAATAAATTGTTAATATGGTCATAGTAGTCCATATGACTCAGTTTTCTGTATTGTATGATATCAGAATCTCATAAGAACAGATTGACATTTCAGAGGTGTAGTGTTTTCACCTGGATTAAAAACCTTCCTCAGCCATGAATTCATCATCAAATGGCATCTGGCCCTTTAACAGACTTACAGTTTTTAGGTTAAGCAATTCCTTGAATGTCATTCTGATGTGTCTTAACAGATTTCTCTTTTCAATGAGGCACCTTGTGTTAAACTATCAGTGGCTATAAAAAAAAATTATTTTCCTGTGATGCAAACATAAAAAATTCTTTAAAACCCCCTTAGCCCATCCCTTCTACTCTTAGTCAGAGTAGAACCATCTGGGCTGTTTTAATCTGGTCAGCCTTTTCCATTCAACACAGTTCTCTCCTGGTAAAAATTTTTAATCTAATTTTTCACATCTATGAAATGCATGTTTACAAAGTTCTCTTTGTTGGATCACATCTGTGTATTGCCATGTAAGTATTCATGTGGGTATATATATCTATGCAAAGATAATAGATACATGTTTGCTATGTATGTATTAATGTGTACATGTATTTAGTTCAAACCCAGTTTACACAACTTTATAAAGGTTTATATATAGCTGATATAAACTATAATAGCAATTGCAAATAGCAAGAGTGAGTGCAGTGATATCACAGCACTTACATTTTCTTTTTGCCTGTAGTTCACATATGTGCTCATATAATGATAATTATGGTAAAGACCATATTTTTATCTTTATTTTTTATGAGGTCTGCACAGATGTTTCTTTAAGTTGTTATTCCTGTTCAAAGTTAACCCTTTTTATAAACAAAGAGCCAAATGTGACCTTTTTAAAAGAATACCATTCTAGAATTATTTTTGATCATTAATAGACTTTTCTGGATTTATAACATAGACCCTCTATGTACTCTATCAGTATAACAGTTGTTGTGGATCAATTCATGTATTACTTAGGTGTTGGTTAACCTTCTGTATATATTCATGAATCTTCTTTGACACTCGAGTCATAATATAGGTCATTTGTTTTAGCATAGAATTCCTAAAAGCTCCACAAGAAGTGGTGAGAGCTCATTATTTGCAAGAGCCTTGTAGATGAAGGATGTCAAAAAGGAAATACATGTATGTACCATGGTTATGTGGAAGGACTGAATTGTGCTACATGTTACTAATGTTAAATAAGATTCTGCAGAAGTTTGTGAATGGGTGTGTGTCTGACTTATAAATTTATATTCTAAGATCAGGTTATACTTGACCCCATAACCATTTTGGTTTGGAATGTTCATCTTTATTTGGGTCTGTTGTGATTAAAGGACAAAATGCAGTGATAGGTACTATTTTTTAAGAAAAAGAACATTAAACTTATTATATCCATTACTCCTACTGTGAAAAGAGAAAGTGCAACCAGAGTATCATCAAGAATTACACTCAGTTTGTCCTGTTTCTTGGTCTTGTCCAGAGATTCTATGTCATTTGCAGATATTGATCAGTTTTCATGTCTCTGCAAGTTCAAAAAATAGAGTGTTAGTATCTCATTTAGTAGCTTAGAATGGAAATCATGGAGATATGTTTGAAGATTTTCTCTGTACTGAGCCAGTTACTGGGCCAAAAATATAATTAATTTTTTTGTTCCATTTATATGAGATATTATCCTGTTTCTTAGTACTTTAATTTTTTTTCCTTGAGAGTGGGGGAGCCAGCAGATTTTCTTGTTTTTTTGCTTTGTACATACAACTGCAAAACCAGGAAGTATTAGGAGTGTTATGCAAACATACACATTTCTCTTAAAAATGCTTATACTTTGTTATAAAGTAGCAGCCATTAGTCTTTGAGTGGCCTGGTCTTGCCTGACTCTGTGCTGACTGAGCATCTGTAAGGATGAAAATTTTCATTTGCATTTCTATTATTCTTTCACCTCTGTTTGGATGTCCTGTGAGGCATATTTCAAACTTCAATCCTTTTCCTAGTCTATCAGCCCAAACCAAAATTAACTGTGTAGAGAGTTTCAGAAATCAGGGGAGAGTTATTACTTCGTGGACAAACAAATGGTAAAACTGCTTTCCTACTTTTTAGTATTTAGCAAAGCACATTCAACGTGTTTGTTTACAGAAGCTTAGTCACTCAATAAGTTCATGCATTTTGATAACATGTAAAAGAATCAATAGGTCTTATCCATTGCACTCAGGATCTATCAATGAAGTAGAGACAGCTGGGGAAAGAAGAAATTTATTATTCTTTAATTAGAGAATTCTGGAAAGAAACAAAACACCTGACTGCTGGCTGTAGCTGACTATCACCCTTAATTCAGAGTAAAGATATTTATCAAAGGTTATCCCTTTGCATTTGAATTTGGGTTCCTGTTTAGACTTTTCTTTGTTATGGGCTTCCTCTTCTTCTATGTATAATATTTTTCGTCAAAGACCTTCAAATGCTCAGTATTCTTGAGCCTTCATTTAACCTTACTTCTTTCTCTTTTATTTATTTTTTTTTTTGTAATAAGCATCTTTTGCCAAAAACTATTACCAGTTATGTTTGTTTTAATACAGTAATCCACATTTTTAAAACTCTTATGTTGCCATTGCAATCTTTCTTGGTCTTCAGGTCTACCTTTTAACTTCATTTGGTCTAGCTGTTCTTTGCTTCTGTATACAAGAGACATGTAATTCTTTTCCTTGTATACTCATTCCTTACATGTCTATGATGCAGAATTACAAGTTGCCTTCTAGTTGTCACCATGCCTCAGTTTACTGATGCCTTAATTGGCAGGCTCATGCAAGTTCATCTTCTCATCTTCTTTTCCCCATATGTCATTTCTTAGAGAAGCAGGATCTCAGAGAGGTTTCTTACAAAATTTTTCCTGTGGTCCCATAAAACACATTCTTTTTGCTTGCTGTAGGTACAGGAACATGCTTATGACTAGCAAATATTTAGTAAGCTTGCTGCATTTTAAAGATTGGGATCATTGTTTTGTGTGGTTTCCAAAGTCATCTGTGTGCCTAAAATTTAATGGTCCAGAAATGAAATAGACAGTATTTTTTGTGGACAGCAAATTAACTGTACGTTGGTTTGCTATAAAAAGTGAAATTTTAAACCAAAAAAAAAAGAAAAAAAGTAGTAATAAGTGAGATAAACAATGTGCAGGATTATATATTTTTTTGAAAATATGGTATTGTGAAAGGTGTGTGGATGCAGCCTGTTAACTTTGTGAATACTGTTTTTTCCTTAGTTATGGCTTTTTTCCTTCAGATGTTGGTCCTAGTAGTAAATTAGAACTGTCTTCTGTTTTCAGTTAGATTATTATCCAAGTTTGAAATGGATAATTATGAGATACAGAACTGTACTCTGAATCAATGTCATCTTGTCTTCCTAAACTCAACATGTAAATTTGGAACAACAGCCACATTTACCTCTCCTAGGAGGACCTGGGCAATCTGTGGGGCAGAGATTGGTAAAAGTGAAATTATGTGCAGATAGACTTCTTTTTCTGGTTAGATTTTCACATACCCAGCTTGGCTACAGGGACATTGTGGGAAGGTGTTGGAAGCCTTGCTTAAGTCAACGTAAATGATAGCTCCTGCGTTCTCCATATCACAAATTCAGTCTTTTCATAAGAGAAGGTATCCAGCTGGTTTGTACATGAGTGTCTTTTGGTCAAACCACCACGACAGTTCCCCATCACCTTTTTCTTGTTCATATTCCAAAGTGCGCTTCTAAAAGACCAACTCCATGATTGTCCCAAGGATCAAAGTAAAGCTCGTAGTTACCCAGGTTACTTTCTCCCTAGAGAGAGAGATCTCCCACGATCTCCAAGACTTTTTTTGAGGAATGGCCTTGCAAGGATATCAGCCAGCTTCCTTAGCACAGCTGAGTGCAACTCATGAGTTTATTTGGACCTCACAGTAATTGTGGATTCATCCTCCTCTGGTCATTCTCATTGCCCTTGAATCCTATCCTTAAGTACAGAGAAAGCCCTCATTAATGAATACTGAGACAAAAGGTTTAAGCCAAGCTCACCTGCCTCTCTATGAAACCAGTATGTGTTTGTGCCAAGTCACAATGAGACTCTTATTCTCTTCCCTGTCTACCTTTACTGCAAGTTTTCACTCATCCACTGCTTATTTCAGTTATATGGCCTTTTCCTCCATATCTTAGTCACTGCTGTTTTGCTTCCATCCATGCACAATTGTGTGCCTACCCTGGGATAGGAGCCTGAAATCCTGAAATTTTGCTCCCATTTCCAAGCACCCTTTTCTTTCAATTCTAAGCATAATTTCTTTACTAGTCTCTGGGTTGTCATCTCTCTTCCCCACTTCTGTTTGAAAGACTTCTCGGTGAGATTTAATCTTTCCACAGAAATCGTACTTTCTACATTATTAATACCAAGGAGAGATTTGGGTTTTATATTGCTATTTCCTTCCTACCAGGAGATGCTGTTCCCCACCTGAAATCTTGCCTATGGCTTTTGAAGTCATGATGTCACCCTGTGTACAGCAACATTATTTAGATATTAGAGCAGATGTACACTTAGTAGAGGAAGAAGGACTGTGACTAGTTGTTTATAGCTGATAAAGCCTGACAATCATTTCCTGAAAACAATCTGATTTTGCCATATTTTGCTGATTATTATCTTGAAACTCTTAGCCTATCATTGCTGCATGCATTGCTAATACATTCTGTAGGTGTTTGTATTTATA
This sequence comes from Poecile atricapillus, assembly GCF_030490865.1. Lineage (NCBI taxonomy): Eukaryota > Metazoa > Chordata > Aves > Passeriformes > Paridae > Poecile > Poecile atricapillus. The sequence goes on along the minus strand of NC_081289.1, from coordinate 96,188,673 downwards.
GTCTCCTGTCTGGAAGGTTGTTTTCATAGTTTAATATTTTTATTTCTTTACTTTATTCCTCATGAAATAAAATGTTTATATGTGTAAGTTCTTATTAATAATTGATATATGTAAATTTAAGCTCATATGAATAATTTTAAAGGTTTTGTAATTTAAATTGTGGAGATTGCCATGATATTCTCATTTTTTTCATATATATATTCATGCACAGAGCTTTCTTTCATTCACAGAAAATCTCATAAACAGGCGTAATGAGATAATTCTCAATATACAGCCAAGCTGGGGACTAAAATTTTAATTTTGCAACTATACTTACAGAAATCCAGTGCCAAGTATAAAGATTAAAAATTTTCAATACCTTGGTACATCAGACAATTTTTTAGCCAAAGCTCCTGCCTTACTCAAAGACTGTCAGTAGAAATCATTCTAGTCGCCTAGCTGTCCCTACAAAATTACCAGGTTCTGCATGCCTTTGTTTTAGGTCAGCAGTTTCAGAACCTCTTGAACATTTCAGACTATAGTCAGGTGATTATTCTTACTAACATGTCAAAACGACTGTATCATAACCTGTGGAACCTCAGTGGGCTTGGGCATTAACAAAGTGCTTTTAGTGAAAATTTAAGTTCTTGTAAAGATAATCCCTTTTTTTGTTTGTTTGTTTTTTTTTCATTTTTTTTTCTCACTTTGACATTACAGTTGCAGTAAAGGACCAGAAGGAAAGATTTCCAGCTACCATTTTATATTTTCAATGCAATATCTCCAGCTAAGTCAGGGAGATCTCTTAGAGTTAAAACCCTGACAGTGAAGACTGTACTCATAACACTGGAATCAACTTCCAGCTGAAGTAATCACATGAACTGATATTGGCAAAGAACATGCTTTTGTGATTTCATGTGTTTGAGCTCAGCCTCCACACTGTCTTACCAACTTGCAGAAATTTTCTCCTACATTCATGCACACACTCACAGCTACAGACAAGACCTGTTGGAAAGTCATTTGTACCCTGAAAATTTGATAGCCATAATTTGAAATAGGAGAATGTGTTCCTGCTCATAAGAAGAGGATAAAGATTCACTGTTGGAAGACTGTCGAGATGAAGATCTGAAATATATATTTATACATTTATATTTATTTATATATTTATATTTATATATTTATATTTAATATAAATAGTTTGTTAACAGATAAAAAATACCTAGAATTATTTTCATTTCTCATAGTGTACTGTTTGTCATCAATTTTTCATAAATGGACTAGCTAATTTCAGGCAATAAATTGCTCCCACACACTCTGTTATAAGTATTCCTCTAGGTGTCCTGTACTCAAATACATTTTTATGGCCCCATAGGAATTATGATGTATTTCTGTTACTTGGTTGAATGCATAGAGCAGCTACTTGAATCATGCTCCCTGTGTGAATTATGAATTGAGAACTTCCCTTCTGCTGTATTTGCTGAAAAGGGCAGCCATTCCTTTTGATAATCATTCCTGTGAGCCAGCAGAAATCTGAAGAAAGTGATTACAAAGAGAATGAAAACAATGGGACTTGATTTAAAAAAAAAAAAAAAAAGACTGAATAATAATAGTAATAACTTGTGCTATAACCACTAATAGTTGTCATTACTCTGCTAGCTGAGTTAGCCAAGTTTTTCCTTCTGCAAGATACTGTAAGTCTTGACACAGGCATGTTCCATCCCTTTTGCCCTCTGTACAATTAGATGGTCTCCAGTACTTACCTGAAAACATACATCCATGCTGGGTGTAGCACGAAGGTGTGTTAGATCATAACACTGCAGTTACATGAAGTGGAGCAAGGGATTTTAGTAACCTGAAGCTGCAGAAAGGGGAAATTCCCTTTGCAGGCTTCCCCTATACTAATCCTACCTTTCCAAAACTGCCTACCTTGGAAGATTACCTTTAACATCTTCCTATTTCCATCGGTTTTCTGGCTCTGCTTCTCACTAGACCCCTCCACAGGTTGACACAGTTTACTAATCTTTCAGAAAACTAACCCAGCTGGACTTCTCAGCAGACTTCACTCACCAAAGCTGCTAACAGGCTGTTCAGCAGAAGGAAAATCAGTGGAAGGGGTGCTCAGCTGGGAACATTGGCCAGCAGGAAAGGAAGAAAAGGGTGGAAGTGCAAAGTGATCCTTCTCCATGCAAGTGGCTGTGAGCTGATAACCATCTGCTGATGGACACAGCAGGTTGGCTGGTACATGTGCAGCACAGCCTGCTGCACCAGGGCCATACCTCCCCCAGTGAAGAGGACATTACAAAGTGGCTTTGCATGGCAACACTCAAATCACTATTTAAATTTTATGTCATGCTGGGACAGAGTACCTGTGTTTTGATCTAATACTATGGCATCCAGGCGTGAATAACATGAGGCTCTCTTAAGATCTGTGTATGTTCTGTCCATCAAATGTCAGGCAAAATTGCCAATTATGCGTGCTTATTCCTTCCTGGGGTGAACTGAGGTTGTATATCCTCCTGCAAAATAATCCTGCAGTAAGGGCTGAGGCAAAAAAAGAACCAAAATCAGTTATGTTCTGATTTATATCTCTCTCAGCCCAGACTTCATTTATTAGATGGAAGCAGTGGTCACAAAAGGCACTATTTCAAATGCTATGATAAATATTTAGGACTGACATCACCTTGCCTTTACTCTCCTAGGTAATTCTTTCTGAGGGGTCATTCTCCTGTGCATTGTTTCTTCTTCCTCTATATGACCTATATGTGTGTGTTGTTTGGCAGAGTGAGGAAACATCATGGCTCTGCTTTTTGTTTCACAGGGAGTATACAGGAGCATTGTATTTTCTTTTTTCTCTTAAACGCCTTGTCTTACTCAAAATAGCTACCTTTCATTATTTCTAATCTGTGGTAAATGCATAAAGCACTTCACAAAGCAAAGAAAGCAAAATCTTTACATTTGAAGAACACTATTCCATGACTTCCAGCAAGCTACAGAAAAAAATCAAAGGCATTGTTACGAGTCTAACGATATAATCCTACAACGATAAATTTAGTGTGAGCTATGTCATTCATTTAAATGAACCAAAATTAGCTCCTGAAGACTTCCTAGGATGAAACTCTAAGGAGACCAAATAAAGTATATGTTGTTTCTTGTGGTTTTCTTAGGAACTGTGTAAGAGGATTGTTTGAGAGCTTAAATAAGTTATGGGTGTTAGCATTTTGGCAGACTAGGTTGGTTTCATCAAAAGTTGACTGTATAACTACAGGTAAATTAAAGTCTTCAGACAGTCCTTTATAGTTACTTTGATACTCTGTTTCTGCTAGACATAAGTTCTTAGCACTTCTTTGAACCAGTCTTAAAAAGCTGATTTTCGATTCAATTTTCCATCTAAATATTGCTAAAACACCCAGTGAAACTAGAATGTGTATAGTTAGTTTCTGAGAACTCAGAGATTTAGGAGGATTTTAAGCACTACTACAAATGTGGAATATGTATGGATACATACCTACAGAAACCAAAAATTAAATTGTTTTGTATAAATTTGCACCAATGTACCTGCACTGAAAATAGTTACATCAATCTGAGATACAGAAAGGGAAATGACTGAAGAGATTTTTGAAGGGTTTTAAGCTCTGGATGGATAAAGCTTTGAGAAACCTAGTCTGACCCCATAGCTGGGCCAGTTTTTGACAATGGGTTGTACTGAAGATCTCATGTGAACCCACACACAAAACCACATGTCACGAAATACATATCAATACCCAGGATAAAAAAAAAATAATCTCCAAGCATAACTCTACAAAAACAATGTCACAATCAAAAAGCCAGTCTTGCCTCCATGACTGATAAGATCATGGAGCAAATCCTCCTGGAAAGTACTCTGAAGTATGTGATCAGATGCAGCCAACATATTTTCAGCAAGATCATATTGTGCCTGACCAGCCAAGTGGCCTTTTGTAATGGAATCAGTGGGTAAGAGAAGAGCTACAGACATCATCTACCTTGCTTCTGTAAAGTCTTCCTTACGAATTAGTTCCCCATAACACTCCTGCCATTACCCTGCAGAGATATGAGTTTGAGGAATAGAGTAATAAATAGAGTAATAAATATAATAAATAACTGGATGAGGAAATAGCTGAATGGCCATGTCCAAAGAGTTGCAGTCAATGTCTCAGTGTCCAAGTGGAAACTAGTAATGAATGATATCTATTAAGGGTCTGCAGAAGGACCTATATCATCAGCCTGTTCCTCAAAGGCATAGTGGGATTGAATGCTCACCCCAAAAGTTTGCAAAAGGCACCAAGATGTGTGGCATGGTCAACATGCTGGAGAGGAGGGATGCTATCCAGAGGACTCTTACAGGTTTGAGAGGAGGCCTGTGCAATTCTCTTAAAGCTCAAAAAAGGCAAGTGCAAAGTCCTGCACATGGGTAAGGGTAACCCCCAGTATCAGTATGGGGGGGACGAAGGGTCTGGCAGTGGCACTGCCGAGAAGGATTTGGGAGTGCTGGGGATGAGAGGCTGGACGTGACCCAACCACGAGCACTCCCAGCCCAGAGAGCCAAACGTGTCCTGGGCTGCATCCAAAGCAGCGTGGGCAGCAGGGGAGGGAGGGGATTCTGTCCCTCTGCTCTGCTCTGGTGAGATCCCACCTGGAACCCTGCATCAAGCTCTGGAAGCCCAGCACAGGAAGGACATGGAACTCTGTATGGACATACCTATGGACAACAGGTCCAAACCTGTTGGAGCAGGTCCAGTGAAGGGCCATGGAAATAATGATCAGAGAGTTAAAGCAACTTTTCTGAGAACGGTCTGAAAGAGTTAGATGATAGACCATGGAGAAGAGGAGGCTCCAGGTAAACCTAAATACTGCCTTTCAGTACTTAAAGGGGATTTATAGGAATAATGAATATCACAAAACAACCATGCATCAGGACTGCCTATTGGTCTTCATTTTTCTTCTTTTGTTCTGTAAGTAACAGAGTAACCACAGTTGCTTGAGCTTCTCCCTCCTTAATGGCAGGTGTAAAAAAACTGGGAAGGAAGCTGGAGGCAAGGGAGGGAAGGTGTGTGTTATGGTGTGGGTATGTGTTTGCTTTCTTGTTTGGCCTCAGTAACTTCTTAAATCTTCCCAAACCAAACAGTTTCTGGAAGGTGCAAATACCACTCTTTCCTGGAAAGGAACTATGAATAAAAAATCAGTGACTTTCACTCTTCTTTATTCAGAAATTAATATCTTACAGATTTCATGTATTTTTTAACAACAAAAAAATTTCTTTAGAAGTTAACTTGAGCATCTTTTGAATATATTTATTTTTTCCCTGCAATAGATACCACAGTTCTGATTCAAAATATCTTAACTACATAGGATATTTTATATAGGTACGACATTTTATATAGACCTACATGTTTTGTAGAGAATGATCTCAGACAGTATTCTGTTGCTTATTATGATGCCAAAGAAACTTATTCTTAAAACTAGAAAGAAATTGAGCTTCTGAATTCTTTTTTCAAGCACACAGAATTCAAAGTTTTAAAAACTTTTTTTCTTCCTGTCAAATTTTTTTCAGGAAGGTTTCTTTATTGTGACATATCAGGGGCTTTCAAGCATGATTGGAATTCTGCACAGCATCATAGTTCTGATTTGCATGCCCTCTTAGAGACAGTATTCAACTGTAAATTAATTATGGAAAATAATGGGACTTCATAATTAAGATTTTGCAAAATTCAGAAAAATTATTTTCTATTGTATTTTAAACACTTTTTATATTGAATGAATATTCTTTAAAAAAGGGGTTGTATTTTTCTGTGCCTGAATTTCTGAGTCATTCATAAACTGTTCATAAGCTGCTGAAGTGTCTAGTTACATTGTGACTCTGAAAAGTATAACTCTTAAAAGCTAGCAATTTCTTACCTAAGTGTTCTGCTTCATATCATAGTTGATATGAATCAGCAAGTTTGTTAGGTTTTATTAGGATGGAAAGATAGTCTTGACTGTCAACTGTCAATCACTGAGTTTCAGTTCATTTCTGGTCCTTCTATGCAGTGTGAGGAAGCCAATCAGAGTTTTTAGCCTTGCTAACAAGTAAAAGAACATATCAAAAAAAGGCTGCCTGTGTTTTGCCTAAATCATTATGTATTGATGGAACTATGTTTATTAATCACAGGAAAATAATGCACAATGTTATTTTGTAAAATTAATTATTATTTTGTTTTAAACACAGATGTCTGAGACATACTGGAACTATTACTTTTCAAATGTAGTGATAGAAAATACAGTAGCAGATAAAACCACTTATTTTTACTTATGCAAATGTTGAGCAGATGGCTTAGCTTCTCCTGTGATGCTTACATGCTTTTTGGGTTTGACGCTGTTCAGGTATAAAGACTACAGCACACACAGCACACAGATGTACCAACCTTCATTTTCACTCCACTCATGACAAGAAACGTGTACATAAATAATATTAGTAAACTATTCTTAATAAAGTAGTTATTTATTGGTCTTTAGTCTCAAAAACATAAATGCATTATCAAAAATCTCTTGTACTCATTTTTTTACAGGAGCAAACAAAACTAATGGTTTTATAGAAAAGTATTAAACCTACTAATGTATTTGCATTAAATAATGCCAGTTAGCAATTCTTTACTTAAAATTTTGGTTTTGATTGAAGCCGACCATGGACACAAAATGTTGTCCTTAAGTAGTCAGACATGAAAGATGCAGAGACTACTAGCCTATTCCCCAGGTGTTCCAAGTATCCAAAAACCATATTGATTCTCAAGCAAGGAGTGCAGAGAGCAGCATTGCAAAGTTTCTTGAAATACCTGTCATAGGTTATGCCTTCCAGGGATACAACTGCATGTTTTCTTACAACAATGAAACTAATAAGCTTCATATTTTCTAAAGAAATCACTACTTTCCTGTGCCCTATGTGCAACCACCAAACTCTTCCTTATACAGTGTTTCTTTCCTCACTGTTCATTCAGTATTTAGACACCCACAGTATCCAGATTCTCTTAAAATGAAAAGCTGGTTTATACACCCGTTCCTGCTTCCAGTTTTTATTTTTCTGAGGCATGAACATTACGAACATTATAGATTATCTGGTCAATCTGCTTTTACAGGAAAATAAACAAATGGCTAAGTTAAGAGTCAACATTAACTAGGAATACCATCTACTATATCTTAAGACGCTTTATTCTGTCCCTAGTTTTGGAACCTCTTATTTTTCACTACTGATTTAATTTCAGAAAATAAAAAATGTACTAAAGATGCAAGTAAATGGGAGAAAATATCCACGTGTTTTGGAGAAAGTTTAGCAAAGCCAAATGAGGTGAAAAAAAATTTATGTAAAAATCAAGGAAATCATATCACATAAGGATTAATAGTTCTTACTTTTATTAAAATTAATATTTTTGATCTTTTTTTAATTTGAAAATTTGACTGATTGTCACATATTTTTCTAATACAATCACACCTAAAATACTCTTTAAAAATCCAGGCCTTGAAATTATGTACTGTGAAGTACAAACAATATGCATTTCTGTTGTGTAGATAAACCTTTCTCAAATTACATGGCTGTGAATTTTCAGGTAGGGAGTAATTTTTATCAAATCAGAGTAATTCTTTCTTGAAAAGATTAAAATATGTAAATTCATTATTATTCTGAGATTTCCATGGTAAAATTTAAATTGAATATTTATTTATTTTAATTGAAATCAAATGGTTTTAATTCACTGACCTAAAATTAACTTTTCTTTTGACTTAGTTAGAAGTGATTTGTATTTCCCTCCATGGGGGCAATGGATCTTAAGAGATGCAAATGCAGTTCTGATCTGATAGCATTCCAGAAGTGAACAGATTACTCTTTGGATTAAACTTGCCTTCAGATAGATTTATTTCATTGTAGCAGGCAAATAGCATTTAGTACCTAAATGAGGACAGTCAAATATTTTGCTGTCTGAAACAGACAGCAAACAAGATCAATATAGCACTATGAACATAATGCCGTTTTTAAAGAAAAAATATTTAATATTACTTTAGCACTGGCAGTTGATATTGATTACCTAAGTAAACATACTTTTTTGGTAAAAGTTCCATCTTTATCTACAAAAAAGGAGTCATCAAATTTTCTAGAAGACTTTTTGGTGATGCATTTATTTATTTATTTATTTATTTATTTATTGATTTCTTGATTTCTTGAGGCCATTTGAGGATAAAAAATAAATTCTTCAGTTCTACTATAAGCAACCATAGAATTAATTCAGTTCCACTTAACTCCTGTCAAATTTGGATAAGACTATTACTGCTTACTATCACTTTTTCAACAAGTCATTGTCATTCTCAGGATTTTTCTTGTTTCCTCTACGTTTGGAAAAAGAGACATTTTAGTTATAAGGAGTTGCAGCTCATTACACTCCACACTTTAACAATCAGCTCAAAATTTATAGTGGTTGTTTCCACTGTATCACAGGATCTGTAACATGCAAACTTTTTTCCGTACTGGGCAGTGTCATCACAAGGTCAGGAAAACCTGTTGTGGATTTGGTGCTGTGGTCCTGGCTCCACTGGGCTTGAAACTTTATAGTCTTTTCCAGACCTGTTCTAAAGCTGTTTCATTTATAAGTTCAAAGAGACTTTGAGCAATTATAATAAGGACTATAATTACTGAGAACTTGAAAATAAGGGTGAGAAAATCCTCGAATAGATAATCCCTAATATAAGTTATGTTAATATTTAAAAATAATGGAGGAGGTCTCAGATTAGTATGGACTAAGAACTCCAGAATTTCATTTTAGTACCTGAGTCCAGCAGAATTTGTTCCATGTTCATGCTGGTTCATGCTAAAGGCAATGGACATAAATAAAATGAAGTCAGAGTAGGCACTGCAGAGATGGCCAAAATTGACCTAAACCTGTGTCACTGTTCTGCAGGAATGTGAGGTGTTCACACCATAAACACTAAGGAATTTGCAGGAAATATACACTTGTAAACACAGGGATGTTACATGATTAAGATCTCTACATTTCTAAAATATAAAATACATCTAATACAGCAGCACTGTACTGTACCTCTAATACTGGTAAGTGGTAGCGATTCCAGAGGAATTAATTCAAAATCAGCGTACCTGCAGTAAAAATCAGTAAACATATTAAGGAACTCCTCCTGAAGCCTTTTCATCCATTTGTCAGGATTCTCATGTCTTCTTTATCTGGCAAGACAGTGGAGAACATTCACATCCAAACTGACTGCTGGGAGTTTTTGAGAACAGGAATAAAAATATCTATTTTGTTTCCCAGAGTTCACTACTCAGACAATATTTGCTGCTGACTTTGTCCTGTTTTGCAGAAAATTAGCATGTCCATGGTACAAAATAAGTCTTCACTTCACATTATTACCCATATTTCAGACTACTGGCTGCTACAAAACATCTTTCTGTAAAAAGAAAAAAAAAAAAAATGGAATTCTTCTTCATGGCCTTTATTGTACAGAAAATTTCATAATGCAAATTCTAAGCCTTATGAAAAGTCTTTAGTTTTTCAAGAAGGGTGACAATATATGTAGAAGTCATGAGGAAAAAATTTATTGTCTGCTTTGCAAGTATTTGTACGGTGAGCTTTTAACCTGTATGAGGATAAGAAGAGTGTGAAAGCCACTTGGGGAAATTAGTTCAATTTGCTTGGGCACCTACAGTCCTTTCTTTGAAATAATATGCTTTAAGTAGCCTCAATATATTTTCTGAATGTTTGAAATTAACTGGAAAAATAAACCAGTAGTCTAAATATTATCAATAGTGTTGTGTCTTTATTTTATTTTATTTTATTTTATTTTATTTTATTTTATTTTATTTTATTTTATTTTATTTTATTTTATTTTATTTATCTTATTTTATCATATTTTATCTTATTTTATCTTATTTTATCTTATTTTATTGGAGTATCTATCCACTGAATTAAAGCATATTACAGTTCATCTGAAATATCAGCTCAGCCTTTCAGTAGTATCTCAAATACCATTTAGATGGAACACATTTCTAATTCATAGTATGTTAGATCATACTACACACACTGTACTCAAGCACAGGCTGCTTTAAGTGTATATTTTATTTTCTCTTTTATATGCCCAGATGGTAATCTGTTTGCTTTGGGGTGAACTCATGAAATGAAGCATCTGGAGTTCAGAGTGTTTTGATTTGCTTCACTAGTTTCACCAAGTTCTTACTATATTACAAAATATTTATTGCCTGAGCTCTTACTCTGAAAATAATGTTGCCAAAGGGTAAGAAAATCATAAAAGTGTTGGTACCCTTTTCCAGATCACAATTCTGCTAAAACCACTGCAGATCCTAAGTGCAGGAGCTCAGCTTCCCAACCTGAATATGAACGTCAAATGTTTTATAAACACAGTCCTCTGAAATGAACCAGGTCTGCATTTGAATCACCCACCAAGTGCAAGGTCAAACAACACTTGGCTTAGTGTAAAAATATTCATATAAAGTTGATTTAGTTATAGTGACAGTTCCATATTCTCTTTTATATCACAAAAATATATTAATTACATTATAGGTAGATGACAGCTGCAAAACATAGTAACTCTTATGTATGCATGCTGAAGATTTATAGGTGTAACATTTTTAATTCAGGCACTTGCCTCATTATATGGCTGTGAAAAAGGATAAATCTGGGTGTGGAAGAGAAAGGCAATCTCAGAGGCAGTTTGATTCTGTTTCAGAGTAAGGCAGAGAAAGTGTCTGCAAAGCAAGTTCTTCATTGGTTCTCTCCCTTTGGTTATCCCCATGGATTTTAGCAGCTCTTAGTCAAACCATGTCACTGAAATTGCCCTCTGTATCCATGGCTAAAATGAATAGCGCGTTTCTTATCTTTGACAGTTGTAGAAATGAAGCAGGGCAACTTTGAGTAACAAAAGATGAAACATGCTTACCCATCAAAGCTAAAAAACAGCGTCGTAACTCTAGGATTTGTCTCATGTTGATTATTGTAACTGTGTACCTTAGTTGAAATTAAACTATTTTTATTTTTCTTAGTGAACTTCTCCCTAAGTTTTTGCAGTAAATTCTCCTTGGTTTTTAATGGGGAAAAAAAACCTAAATACTCATTGTTCTGCAAAAAATAAGCATTATGTCATGGGAAACAATGTTGCTTTTGTAAATAATAGAGGCAGGAAAGCTAGAGGGGTGGGAGGCACTTGAGAAACACAGATTATAGTCACATAGAAAATACGAGAGTACTGTTGGACTTATTCTCATATAAATTAAAGTCTTTCTAATACCTGTTCTCTTGATTTCTCATGTCTTCCTATCTCAACAACTATATGGTTGAAAAGGGAAACACTCTTGAATAAAGGGCTTATTTTTTCGTTTTATCTTGTGACAAATCCTATTTGCAGAACTAAAAAAGGAAAAATTATAAAACAGGCTGTTGCAACAGCTTAATATACATCATATAATTCCATTAACATTTTTTTTTAACCAAGAGCAATTTATTTGAACTAGCTATCATGCAAAAAAATAAAACATTCTGTAAAACTCTCTATGATTGAAACCTACAGTTAAAAATGATGATTGAATGTTAAATGGTGTGACTACAGAGCCTTTTAGATATTTTGTTTGTCTTTGTCTTTTTCAGCTTGACATATTAAACTTTGTCTTTAACTCTGCCAGTTTTGAATTGACTTTATCAAGCCTTTGGCTCATATAAGACTGTGTGTCTTCCCACTATTCATGGTAAAAAGATTATTTCTCCTAAGAGACTGATGTAATAATTCCTGCTATTTTAACTAGTTACTCCTAAAGGTCTCCAAAATTAAACAAAATTATAGGAGTGGTTTACAGAACATTGGTCCATCATGAGGTATTCTCAGCTGTAAGAGAACATATCTGACATGGTGTTACAGGTTATTGGAAGGAAGTTGATGATGATACTTCATTGCATGAAATATTCAGAATATTTGCCTGTCCTTAGGGAATTCTTAATAGCTGTAATTTTGTCAATGAGTAACACACCAAGCAGTGTTTCATCCACCATTCAAGGAAGTGAGATGGGTTGGTGAGAGATTTGAGTAGGAGGCATATATCTATATTAGTTACCTTAATGTTTGGAATAGCACAGATAAAAATAAAAACCTTAAAGATGGTATATATATATATCAATAAGACATTAACAAATCTGCCTTCTGATTTTCCAGACACATATAAGTTGATTCTGACAGGTAGATGTAAACCTGAGGAGCACATTAAGGGTACGAAGTGGAATCAAACTAACACTTGTGTTGTCATTATGGAGGAATGCTCTTGATGGCAAAGAGAACAAGCACTGAAAGGAGAGTCAGATGATAGATTTTTTTCAGTTCACACTTTGACATTTATCCTGTAGTAAAGGTTTTTTGCTTTAATTTCTTGATTATTTTGAATTTTATTTGCAATATTTTAATAGTGACCAAACATTGTGACTTTAATTGGAAAATTAGTAAATTTCTAAAGTAATAGAAAATAAATATTTAGAAATAATAATTTTACAAAGACCATAAACTTTTTCACATCACTTTTGTCTATAACAGTTCTTAAACATTAGACTTAGTAAGCATTCATTCTAATTGAAGGTTGATGAAAAATTAAGAGAATGGCAGAATTTAATTATTTTATTGCAGAATGCTTCCATATTTTTGACTTTGAACAAAAGCATCCAAAAATTTATATGGGTTTTGTGGAAAAGAAATTAGATAATATTTTGGCTTCAAAAATCTAAAATTTTTTGTTTTCAAAAATCTCATACATATCATTAAAATAGGAACTTTAGTAACTGATGATGATATAAATCTTGAGGATATGTGAAAAGAGAAATATTGACTTTTTTCAGTCTCATCATGATTTTAAACCTGAAAATATTGCCTTTGTTCACTTTTGGTCACTTCTGATACCTGAAATAAAGTGATGATGTATGTATACTTCAGATTGGATGTTAAATATTAAATATTAACCCAAATGTATATCTAGTTTGTATTGTTTAATTATTAGGAATTATTGAAAATATCACCAAAGATGAGTTGGATGGATTCTCAAGAGTACATTACCCACTGGCCTCCCCAAGTGATGCCTTCTGGCCATATATATGTGATTTCTGATACATATTTGCCCATGTTTTACAATGATGGAAATAGTGGAGGTTCCGATTTAGCTGCCATAGACATTTTATTTCAGTGCTAAAGCATCCATAGGATTTTCCCATTGAAATTTTATCTATTTTTCTGAAATTTAAACTCAATACATCTGGTTTTGTAATTACCAGTATTTTCTCATTTAGAATCTGAAGTGTTAAAGTGTGACTACATACCTACAGAGGATAGTACACGCTTTAATTCCTCATAGGAAGGAGTGGCTATTTCAGTGTAATGTCCACCCTCACAAAGCTAGACTTCCTTTGTGTGTCTCTGAAACTCCTCGTAGCTTGGGATAGGGCAATGAAGTCAGAATAAACAGCAGCCTTTGGGTTACAGAGGCCTGGCACAACTTACCGAGTGTACTAAAAGCAGCAATGTTTTGGAAAGTTTTGCTACCTATTCCTAATGCTGACTCTCAAAGGTCTTGTTTGAAGACCTTGGTGTGCAGCAGATATTTTTTAATTAATTTCTTCAATACCAAATCTCTGAGATTTGCTTTCAGAGAAAGTGTGATATCTGTGTCCCACATAGTTTGCTTTTTTTATTGGCTAGTTTGTTTAGGTTTTAAAAAAACTCTCTCTAAGGTTAATATGTATGTACTGTAAGAAACTTAAAGCATGTTAAATTTAAAACAAAACAAAAAAAAAAAAACAAACCACAATAAACCAAAACAAAGAAACCTAACAAAAATAAAACACAAAAACCACCAAACAAATAAACAAAAAAAACCAAACAAAAAAAGGAGAGGAAGAAAAAAACCCGCAACTAAAACCATTGCCTGCCTTAAGCTTATGTGAAAACTTTTTATCTTCAAATCATTAATGCTTGACAAGAAACATACATTATAAGATAATATCTTCAACTACAACAGATTTAAAAAACAGCTCTTCCTGTCCTCAGTTCATGTTGGCTAACAGCTCTTTGGAATTTTTTAAAAATCCTGAACTGTGATTTAATCTAAAGAAAAATATGGCCACTATCCTTACAAACTTTATTGTACAAAGAATTTATTTATTTTATGCTTGAAGACTACTCCAATTTAAATATAAACTTAGTTAATTATATTCTCAAGATATGGATTTGAAGGATCTTCTTTCTTCTGATTTAGATCATCCTTCTATAAATCGGATGTATTTCTTTTTCTGCAGTATTAGCAGTCATTTTTTTGCTTGTGTTTCAACATTTTAAATATAGATCAATGTAGATCACATGACTTCGTTTCATGATGCTCATGTTTATAGTCTGATCTTAGGACAAGACTGTCTTAGTACATTTCACATATTTGTCACGTGGCTCAAAAAAATCCCATGAAATCTTCAATATTTCCAGGCTGTCCCTGTGCAGTATGCCTTAAAGACTTCTAGTTTTGATAACTACTAATTTTGATATTTTTATATTCTCACTGTGATTTTAGTGACAGTTTTTCTCTTCCTTAAAGCAATATCTTAATTAAGGCTGCACATGCGCTATTGCAAAAGACAAATTTAGATAAAATATCCCAGAGTTACCAGAGGGGATATCCTGCAGATAATTTTTCCTTCAAAAATCTAGGATAATCAGCATCTAGGGCAAAATGTTCTATGTTTTCTATGCACAGTCCATGAAAGAAATTAATATTTTACTTTATTTTGGACTTTTATTCTAATAGGTATTAATAAAACACCACCTGTCTCTTTAGTGCCACTAAAGATTTTGTAGAAAATTGTGATAGTCCCTCCATCTTATTTGTGTATTAGTATTTTCTATTTTTTATGCCTTCCATTCACAATAATTCTGATCTTTAATATTTTTCTTGACAATTAAGTTGATTCCCTCCTAACACCAGCTCTCTAGGACTCACAGATCTTATTTTTGAGGGGTACACAATACTTTTTTGTCCGATGTCATTGCCTTTTTCCCGATGTGTACACGCACTGGCACTCACTATCCTCTTCCATTTCCACAGCTGGTTGGTAAGTTTGTGTGCTTCCCCAGTGCCAGCTCTGTACCACCTAAAGAGCAGCTTGGGGCCAAGGGCAGCCTGTTTTAAGGTGAGATACTAGTGATATCCTGCAGCTGGGGAAACTGATTAGTTCCTCTGTGTCTCACCTATCAGGCAATCACTTATCTCTGGAGGAACTGTTTCCTGCCACAGAAAAATTTACCTTCCCTAACAGCCTCTTGTATTGACCTTGTATTATATTGCATTGCACTGCCTCTAGTCCTCTCCTACAACTTGAGTTTTACCCTCAGAAGTAATGAAGTAATGAGATGGAGATGTTATTATCAACATTTGGCAGTTTCACCCTTGACCTTCTCTAGTGGAGGTGGTTTTGATGTTGATGCTCCATTTTGCTGTGTGTCTTGGTGAGGGGAAAAATCACAGAGTCCTGGAATGGTTCAGGGTGGGAGGTCCCACAGTGGGTCCAACTGGTGCAATGTCCCTGCTCAAGAAAGGTCTTCCCAGAACACATGGTACAGGACTGCATCTAGAAAGCTTTTAAATATCTCCAGTGAGAGAGCCTCCACACTTTCTCTGGACCATCTGTTCCAGTGCTGGGACACACACACAGGAAAGAAGTTCTTCCTCATCTTCAGGTGGAACTTCCTGAGAATGTGTTTCTTCCTGTTTAGTTCCAATATTTAGATATTATTTGAAGGTTAGTTAGAATATAAAGCAGGGTTCAGAGTTTAATCCTCTCAGCTTCCAAATGCTCATGCTCACCCTTACTTTAGATTTGTTGTATGTACAACAGAAGATGAAGGGAAACAACTACAGTACTTAAAATATTTCCCTTTGGCTTCAGCATAAACAAAAGAAAAAAATTAGAGACATGATGAATTGGCTTATTTGTGGAGTTTTTGTGTTTGTGTTTGTTTGTGTTGTTTTTTAATTATTTTGGTTTTTGGGGGTTTTTCCCTTCTAATTCCAATCCACTGTGTGTTAATTCAGAGAAGGATTCAAAGGAAAAAATGCAAAATCAATAAATAGTTACAATTCTCTAGGAAGAGAAAACCTAAAAAAAAAATAAAAATGCTGTGAGTTTTAATAAATTTTCCATTTTCTCTGGAGATGATCTCCTAGGGAGATAACAGAGAATTGATGCAAATGTCATGCCAAAACTACAGTTTTGGTGAATATGTAACCCAACTTCTTCTCTAGGGAAATATTTGTGTTTAGTGGAGACTGTTCCAGATCGTGGTGGCCTGAGAGTTCATTGCTGCCTTTCAAGACTGCTTCTGCAAATTGCATGAATTCCTTATGTTATAGATGTACTCTGCAATTTAGCTATTAGTCCATTTACCTTGGCCATTACAAACCATAAAGTACAATATAAAATGATTGAATTAATGAACATATTTGTATACCACATAACAAGCTGGTGGAATGAGAGTTAAATAAAATATTATATTTTATCATGAAGTTTGTGTTTACTTGAGATTTTTAATCTTTCCTGTGGCTGTTGTATAATTATATTTTAGCCTAATATAATAGGCCTAATAAAGCCTAATAAAAGCATATTTTAAATAATACTCTTATTTCTTTTTTATATCATGTTTTTCAGTTTACAGAATAATCTCAGTCAGATCACAATGTGTATTATGCAGACATACAGGGTCATCTTTTTCAGGCATTGGGAAAGGTCTTGGACAAGTAATTTGTATATAGCAGAAAGAAGAATAATTTTGTTATTTTGTTTGGTTTTTCTAAAAAGCTTGTGTGGGACATGTTGATCGAAAGAGTTTATGAAATTTTTCATTAATTTTAAAACAGCATAGTCATTAATAGTCTTTGGTATCAGTGTAGTTCTGGCTTATCAAGCAATCTGTGGTTCTTTCAGGCTTGTTCTGGTCCTGTCACATATGTGATTCAGAACTGTTCTTAGCTCCTCAATCTTCACTATGTAATACAGATGTTTCTTAATCTGTCCTGTTAAAACAATTGGAAATTTTAGATTTTAATTCAATATTGCAAGACATTCTAAAACCCTCCTTTCTTACTATGGAGTTGGAAACATGGATGGAGAAATCTGTGGAGGTGCCAAGAGCAGAGAAAAACACTTAATCCTACTGTTAAAGTGATTTCTTTTTCCCTTTGTCACCACTCAGGTTTAATGTTTTGTAAGTTTCACCTCCAGATCCCCCAGCGTCTCCCTATCCTTCCATAGGCAGCACAGGTGCCTGCTCCCCTTGAATGCCAGTGAGTGCATGCTATTTTCTGGTGTTTATAGGAGGTTTCAAATTCTAACCCTATTTACCTTAGCAGACACATTTATGGCTCTGACAATCTTTTCCATTCCTTTTTTGACAGGAGCTAAATATCACTTTAAAACGTCTCAAGGCATTTTCATTGAAAGTATCAACATTCCAAAAAGCTCTGTACAACTGATGACTAAATACATTTTCTTCCTTTTTTTTTTTTTTTTTCAGTAAGTGTGCAGTAGAGCTGGAAAACTTGGCAGAAAACTCTTTTGTCTTTCCTGCTTGTATCTATGGAACCTGGTTTGCAAGGTAAATGTTCCATTTTAATTGAATGTAATTGTATGCTATTAAAATTTCAAATGTCTAAAATGACCCTATAGTACCTCTAGGTTTTAAACAAAATACCCTTGCTTAGTGTTTAATCCACACTTTTAGCAGTGAATTGTACTAGAATACCCTTACAATTTGAAATAAATGCAATTAATTCTTTTGTATTTATTCACAAATAAACCTCACTCTCAGAAAGAAAGGAAAAGAATGGAAAGTTCTGAGTTATTTTTGAATTTCTGAGTTATTTTAAAATATTTTCATCAATCTGCGTGAAAGAAAAAACTATTCAGATGAATGTGGATGCATGTAAATATGTATTCTTTGTATTGTTTGTTTATTGAGGATGCAGTGTTTATTCCTGATTTTATTAGAAGGAAGACTAAAGGTGATTCTTGGGGCTCCTGGTGTATGTTTTCAATTTTCATTGCTATGAATTTTTTTAAGTAAGAGATTCTTATTCCTGATCTTACACATAGCTTGTAATACTAATAACTAAAAGGTAATCATGTTATATATCCAGAAAATCTAGTTTTCTAGAATTCAGAATATCTCAGGGAAGCTGGTTTGTTTTGTTATCATGACTTTATTTTAATTACTGTGGATGGCTGCTGGTTATACCAGAAAAATTATATCACCAAGCAAATATTAACCTGAATACCTTCCTCAGCTTTTGTTAAGGGTCTAGGCTTAATGTGGCTATTTCCTTTGACATTTTCTTGTCCCATCTCTGAATTTTATCTTTGAAGTTTTCTTAATAATATTTAGGAAGGAACTTTCTTCTCTAGTCTTTTTACCATTAAAATGGACATTTTTGCTCTTTTAGACATGGTGAAAGAAAGTTTTTAAAATATCTCCCCTTATATTTGGTAAAGAATTCAACAAAAAACTATGCAAAAGCCACTCCAAATTTCTGCTGGGAAAAAGAATTACCTCCTCTTGACAGTAGTGCCACTAGGAGCAGTAGCATGTTCAAGGTGGAAAATTGGAGTTTTTGAAAAATAAAATCAGCAGCTTTCCCAGCACCTGGAACGGGGGACTGAATATTCTACTTTTCAGCATTTGATTAACAAGCTGATCCCCAAGGCTGTGAATTTTAATATATTGTATTTCTTTAGAAGGAAAAAGGGAAAGAAAAGTGACTCAGCCTTTGCTTGAGTGAAACCCTGCTAGGAGATGGTGGGTGGTGCTTATAAAAAGAAAAGTAGCAGCATTTCTTTCAGGGCTCCTTCTGAACATGGAAGACAATTATAAAGAAAAAAAAAAAAAAAAAAGTGTCTGGCCAGCTTTATCACCTGTCTTTTAACTGCTAGAAATGGAGAAATGGCAGAAAATTTCGAGTTTTTAGGAACAGACCAAACACAATTCTTTTCCATGCAGGTAGTTAGGCATTTTACAATCATATTTCTCAGAAAAGAGTAGTGGATATGACATTTAAAAGTGGTGCTGGTGCACTTCCCCAGACATCATGTTGTGGTACATAGGTTTCTTTCATCTTGAGTTTATGAAGCCAGCAGAAGTGGGAAAAAACACAAGCAGTCAGAAGTCTGACAGCTAAAGATATAATTTTGCAAGGGTTTAATCACAATTTCCATGATTATGTTGCATTGTGTTTGATGGAAAGTTAAGAATGTACTTAAATACTTGAAGAACTGGAATATATTGGGATGAATGACAGCAAAAGAACTGAAAGTCTAAATGATAAGTAGAATTTCCAAAGCATCTATAGGTGACATAACAGCAGGCTTAAGATGCTCTTTCTGCATCACATATGATAATTTTGTAGCTAATATAAGATAGAAATCACAAAAATAATATAATGTTATATTTTAATATATGCATTTATTTTCTTCAAAAATACTGTTATGACTTTTTATGCACAATAACCATGTTTAATTTACTGGGCTTCCTTTGACTGTATGTTTAATTAAATCTGAAGGAACCATTGATTCCAATGACTTACATACAATTTTTGGTATTGGCATTTCAATGGCAAAACACCAATATTCAATTAGGATTTAGCAATAAGTCACTGCCAGTAAGAATAGACTAATATATCTTTATGATGATGAGCTTGCATGGGGTAATGAGATGTTTTTAATCAAACAAAAGGGTAGGTTCAGAGTTGTAATTTGAAACTCTATTTTTAAAAGAGGCTTGAGGAACTATTGGAAGTAAATTGTCTTTAATTCTGTCTTTTGTTTTCATCCTTCTGAAAAGATTCATTACTGCCTATTCAACTTGTTTTCCTAACATTCTTGTGGTGAATTTGGGATGCACAGTGCATAACATCTGTGAATTTCCATAAAATGAGACTGTGAAAGTTTTCTCTGTACTTTCCATTTGATGACACAAACCGCCCTGAGTAGGTTTTAGACATCTCAATAACATTTCTCTTATTACTGATCTAGATTATACTAAGTGCTACTGTAAAGCATTGTATACCAGTAGGTGTACTGACTCTTTCTATTTCAGAAAAAAGAAAGGAAAAAAAAGAAAGGTTATTTCACACATGCATGTCAATGCATATTTATTTATTTTCAAAAGAGAAAAGAGAACACTTTGATAAACTGAAATTTTTCATTTGAGGAAATATTATATATTTTTGTGCTTGGGACATTTCAAATAAAGTAAAATTAGATGAGAGATGGTGTTATCTGACTATGACTGTGGATGGTGTATTTTTGCAGGCAGATTAACTTAGTTTCCTTCTCTAAGTGGCCCACACTACTGTAAGAACTGATTTTTCCTTCCAGCCCTCAATTTCAGCCTACCAGGGTGACAGATAATTTTTATATTACCAGATGTAGCTAAATTTTTCATCAGTGCAGTAAGTGTATAGAAATAATTTACTATCAGTTCCAAAATCTTCTATATTGACTCATATTTCTAATACTTAAATTTATGCATTTCTTGAGTAAATTCCCTGAATTTGATGGATTAGTGGCTATAGATTGAAGAAAATATGTGTCTTGAACACTCCTAGAGGAGAACACAAAAAGTTCTGGATGATTTTATACTTTTTCCTGTTCTTTAACCCCCAAATCTAGGCTTATTAATTAAATTAAAAGTACTTGTCCAGGGATTGGTTTAATAAAATTAGCAAAGATTTCTCATAGTTCTGTGTTGCCAGATCTGCATGCCTGAAAATTAGCAAAGGCTATCATAATCCATTGTTTTTAAAGTTGATATTCTTCAACTGGAAAGAAAAATTTGAATAGTTGTGCTGAAATCACTAGAAATAGAAACATGCTGTTATGTGAATAGAAAGAGAAAATCCCCTCGGGTTTAAGACTTTTATTTTAATCCACATGCTCAAATAATCTCTGACAATTCAATCTAGTACCTTCAAAAGTAACAGGTGACTTCAAACAGTCAGATTGTACAGCCAGGAGGGGTCTGAAATTCAGTAATTTCTGACCATTTATTTTATGAAATTCAGGCTTCTTCTAAATTTAAAATGCACATTCAAAAAGTCATTTAGAGATGTCATTGCTTGCACTGGAGATGCAAGACCTGCTGATTCTTGAAACTGCTAGAATTAAATTAAAACAATCTATTTCATTTTTTTTTGTGGTTTTATCTTGTGCTGTTATCTATGCAGTTATCTGCATACTTTGAGTTGTACATGGAGTTATACTCCATGTTACACTTGGATTTTAAATAAATGTTAGGATTTATTTGGGAGTCCTTAAGTTTAATGAGTCTTGATTTTCCAGATGAAAGTCAGAAATATGCTTTAGACCATGGACCGTAGGTATCCACATTCCAATATAACCAACAGATGTTTAAACCTGATACACAGCAAACAAGGCCTTTAGAGAGACGTGTGGCTCATCCAGCAAAGATGTTCAAATTTCTTCCCGGGTCTCTCCAAATATCAAGTGATGTCTACATTTGCAGGGTACTAGAATTTCTGGTTGGAAAATAGAAACTTAACCTCAGTATTCTTTGTTTTAGAAAAGTTAAGCAGAGCTGAACAAAAATCTTAGAGAAGCTATCTACCAGAAAAAGTAAAGTTACATTCCACAAATAACAACATATTTTCCTTATGCCTGGAAATGTAGCAAAGCTTTGTTATTCAACTAATCTAAAGACACTTCTTATGTTTTGCAGAAGATAAAGACACTTTACGAAAAGCTACAAGATCTGTTATCACCTTTTAGCAGCAATGTCAATATGCTTCCATTTTCTGTCTTAATGCGCCATTTTAGATTTTGCATGTTGGTTGAAATAGTTAATTCAGTCCTTCCTGACTCCTTCATGCCTCACTCAGAGCCCTACTGTGCATCCTTAAATCTTTCTGGTTTGCATTTTTATCATTGCAGACCAATCTTTAGTATGGAATTTTGAAATGAGAGCTCATCACAATAAAATACTGTGCTGCATTTCATTAATCAGAAAGTATATGAGCAGGAAAAGAAACAATAACTTTGTATACTATTATTGTCAATAAAAGGATGACACCAGAGCTAAAGTAAAAGGTAGAAGGAGACTTTAGCAAGGTAATCTATGTAACTCTCTAAAACTGAACTGAGTGGGTTGGTTTATTTTGATGTTGAGAGAAGAATTTTCATCCCCAAAAGTGATTTTCAATTCCTGACTGGCAAAAGACAAACCAAACCAAACCATATCCTCAATAATCTTTAATGTCCCTTCCAATGTAGGCCATTCTACAATTCTGTGTTAGAAAAAAATCTCTTATACAGCAGCAGCCTGTTGATATACAGATTTTTAATAATATATAGCTGACCACAGTTTGACACCTTATATTCTTTTACATAATCTCCATTTTTAACGTAGCTGTGGTTTCTGGTATAATATTTTCAGTATAACTAGGGATTGTACAAAAGCTTTTGACATGAACATTAAGTCTCAGTATTAAAAAACAAGTTTCAGAGCTTTATTTCATCCTTGTTTAGTGCCTCACTATGAATTAAATCATCCTTAGACATAGAAAAGCAGAGTCACTACACGTTTAAGTGTAATCATAATCATCTTTTGCCTCATTTTATTTATTTACATTGGACATTTTGCCAGAGAATATTTAATAACGTGAGACCTCAGGCCTGAAAGTCCAGGAACAGCAGATGCTGAAAAGCTAGTGTCACACGTCTTGAGAAAGCACTTGAGGAGACAGGCTACATTTCACACTTGTTGGCCTGTGTAGGACATGGAAAGGGAGTTAAGGGTATTCAGTCTAAACTCAGAAAACGGTATTTTCTGCAATAGTCTTTTGGAAGTGTTGTCGCTGTAAAGATCAGTACAGAAAATTCTAATGTCACAATATTCTTAAAAACATGAAGGATGAGGAGTGAATATGAAACAATAAAAAATATATTGTCTCAGTAAAATAAAAGTACTATAATGAAAATTTTGAGGTAAAGGAGCATCATCATCCTTTATATATAAATAGAGGCTAAGAAAAAGAATATCTTCAAATTTCAGAGAGGGTCATCAAGATTTTGTCAAGATTACTCTTGCACTTCTTTGTTTAGAGTTCCTGTGCTGAATCTAGTGTTCTCTCTCTGAAGCATACTGACACCTTTTGAAGGCCATTATTTGAACTCAGCCTAGTAAGTATGTAGAAGAAATCAGTGCAAAATTTTTTTTTTTCACACATAAAGCTGTTTCTGCCTGTGCAAATGTGTATATACATTTGAAATCTGTCTGCAATATAATTTCTCTACAAAATTTGGCACTCTAATGGGAAAAAATAATTTGGAAAGAATTGTACAAAGTCAGAATAGATTTAATTTAAAGATTCCAAGGAAAGGAGACCTCTCATACCATTTATTTGAACTTGTTCACTCTAAAAATAGTAATTTATATTAAGCAGGAAGCAGTTACCATTTAATTTCCTTGATGTCCTGTTAGCCTAGACAGTGTTTCTGTTGGACAGAAAGGTTCATTTGGAAGATGGGATGAATGGAGAAAAGGGAGCAAACCAAGAACTGTATTATTTTAATTTTCATTTGGACACTGGGGTTTTGGAAAGGGATGATCTTTAAGGACTGTTCTAACTGAACTCTTTCTATGACTCTATAAATAAAACAACAGTGATGCCTTTCAGAATCAAAGACTATCATGGTACAAAGCAGGATATTTCTGCAGTAATACTGTGTATATAAAAATTTGCCATTTTCATTAAAGTCAAATTTGTCATGAAAATTAAAGGTCATATCTTAAACTAATATAAATCATGTTATCTCTGAAGTTATAATAATTTATGAGAAACTGTGATAACCCTTAGACCTGTTTTGGAAATTCTGCTGACTCTACATTGAATCCCATTGAAGAAATATTTTGAAATATATTTGATGGAAAACTTCATAGAAGTTGCCACTTTTA
The DNA here is from genome assembly GCF_030490865.1 of Poecile atricapillus. NCBI lineage: Eukaryota > Metazoa > Chordata > Aves > Passeriformes > Paridae > Poecile > Poecile atricapillus. Next base: position 96,164,658 of record NC_081289.1, on the reverse strand, counting down.
TTCATTTGAACATTTTCAGAGTGAAAATATTTATGATTTTTTTTTGTTACTATGATATATTCTTTAATTTTGCTCTGCCTTAAAAACAATACCAGATATCAAAATTCAGAAGAAGCTTGTTGCATGCAGTAACATCCTTCACATAGTATTCAGGAACCAAAAATACATCTATTAATTTCAGTCACGAAATATTAGGATCGCCTACACTGTGCTAGCAAATCAGTAATTATTTAACAAATGTTATGAGGAGAGAGGGAAAAAAAGTGGCAGCTATATGGTCCCTACTTTAGAATTGATATTTACAATATCCATAGAAAGCTAACAGCTACTTAGATCTTATAAAAAGTAAAAAAACCTACTCACACAAAAAAACCCCCATTAAAAACCACAAACAACAATCAAGTCACCAAAACCAATATCAAACAAACTAAATCCACCCAACCCATTTTTTTCATGCAAAAAATCCTAGAAGACCTACAATGGTATATAGTGAAGGAAATTGAGAACACACATCCTAAAATTATCTAAACATCTTATGCCTGTGTGTTCCTTTACAGCTCACAGCACACTATCCAAATATTTAGTGCTATGTTTTTTATTAATTATGGCATTTGCACTGAAAGTTTTCTTTCAGAAACATAATTTAAGACAAGCTAGATGACTCAGTCCTGTCACCACCAGAATTCCTTGGTAGTACTGACATACTGAGCCACTGAGGTTACTGGTATGGTCAGGTGCTTCTAGAATTGTGTTTGCCTTATGCACTGTCTAATTTTTCTTTTGCTTCTTTTGCCCCTTTTAATATGAAAACCACTCTTATTTTTAGGGAAGACTTTTTTTTTAATGATGGAGATTCCTCATTGCATTTCAAAATATCACAACTGATCACATCCAGATTTATCCATTTAGCTACTTCATGCTATTTACAGTGTCCCACTTTCCCACTTTTTCATGAATCACCCTTTAAAGGAAAGTAGCTCTTCATAATTGGACAACTGACTCCTTGTGAAGAAGAGCTGCTTTTGATAAAAACAGAACTTTTGGCTTTTATGACTTTAATCAAAAATTTTCAAGAAATCTATGGTGTTTGAAATAGCAACTGGACTTGTAACATACACTATAATCAGAGAATCAGTGTAGAACCATAGAATGGTTTTTGCTGGGAAGTAATTTAAAGACCCTCTAGCTCCAACCTCATGAGCAGGAATGCCACTTACTAGATCTAGTTGGTCAAAGCCCCATCCAACTTGACCTTGAACAATTCTCCAGGCATGAGGCATCCACAATTTCTTCCTAAGATTCAAATCTAAACTTTCTTTCTTTCAGATTAAAGACATTACCCTTGTCCTATCACTATGTACTCTTGTGAAAAATCATGCATTCGTGCAATGCAATGGTAACATGATGCAGAACAGGAAAAAAAAAAAAATCAAATCATTAAAGCCCCAGAAGGTAGTGAGATCATGCTTTTGGTGCTTGGGTAGCCCTGGGGGGAAAAATACATTAAACACATCTATGTGCAGGGGCTAAAAAAGCTGCATAGCATCCTAAAATTGTCAGTGAAGATGAAAGTGATCAGAATTTTTAAATGGGGGTAATTGAAAGAAGATAGGATATAGAGAAAATGCAGAATTCAGTTGTAGTATAAAAGAATGCCAGTGGGATTCCAGTGAGAGTCAATTTTGGCAAAATTGACCAAGATGACAGGTTAATAAACCTGAAGAGAAAAGTAAATCTCTCAGAGGAAAAAATAACCTTTGAACTTTGAGTGGAAGCCATTCTGATTAATGCACCTGATTCATTTGCATTAAGATTCTGATTCTAACTATGCAAAATTCCTTCACATTATTTAAACTGTACAACTGTGAAGGTTGCTCCATACTTTGGGTGTGAAGAACTTACACTTTTTGAGCTGTAAATTATGTGGTGTGATAACATTCTAACTTCATTTAACCATATTATAGAGCTCCTCAGCTCTGCTGAGCATGTTTATGGGAATTCATTTACGAAAATGATATGCAGAGTGCAGAAACAGAATAAAATAGTTGCTGTTGTTAGCAAAATGTATATTTTGTGTGTAGCAGCAGGTAGATGGATAATGGTTAGCAGAACTGCCTCCTGTGGAGAAAGACACATTTTCTAGGTCACTAAATATGCAGCTCACTCAGTTTAAGTAAAATAGTAACTGAAGGGTAGAAAATTTACAGTGGCAGTGGATTGGAGATTCTAGTCCACTAACTACAACACCGTTTTTGGTAGTAAGAAAAGGGGTTTTTTTTTCCTTTATGAACTGAACAGGTTCTGGGATGTTCCCCTGCTGTTTGAATTCCAGTTTTTGCCTCAAGTTCATTTTTCCCTCAGTGAGTAGACAATTTCTGTAGTAGTCTGTATGTCTGTCAGATAGTGAGATGCTGTGAAGGCTGTCATGTTCTGTCTCTCATTGCTTTCCCTTCAGTTGTGTAAATAATTAAGAATTTCAATGCTGTCACCCCAGCTTTATGTGAACCCTTGAACATAACCAAGATTTCTTTGAGAGTGTCTGAGACCAGAATAGGGAACTGCAAGCTCTAAGGCATTGTTTTTCTTTGTCTTCAGAAATGAGTGTATCAGCTTAATTTCAAAGCAGTTGTGAATAAAATTGAAGTCCTCTGAAGGACTCTGTCATAGAGTTGTGTCTGCCCTGTTGGGGTCTGTCTGGAGGGATTACATTACTTTGCACTTGTGCTCCTGTCCAACTCATCTTGGAGAAACACACGGAAGATTTGGTTTGTACCTGTAAGCAAATGAGTGACCACCAGTTGTGAACACTGGTTCCAAAAAAAACAACTGCCTGTAGAGGCTGGTGTGAGTCTTGCCTAAAGACTGAAACTGAAAATCATAAGTGCAATTTCAGTGATCAGAGGAAGAATTTTTCCTTTTCAACCAGACGACGATTCTGTTTCCAAAAAAAATTTTTTTTTTTTTTCTGGAAGCTGCTGCATAAAGGAAAAAGCTAAATACTGCAGATGAAAACCCATATAAATAGTTAAACTGACATTAGTATAAGTTCTCTCTTTACTACAATGCCTAGTGTTATCAATTAAACATCTGTCCATTAAATTACCATACTTATCTTACATAATCTTTTAATAATGTATTTCCACTTAAAATGCTGGGATTTTTATCTCCATTGTGTATTTAGCATTGTGATACATTCAGTATACTCAATAAGAAACAAGCTAATGGAATAAGAAGTAAAATTTTGTGGTTTCTGAAATATGTATTTAGCAGAACAGTGAATTTTGAATTAATAACTTTTGGAAAGTACTTAGATAATTTTGCCTTTGGAGACACTCTTTTTCAGGTCTTTCAGAGTAAGCACATTGTACTTTTGAATATATTTAATGTTTTTAAATAATTTATCCTTCCTTTTAAGATAATTCTCAAAAGATCTCAAGTGCATACAAAAATGTTAAAAAAAAAAAAAAAAGGCAACACAAAATTACCTGGGTAGTTTTGTGCGGTAAAACAAATCTGGTTACATTATTGCCATTAATATAAGCTTTATTTTCAGATGAAATCAAGACTCTAAAAAGTAAAGGCCTTACATTTCTGTTGCCTTTAAAGGACACAGAGGCCTAGACAAGTGTAGGGCTTTTATGATTCTTCTAACTGTGTCCTATTTGGTGATGGGAAACACCACTGAGGATATAGTGTCCAACAGAGTTTTAGTACTTATATTCCTATATAAACTATAATTGTTGCATATATGAAAAGTGATAAAAAACTTATTGTTTTGAAATGACAATCATTAGGGGAAAAAAAACCCACCCCTTGTTTTGTATATTTTCCAGCTAATCTTCTGTCCCTGACACACACTTTTTAAAGAGCATTTAATACAAGAGAATCTTTTGGCATTTATATATCTAAATGGTAAACAAAAGCACTCAAAAGAGACCTTTCAAAAATTTGAGAGAATCTGGAAGTGTTTTGAGATAAGTCTTTAGTTATATAACACTGATATTTCTGTCTAACTAGAGAACGTCTTCTGAACTCCATAAGGCAGTTCTGCACAGTTCTGAAAGTGGTACAAAGGACTAACTGTTCTCTTTGCAGTGATTTTGCTTCCCTTCTTCTCCCAGGTAATTATAGAAGGTGTTTCTTCCTTGGTCTTCGACCTTCATCAATGCATTGTTTTGTGTAGTAAGGAATACCTTAACACAATTGCCAAACCTGTAGCTTAAATCATGTTACCACTAAAAATTATGTGATTCCCTTTTTTATGTTCAAGAAGTGTCAAAAAATCTGCAGACAGGACTAATTATGTAGATAGACCTTAAACATTGGTTTTTGGTTTGTTTGGGTTTTTTTGTTTGTTAAGTGCTGTGTGGATGGACAGAGAATGAGTAAAAGCAGAGATTGATGAAGAAATTTGAAACACCAATATTGGAGAAAAAAAATTATTTTTTTACAACAGATATTCATTCTTTTGTGACGAGTATTAGCCAAATTAATTATGCAATAACTGACCCAACATAAAACCATACTGGAGGTGTCATGTTAATTCTTTTTATGGCAACGTAAAAATAAAAGTTAGCAATAAAAGTCTCCAAACGAAAACTTTTAAAGCTTTCAGAAAGAAGGAAAGAATTATTCAACAAGTACTTTGTTTAAGCCAAAGTAAATAGATCATAGGTAAAACAAATACTCTCTACAAAAAAATATTTTCTTTTGAGCATATTTAGTTCTGAAAATAAAACTGCATGAGCCTATAAACACAGAAAACAAAATTTATAGTTGAAAAGAGGACTCATATTACAGTTGCTTTGACATTATTTAATTTCTACCTGATGGAACCGTTCGACAAAACCAAAAATTAGTTCATAAAATATCTGTAAAGCTGAATTTTTTTTCAAATTAGAAATAGGAACAAAACTCCGAAATACTGTTACTTTGTCTGAGCAAATCTTTATCACAGTCGGATGAAATGAACTTTCTCCTTTTTGGCTTTTCTTGATTTTTTTTTTTTCAAGTAATTAACATGTATTAGTTAGCCTGAATGAAAAAATGTCTTAGCATCTATAGAGTCTTGCAAAAGGAGAATTATTATGTTCCCTTTCCCAGGTTTTCTTTATTATTAATACATGTTAAAAATAGTAAGGAAAAACAATAAATATGATACTCCAAAATTTAAGTATACATTCAATTCTGGCTACTAATCTTAAAAAGGAAGTAGTTGCTATAAATTGTTCATATACAATGGGCTTCCATATGACTGTTCCCTTGACAGACATTTGCAGGAACATGGGAGACTTTGATTTGTACAGACAGTGTCAATAGGAATAAATAAGCACTTCCTCCCAGAAAAACAGGGACAACCAAAGAAATGTCCTGGAAGAAATATTGTAAATTCCAAAGGGAATATTTTCACAGAAGGGAAAATTTCTGGAACTGGTTATTCCTTGAATTTATTAAGTACAATTTATATCTAGTTTGAAGAACCCCTCAGGAAAGTGAAATGCAGCAGGATCATTGCTTCAACAACCAGTGTACAATCTATCAGGCAGGGAGGTGTGAATAAGCAGGTTGGCAATATTGAAATATTTAGCTGTTTCAGCAGCCTTATAGGGTGCACAGTAGCTCTGCTCAAAAACTGAGCAGCTCAATAAAAAGGAGCATCTTGTGACAGCCAAGACAGAGGTGTAGAAGGGTATTTTGGCCTGAGGATCTCATGTCTGTGCATGCAAGAACAAATGATTTCTTTGCAGCACTGCTGTGCAATTCCAGTAACTCTGTATGGCAGCCAAGGTGGCTGTTTCCCTAAGGGGGTCAGAGGAGGGAGGATTTCAGCCATTTCCTGTCACTTTGCAAAGCATCATTTTAGACTGTCTTGCTAATAAATGAAGTGTAGCTTAGGGCACAGAGACTTACTTTTCAGATATAATTTCAGTCTGAAAACTTTGGGGATCTGATTTTACTTGCATATTCAGGTTTGTAATGTGATTATCAGTATTCAGTGATATTTGGCCATTAAATAGTTCTTGTTGTTACTAAGAGGTTAGTGGAATGGACTTTTACATGCAGGTAATTTTTGCCTTTTTACTCTCTAATAATAAGGAATTTAATACACCATAATGGTTAAAACAGAAAGGATTTTTAAATTTTAAATTATTTTAAATGAGATTAAATGAAGCAAGTTTTCTGTGATTACACATTAGACTGCTAAAAAAAGCACCCACAACCTCTAATCCAGGTCTCTGTTTATATAGCTGAAGAAGGTAATTTTCTTCTGAACAGAAAACTGAACCAAAGATTGTTTTGTGTTAGAAGGGATCCAATTTCCAAGATTATATAGTCCAGCTCATCTGTCATGATCAGGGACATCCTTCCCTAGATCAAAGTCCCATCCAGCCTGACTTTGAACACTTCCACAGATGGGATATCCACAGCTTCTCAGGACAACCTGTGCCAATGTTTACCACTCTCATGTAAAAAATATCTTCCTTATACTAAATCTACTCAAATACACTCAAATCTCTCTCAATGTAAAGCTCTTTCCCCATTTCCTGTCGCTAAGGCACTTAGAAAAAATGTCTCTGTCTTTCATACAGACTCCTTTTTAAATATTGTAAGGTTGTAATAGCACCTTTTGGAGTACTCTCTTTGGGCCAAAAATGCTTAGTTTTCTCAATCTTCCTTCATAGAGAAGATGTTTTAGCCCTCTAGTCATTCATGGACCATGGAAGATCATTTACATGGTCCTCTTCCGTACCTGCACTAGCAGTTCCATGTCCTTCCTGTTCTGGGCCCCCAGAGCTGGGTGCAGGGTTCCAGGTGGGATCTCACCAGAGCAGAGCAGAGGGGCAGAATCCCCTCCCTCCCCTGCTGCCCACGCTGCTTTGGATGCAGCCCAGGACACGTTTGGCTCTCTGGGCTGGGAGTGCCCATGGCTGGGTCATGTCCAGCCTCTCACCCAGCAGCACTCCCAAGTTGTTCCTGGCAGGGCCACTGCCAGTCCATCCATCCCCCAGCCCATACTGATACTGGGGGATACCCTGACCCACGTGCAGGACTCTGCACTTCCCTTTGTTGAACTTCAAGAGATTTTCACAGACGTCCTCTGAAATCTGTCAAGGTCCCTTTGAATATCATCCCTTTGCTCCATCATATCCAGTTTGTGTAGTCTGCAAACTTCAGGAAAGTGTACTTAATCCTACCACGTTATCTAGGAAGATGTTTATGGCACGGTTGCCAGTATAGACCTTGAGGGTCACTGACCATTGGTTTCCACCTGGACACTGAGACACTGGCTATATTTTTGAGTATGGCCATCAAGAAAATTTTTCACCCAATAAACATCCATCCATCCATCCATCCATCCATCCATCCATCCATCCATCCATCCATCCATCCATCCATCCATCCATCCATCCAATGTTTTAAAGGAGCATATCAAAGGCCTCACAGGCAAATGACATCAGCCACTGTATGAATTAGTAAGTCACGATTTGGTCTGTGAAGTGACACTGCTTGTGCCACCTCCCAATACCCCACATGCTTCAACGTATAGAGATCATATTTTCTTCCAGGAGAAACTCTACCTTACAAGGCACAGAGATGAGGCTGACTGGTCAGTCATTCCCAGGATTTTTCTTTATATCTTACTAATTACCTATCATTATGTCAGAATTCCTTTTAGGTTTACTTTTTTTATAAGAGGGGTTTTTTTCCTCATTCTTTATTCAGAAATTTAAATGTGATTTGCATAATAAGGGAATAGAAAATTATATGGCTTGTCTTAATTCTGAAATTTCTTAGGTCTAAGCTACTAGCTTGTATTCCATTATTTTGTGAAACTGAATATGAAAAAACACCAAGGAAAATCCTTGACAGGGGTCAGAATTTTCACAGAAGAATATTGCAGTTATACATACCCAGCAAACTCCTATAACACACACAATAACCACTGCTTAACATACGAGTTACCAATTATTTAAGATAATATCCCCTTGATACTGTTCTTTCCTATGAAGCTGCTCCATGGATCTTGATTTTCTTGTCAAGTTCTTAAGTTACAGAGGGAAACATCTGTAGCCATTAGCACCACTGAGTAATGCATATCGTAGTATGTCTTCAGATGTGCAGATACAGCTGACCTAAGTTGCCAGTGTCACCTACCATGCTTGTTTTAAGCCAGTGAGTATTTCCTTGGAAAACGTATTCCTGTAGGGACAGAATGTTAATTGTCAATAGCTACTCTAACATCTTGCAAACACAGTGATTTTAGGGTTGCAAGTTACTGCTTTATTAATGAGTTGGTGCAAGACCTCTAATTAAAGGAAGACTCACATCTGCTTTCCTGTATAGCTAGAATAATTAATAATGGCCTTATTAATGTTCTGCCTTACAAGCATTGCTGGTTTTTCTGCTTCTGTTTATTATGAGCAAATTTCTAGAAAAAATTGCATTCTACATATGTACTCTGTGCTGCTCTTACTATAAATTGCCAGGGATGTGAGTCAGGATATACTCTTTTTGATCCTCTGTATTCTCTTTCATAATTTATTTCAAATTAAGATAGATGAATACTACCTTTAAGAAAGAAAAAAAAAAGACAAATTGGTTTTATGTGCATTTTTGAGCAGAGGTCTGACTAATGTTTTATGAGAATTTTTATTCTAACAGAAGCAACTGTCAATTAATTCAGTTCAATTCTCCTTTTTTAAAATACCAATAACATTTAAAAAAAAAAAAAAAATTATTAATTTATTAGGAAGCCCCCTTCTCCTGAACAAGATGACAAGACACTTGAGAAAGCAGACACTACTTGCATTTTTTATGAATGGGTATTTTCTTGTAAAACCATTTGTTGATGAAATGTCGTGCTGGCTTTGGTTGTACAGATTGGTGACATTGTATTAGATAGAGATCATGTAAAGCACACAAGCTTTCTTAATAAGAAGTTCATAAATACAAAAACTGACTGTAAAGTCAAATCTTTTTGTGTGTTTGTTTGTTTGTTTTTTCTTTTAATTCCGCCTATATGAATCTTACTGTTAGAAATTATCAGCAATTGCTGGGAAATTATATATGTGACAATTGAACACAAATGATCCACTCAGTTGCAATTGTTGTAAACAGCTGCTAGTGAACACTTTTTTTGGAAAAGCAGCATAAAAACTATTTAAAAACCCAGAAAGGTAAAATTTACATAGAACAAGTTCAAAGACTCTTAATTCTCTTATTTGTGAGTAAGTCTCTTGAGGTTAAGACAGGCAAACTAGATTCAATTATACACTTCAGCCTAAAATAATTTTTATGTAATATTTTTTTAAATTAACTAGCAGCTTCCCACAAGGCAGTAAAAGTCATTGATGTTTAGATAAATATCATAGCTATTTGTTTTTAGATAAATTATGTAAAATTGGTTCTCTGGCTCTTCTTTTGTTTGTACTCTTACCATATAAATAACTTCAATAGGATTTTGAACACTAAAAATAAATTTTCATATAAATAAAGTCAATTTTCCTCTCTCTCTATAGCCTCCTAAGGGGAAACAGATATATGAATAAGATAATTGATCATTAGTAGCAATGGTGTGAATAAACCATACTCTTTAAATCACCCTGAGAAAGGGTGGTTAGCTGGTTAAAATTTGAAAGGCTGCATAACTTGCTGACTGACAATGTAAGCTGGGGTCATCAATCCATCTGATGCTCAAGAGAGCTTAAATAAAAAAATGTGAGAAAGTTTATAGGTGGAAAACAGCAGATAAAGACTATTGTTGAACAAAATACAAAGAACAACTCAGTGTTAGACTTTGCACTTCCAAGGAAAAATTAACGCAATAGGAAAAAAGAAACTGTATTGACACCCCATTTTAATCCTTGTTTAAGCATTTCTTGAGACCATTTCATGCCAGATCAAGCTACTTTGAAAAATAGGTTGTGTGTTTTGGTTTTGGGCTTTTTTTTTTTTGGTTGGTAGATTGGTTGGTTGGGTTTTTGTTTTGTCTTGTGTTTGTTTTGCTTTATCAAAAAGCATCTCCCCCAAACATATTCAAGAGAAATTGTAGAAATTCTTTCCTGAAAAAATGACATTTTTCATGTAAAAGGTTTTCAAATGTTTGGTATATTTTCTCATTTCACCATTCCTTTTTATATATTTCCATAAATTATGGATTTTATTATACATTTCCATATGTATAATAGAAAATTAAGATTTATATCACTTTCTTAAAGAATCATAAAAATAAACAAAAGACGCAGATTTTCAGTTGCTTCAGACATTCAGAAGAAACTTTAAAGGCAAGTCATAATTTCACTCCATACAGCAATTAACCACCTCAGAGCCGATTTCTCACTTCCTTCCATTTGGATGTGGGAGAGAATTGAAAGTGTAAAAGTGAGAAACCTCCTGGGCTGAAAATAAAACAGCTTAATAAATGAAATCATAGTGACAAAAATAATAATAAAAAAAAGCAGTGAAAGAGAAAGTAACGGAAAGACTAAAAAATATTTCTTGTGCCAAGCAGAACAAGGGACCAGTAAAAAGCAACTGCTCACCTGGAAGCAACACATGCCCAGCCACTTCCTGAGCAGCAGCCCCTGGCCAGTTTTCCCTGTTGTTAATGTTTGGAGCATGATGCCACATGGCCAGTTGGAGTCAGCTGTCCTGGTGTGCTCCCTCCCAGCTTTTGTGCACCGTCAACCCCATTTTCAGCAGGTCAGCATAAGAAGCTGAAAAGTCCTTGACTTAGTTTAAGCACTGCTCAGCAGCTGAGCCAACTGTGTGTTATCAATGTTATTGTCATCCTAAATGCAAAACACAACACACTGTACCTGCTGTGCAGGAGAACCAATTCTATACCAACTGAAACAGGGTGGAAGGAACACTGACTTGTTTCAATTATTTGTTTTCCATTTTATTTTCCATTCTGTTTCCACACTGTAACAGCAAACAACTCCTCTCTATCTCACAGTCTGACCGTGAAATGCTATGATAGAGACATAAATGGAAAGCACTAATTTACTCTAATTGTTCAGAATGGAACAGGGTGTTCCTTCATTAAAGCAGACTCACTGGTCTGACTGCTGAATATTACTGAATTTACTGTTAGGAAAAATGCATAAAATACTAAATGCAATGAAGAACAATAATGGCTGTTAGACTTGTAAAAGGTATAAGTCTTTGTTTAATATATTCTCTATAATTGTGTTCTTCAGCTGTCACTAAACATGAACCAAATAACTCCCTAGCCTTGTTACATTTAAAGAAAATAATCTCTTGATGATAACAGGTTTTTTGCTTTATAGAGCGGTGTAGAACGAGATAGGAAGCTAATATAAAATAATTGAACACAATCTAATAGAATTAGCATCCTGATACTAATTATTCGTTATTTCAGAACAAAAGATAATTTTGCTGTTGCTTCCTTAAAACCTTTTTTTTTTCTTTTGGTGGATGAGCTCAGATGTGGAAGTTTTGTAGTGGGATAAGTCAGTTCAGATAGAAAGGAAAAAGATTGCATGGATTAATTGACAGACTGTGTGACAGTCAAGGTTCATGTTAAAAAGCCTAAGTGGTTCTCAGCTGCTACACTTTAAGCATTGTATATAACATTATTGTTAATTCAAGTCCTAATCCACTGTGATGTTCTTTCTTGGTTTTGTATGGTTTTAATTGTACATGGTTAAGATCTTATTAAAGAAATAGTCTCATTCTATTTTTGATCTTTTTATTTTTCTCCTGGTATAGTCTGTGTTAATTCATTAATTCAAAATAAATGAAAGAGACAGAAAATTAAATGCACTGCTGATCAAGACCAAAATTTTTCATAGCAGCTTTCACCAAATTCAGTGGACTTAAATTTCTTGGTTGGTAGGGAGCTCAAATGGTTTCTGGGATTAATTCCCAAATGAAACATTTTAGCAATGCTTGCAGGAAAGCAATAGTGAACTTGAAGAGGCAGGGATTGTATTTTATTTTGTTTTGCAGGTTTTAAGGCCTGACTGGCCCAACTTAGAAAGAAGAAATAAAAAATCTTCATTTCCATATAAGTAAAATTTTACCTCTAATATTGTATCTCTTTTATCTCAAGTATTGTGGCGAAACTTATGGACACTTAAATTGAAATAATGCAATAATTAAAAAAAATCCTATATCTAAACACCTGTTACTAAATATATTTAACATAATTTTCATTACAGGATTAGCTCAACAAAGGTAAAACAAGCCTCTAAGATCATTATAGGTTTCACATGCTATTCATATTTTCTTTAAATATTTCAATAGTCAGATTTTGATGGATTTATTTCACACAGTTTAATTCCATCTTTTACTTTAATGTTATACAGGTATCCAGTGTTTTGTGGTCTCTCACTCAAATAGATGCTGGATCAGATGAAATTAAGTGTGTTCATATTTCCACTTCATTTAGATTGCATCAATCTCTAATTCTTACATTTTCCTTTTCTCATTAAATTTCAGATTCTATTTTTGTAGTCCTTCATTATTTTGTCTATTTTCTTTCAGCTTTTATTCAAAGTTTTTCTTTAGTATTGCTCCTTTTTTGAACATTCAATTTAGGTCAGCAAGTGATCTTTCCACAGAGTATTTTAAGGCATACTAAGGTAAAAGTTTTCTGTGAAACCCAGCTGCTGTTTCCATTGAAGGCAATAGTAATATCAGTGTATTCCTTATGAATAGGATTGAGTCTTTACACACTGAAGCCAGTGTGTGTCTATGAATTTCAGTGTCTGAATAGCCTTGGAGCTCCTAAAATGAGCATCTAGGGTTAGGATAAACTTTCTTAAACTTTCATCCATACCACTAGTCCAAAGGGAAATTCCTTTGACTCGCCTCAGTTGTGCTGAGGCAAATTTCCACCCTTTCTGTAACACAGAAATATTGTAACTGGAAAAACATGAGAGGTTTTCTTATGTTTGTATGAAATTTTCTTCTGAACATCATAATATGCAGATTTTGGAGTTCTATTTTCACACAGGAGGCAAGTATTTACAGGGCAGTGCTATTAATAGTAGAACACAAAAATGCTGTAAATAGTTAATCCTTCATAAAACACAAAAAGCTAGGAATGGCTAATCCTTCAGCTTTGCTGGCCAGTCTGAGTCTGAGATTCATTAGAAAGCTTTAGATAGTAAGTTTGTAAGAAAATTTACTTGAAATATGTCAATATTATCAAGTTGTGAATTGGAAAATTTGACTATTTATTAAAGTAAGACAAAAGCCTGTAAAGGCATAGTTGTATTAAAAATTACATTAATATATAAAGTATAGGAGGTTTTGGTGACATGGTACTCTCTTTTTTATGCCTGGGCTGACAGATGTCATTGTGCTGTGTTTAGGCTGCAGTAACACCTTGTCACTTCACTTCTGCTGCTTGTGACATAGAACAAGCGCTCAGCAGAGACCATCCAAGCTAACCCTCTGTAACCTATTTCACTTATGGTTCTCCTGTTTTAATAAAGCATAAACCAGAAACATGGAGGAATTGCTCTTAGGTGTCCATTTTCTACTTATCAAACATTAGTTGAATTTTTCAGGGATAGAAGCAGTACACCTTTTTTTGCTGTATTTTTTTGGCTGTTAACATAAAAAGTACCTATTTTAATCAGGTATGCAAAGCAAAGTCAGTGAAACCACTTCATATTTTAAAATTATAAATAGACAAAAAACTTATTCCAGTTATGGAGTCAGGTTAAAGTTGCATCATACTCTCCCTCACAAACACCTAAAGATTTTTACACCCCAGTCTATATATTTATTGATAGGCTAAATTACCACCTGGGGTTTTTCTGCCTTTCCTCCTTCCTTTTTTCTCCTTAACAGATCCTTAGAGAAAGAACACACTGCTATTTTATTGTAACATATTGACAGTAATTTTCTGAGTTGCATTGTTTGAAATTCAATGTGAAAACACTTTTTTTTTCTTCTTAATATAGATCTTAAGAAAACAATTCAAAAGTCCCAGAAAGACAAGAAATAAAAATGAAATGGCTGGAGACTTACTCCTTTTGGGAATTGTACTGTGAAGTATGAAAGAATATGCAGTTAACATCAAAAACATGGCTTCTAAAATTTGTGTGGTTTTCAGGGGGGTGGCAGGAGGGAGGGAAATGAAACACCAAAAATTCCAAGCATTTTGTTTCACTTGGTAGCACCCTAGGTTAAAGACAAAAATGACAAGGCAAGAATCAAAATATTTTAGAAAACTGTTTATTTGCTTTTGTGACAGTGGGAAAAGTTGTATCTAAATGACCATTATCTTGAAATCTAGGAGTGCACTGATGTCTTTGCTGTGCTATTCCTCCCCATCAATTCACTCTTCTTTGGGAATCTATGAGTAGATGTTAGGCACTTTGAAAAGCAGCCAGTGTGCTTCCCCATTGAGTAGGCTACTTAATGAACTCCCACTATTTCTTCCCAGATATAAATGGAGCACCATCTACCACCACTGTCTGACCCAGTGAAAATAAGTAAAGAACTGCATGGACCCTTCAAAAGCTCTGTATTTCCTGTTCTCTATACCAGAATACTAAAAGTCACACGAAAACTTTGTATACTTTTTTTTTTCCTCAACAAAGATAGGGAACACCTAAACTACTGCTTACAGATGATTATCATTTTTCTGTGCCTTTGGATTATGCAGTCTTTGATGAAACCCAAAAAACGGTAGAAGTCTCATTCAAGAGTTTGAAATAAATATCCTTGCAGTTAATAGATGATGTCATAAATGTTAGTTGGCTTTATCAATCAAGTTGTACCACACACAGATGCCATACTGGGCTCAATCACATCACTTGCATGATAAAAGGTTACTTGCAATGGGTCTATAAATACCACTGTTAAAGTCAGGTTTGTATATGCAGATACATGCAGGTCTTCTTGCACAATATAAATAGAATTGAACTATCTATATAATATGAATACCCTTGATGGGAACGGGAAATTTACATTTTTCTCTGAGCATAGTAGCTCGGACATCCCTTATTTATATTCTGTGCTTTTACTTGCAAAGCTCTGTGAAGTTTTGTTGAAGTTCCCAATGGGGCTAATTAAAATATTTGGTCTATTTAATTTCATGTAAATTTCATCATCTCAAGTTCTAGATTTAAGTGAAACCAGAAAAAACTCTGTTTGTTCATGACTTTGATCTGAGGCCATCAGGGCCTGTATGAGTTTCTTCAGGTTTGGCTAAGGGTCAGCTCCAAGTTGATTCAGTCAAGCTGAAGACCAGTGAACTTGGGAAAAGAAGTGCATAGTGCTGTTTATACACAATGAAGAATTGCACGGAGAGTTATCAGCGCTGTTTGCTGAATAACAGGAAATTATTTTTCCCACAATCCTGACACATATATCCCTAGTTTCTTTAAGTACAGTAGCCAATGTAATAAAACTGGTATCTTGTTCTTAAGATTTGAACAACTGCTGCTCACCCACTGTGCACCTCACAGTTATCTGCTACCCACTCCCTCCTGACAGGTACTCAACACCACTGGAACACAAGCAGTTACATCTATGCAGCCATGAATCTTTACAAGGTTGAATTGCCTTTCGTCTGAAACTTGGAAAGGAAGAAATAGGTATCAGGGAATTTTTTCATAACTATTTGTTACATAAAGCCTGTTAGCAGTACCAGAATATTCAGCAATTTTGTTAAAAAGCCTCATACTCTTTAGGTGACAAGTTTTCTTTGTTCACCTCTTAGGTTGTCACCATACAATGCAGAGAAACACTGCATTATTACTTCTTGAGATCTCTTGTAAATGAAGCAGATGTAAATATAGATCTGAAATATATCTGAAAGGAAAAGGCAAAGAAAAAAAAAGTAAAACAAAAGTAACATCAATTTATCTTCTGTCTCAGAAACAAGTATAGTTTATTCACAATAAAAGCATCTGGTGTATTTGTCCTTGTTTATCTAGCAAGTTTAGTTAGCTACTAATGGAAAATTTCTAGGTACACTAAAAATAGACATTTAATAAATTATTTAACACGAGAATAAACTTTAATAATGAAATATTTTTCCATAACTTTTAATATTTTAATTTATTGTAAATAGTACCACAAAATAGGGCACAATTGAAAATAAAAAGAAAAAAAAAAAAAATACGCCATGACCTCAGGGCTGCACCCTTCCTGTAGAACCTTACACTGATCTGGAGGTCAACACAGGTATTTGTGAGTTTTGCTTTACAAGGAATTCCCAAGGTGTTTCTTCTCAGATCACATTAAGACCATGACTGGGAAAATCTGCTTGCTGGATTCTTGATATCAGTGATAAGTATCACATATAGCTTTGGGAAAAACTGATATTTACCAATTAGGTTAAATCAGGGCAGGACTGGTTGAGTCCCATTTACATATAAAGTTAGGTGTCCTGCTTCACAGACAGGTCACCACAGGAGATGTGGAAAACATACATGAAGTGCACTTCTCAAAAGAAGATCAATTAAAGCTCCATGTAGATTAAAATATGGATACATTTTTGATGTGTTTTTTTGTTGTTGTTGGGTTTTTTTGTTAGTTTTTATTTGGTTGGGTTTTGGTTTTTATTCGTTTGTTTGTTTTGTTTTGTTTTGATTATTGTTGGTTTTTTTGTTGTTGTTGGTTCGTTGTGGGTTTTTTGATGGCTTTTTTTGTCTTCCTTTGGGCATCAGTCACTGACTTCTTTCCTTGCTGTGAAACTTGCTTCAAGTTGTGAAATACCATCTAGTCCCCAATGTTCTGGGAACAGTACTCAGTCACCTTGGCACAGTTTTTCCCGACACCCTGGGCTAGAAGTGCTCACCTGTGTTGTAGCATAGCACTGTCTCTGGAGAAAATTCAGGAAGAATGAGCCCCAGGGGACTTGTGTGAGCCATGTTTCCCTGTTCTCATGGGAATGCCATAAAAGAGCATGCTTATAAAATACTCAGTCTGACCTTCTCATTGCATGTGGTTGGTCCAGAAATGCCCAGAGCTGCCTTTCAGAGCAATTCTCTCTCTCTGTGACTCTACTTGTAGAAGACTAACACAGGAAACTGAATCAGAGTGAAGACTGGAAAGACCAGCTCAACAGGAAATGCATCACTTTGCCACTGGAAAATGAAGCTCTAGGCAGCATGATGCATCCCTGCATTGAAGGCTGACTCCAGGAACCAAAGTCTGTCCCTAATTAATAGCATAAGAAACATGACACATACTGGTTACCAAGCCACTTTCAATAGAATGAAAAAAATATTTCACAGTTGCTGCATTTTATTTCTCAACAAATCTTTCTGATAACTTTGAAGGAGCTCCACATTGTCTGTTTTCTGATTATTACCTTCATAATTAACTCAGTGTGAAAGGAAACCAAAGAATTATCTTTCCCATCTCTTCTTGTGGCTCCAGGAATGTGGCTGAATAACAGGAAAGATGATAAACACTGTGGCAGCTGGATCTAAATTTGCCAGTAGAGATTTGTCCTTTTAGATGAAAGGTCCCAGAGTCAACAGCTCTTTCTAGCATCCAGCCCATGAAACAAACTTTATCCTCATGAAATTGCTACTCATCTGGCAGAAAAAAACACACTGCGTCTGAGTGCACGACCTGGAGAAGTCAGATGATAGTACGTATTGGATTGTTCTGCTATAAAATGTGCAAAAATGCCATAAAGTTTTCAAAGAAAGGTGTTTTATCTGACACTCAAGATGACGTTACTAAGCCTGACAGTATTGAATCCTTTGCATTATTGGCTATGACTATGCCTTACTAATGGCTGATTCCTTTTCCATGTCATTGGAAATAGCTTCATTTCCTTTCCTGTACCTTTCTATTGAGTCATTCAGAAAAATTCATATTCCAGAGCTGAGAAATGGAAATTACCATGCCTATCTTAAGAACTCATAAGTATCATATCTTCAAAAGAGATGTTCAGAAAATCAAGAATTATCTAATCCTTCTGCACTTGCTGAGACCATTGACAGGCTATATGCTCTGCTGTCTCAGGCACAGAGGAGTGAAGTGAAATGGGTAAGAATCTGTGAAAAAAGCCACAGCTACCTGGGCCTACTTTTTTATTACTTCTCCTCTACAATCAAAGACTGGGATTCCTTATGTTTTATGAAAGAGAATTACTGCATCATAGAACCACAGAATGATTTATTGGAAGGGATCTTAAAGACCACCCAGTTCCAAATCCCCTGCCCTGTGAAGGGACACCTTCCACTTGTTCATATTGCTCAAAGCCTCATTCAGCCTGGCCTTGAACACTTCTGGGGATGGGGCATTCCCATGAAGCATTCACAGCTTCTCTGTGCTACCTGTGCCAGTGTCTCACCACCCTCACAAGTACAGAAGAGGAATGAAGTCACCCCTCAGCTGCTCCTCACAGGACATCCCAGTCAGGTCTTTCTCCAGACTTGCTGACCTCCCCTAGATGCATTTGGGTGCCTTCATATTCTTACTACCTTGTGGGGGCCCAGAACTGCACACAGTACTCAAGCAGAGACAGCACCAATTCTATTCACATAATAGGTGAAAAAATTGCTACAACTGAAGTTACTGTTCCATGCCCTGTTTTGGTAACATTACATTTTCATCTGCGCTCTTCTACTGATCTTGGGTTTCATTCAATTTTAGCCACTTTCCAAGAATTTTCAATAGATAAAGCCAGTTTTACAAAGAAAAGGAAAATGATAATTTGATGAGAAAGGCATTTATCATAGAATCACAGAATGAGTTGGAAAAGAACGACTAAGACCATGAAGTATTGACTCCTGGCCCTGCATATCCCCAAGAATTACACCATATGCCTGAGAGTGTTGTCCAAATGCTTCTTGAGCCCTGCCATGCTGGGTGCTGTGACCATTTCCCTGGGGAGCCTGTTTCTATGCCCAAACACCCTCTGGGTGAAAAGTCTTTCCCTGATGTCTAACGTAAACCTCCCCTGACTCATTTTCAGGCCATTTCCTCAACCTATCATTGGTCACCAGAGGGAAGAGATCAGTACCTGCCCTTCCTCTGCCCTTCTTGAGGAAGTTTCAGAGTTTTCCCAACTGCAATGAGGTCTCCCCTCAGTCTCCTCTTCTCCAGGCTGAACAGACCAAGTGACCTCAGCCACTTCTCATACAGTTTCACCTCCAGGTTCTTTAGCATCTTAATTTCCCTCCTCTGAATGCTCTCTTCATAGTTTAAAATCTTTCTTATACTGTGGCACCCAGAGCTGCCCCAGCTCAGAGCAGAGCAGGACAATCCCCTCCCTTGCTCGGCTGTGATGCTGTGCCTGACGCACCCCAGGGCACCGGGGCCCTCCTGGCTGCCAGGGCACTGCAGAGAATAAACATGAACCTCAGAAATGACCAGGAACCTAAGGTCAACCTCTGCAGGACTGCTTAAGAATATGAAACTGGTGTAATGTGTTAGAATACAGCTCCTCCTAGCTCAAAATCCATCTCTGTCAAAGCAAAAAACAGATACTTAAGATATGGTTCTGGCATGCATAATTCAAGATTGCTGGAAACATAGCTAAGAAAAACAGCCCACCCCTGCAGAAATGCTTCTAGGAGAACAATGTCATTCATCCTAGACAGGAAACAAAATAACAATGTTCACCTTTGCAGTTCAGGACAGAATTATAGAATCACCATACTAAGAAACATGGGAGGTGAGTTGGAAAAAGATGAATTAAAAATGAATGGTTTCCACTATTCAAATTATTCAGAGAACATGCAGAGCACAAAGGCAACAAGCTTGTAAACAGTAAAGGAAGCTAAGGTGCATATAGATTTTGTATTCTAGGGAAGTGTGCTCTCCTAAGTAGCGCAGTAATGTGAAGGTGACTGAGGACTAAAGTCTTGTAATTCAAAGAAGATTTCCTGAATCATGGCTTTAACAGATTTTAAGACTCTCAGTGTGCACATAACATATGAAGATAGCAGCCAAATTTACCGCTGTGTTGTTAAATCAACAGCAGTTGAATCACAGCAGGGTCAAGAATACATCTGTAATGCAGTAGGGGCAGCACAAAGGTGCAGGAATGGGCTGGAACAATCGAATTTTGTGCTTCTCATGTCAAGGTCTGTTCATAGGGAAAAAAAATCTTGACCAAAAAAGGTGATATTACTTAGACTTTATGGGACTTGAAATACGGGTGCAAGCAGCATTGCAAGACAAGGGGCCCTTTTGGAACTACCCAGTATTATGTGAAGAGATAAATGAAAAAATAGTTGTTACAGACCTTTATCAACAATAAAAGGAAACATGTTAGTGAAGTGGACACATAAATAGCACCTGCAAATTCTAAGCAGAATGCACAACACAGTACATGGGACTGCCAAAATGGATTCAGCTCAGCCCTGCTGCTGTTATGAAAGAAAAGTGTGCACAAAAATAGGAAGGAAACTCAGTATTTTGGCCCACCACTTTTTCAGTAGTTGTGTTTTGTGAGTAAGCAATGGCAGAAATGGAATCATACAGCAGTCAAATCTTTTTTATGAAAATACAGCCATTAGATTATAATATAAATATAATATTATAAACATATGTTTTATTAGGAAATAAAACAAAATAAAAGAGAAAATTAATTATTCAGGCAATAGACTGGTCACTAAGAGTGTATCAGAATTTGATTCTCCAGACTCCACACTATTTAGTCTTGAAATTATTTTGTTGTAAAATGAACACATTCCTGGTGAAGTGGATATTTAATTACATTTTTAAAAAGAACACTAACAGGAAAAATTGAAAAAATATGTCTATAATGTGGTTGTTCTAACATATTAGTATCAAACTAGTATTCTAATCTTGGTCATGCTGGCTATTCTGAATTCATTTTACCTTACTTTTTTCATGAATGAAAATCCTAATAGCTTTGTTTCATTTCAGAGGATAAAGAAAGTGCTTCAACTTAGAGCTTTTTATGAAATCACATTCTTGGGAACTAGCTATTCTTTTTAAGGCTTAGCATTGATTCAAATCTGCTGAATAGCACCTGCAAAATGAGTTGCTACCTATTATTAACAATTGAGAATGTACTACTTGATTTATCCAGGGAGCTGTAGAGACAGAAAAGTGGCAATCTGCTCCATTTGATAAAAGGTCCACTAAAGACTCAGTAAGAGAGTGCGAATATACTTAAAAATAATATTCTTTGCTTCTTAGAATAAAATCATCACATCAGGTGGGTTTGATCATGAGTTTCAGAAAGCATCATGAGAAAGCCATTGCTGAAAGCATCCAGCTGACCAAAAATGCCTGTTAATTCAACTATCAGAGCTGTCAGGTGCAAATGAGGACTTATGCTCAAATCAAAAGAAAAGTCACAATATAATGACTAAGATCACATTCTGGTTTACTACAGAAATGCCACTCTCTTCCAAAAACACGAGAGACATTCATGAGAGACTGTACATAATCCAAGAAGTCCTGAGATGATAGATAAAGGCAATATAGATGGAGTCAGAAAGCTTTTCAGTATTCTAATGCTCTAACAGTATCTCAGATAACAAAACAGACCATAAGTTAGGTTCTTGTGAAAGACAGCTCTTGTGTACCTGTCATGGGGTGACTTTACCTTTAAGATAGCTTTGGGAGCTAAAGAAGTTGCTGGTGGCTGATGGGAGTCTTTTTTCCTGACCAATTATCAGTCATTTCTAAGAATTGACAGCAGTTTTGACCATTGAAAAGTGAGATCAACTTGTAAACACCACCTTAAGATATAAAGCCAGAGTTCTCTTGCTCTCTTTGGTTTCTGGCTTCTGAAAAGGTAACAAGGCTCTGTCTTGGCCTTCCCCCCTGCCTCCAGGCCGGACAAGGCCGCAGAGGGCGGAGGGAGGGTGGAGAAACGGAGCCGGCCGGCCTGGCTTGGTTTGTAGTTTCTGCTGCTGGACTGAAACCTGACACTATGAACATCTGCAGCTTTCCAAGACTTTAATTCTTTTAATACCTGTATAAAACGTACAGATTACTTTTTTTCCCAGGGAGACAGAAAGAGAGAGAGAGACAATCAACATGAAGAAGACAGTGAAGAAAAAAGTTAAGTTTTAGATGGGGAAGAGAGAATAAGGAGATGCTTTATAAGCTGAAATATTTTTCTGTTAAAGTTATGGAGATGGACAATAGTGTTCTGAAAAAACTCCTTTAATTCATGACAGAGCATATTGGGAGGAATAGAATGTTCAAAGTGTGGATTTTGAGCAAAAGAGAGAGTAACTGTGATACAGTGAGGTGCTGGAACAGAGTGAAGCAAAGATTTGAGGCCTTGAGAGCCAATGAGAAAACTGTTTCCAGCGCAGCTCACAGAGACAGATGAAGAGGACTTTTGCCTTTGAATAACTCATCCTTAAAATGACATCCCTAGACTCATTGACCCATACACACCTCAGAGTGATATGAAATGGGAGGAGTGAACTGATGGCAGATTTCCAGGCAGCTGGCATCAGAAAAATAGAAAGCTATAACAGAAATAGGTTTCTCATTAAAAACTCCATAAATTAGCAGAAGAAGACTTCTGTTTCTCTACAAAGGCTGATGAAAAGACTCTAGCAGGAATTAGGACTGTTTTAAACACCAAAGTTGCAAAGTTTTTTTGTCTCTATGTTGTCATGTGAACAAGGAAATGGTGGGTAGTGGGGGATAAAAAGATTTTCTGGATGTTTATTCTGGGGCTCTTGTAGTTTTGTTAATAAACTTTCTTTATTCCTTATAAGTTTTAAGCCTGTTTTGCTCTTGTTCTAATCCATATCTCACAGCAAGAAATAAGTAATTTTTAGTTACTGTTTTAAAGCTACGACATTTATTTGGTGTGTTGGCCGGGAAAACGAAATTAGCAAATCTAAACCACTACAGTACCTAAAGAAGAGATAAAATAATACTAAAATAAAGAAATAATAAAATTAAGATTAGCAAAGCAATGTAGCAATTCAGTACAAAAGAGGAGAAAAAGCTTTGAATCCATGATAACAAATAGGTTTGGCTTGCCGTCTGACAAACACGTAAGAATGTGGCAAAAAATCTAAAGTGTACTAAGACATAGACTGCATTCTACCACCATCTGGATTAAGAACATGGAAAAAAGTTACAAAAATGAACATATGGTGGTATATCCAGACAGTTTTAGCCACTCTGAGAACCTTCATCATCTGTTGGTCTTTCTTAGATGAGCTGAGAGAAAACTAGGCAGTATGGAAAATATAACACTGCAAAGAACAGAACTTAAACAATATTAACTCAATTTTCTTAGCAATCACATTCACATAAACACAGGTAATGTTTTTAAAGATCACATATTGGAGGATGGCCAGAACTTGCAAACCACAGCAAAAAGACAATTACACTTATTTCCCTGAGTGTGAAAATAAATTTTATAGGAAAGACTAGACTAGCAATACAAAAAGTATAAATACAACATTTATCAGTCTACCAGAAATTTGAAGATGGCACTCAGCAGACAATTATTCAAACCATAAAATGTGGTAAACAGCTTCTCTCAACAGATCACAACATTGCACCTGGACAAAGAGCTCTTAATTTCTTTGTATGTGGTATGCAAAACAAAGCAATTCTCAACCATGTAGAGGCCATGTAATAAACTTATAATTCTAATGGTGCATATTAATCCTCTAAAATTAATTCCACTGTATCCATATCTAGATTTCAACCTACAACATCAGGTACAGGAAGGAGTTTTTTAAATATTCCCTAGTGCTGCTTTTTATCTCTATTGAAAATTTTAATTTTTTATCTCTATTGAAAATTTTGCTTTTCAGTAAATGATCATAATGTAATGTCTTATTGACATTATATTTCCCAGATTGTATTAGGAGAAAATATTCTCAAACTTTAACCACAAGGTGAATAGGGTAATACGAAAGTTAAGCAACTCCCAGCAACTGATTTGGTGCTTTAAGAAATACAGAACTTGTGTTGAAAGAATCTGCAAGTATACTTCCCTCCATCGTACGCCTGGGACTTTCCAGGGACTACCTGTCCCTGGACAATAACTAATAATTTTTATAAATAACTGATCATATATATAAAAGAAGATGGGGAAAAAATTGTTCAGAAACATCACAGGCACAAGGCAACTGAAAGTGATCTTAATTAGCAACATGGGTTCTGTTTATTCAGCATTGCTTCAGTGTCATTTTGCTGTACAATAAGCCACTTTGCATTGACTCCAGCCGTTGTGTCCACAGGCAGAGTAAACCGTTTCCTTTTTAGTCCTGGGAGCAGATGAGCTCCACCATCCCTGCCAGGGAACGTAAAGTGTGGGGCAGCTTTGCAAAGAATTAATAGCTGGCAGCAGAGGAGATGCTATCAGGAGAAGCTGGAGACAAGAGGTGAAAAGGTCACAGAATCAAGAATGAACTAGGCTGGTAGAGCCCTTTGAGATCTTCACATCCTATAACCTATGACCTAACACCTCCTCAACAACTAAAGCATGGCACTGAGTGCCACGTCCAGTCTTTCTTTAAATATGTCCAGGGACAGTGACTTCACCAATTCCCTGGGCAATCAGGGAGAGGAAGGCAGGAGTCTTACTGCAGTACCTCATCTATAGAGCAGTTCAGGCATCTGGGTGCATGCAGGACCAAGAAATTGCAATCATGGCCCTGCAACTCTTGGTGTAGGGCACAGAGCAGTCACACAGTGTCTCTTCGTGTTAACAGCCTGAAAATGTGATTACCAGTCTCTGTAGAGTTGTGGCAGCTGCTTTGTTTCTTTACAAGGACTCTGCTATACCCCCTGGAAGACAGTAGGAAACGGCATACTTACAGAAACATGTTGAGATGTCTAGTATGATTACTGCAGACAGTTCACCTCCCTTTTTGAGTTTGGCAGAAAGACATTTTTACTGATATAATTTCTATAGGCCCTGCTGGAATTAGGAACGCTCTCTCAGGTTGTATTCCTCATACCTAAAGCCTGGTGGAGGTGCATAAGTATGACAAGAAAAAATAGATTCTGCCTTTTTTTCACAGTTCCAAAAGGTCTCTTTAGAAAAGGCAACAATACAGAAATCACCTGAAAATTCATGAACATGTGGAACTCCCTAGTAGTGAAAAATCTATAACCAGTCTCTGAAAGCTGCTCTGCAGGAAAAGAGGGACAAGTTAAACCACTCTGGCAAGAGAATTTCCCAGTGCTTCATCTTGCAGGAGCATTTAGGCCATTTGATAACAGAAGAATTTGTGCACAATAACATTCAGCTGGAAAACTGTGGTCTGGAGAGTAAGCTGATATTTATTGTTACACTGGAACTCTCCTGTTGAAAGGCAACTTGGAGATGTCATGCTGTGGGTAGACAATTGTAGTGGTTTAGATTTGCTAATTTCATTTTCCTGGCCAACGCACCAAATAAATGTTGTGGTTTTAAAGCAGTAACTAAAAAAATTTCTTATTTCTTGCTGTGAGATATGGATTAGAACAAGAGCAAAACAGGCTTAAAATTTAAAAGGAAATAAAGAAAGTTTATTTACAAAACTACAAGAATAAGAACACCAGAATAAACTTCCAGAAAACCTGTTTTATCCCCCACTATCCACTATTCCCTTGTTCACATGACAACATAGAGACAAAAAACTTTGCAACTTTGGTGTTTAAAACAGTCCTAATTCCTGCTAGAGTCTTTTCATCAGCCTTTGTAGAGAAACAGAAGTCTTCTTCTGCTAATTTATGGAGTTTTTAATGAGAAAACTATTTCTGTTATAGCTTTCTATTTTTCTGATGCCAGCTGCCTGGAAATCTGCCATCAGTTCACTCCTCCCATTTCATATCACTCTGAGGTGTGTATGGGTCAATGAGTCTAGGGATGTTATTTTTAAGGATGAGTTATTCAAAGGCAAAAGTCCTCTTCATCTGTCTCTGTGAGCTTCCCTGGAAACAGAAGTTTTCTCATTGGCTCTCAAGGCCTCAAATCTTCAACTATTTCTTCTCCCCCTCTGTTCCAGCACCTCACTGTATCATAATTACTCCACCTTTTGCTCAAAATCTAAACTTTGAACATTCCATTCCTCCCAATATACTCTGTCATGAATTAAAGGAGTTTTTTCAAGACCCTATTGTCCATCTCCATCGCTTTAACAGAAAAATATTTCAGCTTATAAAGCATCTCCTTTTCTCTACCTTTTCTGAAGCTTAATTCTTTTCTTTACTGTCTCTGATAGTTTATAAAGTCTCTTTACATGTTGATTACTCTCTTTTTCTCTCTCTGGATAAAAGGATTAATCTGAAAATCTCATCTGGGTAATGAAAGGGTTAAATCTTGCCCAGGCTTTTGTAGATGGTTCTGTGATCTCTGCTGGAGCTGGAGCTGGAGCTGTCTTTGACAGAAGATTCTTCATGGCTGCTCTGGAGAGTGTGGTCGCTGTCTCAGCCTGCCGCAGGTCAAGAGCTTTTTTCTTTCTTTACTCGGCAGTCTCTGGTGAATTCAGTCACAGCAAAAACTGCAGCTGAGCCAGGGACCGGCCTGGCCCAGCCAGAGCCCGGGGCAATCCCCGCAGGCCCCATCTCCCAGCCGGGAGCCGCTGGGCCCAGCCCAGCCCAGCCCGGCCGCATGGCCTGGGCAGGGAACGGGAGGTCAGCTGGAGCTCTGTTACCTTTCACAGCCAGGAAACAAAGAGAACAAGAGAGTTCTGGCTTTACATCTTAAGGGGGTGTTCATAAGTTGATCTCACTTTTTAATGGTCAAAACTGCTGTCAATTCTTAGAAATGACTGATAATTGGTCAGAAGAAAAGACTCCCATCAGCCTTTCCGAGTTTCAACTTCCTTAGCTCCCAAAGCTATCTTAAAGGTAAAGTCACCCCATGACAACAGTGTTTTAAAACTGCAGTTTCTAGATCAGCTTGCAATATTTTAACCAAATGGCTCTCAGGATATGAATATTCTGTTATTTTATGGAATGGATTACTCTTACTGGCATTTTTTGCATTCATTAGAAATACTAAAAATAACTTCTCTTATTGAGTTTATCAGACCTGTGTATGAAGACCCAGACATGCACATGCTCAATGGCATCTATTGACTATATAAAAATTATTTTTAATAAAATGTTTTCATACATCTAAATGTGCATTAGGAATAGACCAAGAATCACTTACACCTATTGTATGCTTCAAAACACAGATAATAAGAGACAGCATAATAATTATTTTAATGTAGTTCTAACTATTTTGATAGAGAAGTAGAAAGAATAACACAATGAAACTGTAGTAGCAGTATATTAATAAATTTTTATGCTTTGTTCAATCATAGATAAGGTATAAAGGAGAAAATATAAACAGGTACAGATGGAAAAGGCATTAAGGATGTGTTCAAATGCAAATAATAGAAATAAAATACAAAATTTTCAATGAAAACCAAAAGCCTTTTAAGTGCTAAACTGTTAATTTAACTACATTGTTAGATTAAAACCTCAGAGTTTTAAGAGATGAAAAATGGGAACAAATTCAGGTATAAAGATTTCTTTATTTCATTAACTGGGAATCTAATTGTTTGAATTTTTAAAATAATTTCTTTTTTTCCTTTCACTGTAAACAAGCAGACACATGATTTGGTCATGGATTCCCCAATACACTAAATTTTCATTGTTCCGTAATTCCTAATCCTAATAATTTTTCAATTACTTAGGGATAGATTGTCATTTAAGGAAACAACAAAATTACAAACTTTTCACAACCGATATAGGTCAGCATCTTTCTGAATTGGGTATTATAATAAACACCGTGAGTCAGCACACCACTGTAAAAAATCTCATGTAAGTTTAAGCACTGCTTGAAATAGCGGTGTTGAAAATTCAGAGAAAGTCAAAGTAAAGGTGGAGGTAGTTAATGGCCAGATACATAAATTCTAAGAGTGGTGGTAGTTTATTTTCCCGAAAGTATGGATTGTTGTTTAGATTGCAAATATACTATGCTGTTCTACCAGAATATGTTGTTTAGGAAGAATAAATGAAAATGCATAAGACTATTTCTGATTTAATGGGACTCTACTTGTCATTCATTACTTATTGGATAAGCATGAATGAAAAATTACAGATGTTTGTATGCATGCGTGTCTGATGACTTGATAATGAATTGAGAAACTACTTTCAGAGTAATTCTAGCCTAGGAATTCACACTGTGAACCATCAGCTCAATCTTCATACATGTCTGGAAGTTTCTTAACTGTGCAAAAGTTCCTAATTTCCCCTTTTGAACACAGTATATTTGCCTGAGCAAAAGTTATTATGTTCTGTATGTTTTCCCTCAAAAGTGAATGTATCTAAATATTTCTTTATACCAGCAAAGTCACTAATAAGATAAGAGCATTTCTTGAAAACAGTGAAGTTAAAGGTCACCATTATCACAGAAACATTCCTTGTAGTTTTTCATCCGTTTTGAGAAGGTTTTAATGGATTTTTCTGAATTTGCTCTTTGAAATCTCTTTATGTCAGCCTCTGCCAGCCTCTTACTTCACTGAAGAATATTTCAGCCTTAGTTGCTGCAGTATAGTCATACATAGCATATATTTTTTTATGTATAATACTGTGAAAATTCATGTTTTTATTAAATTTCATGGTTCATTTCAGTCCTTCTTCCCAACTATGCATTATTTGTCATGTCAGTAGGAAAGGTTTTCATTTTTTATATCTCTTCTCTTTCAGAAATCAGCATGGGATTAGTAAAATAGGAACTGACTAGTGGAGCTAACTGTTATCAGTGAACGTGCATTGAAAGATGAATGTAAAAGACAAAGTTTCGTACAATGTTCCATATGCAAGAGTCAAATCCTGTTCCCATTCAAACCTGTTGAAATGTTGCCACTGAGAAAGAAAAAAAAAAAATTACACTCAAGAAATAATTTGATTTGTTAGAAGCCTTATTTTTATAGATGCTGTGATTTTAAATTGTTGCTCCTTTTTAAATTTTACCATCATAATTGTGGGAGGGGTTTATTTATTTTTATATTACCTTTTCAACTAAGCTTAAACCTGACCCAACCCAACCCTGTTTAGGTTTTTGTGAGGGTTGAATATTTTATCTTGTTAAAATAGTTGTAGAAGTGAAATCAGAAGGGGAATGTGAAGTTATACCAGTGTTCTAATAAACGCATTTTAGGTATATTTTGGCTCCTGTAATTTTTAGTAAGGTTTTAATAAAGTCTTCAGCTTCTTGTTATGCACAGAGCCTGTCCTATTGATTGCTTCTGGATCAAAATAAAGTCCTTTGAAATTAACATCTTTCATTAACTCTTCCTGGAAATTGCCACATGGCTTTTCCCCAGATAAAGCAGAGAAAATTCAGTAAATCTAAACTTTCTTATTTTTCATTTAATCATAAATTTCCTTTTGTTTGAAAATAAAAGCATAATGATAAAATTAGGCAACTATGTGGAGAGACAAAATGAGTTTCCAAAGCAAGATTATTTGGTGATCCTGAAATTATTTTTAACATTTTTAATTTCTCATCCCAAAGAGTTACCCAGCATGATATTGATTTAAATTATAATTTGTATGCTTTTTTTATTTGTTTTTGATTAGTTTGCAAAACATTAGGAAAACCGTTATTCAAGGAAACTTGTTGAAGTTGCTGCTTTTTTATTTCTTTTTTGGTGGCCATGCAGTAAATGGAATTCTGTTCCTTTATAACAGATAATTTTACAATGCAAATCAATTTTCTGGTCTATTTCATAAGCAATGGTTAGTGTGATTTTTTGGAGACACAAAGAGTAGGTTTTTGTTTTTCTTTTAAGAAGCTGTCAGACTATCAAGAGAACTGCATTGCATATAGCAGCCTTTGTCACAGCCACTGATCTTTCCTCTCTTTTTGCCAAAAATGAGTGGAAATCTGAATTATGCATTAATTATATTAGTTGAGGAATTGACTTTCTGTTCTCCTCAGAATTCCAGCACTTCAATGTGTAATGGTCAGAAATAAGGGCAAACAAAATTCTTAAGAAATAGTCTAATGCAAAAAAAAAAATGGAACATTTCCAAATATTCCAGTTATTCATTCTGTTAGTATAAAAACTGAGGAACAAATTGTAAAAAATGAAGTGAGAATATTTACACTGGATTCCAATGCATCCACCAGGTTAGCCCTTTTTCAACCAGCTCTGAGTTGTTAACTGCAAATTACAAGCCCGCTTGTGGCAATGTGATTTTTCTATTTCCTCTGCAGGGGTTATTAGTGCCTCAATGTATAGGTTCCCTTCCCATCTACAGACAGGCTACTTTGAAAATTTAGATGGAAAGGTACTGCTGTTTACAAAGTGTTAGGAGATGCTACAGCAGATAAGAGGAATAAGGTGTATTCTTCTGAGGAAGTGGCAGAGATGTGGATAAAAACAGGACAAATATTGTGTGAAATGTGATTAAAATATACATAGTTTAAAATATGTGAAAGGATTTTTAGGAGTAAAGAATCAGTGATAAAAGTCAGAAGTAAGGGAAGAAATACTTTCTTAGCAGTGCTTTTGTAGTTCCAATTCCAAATAAGCAATTCTTCTACTCATAATCCTTTTATGATTAAAATGTGAAATATACCTCTGCAGAAGAGGTCTATTGAAAAGAAGCTCTAAAAGTACATTTGCTACATAGTTTGACATTCAAATTACTGTATTTTCTTCACTCATGTATTTTAAGCCTGTATGGTTGACAGAAGGATGTAACAGAGCTAAAAGATGGATAAATGATCTGAAGGTAGTTATTCTGGAGGATATTTAATATCACCAGCTCTCACATCTGTAAACAGATGTAGGTTATTTGTTATTAACCAACAGATGTTGGTTATTTTATCATGGTGTTAGGAAAGTTTTCTGTATACACTATCTAGTCAGATATGGATGAGCTTGTGAAAGCTGACAAGGTATTGAGGCACCCCTTATATTTGTATTCATCTTTCATATTTAAAGTTTGGGAGATCACCAGCTTATAAATGTCCTAGTAATAAGGCCTGTAGCTGCAGCGAGGGTGGAACTAAAAAAAAACTAACACAGAAGAGAAAAGTGGATCTAGAGAACAGTTTGTAGTCTGACAGTTATATCCAGTTTTGCTGGACAAAGCTGGAGGATTTTTCTATATATTTGCTTTCCTTATTATTTTTCAAAGATTCAAGATGCTGGGTGAGGTCTTTAGGCTAGAGGAAAACCTCTGGCTTTCTGTTTTCTTGCAGGATAAGTTTAGACCACAGGTCAGAGTGATATTGTTTCAGGTTAATGGGTTTGCTGTTTCATTTTATTGTTTTGTTTTTCTCTTACTCAGTAATACTCCATGTTTAACTCTGGTCTCATAAGCACACTGACATTTTTCAAACAAGAATGAGCAAGAAAAAGTGAATTTGTGGGAATTTCAGGATAACTGCAAAGATAATATCACAGATTTTTACTGTATAAGTCTCCTTGACAGTCTCATTCGTTAAGGAAGTCGTTATCTGAATGTCAAGTTTCTTTGAAATTATTCCCTTATTCCATAATAGGACCTGTCCAGGTGAGGACAAGACTGCTGACACAACAAACAGGTCTATGCAGCCACCCCTTCTACTTCAGCTTGATAGCAAAGTCCAGATTGCTCTGCGCAATCTGATCTAGTTGGCGGTATGCCTGTACATCATGGGGGCTTGAACTGGGTGACCTTTAAAGTCCATTCCAACTCAGACCATACTGTGAGTCTCTCCCTTGCACCCCTTCTCAAAGCTGATTCATTTCACCTGGAATGAGTATCATGCTGCCTCCTTGACAGAGGGTGAGGATTGTAACAGCGGTGTGCTGACCTTCAGCTCCAGTAAAGCAAAAAGGCAAGGCTTTCTTGGTAACAAACAGACTAAGTCTAGCTACTCCCTTTCAAATAGTAGATAACGCAGAATGTGGTTGAAGTAAAGGGAAGGTTGGGAAAAGGGTAATTTTGTGCGTCCCTGAGGACACGTAGGTTTTGGCAGATCTTTTCTAAGCATCCCATACATAGACAAAAGCCTTAATCCTTCCTGATGTTCTGAAAGGTAAGTCTTTTACCTTTCTTCAGGTGTCTATCGGCTGTCCTGCATCTGGTCCACTAGCAGCTCACCCATTGATTTTTAGATGATTTTTTATGTTTATACAAGCACAGTATAGTGTCATGCCAGAGAAGCAATTAGCCTTCAGCCAGAAGGTTATTTGCTTCAATATTTGAGAGGATAGTCTTCTAATACAACTAAACCTATTTATTCTCAGGCACTCAGCTTCAGTTCCATTAACTTTGGTTTACTGTGACACTCTATAATTTGCTCTTCCCAATATTTACATGCATCTGCACTACCATTAGCTGTATTTGTTGTACTATTAGCTTTAAACTTTTATAAACACCACAGAGACGTCAAATAAAGTGTCAAGGAAAATGGATGATGTATGAAAGAGTATTAATATCTGTCTGGAAATATGCACCAAATTTCTTCAGGGAATATATCAGCTCCCATATGACAACTATTAAGGTTTTGAGGCTTACTTCTGAACTGTATTGATTCTTTATAATGTTGGTAGGTCTTTAGGTATAAAAATTGATGTTACCATGAGACTTGTAATTCATGTGTCTCTCTCTGGTGCTTCCATCTAAATTTCATGTAAATTAAAGACACTAGAACACCTAGTTATCACCCTCTGAGACATTCAGTGAAGCTTCTCCATGAGAAAGTAATCGTTTTTCTTATGTAGGAGACAGGCCATCCTTTATGCTGTGATTCTCAAAGTACAGAAAATAGTGTCAGGGTTGCCTTGCATAAAAGTGCCAAATAACATGAAAAGATGATATCTCCCAGTTCTATGTAATTTTTGCAATTCTGTTTTGAATATTTTCAGGAGATAGGAGGCAGGTAGGACCACAAAGATGAGAGCAGATGACAGTCCTAAATGTTCTAAGCTACTGTAAGTGTCAGAACAGTAGCCATCTAATTCAAATCTTAAAAAAAAAGAAGTAAGACCGTGTTCTAGTGACACACACACAAAAAGACAGGATTAGGAGGCTCCTAATCCTGTCTTTTTGTGTGTGTGTCACTAGAACAAAAGAGTGTGAAAAGGGGAAAAAATAAGATAAATGAAATCAAGAAATCTTTAATATTAATAATAATGTACTCAATAATTATTAGGAAATCTGTGTAACTATTAGCTTGTTTTCTTGCATAGGCTAGATTTAGCATAGGCTAATTTAATTAGAATCTAGGCCCAGCATTCCTATTTTAAAAAAACACAGTTATATTTCTGCCAGTCCCAGAAAAAAGTGTAATTTTTTTCTTTTTTATTTTGCTACGTACACCTGACTTGCTCTTTTGAAATTTGATTGGCTTCATACTGAAATCCCAGTGCAGCAAGAAAAGCAGAGGGAAGTGAAACACAAGTGATGTCTTATCAACACATTTTTGAATATTTGAAAAAAGAATGAACTTTCAAGCTGTCTGTGTAGGTACACGATCATCTTTCATACAAAAGGAATCTTGCTGAGTGTTCCAAATCTCAAGCTGTTCACACTTAGTTGTGTAATGTTTTTGGATTTCTGCAAAGCTTTTGATACTGTCTCTGCCAGGACCCACAGCTGGGCAAAGGCATTGTGTCATGAGTGAGAACACAGGCACAAAGAGTTGCACTGAATGGGCTGATAATAGGCTTGAGACCTGTAACTAGTGGGTTCTGCCATCCTTTGCTGTGCTCCTTAGCATGTTCATAAATTACTCTTATGCAGGGCTAGAAGAGATACTAAGCAAGTTTGCCAACAGCACTACACTGGGAGGAGTTTTCAAGCCCTTTGAAGGAAGTGAGGCCCTGCAGAGAGATCTTGATGAATTAGAGAGTTGGGAAACCATTAACCATATGATGTTCAACAAAGGGAAAATGCTGGATTCTCCATCAGGAATGGGGAATCCTGAATGTACGGACAGAGTAGGGAATGAGATGATGGAAAGCAGTGCCATGGAAAGGGACCTGGGATCCAAGTTGAACACGAGTCAGCAGTGCCCTGCCAGCCAGGAGTGCCACCTGTGTCCTGGGATGCAGCAGGCCCAGCATCACAGCCAGGCAAGGGAGTGGATTGTCCTGCTCCGCTCTGAGCTGGGGCAGCCTCAACTCAAGTGTTGGGGGCAGGTCTGGGGTACAAAGGAGGGCAGGTCTGGGCAGCCACAGTACAAAAAAAACTAATTCAACTACTATTAAAGAGCACTCAGAGGAAAATTAAGATGTTAAAGAGCCTTGAGGTGAAGCTGTATGAGAAACAGCTGAGGTCACTTGGTCTGCTCAGCCTGGAGAAGATTGAGGGGAGACCTCACTGCAGTTACAGCTTCCTCATGAGGGAAGATGAGGGACAGGCACTGATCTCTTCCCTGTGACGACTTGTGACAGGACCTGAGAGGATGGTGTGAAGTTGTGTCAGGGAGGTTTATGCTGGATATTAGGAAGAGGTTTTTTCACCCAGCAGGTGTTTGGACACTGGTACAGGCTCCACAAGGAAGTGGTCATAGCCCCAGCCTGGCAGAGTTCAGGAAGTGTTTGGAGAATGCTCTTGGACACATGATGTGACTCTGGGGATGTGCTATGCAGGGCCAGGAGTTAGACTCTATGATCCTTGTGGGTCCTTTCCACAGCTTATTCTGTGTTTCTGTGTCTCCAGGTAAAAATTAAGCTACAACCTGTTCTATGTACAATTAAAATAATGAAAAATTTTAATTCCTTTTTTTTCCTTCTCTTAAAAATCCCCATGTGCTTAGCTTCCTTCTTGTGCCATTTAACACAAACTGGTGAAGGAGAAGAAACTATTTCTTTCAGCATCATAACCTAAGAGATTGTTGGTCTGTGACCCAACACAAAGCTCACTGCCTGACAAAGGTTTGGAGAAATATGGGCAACTGCAAATTAAGGCCTGGATCTTCTCAGTCACACTAAATGATAGTGTAATTATTGGACAATGCTGACAATTGCTGTTCAGGTTTGATCTTTCTCCCTAGCAGGCTGTATCAGTGGGATTCTTGCCATTGAGGGGAGTAATATCAAGTTCTAGTCCTGTTTCCTCTGCAAAGCAACAATAATGTGTTTGATTTTGGTACTTAAAAGAGAATAACATATTTGTAGATTCTGATAAGTTACTTATTTACTAACAGTTTAGATGAACTGGTAAAATTTTCTGACTGTAGTAACTAGTTATAATTTTAAAAAGAGAGCAAATTCTCTTCCTCAAGAATGACTAGGAAATATTGTCCAGTACATTAACAGTCTAAACAGAAGATTCTGATTGGTTCTTTGAACCTGCACTTGTTACCAAGTTTGATCATAATTTTCCAGACAGTATGGCAATAAATCGAAATAAAGAATCATGGACAGTGAAATAGTGCCAATGTAGATAATTCATGCTTTGAGAGTTCATCAAGACAAGAGTAATTTGATCTCACAGGTCATCTGCTTATTTAGTTTCTCCATTTGGTGAAATGAAGTAACCCTAAGAGTAAAAATTTGTTATTTAAAACACCTCAATTTTTGGTTGATTTTATGTGTAACCTTTTGCCTGACTGTGGATATATTAAAGTTCATGAAGCTCGCAACTGTGCTTGGAGAGGGTCCCAAAATGAGGGTCAGACTCAGTTTTACATCTGAGAGACAGGTGTCTTTGGATCCTTTTCTGGGAAGTCCTACAGATATTAACATATGGAAAAGGGAAAGTGAGCAAAAGAGATTAATACATAGCATTGTTTCTTAGTTTTCAAAAAACATTCATGTCTTTTGAGCTTAGAGGAGTTAAAAATTCACCAGGTGAGTGAAATTTAAACCTATTTTAGAAGTTTATTAGCTTTTACTGAAGGTTACAACAAAACTCTGGGCTTTTCTTTATTTCATTTCAACTCATAGTTAATATATTTTATGCTAATTTTTCTTTTTAGCATTGTGGAATATCTGTGGTACCAACATTGCTGTCACTACACCAGTATGAATGTACATGATCTCTACTATTTATCACTTAGTATTCTATTCTTGCCAATTGAATGATTTTTTTCCAAATAAAATTTTTCTGTCAAAGAAATCATGTGGTTATAATTAAGGGTTCAACTGTGACCTGACAGAGAATATAAACTCTAAGAAAAAATGGGAAAACACACATTTGAATGACTCCACCTTGTGCTTTATTGTTATGCCTCTGTTTATAGTTACATAACAATAGAAAGAGAAGAGATGACTGTTTGCAGTCAGTGTCTACAGCTATCACTTTTGGCAAGCAGGAGGATTTCAGGCTTTATGTAATGCCCAAAAAATATCTTTCAATGAAATAGCGCCAGCATCACAAGCTGTCAGTTTATACATTCTCCTTCCTTGGCTTCCTTCCAGCCAAGGTCATTTAAAATATACTGACTGGAGCCAAAATGCATCATGCAATTTTCTAATATGCATTTCCTCATGAAAGATGAAGTGGTACATCCTCTCTTATACAACTTAAAGTTAGGTTGAAGTTAAACTAATTTTGTATTCTGAAATTCTGAGGGATTGAAAATAGTGGGAGAATGAAATTCTGATGTGCTGTGGGTTAATGCAGTTGCACAGAGGAAAGCATTAATTACTAAAATTACTAAAAACAAAAAGAAAGATGCAATTCTCTGAAAACTAGAAGTAGTATAATGCTGACTGTCTTC
Source organism: Poecile atricapillus (assembly GCF_030490865.1). Classification (NCBI taxonomy): domain Eukaryota; kingdom Metazoa; phylum Chordata; class Aves; order Passeriformes; family Paridae; genus Poecile; species Poecile atricapillus. Next base: position 96,128,081 of record NC_081289.1, on the reverse strand, counting down.
ATTGCAACACAACTGCTGTGTCCTTGAGAGATAACCTTGCCTGCGCATGTTTAAGTACACTGTTAGTCACAATAAAAGAGTTCTCTCGCTAAAAAATGTCCAGGTTGAGCATTCTGCTGATAGAAAAACTGACCTCCTTGTTTCTTTTTGCATAGGTCAGGGATTTTCTCTTCTGAAAGCTGCCTTGTGGCCACAGTTGTGGCTCACATACTGTAATGTTTTGACCTCTGTCAAAAAGACTTGAGGCTGAACCTGTGCTCATGCCTGTAAGTGTCATGGATGTCTTGACAGAGTCTGAGAAGCAGCTGAACTATGGGCAGCCAGGTTCTTTGAGCATGTGAACCCATATTTTCAAGAGGTGAAGATACTACCTGCTAAACAAGATAATGTTGTGCTTATGAAGTTAGCAAATGCATTCACATATAGAAAAATACTAACAATTTAAAATAAATAATTATAATATTAATAATAATAGTAATAGTAATAATAGTAATAATAATCCGTTTTCATTCCTTTAAGAAAAACCTAAACATAGTGGCATTTTTTTTAGTCTTAATATTACTCATTTTGCATTGTTTGATGAAAGTGAGGCACTTTTCACAGCTGAAGAGTGGTCATTGATACACATTTGATAGTTGTGTCAAACATAAATTGCTAATTTTTCTGCTCAATGCTCTTCTCTTTCTACATGCTGAACATAATATAATCTAGTTTAACAGCAAGTCCAGCTATTAAATCCACATGAGTTCTCACAAGTAGAAGAAATTATACAAGGGCTGCCGAATGCTGTGCTCATTCATTCACTAATTCATTCATCCATTCATGCTTATTTTGCATTTGGTAGTACCTCTGAGGTTTTTTTTTTCCCTGTGTGTGACTTGTTAAGCATTGTAGTAGTTCAGCTTTAAAAGGTACCACCATAACATTTGTTGCTTTCTTCTTATGAGGAGGTTTTACAAAAGCATATTTCTGCCCTATTTACTACATTTAAGAGCTGCAAAACTTGGACTGATTGGATAAGCACAGATGACTATGGGGTTGTTCAAACCTGAATATTCAAAACCTATGATACCTTCAGGTAGATAGAAGTTTATCAGTCGTATTTACTGGTGTAGTTAGGTTGCATTAGAGTCACATATACGCATGCATACTGTGCTGCTGTAAGAATAAAAATCTCAATTCACTTTTATAGAGACACTAAAATTTTCAAGCAAGGCAAAATTAACACAGTTGAGACTTTAAAATACACTGTAAAAAAAATATAACCTGTAAGCTGTGAGAGCTGGCACCACTGCAGCTATCTTACAGTAAGAAAACAAGATCCACTGTTTTAAAGGAATGAAACATTACACCTGAAAAATTATGTACAGACATACTTTCACAAAATCTTTTGTGTAACCTCTCTCCAGGGAGAGGGGTAAAGAGGTGTTCTGCATGCTGTTTTAGATTAAATGGGAGCATTGCTGCTCATAGACGTTCCAGATTGTGTTATGTTCTTCATTGTATTTCTAAAGCATGGAATGTAATTGCAGCAGTACCCTGGTCTCTGTTACCATATTGCAAATGTTTCTTGCGCAAATTACATCTTTCACTATTTCATATGCGTCCATGCTCTACTCACAGACCCCTAATAAGAGTACGGTACAAAACCAAACCAGAGGGAAGATCTGTTACATGGACTACAAACCAGAGTGGCAGGTATGTAACTGCTGAAAGCCTTGTATGCAAAAAATTTAAATATGTGCAAGAATGGAGAACCATATAATTGCTGAGCAACTGTGAAGACGATGAGTACACTCAACCATAGCCAACCATAGTCAACCTAAAATCTAGCTGCTGTAATAACTTCATGTTATCTGCCCACCACACACAGTAATTCCTTTCACATGTGTGAAAGAGCTGAGTTTTCATAGGCAAAAGAAGGCCTATGTATGTATACACATTATGCAAGCCAGTTTTTAGAGGATGTATATTATTTTTGGCATTGTCTACAAAATATTGTTTGGGAAAGACACTGGCAAATAAACACCTAAGAGGAAATGTCAAAGTTGTGTTAATATGTAATACATAAAAATATAGGTGACAGTATCCTGGTAAAATGAAGATTATTCTCTGCTTAATCCAGTGCTGGCCTGGGAAAACCCAGTAAAGTGGGCAAGAGTTTCCTTTTTCAGCTGGTTCACACTCTTGTGATCTTGCCAGGAGCATCCTGCCATAGCATACAGTTGTGATTTAAATCCTTAATGAGAGAGCACTGGGACTGAACACACAGGAACTAGAATGGACAAGTTTTTCTGGTGGACCAGTAGACCATTTCATTATTTCATGAGAAAACTTCCAAACATAAGATATACAGGGTTGAGTTGCAGGATGTGGACTGCAGGTCTCCTAGGAAAAGAGTGGTTTTAATGTTTATTGTTTGGGCAACATTATAGGAGTACCCCTTTGGAAAATGTAAATAAACAGTCAAAAACAGAGGCTCCATATTGCCTCCTTTCCACCCTTGTTTCCCTTAATTCCCTGTATCAGTTGGCAGCAGATAGAAATAGGCTACCTTGCTGGAGACACATATTCCAGCCAGACCATTCCTGTGCAACTGTCTTGAAATTGCTGCATTACTTTTGCTGCCCTGGGCAAGCAGCAGCAAACACCAAAAATGAGCATCTCAATCAACACACTTTGCTCAGGGGCTACAAATGCCAAGTGGTGACATGGCAGTCAGAAAATATGCCAAATGTGCTGATCCCATGTTGTTTCCCAGACTGAGTCCTGCCAACCCTGAGCTCTGGAAAACTCACATTTCTTTAAGCAAGGCACTGCACTTGAATTAAATATGCAGACAAGATTTTTTATTTGCATAAAACACCAGGTTTTAATTTTTTGTTTTCACCTGCACAATCACCATGTTTACTTCTTGTTTGAAACATGAGGAAGGAAAACTGGCATCTCAGATACTGGTCTGGTAATTTGGTTGTTGCTGAGTTTTTTATGGTGATCATTTCTATGACACCACAAGGTGCCCTTTGTGATCAATAACTTGTTTTACGTTTGCTGTCAGCAAGTCAAAATTCAGTTTTCACATTGAGTTATTTTATAGAAGGGTATCCACACAGCTGATTTAAATAAATTATAAAAGTTATCAAGTTATTTCCTGGTATGACTGCCAAGTTGTTTTCCTAACCTTGCATGTAGCCAGGTTTAATGAATGGTTTAGGGTGAGTCTGAAGATGCACTAAAACCATTTTCTTCCTGATCCCAAAAAGTATGGAAAAAAATTCCATGTCATAGACCTAAGTGACTCTTATTTTTAGTGAAACAAGGAAGAGGCCTCAAAAATCTAAGTTTTTAAGAAAAACAGAAATCTGTTTCCTTTTTGCCGTTCCTGCAGATGTGTTTCAATTTGACATGCAATTTAAACATATGAGCCACAGTTTCCAGGGAAGACACAGTGGCAGTTCTCGGTGGAGGGTAATTTCTCACACAATTCACAGTTAATCAGTATCCCAGTGACTCTGTGTGGCTGCTTTTGTACACTGTCTATCCTAAAGGCCTCTCAATCCTCTCTGCCTAAAAAAATGCTTCTGAGTAACCTTTTAAGTTTTCTTTTGCTGATGTCATTCCTAGGAAAAGACAGTAGTCACCCTTTTGAGACTGGGCTGACTTGAGGCCTGACTGAGAAAGCAATGAGCTGTTTGGTCTGGCAGTTTCAGTGCGGCATGGGTTCTCAAGAATGAGAGCACTTGAAGGAGAATATTTCTTGGCTCTTGCTAAGGCTGGTGCTGCATGTTGGAAACTCATCTCATGATGGTTACCTTTAGTTTAACAAATTTTGTTTCCCCCTTCAGCTCTAAGCTTTTGACATCATTATAGAAGACCAAAAAAATATTTGGATAAATTTATTCTGGCAGCAGAGAGCAATAAGCGAAGGCTATTAAGTACACTTTCATATTTTTTTATTCTAAACACCAGTTGTTTATTCCAGTTACAGTTTTCACATTTATTTTTGGTTCATAACATACTGGTCATTGCATCTTTTCAACAATTTTATGCAAGAAAAGAAAAAGAAAAATATTATCCATAAAAAAGAGTCTTGGGTATGATAGAATTGATAATGTCTGTGTTAAAGTGAAATAGCAGAACATAAAAATGTGTTGTGTGTGTAAAGAGGAGAAATCAGTGGGAAAAAAACCTACACATTGCTTGAAAATGACCAACGAATACCACAGAATTGTAGTCAATTTTGATTATAACAACTAAGTACATTATGCTTACTGCAAGGTAACCTCCAGGTGTTCTTGAAGCAGAAGAAACAGGAAGCAACTGCAGGATTTAGTAAACTGAATATTATTTAACTTAATTACAGCAGATACAGCAGATAAAATTTAAACATATATAAAATAGGTAGCTAGATTTTTCAAATCTAAGTATGATTATGACTATTAAAGACATTAATCAAATATCCTGGACATTTTTCAATTTACATATTTATAAAATAATGTCTCATTAAAGTCTTATTGTTAATAATGCTCTATCTGTAATAAATGCCACTTGAATGAGGAAGGTGGAGAGATTGGATAATACAATGAAATGCGAGAAGCTGTCTTTGAAAGCAAACTGTCCATTTTCTCTACTTATGTTAGAGCTCTGCAGATAGTAATATAATGTTTTCTGCCCATTTATTATTATAAGCAGAATGTGGTATGCTTTCTGAAGTTATTTTTTTTGAAATATAAAATACCATGCAAAATAAAAAATATAGTCCTAAGAAAAGAAGATTCCCATTTTTGATCAATCAATTGAAAAGAAGATTTAGAAAAAAAAAAAAAAGGAACAAAAACAGCACATATTTTTGAAGTGGCTGTTCTAGAAATTCCAGTCTGAATAGAAAAAACACTTGTGCGATATAAGGAGTAGAAAAAGGAAAATATCTGTGTTGCTGATGAACCTGGAAGAATCCCTGCCTGTAAAGATAATCTTCCCTCTCAAACAGATATTACATGAACCATTGCTATCCTGTATACTCAATAAGTGAATCACTGTAAAAAAGTTATTTTCCCTATTTTCTCATTCTGTGATGTTTATCTTATTATTATATTAAGTCACTCTCTGGCTATGTCTACTGTCTTTTATCTGATCCTTGCTCTGGATGGTTTCTCCTATCCTAATTTTTGTTTCTTGGGTTTGTACGGTCAATTATGCATCAGTGAGAAAGATCTTGCAAAAAAAAGATTGTTTGAAATACCCAAAGTTGCATGAAAAAGGGGAGGACACAGAGACTGGGTAGCTTATTTCACTTCATAAGCAAGAAATTTTCATCCCCATTACTTCTAGCTAAGATATCCTCTCACAGTTGCTTTCTGCTACGTTTTCTTAAAAGGCACAGCCAAAATGCAAGCAGTATTTCAAAAGTGAGAGAAACATACAGACTGTGTAATTACAAAAAAAATAATTTTGTACTAAATTTCCAAAAACTCTGAAAAGATTATAATCCTTTCTTTATAATACCAAATGAAAAGAAACACCAAAACAACAATGTAAAACAGTTGTACTCCCTTTAATTGTGAATGTTAACTCCTACACAATTGTCTTTTTAACAATACTTTTTAAAGAAAAAATTTCTTTGAATATTTCACCAAAGTTTTATTTTAAGAATGTTTAAACCCATTGAAGAGACTGAAGAGAAATTTGAGGATTGATAGATGGTATCTTTTAAAGCTATCAGGCAAAGGTATTGTTTTAGAAGTGGACCTCTTGAATGATAGTTGTCACCTTAAGTTTCTGTAGCAGAGAAATAAGATAAGTAAGACATTCAGGAAAATAATGTTGACTTTTCCTACAAGCATTTTATCATTGCAACTTCCTTGAGGAAAAGAAAACCTATTTTACTTCTTTATGCAGTTTCACACCTTATGACTAATCACCCAGGATAATTTTTGGGGAAATTATTCATGTAGAAAGGAGAAAGAAAGCAAAAATTTAGTATAAATTTAGTAAGTGCTTGAATGGTCTTCTAAGAATCCTGAGGAAAAAGAGTTATCTGTATTTAAATGGAAAGGTAAGATTTCTACACTAATTTAATCAGTTGGTGCATTTATGCTATGAAGTAAACTAAATATGGAACTCTCTTAACTAGGTACAGCTAAGCTAGTTTGGAAATTTGAGCAGGTGTCATAGGTTACACTGCAGTGCCTGCCAGGAACTGCTTAGTGTTTCTACCTGGTAGAGTCTCAGGTACTCTATATCTTGCTCTGTGGGATGATGACAGCATGTCCAGTGATGTCTTGAAAACCTGACCTACCTACAGTTCTATAAAGAGGTTATACATGTATATGTGTGTGTGTATCCATGAAAGTGTGTGCATGTGAAGTATGCCCTACAGAGAGAAACTTTCTTCTGAAATACGAGTATTCTAGATGTTTCTTGTAGTATTTCTCCTTCATGCTATTCTTTTGCTTACCACTTCAGCACAGTGAGAAGAATTGGCTTGCAGGTGCCAGTCAGATTTGTAGAATCACAAAAGCATTTTCCAACATTTTGGTGCTTCTCTGAAGTGCGCAGTTGAAGCTCACTGACAGCCAAGTATCTGATTCCTTCTGACACCACTGGCTCAGCTAGACCTAGGGATACTGCAGCAAAATGTTTGTTAAAACCAACTACCTGATATTCAGCAATGCTTATATTAATGTTAAAGACTGCTTGAATGCATTTACATCTAAACATATATGTGGGTTTTAATTTCTAATTCATGATAGCTGTAAGCAGTCATTTCCTAAAAATATATATAAATGTTTCATACATACAATTATAGTGATATAAACAGCTTTAATTATGATCCCAGAAAAACATAAAAGTTAAAAATCTTTCCAATTAAAATGTTGTCAAATACATATCTTTGAACAATAAGAAAACAATAGAATCAATAAATCAGCAACGGTAATGCTTTTTTTTTCGCGAACTTTAAAGGGCGATATTTCTGCAAAGGTCTGAAGACAGGAGTTCATGGAGAATTATTCAGTGCAAAATTGTGATAACTGCATAATATTTTAAATTAATATTTTTTATTAGTTTCTGTTTTCTTTGGGGAATATAAACTGAAATGAACATTTATGATGCCTGAACATAATTATTTGTTATCTTATTGTGCTTCTTTACAATATTATTAAAACATCTTATTTTGCTTTGCCTCTTGAGAGAGGCAAACTATGAATATCCTGCTTAATCATGTTCTCTGATGTCTGACTTCTTAACTAGAGTAAGGGTCATCTAGTCTTTTAGATAATATCACATTTTCTGAATTAATTTCTTATTAACATTATTTTCAAATGGTAAAAATATATTTTACTTTACTGTTTTTATATAAACCAGTGAACAATCTTGCTGATTATTGTGAAAAAAAACTCCTCTACCTCTTCTCTGCAGTCCTCACATATTGTCTTCTGCATCACTATTTTTTTGTCTGAATTTTTTTTTGTGCCAAATGAAAATTTTGTTAAATAAAATCTAATAGTTTATAGAAAAAATGTGATAATATATGAAATTATTCCTTTGAGACCTACTTAACCTATTCAGTCCAACTCTTGCTCCTGCACAGGACAATCCCTGACAGTCACACCATGTGCCAGAGAGCATTGCCCAAAGGCTTCTTGGGCTCCATATGGATGTGTAAGTGAGGGCAACTATTTCAAAGATGGACATATGGACATATGGGGCATATATCTTTGGGTCTGGATCTTATCTTCTGGTCTGATTGGCCTGAATATGACAAAACTATGAAAGTCCATTGAGCTTTGCAGAGTGATGTATCAACAATTTATTTCCCGAGTTTGTAAACTAATTCTTAAAGTTTTTTTGGTACTTATTGCTGGTGAGTTATGATATAAATTCAAATTACTGCCATTAGAAACCTTGAAAGATTAATACACCTGAGAAAAAAACATTAGAAATGGCTAAGTCTATCTGAAGGTTAAATAGATAACCTTTGTTAATAGATTATACCTTATTATACAACTTTATATCATTCCTAACTCCAGTATTCAGAACCTGAAGTCAGATTATGTTAGAATAATGTCTTACTCATGATGACAAGGTGGAACACCGTCACTAATCTTAGGGTTGTATATTTGTAAGAAAAGATTGATGTTGACTGATGCACAAATAGAGCTTTCTTTCCCATACATTTAGCTCATTAACTAGAAAGAACTTTATGAAAAACACACATAAACACTTTTCACATATCATTGTGCTATGAATATAAATTGCAATTTCAAATCATTCTGGCAGCCTGCTGAGTTTTTGTGGGTTTTTTAAAGATACATTCAAGTCTGTATAATGTTAATACATCTGAATACAGGGAAAAAAGTCAATAAAGATGTTGCAGAAAGGTGGAAATTACACCTTCCTATGTTAGCAACAACTTACCCCCTAAGAAGAGCTTATTTTCAGCAATTTTTGTGAGGAACTTTACTTGTTAGGATGGAGGGACCCAATTACAATCACCAAAGGACATCTGCTAGTTAGTTTTGCAGCAGACAGATGCAGAATTCCTGCATGCTTCAAGGTGCCTTCAATTGCCCTTTAATGCTTTTTTCCCATTTCATAAGTAGAATTGCAGCTGTTGAATACAGCTCCAAATGGCTTTCTGCCTAGCACACACAAACTCTATTACATGTTCATCAGAGAGCTCATGGAGAAAGCCTAAACTAGAGTTTTGTACTGCAAATACTTTACCAGACAAACTGAGTGGTCCAAATATATTCCAATAAAAAATTAACTCAAAATGGAAACATCTAATGATGCTCTGTGGCTGTAAACTGTGTTTTCCCCAAAGAAACCCTTTCCTTCCTCCTTCTTTAAAAAGGAACTCAAGTCAGTCAGTTTTGTATAAATATAAGTTTTGTACCAGAATTGTCTAATGGCAATGTTAACCAGATACTGGTCCTTGATCTTTGATGGGACAGTAGCTGCAGTCAGTGGGAACCTGTTGGGATTGTGAAGAACACAAGCAAGCAGTTCTCACAGGTTTTTGCACTGTGTTTTGGATTTTCAGAGAAGCATAAAAGACAGCCAGTGTTTTCACATGGTAGGAAGGTAGGACCCCTGACTTTAGGGAAAATCTCATCTTCTGTCTCTAAGTAGCTTATCATTCTACGTGGGTTTCAGAACATGCACATGTGTAACCATCCTCTTCATCTCTCCTCAGATAGGGATGGGCTCCCATTCAAGTAAAGCAACAGGACTTGAAACTAGTTTATCTTCTCTTTACAAATTACCTGCAATTAAGCAAGAGACTGCTACCACTCTAACAAACACTTGGATCGGTATCAATAGACATTTTTTGAAAAGGATATTTTATAAACATCTTCTGTATGAAGATTTTTCTTCTAATTCCTTTATGGAAGTTATAATAGAGTTTGGTCTGGGATAGTATGTTTCAGGTTTGGGTTTGGGTATTTTTTTTCTCAAATGTTAGTTGCTTTGATCTTTTAACAAATTTTGGAATCTTTGAAATATCGGTGTTTCTGTGTTCCCCTTTTAAGCCCTTCATGCAAACAAACTATAACCTTGTTCATTTCTACTGTTGTCCAGTCCCTGAACCTATGAAATGAATTATTCTCCACTCAGGAACACCTTGCAGTCAGTACTTTAGGTCTTCTAAATCAAAACTGCAGTTTAAGGTTAGAAGGGTCACAATCACTAATGGAGGTCTCCAGCCTTTAGATTTATGAGTTACTTTGTGAAAAGGAAAATCCTTTATAAGTTTTCAGTTTCAAAACTGAAATGGCTTAGTAGAGCCTCCAAGAATTGCAGTAAGCTTATCATAGCCTCAAAAATCTGGTTAATGTAATAAAGTTTGGGAGAATCTGATAAAATATTCAACTTATAGAGTTCCATAGAGGGAGGGAGAGAGAAGAAACTAATAAGGTCCATTTGTTCTTGCTAAATATAGTAAAAAAACCCCACTGGTTTCACTGTGTATTTATTTAATATTAAATGTCTTCAGGTAATGGTATATCCAAATACTTCATAGCACAATAATGCACATTAATACAGTTTACAAGATATAGCTCCCTTATCTTCTCCCAAGCATTATACTGCCAGAGCAGAAACTTATTGCCTGTTGTGTCTGTGTAGTCTTGGCTACCATCAGATTCCCAACAAGCTGCTCCCTCACTCTTCTTCCTCCACCATCCCTGTCAATTATCATTTACAGCTTTCTCTTCTCCCTGAGCTGATGACTGTGTGCTTGCAGTCAGTCTCTCAAGCATAATGGTTTTCCTCTACTGTTTCTTCTTCCTCATTCTTTGCCCTGCTCCAGTGGGTGTCCTTTTCACAAGATGCAGTATTCCAGGAGCAAAAACCTCTTCTGTTCTCCAGTGGGAATGCCTGCTCCAGCACCTGGAGCAGCCTCCTTCCGTCCTTCCTCCCTGACCTCAATGCTTTCACTGATGTTTCTCTCACTTCTGTTCCCTCCTCCTCTGCCTGTGGGGTTTTTTTGGTCAAAAGTCTATTTTTCCAGAGGTGCCACCAGCATGGCTTGGCTGCCAGGCTCAGCATTGGCCAGTGGTGGCTCTGAAGCCACCTGAATCTCCCACACACTCAACACAGATGGGTCTGGAGTTGGTCATATGCAAGGAGAGAAGAGACCTTCAGGCTCATCCTCTGAGCTACACGTGTTCTTTTGGGAGATCTTGGTGCTCTGAAGCCCACCCTTAGGACTGAGGACATGTAGCTCTAGGAACCTGACTAACTCTTGTTTCTGCTGCTTGAAGATCTCCATATGGCCAGTCAGCTGGTCTGGACACAGAATCTTATCCATGGGGCCAACTTGAATGGTTTCCCCCACCTCAGCTCAGATTGGTGGTCTCTGCTAATAAGCTGGCCTGGACACAAATGTCATCCTTCCTCTATAAAAATCTCTTTGAGGGCACTATGCTGCTTGACTGTTAACATGTTTTCAGGAGGACTGCTGATTTAGACAGCCTCAACACACTCTTCCAAGTGAGATTTTTCCAAAAAAACTGCCTGGATGTTGCGAGGGGCTGGGTGCTGCTGGAGACAAGGCTAGCAGCCGCAGCCCCACATCCCTGGGAATGGGTACAGGCAAGATTAGGATAGGATATCTGACTGTTAGTGGTGGGCAGGATGATGCCCAGGGTGGCTGATCAGGTGGGAGTCCAGTGCCACAGCCTTGGAGAAAGCAGCTCTAGGAGACACAGGCAGCCTGTATCCACAGTCACTTTGGTCAGGAAGAGGCAAAAATAGTCATAAGAGTAACTTAAAAAGAAATTGAGACAGAAAAACAGGTGAAACCAAAGCATCCAAAAGTGATATTTGTTTATTTTTCTGTCTACTTGTAAATGAGTTGAATACAAATACAAAATAGCTTTCTTAATGCCTTGAGGAAAGATTCCGCCTCTTGATAAAGCCTGACTGCAGCTTTTAAAGAAATTCTTTTTCAGAATATGTTTTTGTGATCTCCTCAAAAGAGGATTTTCTTTTCCTATCACAAGGTTTCCAGAGACATATTTTCCTCTTTAAATATGATTAAGAACTATTTTTCCTAAAGTGAATCCCTTTAAAATTAAAATTCCTGGTCCTTATAACTCTGCACAATGAGGAAGATAGGGATTTCCACTGAGCATGGATTGCTCAGGTGAATATGGATAACCTGAGCAGTCAGTCTTGATTTCTTTCCAGTACAAATAAGTAGAGAGGGTTGGTGATGGTGCTTTGAACCCTCCAGGTTTGCTGAGCCTGAAGAGAAGAGACAATAGGAAGAAAGAGAAGTTTTGAGTATGTTTGAGATGTTTGACCTTGGGAGAGATATAGCATGAGCTCTGCCCCTCAGACAGTGATCCCTTCCCCAAGCTGCTCCCAGAGTAAGATAGAAGTAAAACACCTTTCAGATAAATCTAGATTTAAAAACCCTGTGTAATATTTAATTTGTAGTGAATGAACTTTTAATATAATGTTTTTCATGTAACTTTGTTTTGAATACTGTAATATTGTTTCTGAGCAATGGTGAAAGTGTCGTCACTAAACTGGTGAAAGGGTTGAGGTGAGGCAAGCACCTCCTGGACTAATGTTTCCATTTTAGTTGAACATGGCGATTTAAATAACTAATTCACGACTCACCGTAAACCTAAAAGTTGTATTTTCATAAGTGCCACCAGACAAAAGCTGGAAATAGCAAACTGCTTTCCTGAAAAGCTTTGGATAATCTCAGTCAGATTCTGGAAAATAGAATATTGCTGTTAAATAATTTGAAAGAAGTTTCAACCTTTGATAAGAAAATAAATTATGTTATTTTTGATATCTCTGTTGGTATATTTTTGCTTGGACTGAATTCCTGTGCAGTCTCTCTGTAGCCTGGACTGCATCAGGAACAACCATTTCATTACCTTTCATATGTAATATCTGTCAGAGGCCAATTTTGCTGTAGAAGATTTCTTGTACTTTGTAGTTTATTCTTCTTATATCTGTGGTTTTACTCAAGATGCAGCTAGATAAACTGATTAAAACTGTCGCATTTCAAGGAGTTTAAGCCAAATATTGAACCATTAAGCACCAGAAATTGTCATGGATGGATTTCACAAGTTTTTATGGGGGAAGAAAAGAGACCTGAAATATGCTGTCCTTGGGAGCCATGAAGAAAATTATAGCCAGATGCTTTTCAGATATGGAAGGAATTTTACATGGCCTTTTTGATTTTACCTTGCCACACAAAGTGTGGCACACAGGTGTGGCACTTGCCACACAAGATTATCAGGATTTTTCTGAAGGCTGAATCTCTTCTTTGCTTTTCTCAGTATACAACCATAGAAGCAGATGCCACTGGGTGTAGTCTGCTGAAGTGAAAAATGGCAATGTTTAACTGAGATCCTTAATTGTTTGAAAGTGCCATCTTTGCTAGCACTTTACATAAAGGTAAGGTTTTCCTAATAATCATGACATTAGGAAACTATCTAAAATGTGATGAGATAAAAGTGCGCAGAACGCTTTTGGCTCAGTAAAATAGTCTGAGCTTTTTAATTTTCTAAGCCAAATGAAATAAAAGAATAACATTCAAAAATTAGAGTTCTAAAATACTTTCTTAGTTGTTAAGCTAAATTTATTCAAGTCCTATGTAACTCAAAGTCTCTGTAGAACACAAAACTGAAAGTAAGTTTAACTGTGTTACCAGGTTTTTTCATGGTATAGTGTGTTCCAAAGCTATGGAAGTCACTCTCTTGAGGATGTGTGGGCTCTAGAGGAGGGAGGATAAAGGATATCTGTAAAAGAGAATAGATCAATTCATGGCCACTATACTATAGTAATGGTAGTAGTAATAATCAGAACAGGGTGCATTTGAGCCAGGAATTGCTCCAAGGTATACTCAGCTGATCAGACTAGTCAAATTCACTGTTTTAACACCTTATTATATGCTCTTTGTAGAGCTTTGTCTAATTTCAGAGCTCAGAGTTCCTAAAATATTTGCCTGAGAGCTTTTCTTTCTCCACTGGGAAGAGACATCAAAGAGTTATCATCTAATTGATTTTGTGTTTTGTCTTTTTCTTCCATGAAAAATTAGGTCAGTACAACACAAGATAATGGAAAAAAAATCATTTAAATTAAGACATAGCCTATAGCTTCACTAAAACGTATTCATATCCACTGTAAACATTTTCTTAGTCTTTTTTTTTTTTTTTTTTTCTGAAGAGATATTTACTTAATAGGAATCTTAAGGGTTCAGTTTTCGGGGTTTCTAACCTTAAGTGTCAAGAGCTTTGAACATTGAAATACACTGGCATAGATCACTAGAATATAGAGATTGAATAAATTGTCTAACTGAAATGGAAGCTTTGAAACTCCCTCAAGACTTATAGTTAGGCAGACTCCATTCTTTCTAGGCCTGTGAAACTAACAACTCAACTGCAAGCATATGGACTTTCTGTGCTGCCATTTCAAATGATGTTTAGCTCAAATTTGTCAGTGTCTGAAAACTGAAATGGGAAGATCTTCAGCGTTCTTAACTCTTTTATCTTATGTGTATCTCTATCATAGTATATTTTTATGCAAATAAAAGAGAGGTCAGTTTTCTGATAATTTTATAAATCTGTCAGCTACAATTCTCAGTGAAACCAATTGGATTTTCACACAGAAAGTTGAATAGAAAATAGACTGCTACATGTCAGCAGCATGCTTCAAAAACAGAATCTTAGGATGATTTTTTTTAGTTATCAAAATATACTTATGTTCACAGCAAAAGTACTGAGCTATATGACTGTGTAGTGAAAAAAGAGCAGGAAATAGATGTGTGAGATGAATAACGATATTTCACTGCAAGACAGAATGGTTAAGATAGCATTTCTACTGGAAGGATCACCATGAGTTTTAGAAGTGATATTATATCTTTGAGAATTGTTAGAGCAGGAAACTGTGAAATCTTCTGTAGGTTTTTGTAGTAAAAGTCAAGCCCTTTTATCTTCAGTTAGTGACCCTGTTTTATGTTTCCAATGATGCCTCATCCCTGGAAATTTTCAAGCCAGGTTGGATGAATCTTCAAGCAATCTGGTCTAGTTGGTGTCCTATACATGGTCAGTCATCTGGCAGGAATAGATGATCTTTAAGCTCTCTTTTATTTCATTTCATGAAACTTCATATATTCTATAAAGAAGAAAAGTTGACTAACTTTTAACTAAAAGTTGACATTTCTTGAAGTTTCATTGCTTGCAAATAATAGTAAATTGGTAGGCAAACTAAAAGTCAATTGAATATTTCCAATTCTGTATCTTTAGATGTTGTATTTACATTGTGCAGATCAAAAATTTAAGACTTCATGAATATGAGATAACTAATTTCTGAGTTAGAGTGGATATTAATTTAAATGCTGAGGCCAGCAAAAATCCATGTTATATCTTTCACAGTAGCCAAGTAGTTCAGTAATGTTTTTAAGGTGAATTAATTGTCCTGATACTCTGCACAAGATTTTCAATTCCAAGCTACCCAGTCTGTGCTGTCATTGTTTCTATGCAGCCAGGATGATAGCATACTCCAAAATTCATGTCAATCTCAAAAATATTTTTTACATATTCCCACTCAGGTAACTCACTTTATCCAAATTTCAGACTATAAAAGATAGATATGAGTATTCCATTGCACCTTATGATATTTTTTTCATTGCAGTTTTTTAAGCAGATTTATTGAGTCTATTCCTGAGCCTATATTGCAGTGCAAATGGATATAAATATAAGAGATGTAATTCACTACTTGGATTTACTTTTAAGTAGAAGTACCTGATTTCTTCTAGAATATGACAATGGAGAACTGATTGTAGTGAAAAGTGGTTTACATTAATTTATGCAGTAAAATTCAATATTTTTTTTGTGTAGTCAGGCTAACTTTATGTATGTTAGGTGATGGTTGATAGCCCATGATCTGAATTCACTTCACAGGATGTTTCTATTTGACTTGCCAATTTTTCAGATGAAAGAAAGAAAGGAAAGAAAGGAAAGAAAGGAAAGAAAGGAAAGAAAGGAAAGAAAGGAAGGAAGGAAGGAAGGAAGGAAGGAAGGAAGGAAGGAAGGAAGGAAGGAAGGAAGGAAGGAAGGAAGGAAGGAAGGAAGGAAGGAAGGAAGGAAGGAAGGAAGGAAGGAAGGAAGGAAGGAAGGAAGGAAGGAAGGAAGGAAGGAAGGAAGGAAGGAAGGAAGGAAGGAAGGAAGGAAGGAAGGAAGGAAGGAAGGAAGGAAGGAAGGAAGGAAGAAAGAAAGAAAGAAAGAAAGAAAGAAAGAAAGAAAGAAAGAAAGAAAGAAAGAAAGAAAGAAAACAGTTATAACATTACTCAGACTAGAAGAAGCTGAAGTATTTATCATCCATCATTAAGATGATGGAGGTTGGAGAGGGGTAGCAGCGCTGATGTAGTTGGAAATAGAAAGGCCTCCATACTTTTGCTGCCTTCACAATGGCTGCACCATGAACCCAGAGTTATGGATAAGACAACCAGCCCTCCTCATCCTACTTACTTCCTCCCACAACTCCTCAGAATTCAGCTTTACAACAAAAGTGCACCTCCAAGTTTTGAGATGGGGAAGTCAGTGGGAAGGATATAAGGCTGCTTGCATGGGAATCATCCAATGCTGTCACTAAAGGAAATACAACAGTCTTTTGGGAAAGCCACTTCTACTTGGCTATGGGAAGGGCAAGGATAGGCTTGAGTTTAATATCTCTACAAAAAGGGAAAGATGTCTGGCAAAACAGGATCTTATTTCATGCAGTTGAAGGCAAGCCTTGGCTGCCTGCATGCTGAGGGTTTGTATGCAGTTCTACAAATGAACCAAATATTCACTCTTTCAATGAGTTCTAGGTGACACTGTTAATGATATCTGGAGAAAGTCTTTTCTTGCTCTGTCATACTAGACTGTCTTATGGTGTGCCTGACCAATTTGTTAAGCTTCTATGACAAAATGACTGCTGCAGATGTGCAGTGGATATTGTCTACTTGGACATCACTAAGGCCTTTGACATTGCTCCCACAAGATCCTCAGAGAGAAGATGTCGATGTGTAGGCCAAATGATCAGACTGAACATTCTCTGAATGACCAGGCTCAGAGGATGATGATCAGCTACACAAAATCTAATTGGTGGCCAGTAACTTGTGGTGTACCCCAGTGGTCGGTACTGGGTCTAATCCCATTTAACATCTTCATTAATGACCTGGACAATGGGCCAGAGCATATCCTCAGCAAGTTTCCTAATGACACAGAACTGGGTGAAATAGCTGACATATCAGAGAATCATGCTGCCATCCAGTCAGACTTCAGTAGGCTAGAGAAACCTCATGAAAGGGAAGGTGCAACATCCTGCATGTGGGGAGAAACACCTCCAGCACCTCACCATCCTGGGGGCCACCCACATGGAAGGAAGCTCTGTGGAGAAGGGCCAAGGCATCCTGGTGGACATCAAGCTGGACATGAGCCAGCAGTGCCCCTGTGGCAAAAAAAGGCCGGTGGTATCCTGGGCAGCATTAGGAGCAGCGTTGCTAACCAGTCTGAGGGAGGAGATCTTTGCCCCCCTCCTCAAGCCCTGGTGAGGCCACAAACAAACGCTGTGTCCAGTTCAGACCTCCTCAATACAAGGGACACACAGACATACAAGGTGAAGCAGAGGGCTACAAAGATGATGAAAGCATGGAGCATTTCTCATAAGAGGGAAATCTAAGTGAGCTGTGCCTGCTTAGCCTGCAGAAGAGCAGGCTCAGGAGAGTTTTACCAATGCATGAAATGTGTCATGGAGCCAGGTTGCTTTCAGTGGTGCCTAGTGACAGAATAAGAGGCAATGGCCAAAAAGGGAAACACTGGAGGTTTCTTGTAGGCATAAAGTAGTTCTGGGTGTGTGTGAGGGTGATAGAGCAGAAAGGGCCTGGGAGGTGCTGGGACCCATCCTTGAAGATGGCCTCGAAGATGGCCATCTGCATATGGTACTGGAACTGCCTTTGGGTAGCCCTGTTTGAGCAGAAGACTTGGAAAGGTTTTCTTGCAGAGTTCCCTTCCAACCTCAAACATTCACTAACTCTGTGAAAAGAGAAAGATTAGTTGACAGTCTAGTTTCCAAGCTTTGCTCTCTGTTTTGACATATCTCAATTGTTAATAATCTAATCTCAATAGGAGCTAATCTAATCTCAATAGGAGCTTAGACATTTACATATAGGTACATAAATATAGATATAGTCTTGAACTGAAAGACACCTGGCTTGTCTTGTTCTAACATAAACAGTAACATATGTTTTTATTTGTTAAGGGGTGTTACTTGAGCCACTTAGCTTTTCTCTAGCTCTTATGTAATGTTCTTATTTTATATTTGTGGTTTTCTTTCCTTTTTTTAAGATTTTCTACCTTTCTGCTAAAATTTTATTTCAAAATCAAAACTTTCATTAAAAAAATTTTTGAGTCTAGATGATTAGAAATAAGTTAAATGTCTTAATTATTTAATATTGAGGAATTAATAACAAGAATAAAAAAAATCTTCAAAGGGCAATATTAAAACATTTTAGTGACATGGCTCACTGCAGCATGATTTATGTCATTGAATGTTTGGGATTTATGTTCTTATCTCTGCAGATTTACAGGGGTCTGTCCTCAAAATGATGTGTGTAAAATAATCTCTGGAAAAAAATATTGATTGTTAAAGTGGAGAGATAATATTAGTTGTGAGGCAGTGGTACTTTTAATGCCCTGCTTAGGATGTGCTTACATTAAGTAGAAGTTCTGCAGGCAGGAATTTCCCATGAGACAAGGAAAATGTTTTGGGTACTCAGAGTTTGTAGGTGTTATTCAGTTGTTAACCACCATGAGATATGTTAACCACCATATATGAGATATTTGTGCATTAGTGGAAGTACTTCAGAAATGCTGAAGAGGTAGATGATACCTATTCCTGACTTTTGTTTTTTTCAGCCTCACTTTTTTTTTTCCATACATCATTCAGGTCCTGATAACTTTAAAATTAGTTGTACCATGGTTTAACTTTCTAATTGCCTGGTTATTTACTATTCATCAGTGTATAAAATTTCTGATAAAGAAAGTCCATCATGTTTTCTTCTGCTATGATGATTTGCATTTTTGGTAGCTTCTTCATCAGATCATACTGTGTACATTTTTTCTTTAATGGAGAGAATGGAAATTACCTTGTTTCTAATGCAAGATAAAATACTACAGTGAATATTTTCATAAAGAAATAAAATTAGTGGCATCTTAGTATTACATATATGCTTCCTTTTCAAGAGGAAAACACCAACAGTAATTGACCTAGTTTCCCAAAACTATGGGAACTCTGGGATCTCTATTCAGATCCAAGAGTAATATCCTGCTGTGGACCAAAGCTAAAAACCTATCACAAACAACTCAGCAGCAAAACAAAGATACAAAATATGGGAGAATAATAGCTGTAAGGAAACAATAATTTCATCAGAGTAACCTGTGTGTACAGAGAGTAGTTCTTGATTTGTTCATTTTCCAGCAGTATTAGCTGCTTTGAAGCAAGCACATATTTCTTGAGATGACCTTGCTTCATTAATATCTATTATCTGGAACAAGGGACAGTATTACCACTGTAGGTATGGCTTTCTGTTTTGATTTTAGCCTATTATGAAAGCAGTTCAGTGCCCACTTAAGACCTGACAGGACTGGCAAGCTGGTTCAAACTAAAAGATGCATAATATTAGAAATATTTCAGGTAAACCTGACAAACTCTAAGCAAATGTCAGATTTACTAGCAGTCTCATCATAAACATAAAGTTAACAAGCTGGAGAAGAAGGAAAAAAAACCCTTCTTAGCTGCATAACCTTAATTGTTATTTATAGCTGTAACTTATTAGGAAAAAATGCCTGAATTAAAAGGTGTTATTTTAATGCACACTGTCTCTTTAATAATGAACTCCAACAGACAGAAAAGCTGGATCCTGTCTTTCTTGTAGTCAAGTCAGCTTTCATCACTTTTCCCTTGATGTTGGATTATAGAGCAAAGTTAAAAAAGAAAAGTGAACCTCAAGCCAGGTTTTTAAATCCAGAGATAAGCAACAAATTTAAGTGCCCTGATTCTGAAATGCTGAGCCTCTGGCAACTTCCATTTACTTTAAAGGGAGCTGCCAGGGGCTCAGCACCTGAAAATAAGGTCAGTTATTGAGGCACTTCACTGAAGATTGATAATTCATAGAGAGAGAAGATCCATAACCAGAGCATAGAATGATTGTACCCCTACGGGAGGAGAAAAAGTTCTGAAGTGAAAAACAGAGGTTTGTCACGGTAACACTCCTTACTGTTACTAAGCAAAAAGTGCAATATCCACAGGAGAAATCAAAATGTATTTTATGAAGTATGAATATTAAAATATTTGACACCTTTTTTTAAAAAAAAAAGTGAAACAAACCCAAAACAAGACAAAGAACAAAACAAAGAATAAAACACTGAAACAAAGGAGGAGAGGAGTTTTAGGGGACCACAAGGTTTGAAAAGACAAATTTCAAACCACTGAGTCCTGGCTTTGCCTTCTACTGGCTAGTCTGCGTCTGGAGGCCTTCATCTCAAAATTGCATTTGTTCACACACTATGAAAGAGGTGTATCCACATACAGAGCTGAGATATTTACTTACTCCTTCTGCACAAGTAGGGAGCTAGGTGGCAAATCCACAGAGGCACAGAGAAGGAGATGAGTTTATGATCTCAGGCTATTAACAAGTCTCAAGTCATTACTTGGCTAAGTTGTTACTGTCTCATCCTTTCCCCCTTTAAAGGCGGATGTGTCCCAAGAAGTAATAACACAAGCTCTTTGTTAGTGGTATTTTGTGTGCAGGCGGGGTTTTGCTATTTTTACTATTATAGTGAGTAAAAGTCATTGTTTGAGCAAATGCTCACCACAAAACTGGTCAAAACTGGAGGTGTAGTTGGCTTCTCATGCAACATCCCTGTTAAAAAGGATATCTTCTTTTCAGTTACCACCACTTCAAGAACTTAGATCATCAATATTCTATTTTTTACATTCCTGTGGTTGTTGCTTTCATTGCATAATGGCTTTGTTCTTTATCTTCTTACTTAGAACTTCACTCCCATTATTCGACAATAAAACCCCATTTTTTCCCCCCTTTTTTTTTTTATTCCCCACATTCAGATATAAATTCTGCATGTAGGTCTGATCCCATCAAAAGCATGAATCTAGGATCAGGAGGTTCCATTAAATCTAATTTTGCATCTTAATTGAGTCCTCAAGCTGACTGCAGTAGTTCCATGATGTGTTTTGTTTGGAAATTAGAAATGTTGAAAGGAGGAAAATAAAAAAGATTTCTCAGCAGTGCTGTCAAGTTACATTGCTCTAACTCTTAGTTTTCTTTTGAGTTCTAGCATGTATTTTTTATCAGATTTTTCCTTTTAATTTGGAGTTTTCTGCATTTCTCCAGTACTAAGCTATCTCATGGTATGAGCTGTGCTAGCACTCACATTAAAAGAGCTAATTTTCAAGGATTCTTTAGTGAACTACGAAAATTTGCTCTAGGCAGACACTTGCTCGAGGCTTGCTCAAGAAGGAGGCTTTTATAAGGCCATTTTATAACATTGCTTCTTTACTGCAAGTGTTCCAACCTGAAAGTTCCAGAAGTTTAATTTTTGTGTCCTAATCTGCTGAAACACTACAGAGCTCTGCCTAGTTACTCCAGAGATTCAGAGGACCACCTCTGTTAAGGACCACCAGCCAGCTCAGGGAATCCAAACTGGGCTTTCTCCCTGCAAAACATGCTGGTGTACATTACAACCGCATTTCAGATTAGACTGCCTCACACTGCTTTGAGGTAGCCCAAATGTCCACAGTGACCTGCCTTAAAATAGCCCTGATTTACATAATTGAGCCTTCCAGAAAATACTTTTCCCCTCACAAACAGATTCATAAACTTGCTGGACTCTGGACAAACTTTGCTTGCACACAGAGTTTAGATTTGTGTATGTGTGAAAAGCTAACAGTTTGGGAAGTGTAAAATCCTCCAGACAAATGTAAAAAAACCAAGAAACTGTTAGAAATATGAACACTAAAATAAGTAATAAAGATTAATACCTCTCTGCTTTGTTTTAATAGTTTAAGAGTCTCTAAGTTGTAATGCTCTTGGACTGAGTAGACTCAAATGTAGGACAGCACTGAGCAAGAGCTTCTAGATAATCCCATGGGGATTTTACAGGATCTGCAGAGCAGGGGGCTGTAGCAGCCATTACCTTATAAAAATTAGACTAGGTCCAGGGTCAATCACAGTAGGAACATCATGAAAAGGGTATATGGGGGTGCCCCCTTCATGGCTGGTATGGAGTTAATTTTCTCCTGGTAGCTCATATAGTGCTGTGCTTTTTTTTCAGTATGAGAATTGTGTCCTTTATTAGTCCTTGCATTGATATGAAAGCGTGATATGAGATCATGATAACTCATACTTCTCTTCACTCTTCTTCACTCTTGGGAGGGACGGAGGGGAGGTATTGGTGTTTCCTGTAGAAATGACATGTGACAGGGTTCCTGTTTGAGATCAAATGAACCAGTACCAAAATTAAGGCCATGATTGTGACTGCTCAGTTTCTTTCAGAGCAGGATAAAATACCTGTGTTATGACTCTGGGGAAGGAAGAATACGAAAGAGTCAAAAAACCTGGGAGTTCCATTTATGTAGAGTACAGATAGTCAAATATGCTTGTTTTGTTGACCTACCTTGTTCAGACAGTGGTCTCTGAGTATCCCCCAGATGTTAAATTAGGCAACATTATGACTGTAAGTGCTGGTTAACATGCCATCCTTTTGACCAGTAGGGAGATCAGTTTTCTTCCTCTCAAATTACGTTATAGAATCATATGCAAATAAGTTTTTCTTGTATTCTTCCTAACACCTTTGCCAAGCACAGCACTGATACATAGAGCTTTTAGAGAAAACATAGAAAATTGTGTTGTAAAACATTGCTGCAGGTATGTAGTCCAACCTTTTTCTCAAAGCAGGGATAACTTCAAAGTTAGGCCAGATTATTAACAGCTTTCCTTCAGTAGTTTTGGAAATTTCAAAGGATGGTAATATAACAGTATTTCTGTACCTACTAAGATTTTTGAACCGCTCTTATTGTGAACCACTCTTATTTTTTCATTATGCCTATTTAAAATTCCTTTGCTTCTTCCCCAAAGCAAGGAGTACCTCAGAAATAGATTATTCCAAGTCCCAAGTCATCTCTGATCTTCTTTCATGTAAGTGGAGTATACATTTCTGACACAATTTGCAGTATGACCAAAAATTTTTGTAGCTCTCCAAATGTAGTCTAAACAGGAATTTTTTATGTTAATATAAATTATGTCAGTCATTTTATAAACTGATCATATTACCTTTAATCTAAAAACATTGATGCTAATCTATCAAACCTGGATTTTTTTTTTTTTTGTTTGATTTAATCTGTTTGTTTTTATAGCCTCTGGTCATTGAAAATTACAACCTTCTTTTGTAGTTAAATAGTGTTTTGTTTTTATTCAAATTACAGTGTTTTGAGTGCAATTTTATATAACTGCTGTTTTTTGGAAATCATGCAAGGTGTATGGTATTGCTATTCTCTTACATTTCTTGACAATCAACTACTAAAACATGGCTATGAAAAATATGTTATTTTCAAGATTACTTCAACAAATATTAGTTTCTAAGTCTGCAGCTAAAAATGTAATCATCTCTATGCTTATGTAAACCCTAGAACTTCCATTTTGACTGACCTTGTAGTATGTGTGAAAACCTAGCTTTTTTACTAAAATTTTAGATGGATGAAAATATGCATAAAATAATTTTTACTATAAAAATTCCTGTTTGTTGGGATAATTTGAAATGTGTTTTTTTTAATAATCTCTTTAAAGGAACATTTGTGTAAATTGTGAGAAAATATGAAGTACACAGAAATTATATACTTATTAAATACTAATTTAGCAAAATTGGTTATATGCTGCTAATTTATTGTAGCACAGGCTACAGATGTTGAGTCTTGATATAATATGCCATACAGGAAAAATCTTCAGAAAAATAGGCCATATCTTTCCTGTCAATAACCTTGTGAAGAATCGAATAAATTTAATTCATATTAAGACTTTAATTGTGATAAGTTAGCAGTAGCTTTCTAAAATTTCACCAGAATTTCTGCAATATCTTTTGAAAATATTTGGCTAAATCTCTTCATCCTAAGAATGAAGAAAGTAGTCAATTGGTAATGGCTGAAAGAAATATATTTTGGAGCTCTAAATATCCCTGGGAGGTTTGCATAAATAACTAATGAAACAGTGTCTTTGGTATGAGATTTTGAACATGTTGGCATACAATCAGGTTTTCCAGACAGAAGCATAATCATGTTTGTTATAGCAAACTAATACCAGAATATGTGTTTTTACAAATATTTCCAAAAGTCACTTCAGAAGTAGTGAAAGAGTAGGTCCCTTTCATAAAACTCATGTTGTAAGTTTGTATATGTTTCTGTGGGATAACAAGACTATTGGACATAAATGTAGTGAGGAGGCTAGAAGAAATCATACAAGGCTGTTAAACCTGAAGACAATACCTTTGCTTAGGATGTCTATGAACAGTGGATTACTAGAAATTTGTCTAGAATGTAAGTCTACTGTAATCACAAAAATATGCTTGCATCATCCTTATACTCTTCCCTAAGCATCTGTCTTTGGCCACAGTCAGATGGATTTTTGCTCTGACCTGGTTCAACCACTCTCATATCCATTGGCAGAAAAACAGTTGATTATTATCTCCATTCTTATTATGAATAAATATTATAAATTGGATCCCCAGACTAATGCAATGAAAGAACAATGGGCCTACATTTTTCAGTATCTATGATCAAACCTTGGTATTCACCAAAAGCAATCTCACAAATTCAACAACTTAAAGCTTATTTGCAGCACTAGGACAAACAAGCAGAATCTCTTTTGGTGCAAAAATGTTTCTTTGCTAAGTAGTTTTCTTTTGGTTTGTTTATTTTTGTACTTTCAGCTACATAAAATACAAAGCACAGGTGCTTGGTTGCTGAAGATGTCAGATGGAAAACATAAAAGTTTATGTTTAAATGAACCTGAATCTGTGTTCTAGACCTCAGCTGGAAGTGGATTTGAAATTGACAAGCATAGCAGCTGAACATTATGTGCACTTCTTTGAAATGGCCAACTTCAGATCTCAACATCCTCTAAACTCTTAAAGATAATAGACCGGATAAAAACGGAGATTCCAAATTGTGCAGAGCTTCATACTGTTGGTTGTCATATAGCAATTTTAAAATCAATTTGGTGTTGAACAGTAAGCCTATGTAATTCTCTCCGAATTCACGTTTCCTACTGAGACCTCCTAGTGCATGCTAAGTCACAGCATCTGTATTTTGTATGCTTAGGAAGAAGTTGCATCTAGGGGAAATATTCAGAAAGTCATGCAGCAAACTAATTCTATATGCTAAGATATTTAGACAACATATGGCAGAATACACAGTAATGGCATTTCGTAAGCTGTTGCTCAGTAAACTAAATCTGGACTCGAAATTCCAAGGTCATATTCTTAATTCTGTTACTTATATAGTATGTCCACTTAAAATATTTCCTATTTGAAAATTTGAGCTAATTATCCTTGTTTTTTCTGTATATTTTTGTCCATCAGAAGAAAACAAAAAACCAGGAGCAGTAGAGTGGTAGAGGAGTAAAAGCCTGCCAAATTCTCTAACCAGTCTAAAGTGGGTAGCTCTCAGCATCCTTATATATCCTTACTAGTGTCTTCTCTACAAAACTGTCCCAGAATTTGATGAACTGTGTTTTAGATGCCATCTGAAATAAATATTTTCAGAAATAACATATACACAGTTTATTTCAAGAAAATAGTGTGTCACTGTATTTAAAGCAGTATTTTCTATTTGATGACTTATTTGATTTCAATGGTTTCCATATATTTTTTTCCAAATATAATTTTCTTTATTTTATTGATTTCTAGATAGAATTTTCTTTCCAAAAATGAGAGCTTATTATTCATAATTAAGAGCTTACATTTCCCTAAAATTAAATTCAAATGTCTGAAACCTATTTATAGATTCTGTTAGAGATCCTGACCCTTGTGTTTAAATAGAAGTTTTATATTTTAAGCAATATAGATGTTAAACTTACAGCTTAGATCCTAATTTTAAAGGAAACTAAGTTCTAGAAAAATATTGGAAAAAATTACAAATTTAGAAAAAGATAAGCAAAATCTCATTATTTTAATATAATATATTATTATATATAATCAAGTCTTACTTGATTGAAACAATATCTGTAATTTGCCACCATTTTTGTGCAATTCATTTTATCTCACTTTGTCATATTTTTTTCACTCCATTCAAGATGCAAGTGAATGTAAAGTAAATATGCTGTTCCACTGCAAAGCATCTCGGCCTAGGTTAAATTACTGCTAAAAAATAAACCTCCAAAACTTCACTATGTTCCTAAATAAGCATTTTAACTTATGGTTTTTTGGTTTGGTTTAGTTTGGTTTGGTTTGGTTTGGTTTTTTTCTTCGTTTTTGTTTCCATCTCCCTTTTTTTGCAAATCCTACTTTAATAGGTTCCTCAGCAAATTGTGAAGCCATCTTCCATTAGTCTTTGGAGCAAACAACTTTGTTGTTTTGAAAAATGGATGCTACTTTTAATCAAATTTCTTTTTGCTTGAACATTAATGTACTTTTGCAGTCTTCTTAAGTACTACGGAATTACACACAAAAAGTTGAAGCATCTGTCCTAAATTTCTTTAAGAACATTTAGTGGGATGCTGGGCTCTTATACCCTTCTCTTTCTTCAAGCTGTTAATAATAAGTTGAGAACTTATGCATCACCCTTCAGAATCACTTCAGCAATTCTCTGGATTTGTTTCAGAAGACATGCATATTTTTAGATGACATATAGTGCATCAAAGACTTGGTATTTTTCAATGTTCTTTCTAGTCTTAGATTAAAGGGTTCAAATGACAATCAAAAGTAGTAAACATGTGTAGACATTTAAAGCCTTGTTTCCTTTCATATCAGGTAATATCAGTACATTGTTTTGACTCCTCCCTTCAGTTTTAGTCATTATTCACCAAAAGTCTGATTGGTAGTTTTGTTCAAATCTACTTTGAGGAGTAGATAAATATTTTAGTTAATTTTTTTAACAACTCATATAATATTAGATTACAGATAATCAGTTTGGCATAAAGAAACATGAACTATTCTAATCATATTGGAACTTTTATGCCAGTTGTGGTGGAGGAGAAGGCAAGGAGGATTTTTGAACTATCACCTTTTTATTTTAGCTGTTTCCATAAATGTTAACTTGTAAAGGAATCTAGAGCAGTCCACAAATAATTAGAATGACCATATTGTCTTTTTTTTAAAAAAATTACTATAATCCATATATTGCACTGCTTGAGAATGTTAAAATATTTGACAGAAGCACTTAAAAACAGAAAACAAAATACTACTTAAAGTTTTCTTTGCTATAGTATGGTACTCAATGGTACTATAAGAAAATTATGAGAGCTGAATTGAAGTGACAGTGTGTAGTCTAATGTAAGGCAGTAAGTCGGTTAAGTCAGACAAAGGGAACAAGCTCTTCCTTTAGTCAAAGACCTAATATAGCTGAATAATTTCTCAGTAAACTCTCAGTATCAGAGTTGATAAGATCCAAAAATATGGTGAGAGAATATATTTAGACAGTGCATTTAAGCATTGGTAGACCGTGCATGTGTTCCTGCCATGTATATGACAATCAGGCACTCCAAGCAAAATAAGTGATGGCAGCTTCAGCTGGGTGGAGAAAAGTGGTTTGTGAGTTACCAGTGTGATCCCAAGTAGTTCAATGATGTGATGTGCTGGAATCCCAGCAGCAGTGCTAACAGTATTGTAATACCACCATTCTCCTTGATCACAGAGACGCCTCTATCCTGCTAAAAAAGATGATACAGTAATGGTGGATTCTTTGGTTCTTTTCTGTTTGGGTTTTTTTGCCCATGAATGATTAGGAGAAATTGCTTTTAATAATGGTGATCCGTAGTTCAGTGAATAGGAAAAACATTTAAGAAAAATATTCTCAATTCTCAGCTGAACAAATGAGGAACACAGATTGAAACTTGGATTTCTGCTTCCTTGGGAGCTGCATCAATGCCAACATATAAAACATACCACCTGAGAAAGAACAAGAGGAGTCTGAAAGAGGAAGAGAGAGACAGACCTAAAAAAAATAGTTTAGGAGAAGAAAATGTATGCTAAACAGGTATCACTAGGTCCAAGCATAGTAGTATGTGGTTTAAGAAAGCACAGATCACAGATGAGCAATTTAGCAGTACCACAGTCTGGGTCAGCAGAAAATGAAAATAACTCATTTATTTCTTTCTGATTCTTAGGCTGTGTAAGTTAAGTTTTGTAACTGTATGATCAAAGGTAGTAGAAAAAACTGAAGGCTGTTGGTGATTGGTCCTTTTTAAAAGATATCAGCAAAGAGTGAAGCTATTTCTAAGTATGAGAAGACTTGTAAAAATTCGGCTTTTGTGAGGTGCCTACCCCATTTTTTTTTCAATATTTTTTTCTGAATGGTGTTATTGTTATGTTATTGGTTGTGATGATTGCTAAGGATTTCAATCAGTAATTTCTTTAGGAAGAATTTCTTTCAGTTAACCTGTCCACACAAAGCACAGTCTTAATGTCTTCTATGAAAAGAAATAACATGCCCTTGTCAATGTTTTGCATAGGTGGGGGTCCTGCTCTCCAGTTTTTGATTTGAAGGTTTAGAAATTCCTAGACCTTGGTGAATTAATCCACTTGAAATAAAGTTGTGGTTATTTCCACCTGGAATAACTATTTCACCACATGGATGAATTTCTTTTGTTTAATTCAAAGTCCTTTTATCTGTATTGACATCTAGAGTAAATTTATTTTGAAAAAGGAGGCAAAAAAATCCCACAAAATACCAAAGAAAAGTTTGTTTTTTCCATTCCCATTAATTCAATGCAAAAACTCACATCCTTTTGTTTATGAAGAGAATTTAATTAATGATGGAAAGTTCAAAATTCTCACCTTAGTTTCCTATTTGCTATTTATTCATGCAGTTCATTAAATCCCATGGGTTCCATCAAATTTCAGGTTCTGCTAAGCATGGGTTTTGAAGGACTGTAAAATGTGATTAGAGAAAGAGTTTAAATAATAGTTAAAATAGCTAAGACATACAGAGAGACCACATGCCCTTCCATCATTTCTTTTGTAGTAAATTTCATGGTTGATTTTACCTCAAGGCATTGTTCCTGCCAGAGATAATGCCTTATGGCAAAGAGTTATGCTGTGTTAATGGGGTTGCAGAGACTGTTGATCATTCAATAAAAGAATGGCAATATCTCATGTCTGACTCTGTCAGCCCTCTTGGTAAAACCACACTGTGCAACACCAGAATTCTGTTCTGAGAACAAGAACACTTTGAATTCCTTTTGGTTCTGTTCTTTTTCTTTATATCTGGGTATGATAGCAGAAATTAATAGCAGTAATTAACATACTTAAGGACATACTCTGACAAGCCTTGAAAAACACATGGAAATGGTCTCTACCTTAGTGTCTCTGCTGACCTGGATGAACAAATATAAAAATAACCTGTTTGAACGCTTGTCACAGCTATTTACTAAATATTTTTATGCGTATATTCATAACACATTATTATCTCTATCTGCACCTATTGAAAATAATTCCCAGTAGATCAAAGTCATTACATAAAGGTATATTAGGAATTCTTGTGATGGCCAGACAAATAATTATTTTGTCATTCCACCGTACCTACAGTTCAAGCTGAAATTACAACTTTGTAAATTAATCAACATGAAAACCTAAGAGTTGAAAATTTTAAAACAATTGTAGAAGGAACACAAGATATTCTGACAATTGGTAAAAAGTTTCTTTCCATTTTTGTTTGCAAAGCCATTTCCTAAGAATCAAATAATAGAATATGATAAGTTGGAAAAAACCCAGCAGGATCATCAGGTCTAATTCCTGACCCTTCACAACACGTCCCCAAGAGTCACACCATGTGCATGAGAGCATTGTCCAAATGACCCTTGTGCTCTGTCAGGTTTGGTGCTGTGACCACTGCCCTGAGGAGCCTGTTCTAGTTTCTCTGGGTGAAGAACCTTTTCTTGATATCCAACCTAAACCTCCCCCAAATCCTCTTAAGGCCATCCTTTCCTTTGAGTCCTCTCACTGGTCACAAGGGTGTAGAGATCAGTGCTGCCCCTCCTCTTCCCCTTACAAGGAAGCTGTAACTGCAGTGAGGTGTCCCCTCAGTCTCCTCCAGGCTGAACAAGACCAAGTGACGTCAGCCACTCCTCATATGGCTTCACCTCAAGGCCCTTCACCATCTTCATGATCCCCTCTTTCAAAACCCTCTAATTGTTCTAAATCCTTCTTATATTGTGGCACCCAGCCCTGCCCCAGCACTCAAGCTGAGGCCACCCCAGCTCAGAGCAGAGCAGGACAATCCCTCCCTTGCCTGGCTGTGATGCTGTGCCTGATGCACCCCAGGACACAGGTGGCACTCTGGCTGCTGAACCATGGCAGTGCTCCATGGCACGGCTGAACCATGTTCAACTTGCCACTGACCAGGACTCCCAGATCCCTTTCCATGACACTGCTCTACATCATCTCATTCCCCAGGCAATCCATACAAGTCTCTTCTGGGATTTGTACATATTAAATACTCACAGGCTAGTTCAGGGGACAGAAATATCTGCATAATGGATAGAGTGAGATGTATCTAATGGATAACATTAGAGATCCTGTTTCACCACTTTGTGCAAAGATATTGCAAAAGCCTGGATTGGATCCAAGTGAATACCCCAGAGCTGTAGACAGGAAGCCAAATGTCATGCGGATCTTAGCATTATAACCAAAATACTTTCCAGTTTCTTTCAAACTTGATAAATTTAAAACATCAAGACTAGGAAACATTTTTTAATTAAAAATGATAGGACAGATTTTATTGCTACAATTGTTAGAGATGTAAAAATAACCCAAGGAATTTTTATTCTGATCATCACTATTATTTAAGTATTTTTAAAGATTTCCTCATAGCATTTGTCTTTTATCTCCCCTCCTCACCTCATCAAGGTCAAAAACCACAAAACCCTCCTCTTTCATTTTGTGAAAGTCTTACTAGTGAAAATTAATAAAAAAGGATTATCTCAATAATGGAAACTGAATATTTTATTTAAATTTCTACCTTACTTTCAAGGTTCTCTTTTCTTTCCAAATATTTCCCTGGTCAGAAATAAAAGTTTTATGATTAAAGAAGTTTAGTATTTGTCCAGGGCAGTTATTTCTTGCAGTAGCCAGGAGAGGCATAACCCAGACCCAGAAGTCACCCTGCATCACCTCACACCGTACACACAGGGTCTGTGGGCAGAAGGGGGTCCTTTCCAGTCAGAGTAACATCGGGTTTCACGGGATGGGCGTTTGTGTGTGAACTGATCATTGATCTTGCACACCATATTAATATCAATATTAATATTGATACTGTTTGTTTCTTACCTCATTGTCTTTCCAGGAAATTGTTCTTATCTCAACCTTTGATCTTTGCCTCCAGTTCTCCTCCCCACTCTGCTGCAGAGGGAAGGGCTGTGAGGAGGCAGAATGAGCCAGAGATGTGTTGTTTAGCGGGAACACTAAATTGGGGAATACCATTTTTAAAAACCACAACAGTGTGGTAGCTGTAAATTCTTTTTTCACACATAAAAACACATTAGACTTAAAGTTGATGGTAATTTTTTTTCTCATTTTGTTTATGCTTCTTTCATCCCATGGTATTGTGCAGAATATTTATGTTACTAAATATCTGGCATAACAAAGGGGATTTCCAGGGAAATTAATTGCATCCTTTGGTTGCAGAACCAGTTGCTGCTGATTGATTCTTTCTCACTCTTTGTCTTCTCTCTTTATTTAACAGTCATGTCCTGTCTTAGGAAAGTTATTGTTGGCTGTGGCATTTCTTTCAGATAGGTAATTTAGGAATGTGCAAGCAGCAATATGTAAAAGCCTGGGAAAGAGGTGGATTTTGTGCATCTCTAGCAGATTTTTAATGGAAAATGTATCAGATGATTTGTGCATCTGATAGTTTTTAAGATACCGTTCTTTTATTTCAGTTTCAGATTACGGTAGTCATTGGATGTGAATCCCAAATCCTTTTTCAGCCTGCACTCTCAGTCTTGGCTTATGTACTTTCTTTCAACTTTAACATAAAAATTCTCCAGTAACTTATATGACACAGAAAAGTATATTTTGTATATATTTTGCAAAATATATTTTGCATCCATTTCTCTGTGTTGAGGCCCTGACAGTCAAGAAATCTCAAGAGAGATATAAACTAGAATTTTGTATTGCTGTAGAAAAAGCTGGAATTCTAAGATACAGTATTAGGAAATAATTTAAGAAATAATTCTTTTTAAACACACTTCGTGACACAGTGTACCCTGTTAATATCAAATATTATGAAGCATTCCATTGTTGGCAGTTAAAATTTTTCAATTTATTAAAATTACATAATAAATTAACACTGAAATGTTACTTCTTTTCCTCTCAAAATTTTGTGCATCCCTAAGCTTTAAATTAAAATATTTGTGGCAGCAGCTCCACCAATGACTTACCCATATCATGCATTACCACTACCTTTTGCTGCTACTGGAGTCAGTGAGATTATGTTGAAAAAGTAACTGAGGTTTCCATGTCTAGTGTGCCGAAGGGGAAGAGCCAACTCTATGTAAAAATAAATCAGAGAGAATTCTAGACATCAATGCATTTATTTTGGGTAGAAAGTAGTTTTAGAAAGTAAGTCTGAAAAAGGAGTTACATTCTTCAAGATTTGCATCTCTGCCCTGGGAATGGATGACTGGCTATAACTTCAGCTATAAAATCCACTCAGCAGAATATTACCAGTCCAAGAACTGCAGACACTAGTTGTGGTGGTCAATGTCACCCTGTGCAAAAGCTTGGAGGTCTTTATCAATTACAACTTCTTAGTCACTTCTGTCAGTGCTGTACTTGGTACATACTCTCCATTCTGTAAAATAATTTGCCTTGCTGGGAAGCTGCAGCTTTTCTTTGCTGATTTATCTCTGCTCATAAAAAATGATAAAGCGCAAGTGAAACATTGTTTAATTTTAATTATATCAGATACTAATTTCCTTCAGAAGCTTAAATCACTAATATATAGTATTATATAGGTTAGCAAATACATTAATAGTATGGTCTAACATTTAAACATTAGTGAAATCTATTGTAAACAAGAGGTCAAATCTTATCTGGATGAGTGATTATCAAGTGTATACATGCAGCAGCTGTCTTCCTTGGGGAGTGATAAAAATAGGGACAGTGCCAAGCAGGTTGAAAGAATGAAGCCAGTCTGCTAAAAAATATTAATGGAGACACTCATAGGATATGTCTTGTTTCCAGTTTCCCAGACTGTCAAACATACAAGAAAACTTCGGGTAGAAGTTTGTGGAAGTCAAAGCTGTTTCTTACTTCTCTTGAATATTAGAAAAATCCTTAATGTTTCATTTAGGCTATTATTATTAGCTAAAACTGTTTCATGGAAAGACTAACCAGTTTCTTTCTTGACTGTGCTGTATATTTTGAATATGATTAAATTTCCCCATTCTTTTTTAAAGGAATGTGATGAAATACTCTCCAATACACCCTTTTTTTAAATTTTCTTTCACTAGTTGGCTCTCCTTGTTTCATTTCTAGTACAGCGTATTTGCTTCTAAGAACTGAATCTGATTGAGGTTGTAAGGGTTGGTAGTATGACTGTCACACAAAATCATATTTAAAAATAACTATTCAAATATCAAGAAAAAGACATTGGAAAACATACATGTTTTAGTCTCATATTTCAGTCAGGAGCAGATGCACAGATTGTGAAAGTTAGGCTTATTTATTAAGGTACTTAATGTGATGTTTAAATTATTTGCATATATATTATGTGATTTCATACTGTGTTTATGATCCTTTGGATTGGTTGTTTGGGTCATTTTGATGACTATCCCAAGCAGTAGGCCAACGTGTTTTTTAGTGAATCCAGACTAATGGAGTAGGTGTTACCTTTCATACTGGGGAATAATAACCACCTGCCACTGAAATAAAAATGCATATAAATCACATCTCAATATGAAAATCTGTTTTGTCATTACTGCTGCATGTCTGTGAAGCCCAACAGGACAGAAAATACTAACAATTTGTCTTTAAATGTTCAAAACCATAAAATAAATGAAGCATGGGTATTGATTGTCTTTGCCTTTCATTATCTACACAGGGGCTATTAAGAATGCTTTTTTATCTTCTTTTCATGCCTTATTTTCTCATACTCTCTAATGAAGAGCTTCACTTAAAATATAACATTCTACAGGCTTGAAAGTACATTTCTATGATACTAAAAAGCTATCGTTATGCATTAAAGGCTTTTTACTGCTGTTTTTATTGATGTGCTGCATTGTATAGAGTAATAAAATTTTGTAATGTGGGGATTACTTGTTTAATTAATTTTTACTTTTAAATTATATTTTGACCTCTTTAAAAACAACCTAGAATCCTGATTTCAAAAAAAGAAGATACCTGTGGATTTCAGATTGTCATGCTGATATCAATATCAATATCAATAATTTAGAACTGTGGAATTGCCATATATTTTTCCCCTTGTAAAAGTTCCTACAGTTTCAATAAGCAGATCTTTGGACTCCAAATTACAATGTTTCTTCCACAGTGATGAAACTGGATCTTTGTGATTCTTTGTTGAAATTCAAGTATTCTGGTGAATGAAAATTGATTTTGTGGCAGCAGTCTTGTGGCAAGGAAAAAAAAAAATCATGGAAAAAACAACTGAAAAACAGTTTAGGCTGGTTAGCATTTTTCTGCATGTACTGAAATATTTGGTGAAAACTTACGTCTTGCAACATTCTAGCCGCAGGAAGTGATAGAACTAATCTTTGCAGACTAATTTGAAGTAATCTATAGACTAAACTCTTGCTGTAGGTTCTGTAGTTTTTGGTATACTTTAAGCACTTGTTTGAAATTGCCTTCCGTGCTGGATTCTACAAATCTGTTACTGGTTACCTTTAGGTTATCACAAGATTTTTCAGAATGTAATCCGAAGGACTCAAGATTTTGGAGCAAACTTCAGCTAGACGAAAATCCTCTAAACTGATCTAAAGAAAGAGAAATGAGAGGCATTTGAATTTATAAATTAAATAATTTTCTTCTGTTTAGATTTTTTTTTTCCCCTCCCCTCAGAGAACAAGTAATATATAAGCAGGTCTGATCTGTAAGTTAAAAAACCCAAACTCTGCATTGTTTTGTTACAACGGAAAATCTCTATGCAGCCCAGCAAAGATTGACTTCAGAACTTGAGCTGCGGGATTTTCTGACACTTACATCTCCTGGACATTATAACATCCCTGTCTGTGCACCTTCCTGGGAGGATGATGAGTAAATCTTTGGTATTTCTCAGCTTTACATGGAGCAGTGTCATTTAACTTGAATGGAGCTAGTTTTGAGTATGAGGATTTTAGGTTGTTGAAGTCAGAATCAGGGTTCCAGAAATTCAAGTGAGTTCATTACCCAGGTCCTGGACATAAGAAGTCTCAGGTGCCTTTAAGGTTACAAAGAAATAAAAAGAATAAATTGCTAATTCAATTACACCTGAAAGATTTTTTTGTATTTAGGACTTCTAACTTGAATGAAAGTGAGGTTGACATAAGTTCGGGGGTTTTTTTGCCAGATTTTCTTTACAATAATTGTATGTTTTACTCGTACGGTCATCATTGAATTCTTCAAGATACCTAATGTGTACACATATGCATCATGGCT
The DNA here is from genome assembly GCF_030490865.1 of Poecile atricapillus. Lineage (NCBI taxonomy): Eukaryota > Metazoa > Chordata > Aves > Passeriformes > Paridae > Poecile > Poecile atricapillus. The sequence continues at coordinate 96,092,688 of NC_081289.1, read as the reverse complement.
ACATTTTTTGAGAATAAATTCAAAGTTTTTGTTGCCACAACGGATCTTCAAATCTCTGTGTCTGTAGAAAGCAAGCTTTATGCATGCTCAGGTATCATATAATAATAAAATTAAATTTAGTCTCACTGATTCTGATCTTAATCGAACTATATTTACTTTCTTAGGTAGATTTTTGTTTCTAAGAAACATGCAACGGGTAGATGCAAGTGTCGGAGATCTTGAGGTAGACTTCACTATAACCAGGTCATTCCTGACAGATTCACTCACACCCAAGTTGTCAGATTTATTCAAGACAGAAGTCTCTCACATTAATTAACTCCCTAAAGAGTTTGTCTTCTCGAGTTGTATCAACATTTCTATTGCAGTGGAACTTGAACACAGTGAATCATTAGCCTCTTCAGGTCAAGTGATGTACTACCTCAGTCATCTCTCATGCTGAACAAACTGATTTACTTATCACACCCTTATGTCTAAATTGTATTTTCTAGCTCTCTCATGATTATTGATTCTCTCCTGGATTCTTCCATTCTTGTGTAAATTTTCCTGAGAATTTAGCATTTCTTAATTAATATCAGCAATGTCTAAAAATATTTGGAAAATACTAAAAATATAAATATTTATAACTACATAGAACCAATTATTGGACACCGAGGTAGATTTGAGCACCTTTCAGAGTACTAGTGGAGGAGGCTAAAATAATCTGTGCTTGAAAGGAAATTTTTAGTTACTGAAGTAGCTGATATAACAGACTAAGGTAGTATTCTCAATATAGTATTCTCAATACTGTAATATACAGTATTATTATAATTAAAAATAATTAGAAATCTAAGATAAAAGCTCTATCGGAAATAACATGAACTCTTCCAGCTAAATGTGATTTATTGTATTTGTATGTGAAATGTAGGCACAGCCACTAGCCTGACTTCAGGAACTAATATAAACTATATAAGAAGTCTGCTCAGAAAATCATTGTGGCACAGCTTAAATTGGTTGAAGTCTAAGAAATCCCTGAGGAAGGTCTTTTTCAGAAATGCTCTGGTATCTTTCAGAGTTGTCGTTGTGGGAAATATCAGAGAAGCAAACATGAAAAATGCAAACTGTAAATGTGAAGGAATCGTCTTTTGTGCAGTGAACTATTTGGCAGTATGAGCTGTGAATGAGTAGAAATCTCTGCGTCTGTCCCATCTACCATTTCCCGAGGGACAGAGCAGTCACTACTCATGACTGCCTCCAGTGAGCACCCCACACTTCACCATGTCAGAGGATTTTACAGCATTTTCACTTTCCCTTAGTGTATTTCTAAGCAAAAAGTGTATCTCTTGGGATAAAAATATGCACTTTAGTAAATGAGGAGTATAGCTGGGAAATAATAATGAGCAGGAAGAAGAGGGTCTGAAATTTTAAAAGAACTCAGAATAAAACTTGATTTAACATTTTGTGAAACCATACAGAGATAGAACACAAGTAAAATAAATGCACATTTTTTTCACCTAATACTGAACTAGATAGGAAAGACAGATTCAACATGATTGCTTTTAGTTTTGGCATTACTTAAAATAATGCTTGATGTAATTTTTTTCTTCCCTCAGTCTCTCCACCCCAGTGCCAGAAGCAGAAAAATTTTATAAGTGACAGTTATCACACTATTTCAGAGTAAGGTCCATCATATAAGAAACTTTCTTAGATTTTTTACTTAAAAAAAATAATTCAGCAATTCATGCTGTACCTACCTGTATCTGTATCTGCCACAGCAATATCTTGATGAGTGCTCCCTGAATTTTTGCACATTCTTAATTTCTTTATTTATATTGAAACTCATTTCACTAAAAAGCTGTTTCCAAAATGCTTGCATTACACAGAAAAAGCACTTTATCAATGGATGATCTATAGACTAGCAATTAGATATACCATCCTTATGGTGTAAGAATATAATCTGTCAGAGTAATAAGTAATAAGTAACAATCCAAAGAGAAACATTTTTATTAAGTGTATCTACTGTTCAAAGATCCTGTAGCAGGAGTCCCTTTCAAACGCTGCCAATAAATGGTCATTTATCCAGAATTATTTTTTTTCTCTTGTTTTCCCCTCTCCAGGAATAGGAATCCAAATAATTCATGGATTAATTCTGTAGACAAATTTCTTAACAAGATTATGGTCATGTGAAACAGCAACTGACTTTTTAGAATAAGAAATCACAGTTAGGAAGTCACTGTATTTCTGAATCATGAAACATTTTGCTGCCAATGATTAAAAAACTAATTTACTGTTTATAGGAAATATTGTTTTCATTCTTTTCTAACAATAACTTGAATCCTTCACTTGTGCTCTAATAAATCATGCAAGTTATCTGATTCTATCTGATTCTATCTAAAAAATTAGTGGGTTCCTACCTGTGATCAATTTAATAAAATATTTAGTTTTCAAGCCCACTCCTCTTAGACTCTTTATTACATCTTGTTCATGTCATAAATTAAAGCTGCGTATCAGTTGTGGGTAGAGACAGGATCTGTCAGATGCCTTGCAGCTGAAATGTATATATGTGCATACCATCCTAGAAAGTGTGCCATTCAATTTTAATGTAATGAGTGGGATATTTTCTGTTCAGTGCAAGTGCATTCAATTTAATGCAGCCACTTGACAAATCAATTATGAAATTTTTTTTCATCTGTTTGTAAAGCTGGAGATGTCAGACTGTAGATACATGCTGGTCTGTTAACTGATTAATAGCTTAATAGTAGATTTCCTGGTGAATGCTTCTGTTTCTGCAGGTGCCATCTCATTTTCTCTGTGGCATACAATTAAAATCAAGCCTCAAGATTCTTGATTACACTGAAAGTATGTTCATGTATTAGTAGTCCCTTTGAAGTTAATAGGTCCTGTTTAGTGAGTAAGTTAACAGATTGTCCCTCAAGATTCCTAGCTGTGATAGGTAAGAAATAAAATCACAGCACAAGAAATAAAACCCTCAAAATTCAAACAATAACTCTTAATTCCAATTCCAATGCTTGTCATGTCCTCAGTAATTTTTCACGTTGCTCTATGGTAAGATATTTCTGATTTTACAGCTGGGAAGACACTTAAACACCTCAGCAAAATGTGATTTCTTCACCCTGAGAATTTCTTTATTTACTCAGACCAGATGTTAAGCTCAGCAGCAGTCTGTTTCCAGTACTGCTAAGGGAAAGTGAGGATTCTTATATGAAATGAGCAACCTTTCGGTAAATGCTCTTGGATTCTAGAACTGGCAGTTTAAAGATCACAGCTGAATGTCATTTGTACGTTTAATAAACTTCTAAAAGTCATAAGCATAGTCAAACTAATAAGATGTCTGTGTCTGGTCATCATTCATAAGCAGACATTTTATTACTTAAACAGTCAAGTCCTTACACTTTTGTGGAAAATATGAATGTGATTTTCTGTTGAGGATATCTGCTGTGGTTTTATTTTTGTTTTTTTTTCTCCTAAAAGAGAGAGAAAAAGAGAGAGAAAAGAGAGAGAGAGAAAAGAGAGAAAGAGAAGAGAGAGAGAGAGAGAAAGAGAGAGAGAGAGAGAAAGAAAGAGAGAAAGAAAGAGAGAGAGAAAGAGAGAAAGAGAGAAAGAGAGAAAGAAAGGAAGAAAAGAAGAAAGGAAGAAAGGAAGAAAGGCAGGAAGGAAGGAAGGAAGGAAGGAAGAAAGGAAGGAAGAAAGGAAGGAAGAAAGAAAGAGAGAGAAAGAGAGAAAGAAAGAGAGAAGAAAGAAAGAAAGAAAGAAAGAAAGAAAGAAAGAAAGAAAGAAAGAAAGAAAGAAAGAAAGAAAGAAAGAAAGAAAGAAAGAAAGAAAGAAAGAAAGAAAGAAAGAAAGAAAGAAAGAAAGAAAGAAAGAAAGAAAGAAAGAAAGAAAGAAAGAAAGAAAGAAAGAAAGAGAGCCATAGTGCCAGTATATGCTCTCATTCACCTAAGATAAAAAAAAATCTCATTTATATCATAGATGTAATCTGAACTATACTACTACACATATTTGTGGACTGCTTGGTTACAGATTATTTTAAGTACTTGAAGTCTATACTACTGCTGTCTTTTGATATTTCTGCTTTACTGGGCTATGAAGTTTTGAGGGTTTTTTTGTTTTGTTTTTTTAGTTTTTGGGGTTTTTTTAGTTTTTATTTTATTTCATTGCTTTCTCATCATACAGTAGCTCTTCTTTCAGTCTGGTAAATTCCTATCACATATTAGGAAAAAAATTGGATCTCTTTCTATTTCGTCTTGTAATAAGTTTATCCAAGAATAAATGAGTATTAATTGCCCTCAGGTATATGCCAACAGAAAATTAGATCTCTAATATGGTAAAAACATGGATCTGGAACAGGGTTTCTATTATTTCTGTTATTCTCAAGACAATATTATTTTTATAGAACATGTAGCATTCTTGCCTGGATGTGAGAACAAGGGCAAATTTCTTCTGGTTAGTCCACTAGGAAAGTATCATGCTAGATAAGTTGTAAGGTGATTTTTTAGGTGATTTTTTTAGGACTTTGTATAGGTGATTACAGGGAAAAATCTGTGAGCAGTTTCTACGCTGAAAATCTTCTTTAGAGGAAAAAAATTTTGAGAAAATGCCCATGGGAAATTTGGTCTAGATGGCCTTTAAACATCCCCTTCCAAACCAAATTGTTCTGTGATTCTATGTAACTGCATATGATATGTGAAATAGGATTATAATTGTCGAGTAATATGTATTTGGAGAAACATCAGTCTATGAAAGGAAATTAGACTTTACTCAAAGAAAAAAAGTCTCAGATGATTGCTCTGTATATTGGCAATCAGTGCTTCTTCTTTTCTTTTCATTTTTTCCATTGTTTCTCCTATCATTTTACTGCCTTGCTCATGTGGCTTCACTGTACATTTCATTTTCATTAATGAAACATTTAGAGGAGGGAATAAGACAAGTGCTTGAAGTAAGAATATGCCTTTGTGGAAATTCTAGGACTTCTCAGGACAGGGAGTTTCTGTTTTCTTCTTAATGCCAAATACAAACCAAAAACATGGCATAGAAGTTGTAAACATTAACTACAATTTCTTGTGTATTCTTCTGATAACCATCCAGGCTAGATCTTCATTTTTTTAACTATTCTGTATTTTGTGAATAGCTGGTTTTGCTCATATACTGGCCCAAAGTCAGGGAACACAGGAAAACAAGTTATCCTAAAGTAATTACCAGGAAAGAACTATAACTCAAAGTCTCAGTTTTCTCTGTTTCTCCTCTTTTCCCAATAAGACAATAATTTATGATTGATCTTACCATAATGACAAAAAATGTAAAATGAAGCAAGAACTAAGTTTAATTCTTGCCCCTGACTTTTCAGTATGAAAAAGTGCAGGATGCTAAGCAGACATTTATGTTCAGCATGCTGAGTTTAGATCTTCTGTCATAAGTCACCCTTTATGCATAATCCAGAAGTTCAGTTGTTGAATCTCTTGAATCGCACAAATATTTTAAGAAATATCAAAGGTCTTGTCTGCCTCAATCCCAAGCCCGTAAGAGTTTGTGCTTATTTCTATTCTATATTTGCCTCTTGGAGTTACCTTGACTGCCTCTTCATCTTCATTAACAGCTGAATTTGGCTTGTGCTGCTTAGATTTTTTGTCAAGAACTCTACAAAATGCCTCACAAGTCAAGTTGGTATTCTTGCCACCTTCCTCAATCCCTGTGTATAACACAGGTCGGTATTAGAGTACCACTTAGCAGTACATATCACACAACATAATTCCTCATAATGCATTAACAGGAAAATTATTTCAATGGTGTATTCTGAAAGGAAAGTAGTTAATTGAACAGTGAGGAAATTTTCTAGTGTTCATGATTTATAACAGTAAAAAATTTTTCCAAAACTAGTCATGAAACAACACGGAAATCATTCTGGTAGCCTTCATACCACTAAAGCAGATTAATAAAAAATAGCTACTGTTAGAAAACATATTGTTCATTATAAAGAGGATGAAGTAACTATTTTTGCTAGTTTTAAAAGTAGTCTGAAGGAAAAGCTTTTTTGTCACATAAATTTGGACTAGAGAAAATTTTATTGAAAACATTGATCCAGATATAGAAGCAGGAATATCTAAAAATGGACAGATAGAAGAAACATTTCATGTACTCAAATTAGAAATAACAGTAAGGTAAAAGAAAATTATATAAAACAATTATTTTTTAAAATAATAATCAAAAACGAGTAAATGATGTTAAGTAGCCCTTACAAATAGTTAAAAACTACACGTAGAAATAAGGAATTGTTAAAATTATAGCTCTTTATTAACTTCTTTAATTAAATGTATAATGGAGATGTATTTTTCAATACCTAGCTTAACCAATCTTTGTTCTGAATTCAGTCCTGATCCAGCATATGAATTGGGATGTTGATCAAGGGACCTCCAGAGATCCTTTCCAGACAGTTAGTCTGCAGCTTTATGTTTCTTTATAGAAAAATTCAAAAATCCTGATAATTTGGGTCCAATTCTCAACATTAATCACAATACTGTGGCTGTAAAAGCTGAAAGGCAACAGAATTTAAGAAGCAGAGACTAGTCTGCTACAAACAGTTGTCTTAACTGAGATCTTAACAACAAAAAGTGAAGAGATGGATTTTGTATTAGTTACAGAAATAAACTTTGGAAGCATATATGTGAGTTTTGTGATAGCAAATCTGTGATTTAGAAGAGCACACCTAAAAATGCGTCTGGAAAAATTAACATTACTTGTTCTGTGTTTGTTCACCTTATTTCATGAATATACCTCAGTTTATACAATTTTCCTGGGATATGTAAAAAGACATTTACAAAGCAAAGAAAGCTTCCTCCCTGACTTCTCTGACATCTCAAAATGAAAATAACCCTAACTAGTCTAAGCTTGTCCAGCCAATATGATAAACCAATAGCTAATTATTTCAGAAAAAAATAACATATCAGCTGAGATCTCAAATGACTTGTCAGTTTGGTACTCGTTTTTTGTGATATCTTCCAGTTTTGCACAGCCAAGTGCTTCTCAAAACCAAAAATGGTAGAAGTTGTTTAAAGGCCGGAGTCTAAAATGCCACCTTTAATTTGAAAGAAATATCTTGAAAATAAGTCAATATTTTCAGGTCAAACTTTGTGCCAGGTAGATATATGGAAGGTTATTTTAATTATATTAACTAATTATCTGGACTATCTGTTTATTATTTTTAAGAATGCTACTACAACTGCTACATAACCAGAATGAGGAGGACTTTTACATGAAAATGAAAAACATGAAAAATGAAAAATGAAGAAACACCATGTTGTAGATTTCAGCTCCCCTGCCATACCCTTGCCCTCCTCCTCCCACAAAAAAAGCCATGATTTAATTTTTTAAATCAATGACTGAGTGTTATATTGCTTTATAAACTCTTGCCTAAGTAATATAAACCTGTAATAGCATCAAGTACCCTTTGAAAAAAATGAGACAAAAGACCACTTCTAGTCCTAGATGTCAATGTGCAACAAGTTTTATCTCCTGCCATGTACAACTACAACTTCATAAATTACATTTCTAAAGATTCCATTATTATTTACTAAATTTCCAAAATAGTGAGAAACTGAGCAGATGTATTATGCAACTTTAACAGTTTACCCTGAGATGCTTCACTTTTTTGTGGGTGTTTAATGTCAAAGATGTGCCATGTACTCACTCCTGACATAGAAAAATGCCAAAATGGAAAAGATGACCTGTCACACTGATCCAGTCAAGGATTTCAGTTACTCAAGTTATTTTGTCTAAAATATTACTTTATTTTATATATTTTATATTTTAGGAGTTGAGTTTTTTATTATTTATTTTCTTATCAGGTCAATATTAAGATAGTCTGAAGAAGGGAAGTAGTAGAAGACTTTCAACACAATTATGAAAAAATGAGCAGTGTCAACCTGGTAAGTTTATATTTTTTTCGTTTTTGTTATATTGATGGTTTTCTCAGTGATGTTCTGATTTATGTTTATAGAAAGATCTCAGTTACTGTTAGTTTTATTCTTGATGTAATATTTATGTGTCATTGTCTTAAACTTTGCTTTATGTTTTAACAGAAGACAAGTGCTTCATATCCCATTAAGTCTTTGAGATGCAGTTTTGTCACAGATCCAAGTAGTTTCAGTTTCAGCCAGAGTATTTATAATAATGTAAGATTATTTTTTAATCCTTTAAATGTGTATTCAATACTTCCATATTTTCCCCAGCTTTGTCAGGTCTATATTTTGAAATTTGAGAAAAAGTATGAACTGAAGGGTCAAGATTTAAAATATTATTTTTCTGGTCTATTCATTTTATTTATGTCATGGTTTAGGAATGGCACTCCAAATCACCAGTCACTCCTCACCCACCATCCCTGTGGGAGACAAAAGGCAAAGATTATGGGTTGAGATAAAAAATATCCTGGAAACAGTAATGAGATAAGAAAAATGGACAGCAACCACAAAAACATGGAAAACAAAAGTGTACAGAAGAGGGTGATTTACATGAAAAAATGCTTTCAAAGCCTGTAACAATAAGAAACACTGGTCTTTGGTGCTTCCATGCTTTTTTCCTGACAGAAAGCCATGCCCACCTTTTTCTCAGGGGCAAAAATCCCTTACTCCTGCCACCAAGTGTGACCTGAGGTGATTTAGAATAACAAACTAGACATGCCCACACAGCTCCAGGCTCTGCTCTCTCTTGGCTACTGTGAGAAAAATTAACTGTTCTGGCCAAAAACAAGAGAACCAATTAAAATAAAACAAAAAAAGGTGAAACAAACTTCTAGAGTTTCCAATTGTAATTTTAAAGCAGTTATTTATTCCTGCTTTATTCATTTGAATGTTTGCTTCAGGTGAGTTTTCCTTTTATGAAAAACCTTTCTGTGAATTTTATTTCTTCCATAAAAGAAAGCCAGTAGAACTAAAACAGTGTTATCTCTTTCAGAAGGACAAGTAGTTTTAAATGTTTAGGGATAATAGAGTCGAACTCCCTAATGTGAGTAGAACAAACTTCTATATTTTCCTTACACACACACATAGCCTTTGGCTAATGGTGTGCTGGGAAGTGCTGGGAAGTGCTGGGAAGTTGAAAGAGACAGTTTAAGAAATTCAGAAATAATTGCAGCATTTAAAAGAATACTGTCCTCAAGTTTATAATCTGAAAATACTTAAAAACTTTGATATCACATATCTGACACAATATAAGACCAGATTTATAAATGCATTAAATTTATCAGCAAAAAATACCCAGTAAGGAGTGACAGACTTCTGCCAACACTGGTTTGATATGATCTCTAATTTCATATATATGTGTAAGTATATTCACTTTTGTACGTATGTATGTATGTACGTATGTATGTATGTATGTACCTATCTATCTATCTATCTATCTATCTATCTATCTATCTATCTATCTATCTATCTATCTACCCACCTACCTACCTACCTATCCATCTGTCTATGTATCTTCTGATGATCAATGGATGATCTATATCCTTTATTTAAAGGAAATAAAATTATTTCTGTGTTTGACTACCAGTACCAACAATTAATCAGTAGTGCTTCACCACTGCAGTGACTTTGACAGTGTAACACATAATAATGGCAAAGTGAGAAACCCTTCTGTCGAGGTTTAGGAGTGGTATTTCCCAATTAATTGTTCCCATTGAAACACCCAGGATCGCACTCTGCTTGTTCATTCCTCCTTCCTGCCTGGCTGTGGCAGGATGGAGAGGAGAAGGGGAAGCACTAAAAGGTAAAGATCCTATACTGAGACAAGAACAATTAACTAGAAACAGCAATGAAATAAGAAGAGAAAAATAACAATACTAATACTGATAACAGAGTGTACAAGACAGGCAAACAATTCACAGGCCATTGTTCACCACCCGGAACACAACTGTCACTCAACCCCACACTCTGGTAAAACCCTCCATCCCTGCTACATATGGTGAGAGAGGTATCCAATAACCCCACAGTTTTGACCCTGCCCTTCCTGGATGCTGCAAAAAATAACCCTTTATTGGCCAGAACCAGAGCATTTCCACCCCTTATTCTGTACTGTGGACATCATGCCCAGGTCCTACACCTTGCACTATATACATATATATGCATGTATACACACACAAGCACAGGTATGATTCCCATAGTCAATGGCTCTCCCTCAGAATGTCTTTTAAGTTAATTTCGTTCATGTCTAAATGTCTTAAACCTTGACTGTGTGTTCTGTTTATCCTAAGTGTCTTTCAGGGCAGGAGGACTGGCGTGGTATTGGGAGGTTGCAAAGATGATTATATGGTGGAGCCCCCCCCTCAGCACATCATCATTTCCTCTTACTCTGATGATGATGGTCTGTAATATTTGTCTTAGGCGAGTTTGTGATTAATTCCAAGATCTCTGAGCTCATAGTGTGATCTGTGTGATTCACTTACTCTATGTAGCTTCAGTGGCATGATGTGTTCCAGGAACTTTCTCTTTGAACATCTAGCCCAGCACAGGCAGTAAGGGTGCCAGGAGGACATTTGGTGCCAATCATTTCTGAAGCAGATCAAACCCCTTCATAAGCTGCCAGTATCTGTGGACATAGCAGTATCATCAGGCTTTAGCAGATCTCAGATCTTTTGTATCCCCTATCTCAGAATCACAGGGATTGTCTTAAAGTCTACCTGGGTACTTTTTGCAGGGGCTCCAGGAAGGACCATTCTCTCCAGCTGCAGTGCAAAGCACAAAGAACATCTAGTTCTGTCCTGATTGTCCCAGGGGCTACTGCATGAACAATCTCCTATCCAATTTGTTCAAAATCTTGTTGTTACTCAGGATCCCACTCAAATCATTCTGTTTGGTCATTTGATAGAGAGCATTTACAATCTCTGCTCTGGAATATAGACATTTCAAAAACCCACAGTGCCTAAGAAAACTTGTATTTCCTTTTGCTGGTTGGTGAAGACGTAATGGCTATTTTGTTGAAAAATCTATCAGAAGTTGGCAATGTTGATCTTGCCATTTTACTCCTAAAAAAATAATTTTCTGGCCAGGTCCCTTGACCTTCTTAAAAATCTCTCTCTTAACTTCAGACAGGGTATAGACTACAGTGAGGAGACATGGCAGGCAAAACAGCATGCTTTCCTTAGCATACAAAGGAAATTCAAGATTCTGAAAAGCTCTTGTAACAAGCCTGAAGAGAAAAAGGGGTTGAAAAGCTGAGGAAAATCATCCTCCCCTGTTCTCCCCACAGACTGTGTACAATTATAATTGAATTCCTAGAGGTAATACCTCAGGGCAAGAGTGCAGCACCAAGTGTGCATTCCAAGTGAGCCTCATTGTCCTTGATGCTATCATGTTGATACCACACAGTACAGCAATAAAGCAATCCTCATTCCTCTCTCTGCTCTGAAAAAGAGAAGCAGAGAGAGCACATGGTGCATATATGGGAGAATAATACAATGTTAAGCACCACAACCATGTGAAGAGACAAAGCAACATTGTGACCAGTGGCTCTGCACCCAATAAAAAAATATGTATATCAGATTTGTTTCCAACCCACTCTAGGCAGATCTATTGGTATCTCAAGCCTTCAAGCCCCACATTGGGTGCCAGAGAAAGCTGTTGTGGTTCAAGAATAAGAAAATGAGCAGCGAGCACAGCAACATTTATAGCAGTGTAGGATAGTTGAATGATTCACACGATATTGCTCAGCATGTGGAACCTAGTGCCACCTGACTTACATACCCCGTCAAACTGGAATCAGACCCAGCCCCTCCTTACAACCTGCACATGATATGAGAAGGTATTGAGGAACAGGAGTGCTTTCCAAAAGTTCAGTTTTCCCTAGGACACTTGGGACTTTCATGCTTTAACATCACCACCTCTTACTCCTGTTTCAGGTAGCACAAAAACACATTGTTTCTTCAAGGTGTTTAAAATGTGTTTTAATGTATTTAAATCAGCAGCTGTTCAGTCCTCCTTGAAAATTCTTGCCATCTAGAAAGTGGAAACACATCTATAGGTTATATTTGGAAGAAAAAAAGCTTGTAATTCCATTATGCAGAACATAATTTTGTATAAACTTACCTGCATGCCTCACTTTAGGTATGTCAGGGATGTATGTATCTTTCAGAATTATTTTCAAAATTTTAGCTTACTTTGACTTCCATTAGATGTAAGATTTTTGGTTGGTTGGTTGGTTGGTTGGCTGATTGGTTGGTTTAGTTAGTTGGTTAGTTGGTTGATTTGTCTGTTAGTCGCTAATTGCCTGGTTTTTATCCATGAGGGGGATTAGATACGGATGAAGATTTTTTAGAGCAATTATAGAGATATCTGTCCTGATGGTGTTCAAGAATAAATTGGGCATGATCCTCAGCATCTTGACCTAAGTAGTCCTGTTTTGAGAAGTGGGTGTGACTAAATGACCTCCAAAGAGGGCTTCCTTTCAAAATCATTCTGAAGATTTGTAGATCTCTGATTCTGTGGTTAAAATTATTCGCAAGAAGGAGAAGGAAAGTCTTATCATCATTTTTTTTCTTAATTTCACTAACAACTTCAAGGAAATAGTTATGAAATTTAAATGGAGCTGACATGAAATGTCAGTATGTTCAGCTTGAGGAAATTATCAAGGGACTTGTGCGAAAAGTGGCTCATGTTTGAGAAGACCACATGCTTTTAGGTATGAAGATTTTGTACACTGTTGCTGTTAAAATGGGAGAAATTGCTAAGCTATTGGAAACTGTAACCAGATTTTGTATATATGTGTTTGAAAACATGTTAATGCACTTACCTTTGGGAAATCTGAAACTGAGGTAGAAACTCAACTGCAAACTTCTCACCTTATTTTTGTTTTAGTCTAGTTCTTGCTGTCATCTTTTCCAAACATGTCTTCTTGTAACAGAAGTGTAACTTTAAAAGTTACTAGTATGGTTATTTTAGTGTACAGCTGTACCTGTTTGTTGTTTTACCTAAAGTAAACCAAGAAAGGCTTCAAGGATGTGATTTTTCATTTTTTAAGTGCAGAAAAGTAGAGTGCTGTCTTAATGTAATAGGTACAATGATCAAGGCATTGTTTGCTAGAAGTCAAAGGAATTGTGTAAGAGATAAATCTGGACAAATAATGCTTAAAATAAACAGAGTAATTTGACTGAAAAACTATCCCACACCCCAAAAGTGATTCATTACTGAAAAAGTACTAATTAAAAGCTGCATTGACAATAAGTCATGCAACAAGTAAAAATACTGCTGTTTACTATTTAAGCTCTTATTTTTAGCTACTTCAAAATGCCATCTAATTCCTATAATTCTTTTCAGTTCCCGCCTGTATTAATGACTGCTAACCTCTTCCTGAATTTGATCTTTTTCTTTTTTTGACATTTCTAGAACACCTTTATATAATAAGGAACTCATTTGCAGCATTAACAAGGATTTTCCTAAGCTTTTTTTGCTATCAATGTGTTTTTAAGCATATTAATTGAAAAAAGAAAGAAAATATGATTTGGAGAACTGCATCAATAAACACTATAAATATAGCCTAGTAGTTTGAGGGGTTTTTGTTAGCTTTTTTATTTGTTAGTTTGTTTGTAGTTTTTCTTGTTATTGTTGTTGTATAGAAAAATTGCTATCAGTTTTGTGAGCAAGATTTCAAATATACTGCAATATTAAACACTCCTAAATTAGAATTAGAAATTAGAATATTTCATCTTAATATAATTATGGCCTTTGACATATAAAAGAAAGGTTTATGGGATTACTGTGGCAAGCAGTATCATCAAGATGAAATCTTGTCTGTTAATTGCACTACTAATTAATCTGAGAAAATGAGATAGTGAAGTTAGGTGTCTTTCCACAGGTATGGTAACAGTTTCAGAAATAGCTTTTGTACAGGGAAAGTGCTATCTGCTTCCTGCCCTGAAACGATTTGTTATTTATACCTTGGCTACCTTTTGTTGTTCTGTCTTGGAAAAGGTTCCATTTCATATAGAGAGTTTTCCCAGAACCAAATGTTACTGTGATTCTTTTGAGTATTCAGAATTGTACCCTGCCATCAGTTGAGACAAAGTATAAATATGCCTGAAGTAGAGTAAATTAGACGAGAGTTATCCTGTCTACTTCCCTTACTGAAAAGAGTCTACTCAGCTGAGTCTACTCAGCTATGACTATACTAACTATATAAATATGTTTCTTCCAAATCAGTTTCACAGGTTTAGATTCACACTTCTACCTTCAAGTACTTCTTCTATTCCCATATTGGTAAACTGAGAGGTGTTCGACCTAACCCTGGAATAAAGATGCATGTCATGTTCATGTCACTGTGTTATTTCAATATAGCAGCTACAAGATGCTTCTGTTAGGTTGTTACACTTCTTCATAATAACTTGTAGAAGATACTTCTGGGCATGTCCAGTTCTCAGTTAGTCTAGTTTATCAGATTAAATTTGATCAAATAAGCTAAGCTCTCTGTTCTTTTGTTTTAATGAAAATTTCTAGGACTTTTTTTGTGTTTCCAGATGCATTAAGAATAGAGAATGAAGCCTCTAATTTTTCATCTTCTTTATTATTTTGAGTTTGTTTCTTCATATGGGGTTTTTCCTGCTTTCTACAAGACATCTGTGGCAGTGAACGTGGTATAAAATCATTGGAGAAAGGTTTCTCTTTGATCTGGCAATTTAGTAGAGGTATGAAAAGATGTTTTTTTACATGCTTTGCAAACAGTAGGTGTGAGTGGGTGGAAGGGTCATCAATGAAAGGGAGAGAAGAGCAGCTCAGAAAGTAGGAGTTGTAGCAAGAAGAAGTAAAACAATACAGCTGGAAAGAGAATGAAGACTAGACTGATAAAATATTGCAAAGGTAGTGAGAAAGGGAGAGAGAAAACTTTGAAGTTAAACAGTGTGTAGTGTATTTTCAGTATGTGGTTATGTCTGCAGGGTCACTGACATTTCCTGTGCATTATGTATTATAACCATCATAAACTGGAACATCTTAGAAGCAAGCAAATTAAAAACTCTGCTTATTTAACAACATTCTTCCATTCTTCTCTTAAAAAAATTCACCCTGAACCATGGCCACTGTCCAAATTGTGCTGGAAGCTGTAAGTTTCCAAAAGAAGGAAAATCAGAAGTCCCATCCCTGATGTAGTAAGAAATGTGTGATCCTCTTCCTTTCACAATATTTTCCCTAGTTTGGGGATATCATACAGTTATTTTATTAGCAAATATTACCCAAGTTATATTTTGACCTCTTTTTTCAGCAGATGCCCCTTTTTAGAGTTGGAAATGATGATTCTTCTAGGTCCCTTCCTACCCAGAATATTCTGTAATTTCTGGAGGGAGATTTTGTGATTTCCATGAGACAGGACAATAAACTAGGTATGCTGGACTTTCATTAGACCACAGAACTGTGGAGGAGGTAATGTCAAGCATTAGCAATTCAGAAATATAGAGATCATATTTATTTCCTAAACCTCCCTTAGTTTAGTTCATGCATTGTTCCTATATAATTTTACCATTCATATTGGTTCCGTCTGTAGGCACAGGAAGTTTGTAATTTTTCTGAACCCAACTTATTGAACTCTCTCTCCTAACACCTTAATTAAAGCTTTCTGAAAACAAGTTAGATTTGAGGAAACTCTTGTTTTACTTTTAAGAATTTCAATGTATTTTGTGGGGTTACATTATCCATATGTTTCACCATGTTCTAGAAGGACATCCAGTCTTCAACTGGATTAGAGAAGAATTTATAAACTTTTAATTAAGTTCTGATGACATTTTCCTTTGATGAAAGCAGAAAAAAAAAAAAGACTCACTAAGAGAACAGAGTATCCCATCTTTAACAATGCTCTTTACTTTTAAAAAAAGCAGAAAACATTCTATTATGTGAAATTGCAAAACCTTTTTGCACTTTTCTGATATTTCTGTTACAAAACATGCTTTATAATAAGAATAGAATGGTATAAGAGTCACTTTGAAAGCTAAATATCCAATGCTGGTAAAGAAATCATGTCCTGATCTATGCAGCAGTGAGTTAGAGTCCATAATCTTATGTCTGGACGCCACACGAGCATGAATGTACCTTTTCTGTGAGTTCTGGCTTATTATTGTTTAATTTTTACTTTACAATTACTGGTTCTAAAAACACATCTCCATGACTGCCTTATGCTTTAATGACTTTCAAATTCTAATAGCAAATAAAAATTTAAAAGTAATCCAGCCTACATAGATTTTATTTAATTGTGGGACACGCATGTTAAAAGAAATCATTTGTCACAAATAAGTCCTGAGAGATCTTTACATTGCAAAACATTTTTACATCTGAGACCTCAGATATTTGCCACGTGGTTAATGAACTGAGTTTAAGGATGTTTTAATGTTCTTCCAGAAGAGTAGGCTGATAAATATAATAATAGTTCATGAATATATGCTACAACAACTTTCCCAACAAACTTCTCCCTGTCTAGAAGGAATCCTGAAAGACACTATGAAAAATTTGTAATTATGATCCTCTTTGTAATTTATAAAATATTCTTGTTGAAATTTGTTTTGTTGTACCTTTCCTAGATAGTTGAGAAATGCTTAACTATCAAAGAAAATTCTTATCTGTGTTGTGTTATTAATCGAAAGTTACACTTCTAGCAACCATTTCTACACCAAAATAAAACAAAATGTAGAAGGGGTAATAAGGAAAATGTAGCTATAATACCTAAATTATACACAATGTTGATTTTTTTTTTTTTTAAATTTTAACTGCCTGAAAAGATTTTGTTTTTAACACTGCTGCATAAATGAGCTCTCAAATGGCAAGATGGCAATATTAAAGGCAGTTGGTGACAAGAGTGAGTTTTAACTTAATGAATTATTGTGTTTATCAATAAGTTAAGCTTATTCAGTAGTTCTATATGTTAAAATATTTTAATCAAAGTAACTTTTCAATTTGCTACTTTATGACTTTGTGATAGAGCTGATTTATTTTTCATGAAGGAGACATGAAGCACTTCTCACTTTATAATATATTAGTACAGAGAAAAAGGATATATTACAATCTTCATGATAAGCAACTAATCTTACCATTAATGGCCAAAGTTACTTCACGAACCAATTATTCCAATGATATTGTATGAAAAAGAGGGTAAATTATGTTTTGGCCAAAGTAAATGTAATCAAAGAAAATGGAAAAAAAAGCCAATGCATGGAGCAGGACATAGAAGAGACATAACTTGGATGAAGCACTCTCAAATGCTAAATTCAGTATTGGTTTAATGAGGAATTTCTGTGAGTTTCCTTATGTTTATTTGTTTTGTTCATGAGCTGCAAGAAGTAGCAGAAATTTTTTTCTGGTGTGATATATAACAGAAAATATTTTCTAATATCTCTGGAATTGCTTTCAGCAGCACAAATATATTTCTCCTAATCCTTGCCATTCTTCTGAAAAAAAGCCCAGAGTACTTTGTTTTTATTGAATTGGCCTCATGGCATTTTTACTGCAAGGGTTACGGGGAAAAAAGAGAGACATGTTGTCTATCCATATGGAATAGCCAGCATGAAAATCATTGAATTAGAGAACTGCTGCATAAATGGAAACAAGAGTGAACGATGAAGACAGAGAACTCAGGAAGCTGCAGAGCCCATATATCTGTGTGCCCAGGGAAATCCTGCAAGAAGGAAAAGGGAATACACACTCAGGTATCTTTGCCCTCACTTGTCAGGGCAAAGGATTTCGTTTACAGGACACTTCTGGATTAAATAAACCCTGTCTTCTACAAGGACAGTCTGAGAAGATGCAGGTACATGTGAAAATTGTTTTCAGCAAATTTCAGGAACTTGAAATTCTCCAAGAAGTCTCTTAGAGAATCATACAATGATTCATTTAGAACCATTGCTCTTTATCCTGTCACAAGAGGTCATGCTAAAAGGTTTGTCCCATTTTTCTTACAAGTCCCCTTTAAGTACTGAAAGACCACAGTTAAATCTTCATGGAGTCCTCTCCTGGCTAAATAGCTTCAACTTCCTCAGCCTTTCTTCACCTCTCTGTGCAGTTTTTAAACATTTCCAACTAATTTTATTCAGGCTTCAGATTGTTAGTTCTTCTTTTTCCTCATGTCAATTTTTCTCATCCCCTAATCTGTCCTCTCTGCCTCTGTGGGTCTATATTGAAGAAATTGAACATTATTCCTGCTGCTTCTTTTCATGTTTAAGGGACATCTCAGAACACTCCAAGTTGCATTTTTTATTCACTATTTTTTTGAAAAAATAAATCTAGTGTGCGGTCTTGCCAGAGTCTCTCTCCTTTCTAATGGAGCATAACATAATGAAAATTACAAATCTGCCTCACCTAAAAGTAAAAGAATAAATTTGATTAATACAGGACTGGGCTGGTAATGTGCAATAATTCTGGCTAATGTGTCATAAGAGGCAATAAATACAGATTGTAAGATGTACAACAGCCATTTTCAGGAATGTGAAAGCCACAGAATACATTCCTTCTATCTCTTCTAGTTTGTTTCGGTATGTAAATTTATCCTTTTAAGACTATGCAGCTGTTGTCAAATTAAAAATTTATCTGCAGCCTACCAAGATGCAGCAGAATTTTCCAGCAGTAAACTTTGCAGAGAAGAAACAAATAAAATTAATAAAATCAGAATATTCATTGAAAATAGTACATTAATCCTCATGAAACTGCAGAGTCTAAAGGATATGCAAGCATACCTACATTCATGGATGCATGCATTTTTGCTTTTGTAAAGGACCAGCTGCTCTCTAGGGTAGTGATGTGCCTTTAGGAAGCTGATCCGAGTCCATTTCTTCTCTCCCCGTTGATTGTAAGAAAAGTATCAAACAAAACAAGGGGGGTTTTTCTTGTTATGCATCATTATACATTTCACATCCAAAGTCAGAATTGTATCTGAAGTAAATGGGTGAAATCCTTTGAGACTTTTTCACCAGCATGTAATTTCATTAGAATTCATTAAGTCACTGTAGAGAAAAAGAATAGGGGGGAAAAAAAAAAAAAAAAAGAAAAAAAAAAGAGCAATCCCAGGGAGGGTTGTTCCTTTCAGCTGAATTACATAATAGCAAGATTTTTTTTAAGATTTTCTGTCATGTTTTTTATGATGGTTTGCATTGCCATCTCCAATATACTGCCAATAAGGCAATATGGTTGGGTCTAAAATTTCAATCAATATGTTCTCAAGTTATGACTGGATATAAGTGTACCTTTGTATCTTATCTCTGTACTCTGCTGACTGTGTTATAAATTTATGTATTTATATGGCTGTAAAACTTGGAAGGATTTTCACATATTAAATTTTGCTACAGTATCAAAGTTAAATCCTTCTCTGGATCTTGGCATGCTAAAGCACTAACATTCAGCTGCAAAAATTCAGTAGCTTGACTAGTACAGAATTTTGGGTTGATTTTCTTTCTTCTTATTACACTGCTGTTATGTTCATACAATGCTGAAATTTGAAGAAGCTTTGTGTTATCTAAACATTAATATTTTCTGTTTTCTGTTATATTTTTAATTTGTGTGTTGAATTTTAATTCCCCTAGAACCCTAGACTGCTGACTGAGTCACAATACTAATAGTGATTAACACTTGGACTGTGTGATATGTAAGTAGCTCAAGCCATCTGTAATACTCCATCTTCTAGAAAGATGAAAATTTAGAAATAAGTAGTCAGTGAGTTTTTTGACAAAGTCCTTTTTGGCTTCAGATTTGAGAAAATTTTTCATGTATTACCATAAATTAATTTTATGACTGGCATGTTAATTGAAATTCAGGATGTTAAGAGGCAAGGGACTTCATTTCACAAGACTGTCAGGGTACTAATCACTCTGTATTTCTGTTCCATTTCTGTTAATTTCTTAAGAAAACATAGCGAGTTACCTGACAGATTTAAGAAAAAAAGCTTATGGAGGAAAAAGAGTGAGTTTGATTGTTTAGTTGGTTTTGGAAAACATTTGAGTTTGGCAAGTATTTAGCTCAATTCTCATACACCTCAGCATGCCCCTTCCTTAAATCAAAGTCATATTGTTGTGGAGTGTAGACTCAGTAAATAAAATTGTGTAAATTTCTGCAATGGAACATCTAGGGGACAGACATAAATTTTGTTTTATCATTCTGCAAATATTAGGCTACCCCTGATCAAGATTTTTTTGGTATAAGCTGTAGAAGATGTAAATTGTCCTATAGTTAATCAGAGCACACCAGAAAAAAACAAACCAAACCAACCAACCAACCAAACAAACAAAAAAAACTACAAATTTTTTTGAACCATGAAGCTTTAAGAAATATTTATTTGAAAACTACCTGCTTCTGTTATTTCTTCAGAAGTACAGAGGCTTGCTTGTGCATCTCGGGTGAACTACCATGATGTTTGGCTTAGACAGTATTCTAGAACTGATTAAAAATTATTAGAGATTGGCAGAAGGTAACAGATTAATACAGGAAAATTTGTCAGGTGGAAGATATGACATCTTTTTCCTTCCTCTCCCCTAAAGAAAAATGAAATATTTTTTTTCAAAAATATTTTAAAGATTTCTTCTTAATCACAAAGACATATCAGGGGTCATTTTCTGATTAGAATTATTCATAACATCATCTTACACAAGAAGGCAGCAGTTAGACACTCTTGTCTTTTATATATATGTAGGTAATATCTATAAACTACTGAGACTATATCCTCTTCTGAAAGTGCAGCAAGTATTTTGTCCTTTAACATCCCAAATTACACAAAACCAATTGTGAAGTCCAGGCAGAGTGTCTG
Source organism: Poecile atricapillus (assembly GCF_030490865.1). NCBI lineage: Eukaryota > Metazoa > Chordata > Aves > Passeriformes > Paridae > Poecile > Poecile atricapillus. The sequence goes on along the minus strand of NC_081289.1, from coordinate 96,071,949 downwards.
CCACATCTGTGGGAATTTATTGCAAAAGAGGAAAAATATTTTGACTAAGCTCTTTACTGCCTGTTAAGTGTTGATTTCACATTCTCAGTGTGCTTCATAGATTTTTTTCACAGAATCACAATAAAATATAGAAATATTTTGTCATTTCCATGTAAGATTTGAAGTGAGAGACTACAGAGAATGGACTTTGTTATTAATTACAGGTCTAGGTCTCCTTTGGCTTTTTCAGCAGCATTTTTCAGACTTAATGGAGGATAGCAATTAACTTTTCAAATAGAGCCACTCATGAGGATCCCAACATCTAAAATTAGATCTCTAAGTTAAAAAATCTTGCCTGAAAACCTGACTTTCCTTTGCTGCTACTAATATTAATAATAAACCTTAAGGCCTTAAGATCTCTTCTCATTTACACTTCTCATTTACACTTCTCTTACATTTCTCTTCTCCTCTGTGGATAGCTTGTTCTGGATGAATCCTCTTGCATTATCAAGGCTATATCTTCTGCATTCCTGTATTATAACAGACTGCAGTGCCACTTCAGTAATTGCTAGAGACAGCTAGGCAGCAGCATTTAAAATGCTATGTATGGAAGAAAAAACACTTGATGATGTTCTACCTATTGTCTTGTTACAACTTCATAGCTGAAGTTGCTTTGGAATTAGGGACATATTTCTTGGTGAAGTTGCTTCTTAACATTTCTTTGTTTTGTTTTGTTTTCTTGTGATTTTTTTAGCCCAAGATATTTGATATTTGATATTGTTTGATAACAATACTGTTATCATATGCTGTCCTAATGATATTTCTGTAGGACATGAGTATTTGAGTTGTGTCAGAAGTAAAAATTCTATTTGCTGGTGTTTATTCTTTTGTTTGATGGTTTGTTTGTTTGTTTTCACATTAGGAGTATTTTTTGTATCCCTATCTCAGCAGTCCATCAGCTCTTAGTCTGAGAGTCATTTGCCCTTCAGGGATTTTTGTTTTATAGTCAAGGAAAAAAAAACCAAAACAAACAAACAAACAAAATAAAACCAAAAACAAAACAAAACAACCCTTTCTTAAATGTGAAGAATGTGTAGCTAAATTGTGATCGTATGTGCAGCTTTCTGTCCCTGAACTAATTACTTTTTATGTATTTTAAACAGAAAAGGAATTTTAGCTTAGTACTGCAGGTGTTTTTTTCTATGAAAATGTGATTTCTCTAAAGGACATTCATCTTATAAATATCAGAAATAATCAAAGTTAACTACTTATATACTGTATTACTGTTATATACAGCAGTCAGTTGGGAAAGTGAAAATGATTTAGAATAAAGTGAAACGCTGGATTCTCCTTTTCTTAAAAATGCAAATATTATGCTTAAAATGTATCTCGTAACAGAATTTTTCTATTTTTCATCTATGATACATCTAACTGTAAATGTAGTGAAAATAAGAATAGACTCAGGTTCTTATAGGGCTTAAACTCTTCTTCATTACTTCTAAATCTATAACTCCAGAAGCATATCTGAGTTCATTTATTGTGTATGGATTTGAGCAATCATGAAATCAATCATAGTTACCCTTCACTGGAATAATTTAGGCATGCCACTCTTGAGCAATGACAGCATAAGATTCAATACATAGGTTTCTAAATTGACAAGCTCCCTTTTCTAAACACCAAAGACGCCAGAGGTTAAGGTATAATTATGGCATATGAAAAACGTTAAATGCCTTGAAAAATGCTGAATTTTTCTAAGAATAAATATTTTTGCTTACATGTTTTGCTTTGTCATAATTTTAAAAAAATAGCATAGTCATAGAATTGCCACTAAATGAATTTGAGTTATTTGTAAATATATTTTTCTCTTAGTTTTAATAGAATATGCAGGGACTATGTATTTTTCACCAAGCAAAACTCTTTAACTAGATTCTTCACTGTTTAGACAACATCATCACTGAGAATATGGGTGAACAGGCTTTTTATTGAGAAGAGTCAGGTTTTTAATTCTGTTAAAGTTTTTTTAATTGAAAATCTGCTGAAGTTCATTTTTAAAATGTCCTCTATTTCTTTTTTCCAAGCTTGAAATAGATGTGTTTAGCTGGGTACACTGCAGAGGTAAGGTGGATTGCAAGACACCCCCTCACAGTCTGGATGAATACTGCTGCACAGCTCTTCTTTCAGATGGCTCTGCTTATAGTACCTTGGTAGTTTTCCCCATAGTGATTTTTTCTGCCTCTAAAGTGTTAAAAGTATCCAACTGAAAAAAAAAAAAAAAAAAATCCCTGAGAATTACTTTGTTTGGGTTATGTTCAGCTCTTACAAAAGAGCTTTTTATTTGCGCCTCTTCACCAAAAGTTTGAGGTCATTATTTATTTAGTATTAAATTCTGATAGATATCAAGTACCTTAATCCTGAGACATTAATATCCATTTGCCTAAGTGATCACTGAAGTCAGATGTATGACCTGAATATATATGAATCTTAGTATTTTGAAAAACTTCCTGTATTTGTCTCCAGATATGAACACTCTGAGGTATCATTTTTGTCAGTGAACATCTATATAAATTTCGACCTTTCCCATACAGGTGACTTATTGCTATTTATTATGTGTACATATTTCCAAAGATTTCATTAAAACATATATAGTAGTGAAATTCTCTGTTTTCTTAACAAAAGAGAACACAGCAATTTTGACTGTTTTTTAAAATACTACATAAAATAGTGTTCTTTCTTACTGAAGAAAAAGCTACCACAAAACCAAAATTACCACAAAAATCCAGACATTTTTAAAATTATTTTCCTGTTTTTTCCTTCTTTTTTTTGCTAGGTTTTCTTAAATATGAATAAAATTCCACTTATGATTCATTAAAAAAATGTCTTTCATGGATATATCATAAATTTAAGAGTTATATCTAATAGGATAACACAGCAGCACATCTGTGATTTTTCCATTTTTCCTGCCATGATATTTGGTATTTTGAAGCAAGCTTTAATCTGAGCATTGTCATATTCCCATGGTGGTTCATAAAAATGAAATTTACAGTTAATATATAGAACTGTTCAGCTGTTTCTGCTACAGCAGCATGCTTAGTGGGCCACAAATAAAAGATTTATAATACAGTATAATTATTTTGGGTTTATAGACAAGTATAAATGAATGACATGAAAATCAGGCCATCATCATATTCTCACAGTCAAAAGAATTTCTGAAATAGTATGTTTCAGGATACCTTCTGCCCTTCTGCTCTGTGAAAGCCTGAATAATAAAAAATTATTATCGCTATGGGGTTTGCATGATGAGTGACTGGTACATATAAACTTGATGAGATTTGCTGTTGATTTCTTCATTCTGTGGCCTAGATATGATACATGGTCATGTGGGCATTATGGCATTATGGACAGAAGGAATTCAAGTCCTTCTGAAAAGTGTAAACCCAGAATTTTGCAGCTCTAGTCACCTTTTTTTTTTTTTTTTGAGAAATAGTGCAAACAGATTAGTTTTTAATTCCAAAGACATTTGAACAGACTTTCAGTTTACACCATTATTCTATGTCAGTGCCAGGTAACCTTATTCACTGCATGAAGAAGGATATGGCTTTATAGAAATTGGTTTTTGCAAGGCTTGGGCTTGCAGCTGTCCTGCATTTATATTGGATATGGTTGTGGTTTATGAGCAAATATAATAAGTAGATTATTTATTCTGGTGTATTGCTTTTCATTTCAGCTTTTCTATTTCATGCATAATTTTTTGTAAATTGTTCCATTTAATTATTGTTGTAGATGGATGAATGGTCTTAGGAACCATCAAGCATAAGTTTAATTTAATTCAATTGAATTTTTATAATGTTAACTGTCTGAGATGAAATTTCAAATAACAGAGAACAAAGAAATGAGACCTTGGTAGAAAAAGACCTTTGCAAACTAAGTAAAAAAGAACAAAAAATAATTTTAATTAATTTTGAGGAAAAATAATTGAAGATATCAGTGTTTTTCTGCTTGAAGATGGCTGGATTTGGATACATGTTAAGACTGGCAGAGAACCAAGACAGTGAGCAGACACTAACCAAGACAATTATCAGCAGAAATAGTAACAAAAAGGACAGTGCAAAAAGAAATTCTTATATAAAGTCTTTTTTAGCCTGTCCTCCCTAGCTTGCTGCTTTCTAACTATTATCAGTCAGTCCGAAAAAATTATAACTTCTTTAATGGTCACTTCCATTTCTGATGCTTCAGGCAACCCCAGACTTCATTAATGCAAGAAAGGGTAGCAAGCCAAGTTCAGTGTTCAGCCTCATAAACAATCCAGGAACCAAAGGGTTCTATTCCACTATTCATTTGAAGAAAGTAAAATGTCCAATCTGGCCACTGGTTTGTGGGAGTCAAGATGAAGCATGAAGATGAAGGCAAATTTCTTTTTAACTAATCAATGCAGATTTCTGTGTTTCATGAGACTTACAGAAGCAGAAGCCAATTGGGAAACCTCACCTATCAATAAATTAAAAATACAGTATTTTAATTATATTATAATAAAATAGTGATTTTAATTATATTATAATAAAATAGTGATAAGGACATCACTTGAGAAAGGCACAGAGAATAAAGTTCCAGTGAAGCCATGGTAAATCAGGTAAAATAAAACAATTTGTCTCACTTTTGTTCTTTTGTTGATGAGAAAATGGTAATACTAATTTCTTTTGCTGGTAATTTAAACTGTGGACTGATTAAAACCACCTAGTGAGACAATCTACTTCCCTGTCTTCTATTAAGAAACACAGTGAGAGACAGGTGGAGAGGAAGCATCAGGCTTTCTCAATGCAGCCCTCGAATGACTGGGCCATGACTGCAATGTCTTTCTAGAAAGGGCATCTTTAACTGGAATGCTTCTTAGTTCAGGTATCTTGTCTTCATGTGAACTTGTCTCTGAATTCCAACTATGTAACAAGTTAGTATTCAGTCAGTATATTGATTATATGTATGTTTCCATATGAAAAATCAAACACTGTGGTGCCTAGCAACATACATTTTTAGAAGCATTTAGTAGTGTTCTTCACTGTCATGTGCTGTTTTAATTACATTACATTAACATTGCTCCAAGGAGATAAATGTAGACATGGGAATAGACACCTCATGAGATTCAAACATGCAAGCACATATTTATTTTCTGCTTGTTGTCTCTTCATATTTTTAGTTTATAATTTAAATTTTCTGATAGAACTCCATAAATAATACACTTTAAATGCATGTTTTATAAACATACATATATAAAAATATTTAATGTAAGCATGTGGTATGAATGGCTATGACTGTCAAATGTCTCCCATTCAACATATAAATATTTAAGGACTCCTTATTTTGTGTCAGCAAATTCCTGACATTGAAACTAGAAATATGGGAAGTCTCCCTTTAATCACTATTTGTTCCATTCCTTCATGCAGCCTAGGTTGAATTTTTGAACATAACTTACTTTGCACTTCAGCCTAATGGAACTGCTTAGTTTTTTTCTTACAGCTATTAATAGGTGACTTTCCTTTGTGTGACCTTTAATGTTTAGCAAGTTCTTTTAATTATCTTCTTTCAATATGATCCTTTTTGTTAGTTAACCAAATCATTCACAGCACTAATGCCTGCATGAGGTCTTCATTTTGATGATTATTCTTAAGTAACTTAAGACCTAAATAAAATAAGGATGAAACAAAAAATAGCTATACTGTTCCAACTTATTTCAATTACTTTAAATTGAGTAAAAAAAACCTGTGATAAAAATGTTTTTTGTCAAGGTTTATTGAATTCCAGAATACTGAACACTCACTGAGTACAAAGCCTATAAGGACTAGCTGAGTGATACAGGGTTGTTTAGTCTGAGGAAGAGGAGGCTCAGGGGAGACCTTATCAATCTCTAGAGTCACCTGAAAAGAGGGTATAGCCAGGTGGGGTCAGTCTCTTCTGCCAAGTAACAAGAGGCAGGACAAGAGAAGATAGTTGTACCAGGGCAGGATTAGAATGGATATAAGGAAATATTTCCTCACCAGAAGTTGCCAAGCATTGAAAGCTTTCCTGATTTTTTTCTTTCTAAATCTGTTGAATTTTACACTTGTTTTATGGCAATTCTATAGGGCTTTGTTTGGTTTTGAATGTAGTCTTCTGGTTCTCCAGCACTTCAGAGCTCTCCCACTCAGAAACACAGATGCATACATGTCACATGCCTGTGACATGTATGACAATTCTGCTATATTTTTTCTGCTGAATCATGGAATGACTTCAAAAGAAAGAGTAGTTGGGAAAAAACATGCGGTGTTGTTCATGACTTTGGAATTGTTGCATTAGGAAGATGTTAAAAAGTTGAAAAGTGCAGTCTGTCAACATTGGCACACATTTTCAAGTGATATATATCATCTTATGGAAAGTGTGGATTGTGACAGGTCAGTGTTTTTTTATTCTTGTCTGTGAAAAATATCAGCTTCCTAACTAAAATTTAAAGGTGGGATTTTGTTTTTGTTTGTTTACTTTTTTATGGGGTTTTTTTGGTTGGTTGGTTTGCGTTTCTTTGCCAGGTGGGAAGAGAAAAAGAGGGTGTGAAAGTTAGGCTTACAAGGTTTGAAAGAAGATATACATCTTGAGAATAAGTTTATGCAATAATATTTTCATCATTTATTTACAATGAAGAAATTATTTCATCTTTCTGTTATTACCTTGACTAATGTGCCTTTCCAAGGTATATAATATTATAATATCATATCATGTCATGTCATACCATGCAATGCAATTTAATCTCATATCAGTACATATATGTATTTATCATAAATGTTATATGCACACATGTATAACCCATACACACACACACATATATACATATATATGCATACATAGCATGAATTACCTATATTCCATGGCAATTTAACTATATCAGTAGTCCAGCTAATCAGAGGTATTGAGCAACATCTTTCAAGCACTACAGATATATAACAATTACAAAGAGACAAAAATTTAAATTCAATGGTGTAATCATATTTTCCTGTGTATGTACGCATTATTCCTTTAAGTATGAATATAATTTCATTTTTTGCTGCAAAACAAAACCAAACCAAAATAAAACAAAACAAAAAAGTAGTAGAAAGATACCTATGATTTGACCTCACTCAGTTTAAATGATGATATACCAGACTTTTCAAAGAGGAATAAAGGAAAAACCAGAAAATCATGGGGAAATATTTTATATTAGGCAAATTTTAGTTAATTAATCCAGATATATCTCTGGATTTTTTAATGTTCTATTAATTTGATTTTTTTAATTTAATAGTAACTTGGAAACTTGAACAGTTAGTGTGGATTTTTAAAATTTTCTCTGATCTAGTGATCACCTTGCTAAGTACAAGGATTCTTCTGCAATCAGATGGAACAAAACTGAAAACTTGACTTATGTTTTTATTTCTTTTATTTTCTTTTCTACTTAATTTCCTGTGATATTTAACACTGTGAAAAAATAGGAACAGTGAGCAATGAAAATATAATCTTGAAAAGTCTGTCTATAGGACAAAAAATCTGGATTTTAGTATTTGACGTTTATCTTGTTTTGCTTCTTTTCAAATCACTTGCTGCCTCACAGGTTTTTATATAGGCAAGACTAATTTCAGAGTCTCAGAAAAATCTGTGGAAGTATTCCTTGAAAAGGAAAGATGATTAGCAGTTAAATTGAAGAAGGTTATTCAATTCTGAATATGAACCGAGGGAAGGAAAAGTTACAGTTACCTTAGAAAGTTCCAGAAGTGACATGTAAAAATTACAAGGGGAAAAAAAAAAAAAAGGTAGAAATACACCTGACATAGGAAGACTTTCATAATTAATTTTACTTGGTCTGTAATTTTCAGTTTGCGACAGGCTGAGATAACCCTGAAGAGCTTTAGACACTACCAGAAACCTTTACAGGATCAGAAGTCAGCTAAATAAAAAAAAAAAAGTTCTATGTTTATTTGATTATTAGTGAAGCCATGAAACCATCACCCATAACAAAAGTAACACTTAAAAATAATCTTTCTCTTGCTTAAGAGTCCTCATGTTTAGTATAATATTGTAGAGGGTTTGTATGCATGCAGTACACTATTCTGAAGACTGGTAGGTTTAGATATGTTTTTGAATGCTGTAAAATCTTCACTTTAATAAAATACAGCTAACAGTTCAGCTTTTCACTTTACTGGTACTTTTTCTTCACAAAAATTGATTTGCAGCATCAAAGTACATTTACATACTATGGCTGAAACTTGGCAGAATGACTTCTTTATAACTCATTCAGACTTTCTAAAGAATTCTAAGAAACTGCATTAGTTATCAGATTTAGCCAAATGTAAGATAATGTAGTTCTACCATTAAAAATATTTACTATTTCTATGTTTACATTTGACTGTGTCATTACCAGCATTATATCAACCTTTCCATTTATCATTTTTTTTTTCTAAAGCATTGTGAAATACACATGCATCTCTAACTCTTTTTAATCCATCAGAATTAAAAATGGTTTTCTATTCAAAAATTATGATCATGTGCAACAGCCAAAAAGATTCCTAATATACTAATGTGTCTTCTTATTAAGGAACAGTAAATCTTACCTCCCATGTACTAATCATTACTAGTGGGTCAAGAGAAAAATAGTGGTTTTATTTCCAACAGAAATGATATATTTTTTTTAAAGTTTAAAGCATCTTTAAAATTAATGTTACTAATTTTGACATTCTTTGTCTCTGATCGGTAGAAAGAGAGCTTCTTAAAACTCTTTTTAGCTTTGTAATGCAGATATACAGAGGATATTCAGTTTATATATTAGAAAAAAAAAAATCACTATCAGGGTGCTCAGGCACTGGAATAGGTTGCCCAGGGAGGTGGTGGAATCACCATCCCTGGAAGTGTTTGAGATGTCTGGATCTGGTGCTGGGTGATGTGATTGAGTGGTTTAGGGGTTACAATGGCAGTACCAGGTGAATGGTTGGACTGGGAGACCTTAAAGGTCTCTTCCAACTTTGATCATTCTGTGATTCTATAATTTGCTTGGTGATGCAACACGTGCTAGTGAAAGTATATCCAGATGACTTAGAGGGATTAGTAATGAGATATAGAAACTTCAGTAATCCAAATGAGGAGTTCATATTTTATCTCTGAGGGGAGTAAATGAAAGTAAACACTGGCAGGACATTAGGTACCCCACCCACAAAGTTTGCAAGCTAAAGAAAACTGTCTTAATAGTAATCAGCATCACTCAGTATTTCCTGCTCTCTGTGGTGGAATACAAGCTGAAAAGCCATAGGGATGCAGGTTTTCTTTTTCCTAGTTATGTTATAAAGCAGTGGTGGAACAACAGCAGAACCCTGGCAAACTCCCTGGCATGAAAATACCTGGAAATTATGGTATCCCATGAGATAACCCTGATTATATTTAAATTTAAAATTTTATGCGTAGAGTACCTATACTTTTTCCTAATTTCCTCCTTAAATTCAATTATTCAACTGCTTTAATATTCAGTCTTCTATTGTCACCTGCACATAAATTGGAAGAATACGTGTATTCAGAGAATTTTCCGCTCCAACATTCTGTCTTGATGATTTTATCATTCAAACAGGGTGAGGCCTGAAAAGAAGCCTGATTCCATGAAGAAAGCACACATCTGCCAGTGCAAGCTGGCTTGGTGCTTCAAACCTTAAAGGCCACTGCTTGTCATGAACAAACACCTCTTTTCATGTCCTCTGTCTAAATGACAAATGAAAACAAATTTTAAGTGTGGTGTTATCACTGTCAAAATGGAATTCCCTTCCAGGGCATGCATGGTATGTTCTGAAGCTGGACTCTGATACGTTATGTAGGTTCTTTGGCAGGTGTGGGGTAGGCAGATCATTTCAAGATGCTTATAGATGCTCAGAAAACAGATGTTTTTCCACTCACCAGCTGTGTTGACATATTTCAGTCACCTTGAATGCTGGTCTTTCTTTAAGTGTCACTTACAATATCTACCAGTAGATACTTGATCCAGGAGTATTTCTGATCACTTTCTGAGAGAACTTCGTGGAAAACACATACTTTATCTACCCTGAATATATGAAATTAGCCTTAAATTTTTTTCAGGCTGTGAATCCTAGTGGAATTTTGGCACTAAACGCTGACTCAAGTAGCTAATTTAGCAGCAGATTAGCTTTATGCATGCAAATGTTCCCATTAACATCTGCAAGCTTGATTGCAGGTTTACATTTAAACAAATATGAGCACTTTTATGCATCGGAGACCAATAGACATTATTTATGTCTCAAACTTTGCAATTACTAGTAGCTATATTTCAGTGCATTCTTGTTGCCCCCCAGGAATAGCCTGGAAAGATATATTTGAAAGTTGAAATACTTGTAAAATATTCCATAGATTTATAGCTCTGACACACTTTCCTCCTCTCTGTGTACTGAATTTGAGAGTCTGTTGAAAATTACAATATAAAAGGTGATTTATTAAAAAGTGTTCATTATTAAATATTTTAGCATTTAAAAAAAATGAGAGGGGAAAAGAATGAGTTGTGATAATATTAAAATGTCAAATTTTGTTTCTATCATCTTTGCCAAAATAGGAGTCATGATGTGTTCTTCTTCAAATGCAGTCTCTACGTATGTAGGTTCTGTGAACAGATCTACATAAATCTCCTATCTTCTTTATCTTAGCTTCTCTTTAGCCTGATCTGAAACAGACAAGAAATCTGAGATTGGTAAACTTGGAAGGTAGATGGCTTCTGTGTTACTACTGAAAATGCATGTATATTGTTTTAAAGAACTGAAATTAAGTTCATTATTTTGCATATGAGTTACATCCAGTTTCTGTCAACACTAATCACTGGAATCCTTTGAATCCTGCAGACCACATTTGAAGTATAGCCTGGACTCAGACTATTTTACCACAATTTTTGGCTCTCACCTTTTCCACAGAAGAAGCTGAATTACACTTCTAAGTCACATGTAGAAACAGAGATGACAGCAAGAGCAGTTAAAAAATCCAACCAAAACCAACCAATCAAACTAAAACCCTACCAAAAGCACAAAAAAAAACCCAAAAAAAACAACATTGTAAGAATCTCCTGTATTTAAGGTATCTAAAACAGGTGGTCTAATGTTTCAAATTTTTCAAGTGTCTTTTTCCAAATAAAGATCAACTTTTCATATTCCAGCATCTCCGTATGAGAAAAATTGATGCAAAATCCATGAAATCTTTGTTATGTTCATGTCTGTCTTCTAAGTAACACTGCTTAATGTATCGCCCATACTTTCATTTTTGCTTCTTCATTTTCTTCTCCATGGGTCTTTTCCTGTGCTTAGGTATGTCTGTTGACTTGTCCCTCCTTCCACTGCTACCTGCTCTTTTTATAATATGTTTGGGACAACCCTAATTTGTAATCCTGGCCAGAGCAGGACTTAATCAGCACTATAAAAGAGAGCTGATTCCATGCAGGCAAGCAACTTTCTGAAGTTTACCATTTTAGGTCACTCTTTTCAGCATTCTTTACCCCTACAAGTCTAGAGGTTGTGCTTGCATTTAGTGCCACATAAAAAATCATGCACAAAATATTTTAATCCAGTGTATTTATTTTGGACTCACTTTTTTCACTGAATTGCATAAATCACATAATTGTTACACATATGATCTCTAATAGACTGAACTATTACTGTAAATATGCTTCCTCTCTTAAAAAAATGTATCAGCAGAAATCCTAAAAAGTGATATTTTTTTAGTAGATTTTGGAATTCAGTGGAATTCATATAAAAAACAGCAAGGAAAGATTCATTTCCACATCTGATCACAAGAAAAGGAAGTACAAACAGATCTAATTTGTAGCTAGGATTCAGTCCACCAGTCTTTTTGAAAATATTTGTTATTTAACTCATTGTCTCATATAATACAGCCTCTATTACAAAGAATATTTTCAGTATAAAAGAACTTAATTGTCCACTGGCAAATGTTGAAATGTTGGCGTTTTTTGCTACTCTTTGTGTCTGACTCAAGAAGTTTTCTATGGAACAAATGAATAGGAATATCCAGTCATAGTCAGCAGAGGTTCACGATGGGGAGAGTTCTGCATAACAAACTTAATTTCTTTTTATGACAAGGTCAACCATCTGGTTGACCAAGGGAAGCAGTAGATGGGGTGTTTTTTAACTTTAGCAAAGATTTTGGCACTCTTTTGCTCAGTGTCCTTCTGGACAAAATGTCCATCACTCAGCTAGACAAGTCATTGGGTTAGCAATAGGCTGATGGGTCAGGCTCCAAGAGGTACAGTAAGAAGAGCAACGGTGTCACCAGTGGAGTTCCCCAGGGGTAAACTTTAGAACCACTGCTTTTCAACTCTATTATAAATCCTGTGGATGCAGAAGTTCTCGCCAACCAATTCTTTTGTAAAGTCTCAACTACAGAAGTAGTATAACCGCAAAAGCAATATTCAGAGTTGAAACTGTATCATTATCTCTCAAATCAAATATCTCTCAAATATATATCTCTCAAATCAAATGAGAGACCATGCCTGGTAAGTATAACCACCTTCATGTGTGTTTAGTCCAACTTCAGTTAGTCTATCTTTAGTCTAAATGTAGTCAGCCATGATAAAGCGAATGGCAGAATGCGCTGGTTCTCTAGGGATCTCCCAGGAAGTAGGAATTGACACTTAGGGTGTTTGGGTAGGGTAGATATTGAAGTTTTGACAAAGTATTGGCAGACAAAAAGCAAATGCTGGTTTGATTTCTGTGGTCATTTTTAGCATGCAGCAGATAAATGTCTAGGATATCCATCTATACGAAACATCCATCTACACTTTTATTTAAATGGTGTCTTTGGAAGCACAGTGGTTTCCCTAGCCAATGTGTTTTACTAAAAACACATATGAGTCTAGAGTGTGTCAAAAATATATTGCCACAGGGCTAGCATACCAGACTATGTCAGCTATATTGACCTTCTATCTCTATTGAAACTGCTGTTATTTTATTCAATTGAGATAATAAAGGTTTAACATGGAATATAGTTGCTACTGATACCAAGAGTACTCTTGCTACCAATCCCATTAACTTTCTTACCAGACTGCATGGCTATGGGATTTAAATGTATTTCCAGCCAGAGCACATATATAAATACAGACTGCAGTTAATTCATGACCTTGCCTACTTCCAAACGCCACTTTACTGATAGTAAAGGTGATGATATAGCTAGAGGTAATATATATATAGAGGTATATAACTGCAAATCTATATATGCAAATCTAACATGATGGATATAATTTAGGATAACATGGTGGTCCAGTGTGGTCAGACATATTTAGGTTCCTAAATAATATGCCTTAGGTATTTCCAGGACCTTTAATTCTGTGTACAACTTTTTCAATTTTGTCACATTCTGCTTGCCAAAAATGAAGGTACACATGTCTTGACTATAAATACACTGAAGTACACTTTAGTTATGTAGAATGCAGCAACATAAAAGTAATCCAGTGTAAATTCTTCCATTTTGCTCTCTCTGGAGATGAATATCATTCAATATAAATGTAGTGGTTTGAGCACTGGCCAAATGCCAGTGCACCCACTAAAATTATTTACTCATTTCCTGCTATGAGTTATGATTAGGAGGAAGGCAAAGCAGGTCCAAAACTTTAAAAGGTATAGAAAAAATTTTATTAACAGAACTTATTAACTTATTAACTTTATTAACAGAATAAAACCTTCAGAATATTTCTTCTCCCCTCCACACAACCTCTTTTCTTTCCCACTGACAATGTAGAGACAAAAACTGAGATTTTAAATCAGTTACCACCTCTACAACAGTCTCTCATCAGTTCTGGTAGGGAGAGAAGTTTCTCTCACCATGCCATGGAGACTTCTCCACAAGAAACAGTTCTCTTGTGGCTTTTAACTTCCATGAATAGCAGCTGCCAAGAAAATTTGCAATTGTGAAGTTCCTCCCATTCTCACAGCCTTCCACAGCTGTTGTCACTTTATGGAGTACAATTTTAAGGATGAACTGTTCAAAAGCAAAGGTTCTCTTCATCCATCTTTGTGATCATTTTCATCTCTGGGAACAGAGGTTTTCTTCTTTCCCTGGGGGCAAAGGTTCATCATCACGCTCATCTCTCTTTTAAAGCTTCTCATGGGATCACAGCTACTTCAACATCAGCTTTGCTTCATTGTGGATGCCTCTGCTCATATCTACAGTTTGAACACTCCAGCCCTCCAAACCTTTTTCATGAAGTAAAGGGGATATTTTATTGTATCGTTGTCCATCTCCATGGTACTGCCAAAAGAGCTTTCAGCCCAATACTAAGGCATCTCCTCATTCTCCTTCCATCTGGGACTCAACTCCTTTGGTGACTTTGGTGTCTTCATGTTGTTCTTTGCATGCCTTCACGTTGTCTTTTGCATGCCTTCACTCTGTCCTTTTCTCTAACTTGAGAGAGGATCAATGTTTTGCAAGTTTCATCTGTGCAGAGCAAGGCCCCACCAGGCCACGGTGGAGTGGGGCCGGCCTGACCGGCACCCAGTTACCTCTTGAAAGCCAGAAGGAAGAGAACTTTCCTGGACTTTCTTGTCTTTAAAATGTGAATTTCACAGAGATGGACCCAACTTCTAAAGAGTTCAATAAGATGTCAAATCTCAGAGCTAGCCAGCTATTGGTTTTTGCCAGGCACAGACGAATCTCTTAAAAGCTTCTCCTAGAAAAATAATTTCCATGGCTGGCTTCTTCCTTCCTCACCAAATATCAATTAATGCAAAACCAGCACAATATATTTGCATTTTTATATATTTGTTATATTAAATATAAATATATTTTATATTAAATATAAATATATTTGTTTTTTGGTTTGCTTAGAATTTTGTTGTTGTTTTTGTTGTTGTTGAAGACACAAAAATAAATTGCTAATACAGAAGATAGAAATTTGGGGGTTGGATCAATGTAACTATAAGTACTTGTGTAATGAAATGTAACATTCAAAAGTAGCATCTTAAGAATAAAAATGGTGAAGATGGAACAGGAAAGTGAAAACAAAAAAGAAAGAAAAGCATCTAAAAAACCAAAATAACATCAAATAAAAATAAACTTTTTAAAGCATAATTCATAGGTGTCTCAATAAGTACAATTTCTTGAAATTAGAAGGGAAAATGACATCATTTCTGAACCCTTTCCAATCAAGCTAAAATTTTTACAATTAATTCTTACATTATTCAAGAAAAAGCTGTCTTAAAACTTTCTGGTGAACACAGTGTACACAAATCATTTTCTACATTCTGATAACAGGAACTGACTTCTTTTATTGATTTGAGAAAATAAAAATATATTGCATAGCTTTTTAGGATGTCCTTTAACATTAAATACAATACCTAATTTGAGGTTTTGTTCAGTGTATAACTCATTATTAAAATGTAAAAAATGCATTTTTCTATAAATAATATAGATCCAATTATTTTAACTGGTAAGAGAGGCATCCACATTTCTGACTGCTTAAAAAAATTGATGTATTTTTGAAGTTCTCTGTTTTGATCTTTCAGCTTTACTACAACCACAAATCTAAAATTCAGAATTAGCTAAATGAAAAATATATAGCATGTGCCTTCTTTTTGAAGGCAGTATTATGTCATCTCTCTATATATGTTATATCAACAAACTTCTAAAGTGCTTTTGTGATATAGACAACAAAGTATGGGTATATCTAGATTAACATATGTATGCATCATTTTGATCATAGGTAAGGTAGAAGGCTATTCAGTAATATTTCTCCATGCTGTGAAATTATCAAATTTAATATTTTGCATTTATTTTCTCTATCAGGTTTTGGTGTTTAAGGAAGACAGCCTTGTCTAGAGAAATATATTTGTGATACTTCGGTGTTTCCTCAATCCAACAAGACTAATTTGCAGATCCTGCAAGAGAAAATTATAGTCTGTAGTTAAAAAGGGAAATTATTGCCCACATTTTTGTCCAATTAAAATTCATTGTTGAGTTTAGAACTTGGTGATGGAGATAAATTTGATGTCCCTTCCTCTCCTGGAAATGCTGTGAAACTCATACACCTGGAGGTCTTCAAAATGTATATGGACAAAGTTTTGAGCAAGCTGATATAATCTGAAGTTTTTAAGAAGGATATGGAAATAATTACATCCTGAGATATCCTCAGCATAAATTTCTCAGTGAAAATATAATTTTCTTTTCTTTGATTTCTTTGTCCATCCCTGACAGACATCTATACTACACTGGTAAATTCTGACATACTTAAATCAGTAAACAAATACATTTATTTTCCTACAATAATATGTAGAAAATATGGTTTACTGGATCATGTAATTCAGAAAATAATATAGTATAGCTGAGAGAAGGCATAAAAAATAATCCAGAAACAGTCTCTAGATTTATATGAAGGCCAAAATGTACATCTTTTTGAAATGCCAGTTGGATGAAAATCAATATCTTTGAAGTGAAATATTGGAATGGTATGGATATAAGATGATGGCCATATTTATAAAGTAAAAAAGGAAAGAAATGTTTCATGTCTCCAAATGTGCTAATACCTCCTTCAAAAATATAACAGAAGAAAAATGTTATCTACCCTCTTAATAGAAGGTATGGCACAGAGGGATGGAGAGTATGCTTTCACCAAGTCACATAAACAGAGTTTGGTGACACCTCCTGACATTATCTAGTCCAAATCCTCCGTTCAAAGCACAGTTGGCTGGAGCAAGTTTCTCAGCAGGGTGTTCTTTCAAGTTTTGCACATCTTCAGAGATGGAAACAACGCACAACCTCCCCGGGAAGTTATTTTCAGTTTTCCCAATACTCTCACATTAAAAAACTTTTTTTTTTTTTTTTTTTTTTTTTTTTTTGGTTTAGAGATGAAAACTTCATGAGTTTTTAGGTGTGCCTTTTACCTCTTGTCCCATCAATGCAAACCACCCTGGGCGTGTGGTCTGCCCTTTGGTCCCTCGATCAGGTATTTGTATTCAGATGAGATTCTGCTGATGCTTCTTTTCTACAGGATGAACATCTGCAAGTCTCAATCTCCTTTTATCTGAGAAATGCTCCAGCACTTTCATTGTTTTAGTGGCCTTCCATTGGGCTCACTCCAGTAAATCCACATTTTTCCTTTATTCGGAAGTCCAGAGCCAGACTCAGGACTTAGCAGAAAGACTCAACTCCCTCAACCTGCTTGTAAAACTCTTTCCAATGAGGACTCATTGGAGTTGATGTAGCAGGTTGATGTAGCTTCTTCACACTTCTTTGCTGCAAAGTGGGGCTCAAGACCAGCTTGTCCATCAGCTTGTCCATCAGCAGGATGTTGTCTGTAGTGATGCAAAAGGTTATTTTCATTTCCTCTTATTGGACTTATTCCTTGTTTGAACTTATAAATTTGTCTTTATAAATTATTTCTTCTTCCTTTGTCTGACTATGTAGTGTCTTCTTCTTCAGTTGAAGAATAAATATATCTAATTTTGTGAATGCAGGACTTCTGAAAATGTAGTGTTTGAGTATACTCTTCTGTGAAGTATTTTAGAACCATCTTTTAGATGTGGGAAATCATGCATATACAAAATAATGAGAATTTATAAAGTGGAAACCCTGTAATTTAAAATCTATCATTTAGTCTATGTTCATCACATCATAATTTCAGTACTTCATTAAAGAGTTGCTAATTCTCTAAACAATGCTTAGAGGTGATTTAGTGATTGGGAATACCATCAAAGTTAGTGAAATGGTAGAAAATTCAATCTCTAGGTGTTACAAATTAGCATTGAAGTCATAGAAACACAATGCTTGCACCCAAAGAAGCTCTGGATGATGATTTTTGTGGGGTTTTTTTGTTGTTTTCCTTTGTTTTTTGGTTTATCTTTCCCAGTTAGGATGAACAAAATAAAAACACACTGTAGCTTATATTTAGAGGATTTTCTAAGAGAATATTTTATAGTTTCAGGAAGAAAGTTTAGCTTTCATCACTTTCCAGAGTAAACTTTGTGACTTCTGGGGGTTTTTCTCTTGTTCTTATTTTATAATAAAGTTTTTAACGATCATTCTTCATTTTAAAATCCAGCTCAGAGACAATTTTTGTAGACTCCTCATTATCAGACCACAGGAGGCAGGAAGGGACTTGGTTCCTGAAGGAAAGAAGAGAGAAAAATACTGAGAATTTTGTTAATGTCTTCCTTAAATAATTTTAGGAAACAAAGTAATACTTTCTTTATTTGAATTTTTTCTCAGGAGGAGTAGACATTTTTTCCACTAGAGAGTTCTTTTAAGTAAGAGAAAGTTTGCACTGCTGAGTATGTAAAGAAGTCTAGTCTTGGGGTGTGGACAAAAACTGAAATTTACCACTGCAATTACCAATTGAGGAAGGCTTAAAAACATGTAGGATGTGAAAATAGTGGCACAGAGGGCAGAACAAATTGCAAAACTCTTGCATCTGCATAAAGAGCAAAGGTCCTCTGCTGAACTCTGTAGTTATGGCTACTGTTAGAAATCAGGTCATTGTGGTTCTGTGAGTGTGCATTCTTTGATCTCATTACCTATAATATCTTCACTGCAGTGAAGTAATTCCACAAGCAGGGTCTTCTCTTATACTTACTGGAGTGTTAATTCCAAAAATGTTAACTCACAAAGACCTCTTTGTGTATCACTGCTTTTTTTTATTCTAGAAGACTGCAAGAAGTGTTTTGATAGATGGTTGAATTTCATTCCCTCTCATGAGACTATTAAAAATGTTAATGTAAACCTTTTCAGATGCCTAAAACACTAAGTCAGGAAAAGTGGGAGGGTGATACAGTGGTGAGAGAGAGGAGGGAAAGGTTAAACTTATTTGTGAAATGCCAAGTTGAGAGCAGTACGCTTTTGGCTCAACAGATATAATGTACAATCTGGCATTTGGGTTGGTGTGGAATACAAACAGAAGAGCAAAGGACTGTGGGTACATATTTGTGCTTATCAGTAAGGAAGCATCTTTTCTTGCTCTATAGAGACTTCAAGATGTGTTACAGATGCAACACAAATTGTAGAACTTTGTCACAGTTGGCTCACTGTGACTCCAAAACTGGTCCTGCCAGGTGGGCATGGCAAAACAGAGGGACAGGAATTATGGAATTGCCTGAAAAGCTTTAATGATGGTAAAATAACAAACAGCAGAAACTGCACGTTCTTGGGGCAAGCTCTAAAGACCCAGGGGTGCAGTGAACTTAACAATATATAGGGGTACCTGAGGGCAGGGGTCCAATCGTGAACACAGACCAGGGACATGACTTTATATGTGACAGGTCCAACTGAGAGCCAGAACCAGGAACATGGCCAGTTATGGAGTGATCCCAGTAGCATCCTAGTTTCCCCTGCCTCTCAGGTTTATGCCATCTGTACAAGTCACCTGAGCTAAGCCACTATCCATCCCAGCTGGTTTAGTTCCCATAGAACTTCTTTTCCTAATGCATTCTGCTGGTCATTTTTCCATCTCCTTTTTTTTAGAAATACATTTGAGTAATGAAACAGTGTGGTCCTTAAAATGAAAGTATAACCTATCCTAGCTGAAACCTTTGGAAAAAAAATGTAACCAGGAGCCCATCACAGATGCTACATTGTGTTATAATAAAACCATGAAATGAAGGATAGTTGAGAGATTGCTATACTGGTGATTAATAACTTTATATTATTTGATTTTGCATTCCACTAATATCAGGGGGTTTACTACTTTGGAACTACTAGGATGAGAAGTTGCATTTGACTGGAAGCTTTCTCATGACTGACTCCTTTCCTCCTTCCTTCCCATCAAGTGGCATATTCCACTGAGGCACAAAAGAGAATTTTTGCAGTGCTGTGCACTATTAGCTGTGAGCTGATAGGATATGCACCTGGTCTTCTTCCTCTGTCACAGCAAATCCATTGGTGAAGATCTCTGATGGTATCTTCCAATTACACCTGCTGAAGTAGAAACTATTGTGTATATTGCTGAAATAGTCAAAAGTCAAACTCATCTTCACAAAGACAGCAACAGCCCATTGTATGTAGGCTTTATTTTGGTGGTTTTATTTTTCCTTTGAAAAGACAGTCAATAAAACACAGTGATTCTGAAGAATGGGTTTTATGGAGTATATTGTGTACTATACCTGCTGTACATACATGCAATATCCAAGTCCTTTTTGTTTCAGAAAAGTACCTTAGGAGCTAGAATTTTAAAAAGTGTCCTATTAATTGCTGTTCAAGTATCAAACAAAGAAAAAAGTAGACATCTGATAATTTTCAACTTACTTTTCGTGTCTGTCTTACCTTTGATGCATCATAGCTTAAAGCCATAATACTCTGACAAGGACCACACACACATTTACTGGCATAAATCATGCAAAGGGCAATTACAACAACCATCAAATATACTAAAGAACATCACACAAAACTGAATGGTGAGTAGGATTGCAAGAGCATTACATCAATATTGGTTTGACTAAGTTGCTTAGGTCTTGCTTTCTTTTAAGTTTGTGCATCTCCAAGGAAAGAGATTCCACAGCCTCTGCAGATACCTTGTTCCACTGTTTGACAACCCTTACACTAAAATAGATAAAATAAAATAAAATAAAACTAAAATAGATAAAATAAAATTAAACTAAAATAAAGCACTAAATAAATTTTCTTTATATTGAATATGGATTTTCCATTTTCCAAACTGTGCTTGTTGCCTCACATAATGAGAAGACACTGGCTTTATCTTCCTTATGCTTTCTCGTTCCTCAGCAGCAGAAGAATCTCACTTCATTAAAGTTGAAGAAACCCAGATCTCTTATCTACATGCTCCAGATTTGGCCATCATGGTGAACTCCACTGAAATCCCTCCTGTATGTAGCGTCTGTCCTGTGCCATAACCCCAGAACCCTGCACAGCTTGGGTGATCTCACTGATGCTCTACACCAGACCAGCATCAGTACCTGACCCTGTTGCTGTGGCCATGCAAGTGCATCCCAAGATTCAAGGGATGCTTTGCTGCCCAGGTGCACTTCTTCTTCCTGGGAAGGGATTGCTGCTTCCCAGGAACTCACTCCCTCTCAGTGCCTTTCCTGCAGAGCTGTTTCTGCCCAGTGAGTCCTAGCCTGTGCTGCTGCAGGGGTGAGTACTATCCAGGACTCTGGGAAACTCTGTAAGTAGTTCATCCCAATGAACTGAGGCTCATTTCTTCACCCTGACTGAATTCCTCAAAATAACAGTTCTACTATCCAGCACACTGTACTCCCCTCAATATTCTGCCTCCCCAATTTCTTGCTGGCACTGCCTTGATATCCATCAAACAGGTGATGAAGGCACTAAACTGCTTTGGACACAGTACTAGTCTCTGAGCAATGAAACTCTTAATCATCCACTATTTGAACATTTCTACACTGACTCCCATCCTTTAAACACCTTTCTCCAGAGTATTTTCTTCTCACCGTTTCTCGCCTGGACTCAGCCTAGACATTTTAGGCTACAAGGGGTCTTCACGTGGGCATGCCAAGGCCCTTGCTAAAGTCAAAGTGTGCAGTATCCACTGCTGTCCCCTAAACAGGCTGTCAAATCACCTATCACAGAACCTGGTCAGGGCTGCCCTTGGTAGATTTCCATGAGCACAAGACCACTGCAGCTTCCAGAATAAAGGTCTGATTGCACCCTGTGAGAGCAAAGCAATTCCAGGTATCTCTTGGTGTACAGGTAAATAGCTATTTCCTAGACAGGAGTGCATGGAATAGTAATCAGAGCAAGACTTTCTTAGGACCAGTTTTGTACTTAAATGGGACACCTCTTTCATGTTTTGTTTTGCTTTGTGTAAGTGAAAAATTATTTTTTGTAAACCACAGATACTTTTCTTAGGTACAGTGCTTTGAAAGTTACTGAATGTTAAACTAGAACAAATTCTGGTCTCTCAAGTTTCTGAAAATGAGTCTGCATTAGAAAAGTTAATATGCCCCATAAAGTGCTATTTGATCAGTAGACTCTGACAGGTCTCAGTTGATTTCTCCCAAAGCCTATTAAATTGTCTCATGCTTATGCTGATTTTAGAAGAAATGTCAATTTTAAGCCACCTTAAATGTGTGGTTTTGTTTCCATTCTGTAAAAGGGTTATATATGACATGAAATAAATGTGTTTGCTGTGTATTGTGTTCTCTGTTAAAGTACACCTCTCTTTTTTATTACTTTGTTTATAAATTAAAGAGCATTAAGTTTCCCCTCACTTTGGATTTGGTTATGAGAATTTTATCCTTCCCCATCCATATGCACAGAGGTTCAGGATGATAAGTATTGATTGTTGTTGTGATTACCTCTGAATTATGTTTCTGTCATAAATAAATAGACAATGGAAGGATAAGAAATACATGGTAACACCTTTGGTGAAGAGTAACTGGCAAGGTTTCTAGTTAAAAATAGGGAAACAATGCCTGCGTTTAGCTCTTTCTTTTCTCTGCTGCAACCCAATGTATTTGGAGGAAAAGATTCTGCAGCCTCTCTAAGCTACTTGTGTTCCTCCTGAAGGCAATTAACTACTGCTGTCAGATTTGAGTTCCCCGAAGGGCTGGTGCAGTGGTATTTTATTAATGATTCTCTGCAGTAAAATGTGTAATGAATTGTGCTGTTTCATTACACAGAAAATCCTCTTGGTTGCTAAGGGTGCATATTTCTCTAGTAAACTCATACTTAGGGGAGCTACTTCACTAAATGTCCCTTTGTAAGTGATGTGAATATATTTATTTATTTGTTTGTTTATTTATTTATTTATTTATTTATTTTTAAATTCAACTTTTAAAAATTGCTTATACATCTTGGATTAGTAAAAATTTGGCTATTCGTCCTATGCATGTTATAATCAGTAGGTCTCTCACACTGGCCTTTGCATAAATATATGTATAGTGTGTTTTTTCTATTAAGTTGGTCTTTTTTCAGTTGCTTAATATTTATCTCCCAAAGGGAGTTCAGACTCCTGATTTTCTTCTTCCTTATTACACCAAACCCAACCATATCGGGCCCCTTTATTTCTGAAAAAGTGGTAGGTTTTTATCTCTTTCCATTACTTGGATCCAGTAGAAAATATAAAATGAAGAAGAAAGGGTGATTCCCACTCCATTGAGAAATATTTATGCTACAGCTAACCACAAAGTTGTTATTTTCTGTTTCAGTACCCAATTAATATTTCTTGTGATAAGGTTAAATACATCATATTTATATATGCACATCAAAGTATCACCCTCTAGTTTTGGGGCAAACACGGGGCATTGTATCTATACTTTAGTTGTCACAAGGACATCAAGCATTTCTGGTTCAGGAAACTTTATATTATCTAGTAAATGATAAGTTTTAAATTCCTGTGCTGCTGTGCCCATGTGCTGTGACACTGTTGAAGTGCCACTGTTCTGAACTAGAGAAGATGCAATTTGGGCAAAAAGTGAGGTTTAAATCTCTGAATGTACCGATCTACTTAGTTTCACTTTTTCAAGATGCAATTTGAATAGTTGCTAGACAATCTCACCCAGGCTGCCTTTCCCATGAGGACTGGAGCAGATTATCTTTCAGAGTCCCTGGGTTTGGTCTTAGTCTTTACAATTCTGTGACTTGACTCTAGGTTATGTGGATTCGAAGTAAGAGGAATCAGGAATAAGTCAGGCATTTCAGAAACAAGAGCATCAACACAAGCAGACACAGACTACCTCAGACTCACCATTTTTTTATCCACCCCTAAAACTCAGTAGGTAACTTATGATGAATTCCAGTTTATACACTGCTCTAAAAATTACACTGGAAGTTCATAGTAACTGTGATCATATAGTGCCTAAATTCTGATTTAGCAATATAAAAGAGGTTTTTGTCATGAATTTGTTGTTTTTCCTCCTGTCTTAATAGTTGTGGCTTCTAATGATTTCCCCTTGAAAACTGGAGAGATCGCCACAAATTCTTTTGTACAGAAAAAGTTACCAGATGATAACTATATACATATGACTTAAGTGGCTTTCAATAATATTTTTGGTAAAAAAACTAGAAGCCCCTATTTTTCTTTTAAAATTTTAACTGCTTTATCTTCCAAATAGTCTCATTGATTTTATAAATGAGGGTCTCTTTTTTCTTACCAGATATGTTGTATTAGAATGAGATATTTTTAGCACTGTAGGATCAAAACTGTCATTTTTGATGCATGGCTTCCAAGCGTAAACTGCAAAGTAATAGTTTTGCAGCACATGCGGGGTGCAGTCCAAAGCCAATGAACATGAACACCTTACCATGTAAACTTTGGTGGTGTTATCCAGTTGATATTTCCAAACTGTGTTGCAAATGGGCAAACATTTATAGATCTTTACAGTCAATATATCAGTGCCAAATTAGAATGGTTATGTATGGTAAAGTGTAGACTGCAATTCTAGCTTTATAATAATGCTTTCACCATTGTTTTCTATTAAAACAGTTTCAAATATCAACCTGTATATGCAGTGGAATTAGTGTAAATTATAAATATTGATGAAGTTTCTTCATAATTTTTAAAGCCTTGGTATTTTTTTTTTCCTTCATTATTACTAGGCTACATATCCATCTCTGTTTTACAATCAATAATCTTCTGAATGTCTTAGAAACAATAGATGTCACAGTACAGTTTAAAAAGAAAACACAAGAACAATATAAGAAATGTATTGAGGATGCAGCACATCTGGGAAAGGTCTAATTTTCAAGCTGAACATGTTTGCAGTGAACAACTGTATGTTCAGCAAGTTCTCTTTACAGTAGGGACATTACATCAGCAGTACAATTGGAGAAGGAAAGCTCCCTTGAAAATTGCTTAGGCCATTTGCAACTTCCAGGCTGAAATTTGCCTTGCCTTGCCTTGCCTTTAGCCTTGCCCTGTGCCTTGGCCTTTCCCTTTCCTTCCTCTTTCCTTCCTCTTTCCATATTTAAATATTTATTTATCATACTTCTTATATGAGAGATTTATGAGTAGAGTCATAGAAACTGAAAACTGTCAAGATCAGAATGGCTTACCATATGATACAGGACTCTATCTCCTGCATTACTGGGAAACTACTACTTTTCTATCAACCATTATAATTGTATAATTTTTTTCAAACTTCTTGTTTCTTTAAAGACTGGAAAAGACAGAATGCCATCATATTTCAATAATGTTATGTAGAACATCAAATAACAGATTTATCTTTGTCAGTTGTAATCTATATCTTGTCATGTTGAATTATTCCTGAGATTATTTTGGTTTAAGCATGGCTTCATAATTTTATGACAGAATTTACTTAGCACTGTCAAGGTAAACATTTTGATAACAAGGCTTTCCACTAGAAAAATCAGTTTATATTACATTACTGATAATCAAGATTACAACCTTGGTGACACAGTGTTGATTTTATGGTCAGTTGTATATTACGGCTTCGAGACGCAGCTATATCTGCAGTATATTATAGACATCTTGGTGCCACACTGATTGTAAATCCTTCATTATTAATGAAGAGAAAACCCCCTACAATGTGACACTACAGAATATTATTATTTTATTTTATTTTATTTTATTTTATTTTATTTTTTATTTTATTTTATTTTATTTTATTTTATTTTATTTTATTTTATTTTATTTTATTTTATTTTATTTTATTTTATTTTTATATTATTTTATTTTTATATTATTTTATTTTATTTATTTTATTTTTTTTTTTTTTATTTTTATTTTTATTTTATTTTAATTTGTCATTCCTTAATCACAAGTCCATTGTGCTTCCTTTTATCAAAGATGTTTGGGGAACTCTGAATTTAAATCCTAGTGCTTTTGGCACTGTCTAGAGTGCAAGACACACCTGATGGTTACATATCTTGACCTTTTGGATTTGTACAGGATAATACCAGGTGTAGTCATTGAGGTGAAAATCTGTTCTTAATCTCCATGGGCTACTAGGCAGTAAAAAAAGCTATCACTTGTCCTTTAAAATTTTCTGATTGTGTTAATTCCTGCGAGAATTACTGGGATTTTCCTGGGACATAAACTAATTTGTTAATTTTCCTGTATAATAATTTTAGAAGCTAGTAAGATTATTTTACTTGTAGCTTTAAGAATAACTTCAGCTTGCATATGTCTGTATTCTTTGTAAAAGATGTTATGATACAGAATTTCACTTTTTTTTTTTTTTTAACAGAGTAAGAAAATATTAAAGCATTTTCTTATGGAGGAAGGAAGGCTAAAGATATAAGCAATGTCAAAGAAAAATGTGACTTGCAGGAAAGTATAGTCTGATAATCACAAAACTTTGCACTTAAGAAGTTGACCTGAGCAAAGAATATCCTAGTCCAGGTCCCTTGGTTATTGTGAGTATTTTCCTTTCCTGGATATTAAAGGATAACCACATATACTTTTTTAACTTGTGCATACATGTGGCAAAGTAAAATAGATTTTGCCACAAAAGTCCTGAAATAAAAATGATTTTCCAGTATAATTTTTATTTATCTTCCAATCAAGTTTACTTGCATTCTATACTGGCTTCTGAAATAAATTGGAAATATGCATTTAAGCAAACATGTTCTTTTCTGGGAACTAGACGTGTTTCTGTAGATAGACCAAAATATTGGATCCACCCATCTGTGTAAAGGTGATATTTCATGTGCTTATATTATACCTCTTTTGGAAAGTGATATAACGTTATTTCCTTTTACTGCAGAAGAATACAAGGAGGAAATGTGGCTTCCAACAAATCTACAGAAGGAGCATTGTATCCATATAAAGATGTAAAGTGAGTCAATAGGGAATATGATTTATGAATTACACAGTAGTCACTGAAATCCAAAACTACAAAGTCTGAAGAAATTGTGGATGGGAGTACCAGAACAAGGCAAGGGAGCATGACCAAGGATATTCTACTGTCTTATGTTCAGGCTCATTTCAAAGTACACAGGAGAGAGCTGATATCTGAGATTAGTCATTCAAAGCAAGCTGCTGGAGGCAATATGCAAGGGACATTCTACTACTATTTTCTAATATCAGTCCTCATGAATAAAAATGTATTTGCAATGACAGACCAGATGTGAAACAGTTTTCCTGCTTAGTGAAAACTCAACTGGACAATAAGAGTCCAAGTAACCAAATGCAAATTAGTTTATTGAAATATCATATCGGTTATAAAAATAAAGGTCACCTGACAGTTTTAATTGCTTGAGCAATTAAACTAGTCTTGGGACTAGTTTTAAAAAGTGTAGGTAGAAAATCTGGTGAAAAGAGTAAGAAAAGTTCAGAGACTGGATATCAGATTGTGAAAATAGTAAAAAAAAAATAATAATAATTGGAAGGTCCAGCACAAAACAATCATAAATTAATGATTATTTCAAAGGTTTGAAACAATGTCTTTCTGTGATGTTTCCTGTGGAATTAATTTTTTATAAATACTTGTAATAATTTTAAAGTGTAGCATTTATTTAAAGAGACATGAAAATGAAAATGATAAAATTGCAGAGTGATGCATCTATCCTTTTATGATTTAGGAACAGCTGTTCATACAGAATACATCTGTCCAGTAACAGAGTATTAATTAGCACATTATACTAACTTTTTGAACCCTGAATTTTGAATGTAGTAGAAAAATTCCCTAAATTAAGCACTATTACTCTATGTAGATTTTATATGCATTAAATATTTATTTCAAATGGCTGTCTAAAAATTAAAAATTAACTTCTAGCACTTAAAAGCTTAAAAATAAAGTCTCTCAGAGAAAATGTGGATAGTTTTGCTTCCAAGGGGTAATCTTGAAATAAAAGCATCTTGGAAGATCTCTCCAGAAAAAAAAAAAAAAATCAAACAAAAAATAGAGCAAAAAGACCTGAAAGATTAAAATGCCAAAACAGGATTTCAACTCTGAAATTATTTTCCTTTTAGTAATGTGTAATTTATATGTGGATATTTGTGACTGAAAGTATCTTCTAATTGAATTTTATTTGTAAAATGCACTTTTAAATGTGCATTTAAATTTTAAATTTAATATTAATTAAAATATCTTCAGTCTTGGTATTATTTTCTATATGTTTATTAGCCATAACAAAGTTGCTGGAAAATCTGTTTTGTCTTCTGATCTCTTTTTAGGAGAAATTAAGTATATAGTATGTGATGTATGTCCTATCAAAAGTGCATTTCCTTAGTCTTCTATCTCATAATTTTCTTGCATTGGCTTTAACAGAGTTAATACTTATGTGATTAGCCAGCCTTAATCCTGTCATTGCACTTGCTCTTGCAACTGGCTAACCAGGGTATTCCTAGATATTGCTTTTCATCTATGGCTGTTTCATTATGTGAGAGTATCAATTTGCTGCAACACAGGTATTGTTATATCATTTTGCAGATCAGTGAACTGAACCACAAAAAAAGTGACATATAGTACCAAAGGTCACGTGTGAGTGGCAGGGGCAGAATTGAAAACAAAAGTCCAGATTCCAGTGCTAAAACCTGAATCACTGTGAGAAAGCTTTTTCCAGTGGAGGAGGGTGTAATATCTTACACAGAATTTATGAAATAAAAAAAAAGTGTAAAATATGCTTGGTTATCTCAAATCATTCTCACTTCATATCTCTCCTGTAACATATGGTGGAGCTATTTTATGCCATTTTAAACAGGACCAAAATAGATTTAGATATAGATATATTTATGTATGTATCTAAAGTCTATTCTGTATATGTATTATGTGTGTCATGGTGTGTGTGCATTTGCTTGTATGTATATTTACATCATAGGACTACTGTGTGTGTTGCACTTCTGTTTGTCATGGATATGTGGCTTGGAAGTTACACAGATTAAAAATGAGGGGTGAGTGGCATATCACAGATAAAAAGAGATATGGTCATTTGAGTGGAGAAGGCACATTATTTGCTGTAACCAAATTGCAGTTCAGGTACATTGAAAAGAAATTTACAGAATAAAGTTTTAGCACAAGTAGAAAGAATTAGCTAGGTATTCAGTCTTGATACAGAAGGTCATGAAAGCATGGAAAAGAAATGGTACAGGCAATGTCAATATTTATTTTGCACTTATGGTATTATAAGATGTGAAGGTAGTGGCAGGGACAGCAGCCTCAAGACAGTTATATGAGGGTTTTGCCTTGTAATAGATTATCTACTCACACTCTCAGATAACGATATATATGGATACACTGCTCTACTTTATTTAATCTGCTTCAAGTGTTTGAAGCAGGTAGGTGACATCATTCATTTTTGAGACTGTCCTTGTAGTTCATTGGTACTTATTTTAATATAGTTGGAGAAAGTTATACACTATAAATTCTCTCCAGAAGTTGAAAGACCCACAAAGGTGATATAGACTAGCTTTTGGGTTTTTTTCTCCAGTTTTCAGAACAATAGTATTTTGGCGATGGCCCTAGTCTATTTCAGCAGATAACATTGCAGGGTGAATCTTTATGGGCTAATATTTGTCTTGTTGTCATGTTTTGAAAAGGGTTCACAGACTGCAATTTAATACCTGCTTTTCTGTTTATGTATGGCCTGCGTAGCTAGCTGGACAATTATCTCCAGTCATTGTGCAGATTTAAATACATCTCTAAGTGTAGTTGTCTCACTCTGCAGGGTGCACTTTAAGACAGATTACCCATATTCCAAGCTCCCTTATTATGACCCTGTTCATCTTTTGCTTGGCATAATTATAGTCGTGTATGGAAAAAAATATTACGTTAGATATCAGCAAGGTATAAATTTTCAGTTAGCTTCTGCAATTGGTTTTCACTCTTGAGGGAAGGAAGTAATACCCAGGTTTTTGGGTTTTTTTTTTCTGCTACTTATGATGTTTGTCTGTTCTTCGCATCCCTTCTAATCTAACACATCACCAACATCCACATGCTTGTATCTTGCACACACTCAGCCTTGCTATCCAAAGACATTGTTTATCCATCATCTTCTCTCCCTGATTTCTTCAGTTCATCTGTATTTCTCTTTCACTTGTATATCCTCCTTCCTAATATATGTTCCTATTTGTTGCTTTACAACAAGATTCTAGCTCGTGTTTCATTTGATTGATTGACAGCAGGGACTATCCTTTGCTTTCTGCAATCACTTTTTTCTAGCCCCCTATTTCATTCGTTGCTAATTCATTGTCCTGGAGAAGATGGCTCAGATGACTCCTTTAACTGTATTTTTTTATGTGCTCAGCTTCTTCTAGGCCTCTATAAAATCTTATTTCTAGAAAGTCATCTTTCTGTGTACAAAATTGATTCCAAGTTCCTGCAACATTTCATTATCACTGTCTGGAGATTTAATTTCAGTTTTAAAAGATACAAAAAGAGATCCACAGCTTTAACTGTAAATAATTTCAGTTCCAGTACATTGCAAGGTTGTGATAATGCATATTTCTGAGTGTTACCTAGTTTCTGTGTGGACCTCCTAAGCAGCTGTGACGTGTTTTTCCCCTCCCCTCCCTGTCCCTGAAACATGATCCCATTGGTTGGTGTTATATGTCCCCCCGCCCCTCTCCCGAGGTTTGAAAAAGCCCGGGAAGGAGAAACCCGGTCTCTTTTTCCCCTGGAATCCAGCCAGAATAAACATCCTCCGTTACTCCGGGGGGAGAAGCAGCTTCCTTTTGGGTCTTTTTCTCGGTCTCGAAGGACCTCCTGAACCCCTCCATCGACAGAGCTAGCCTGGATTACGTCGAGGGGCTAAGGAAGGCTCTCCTTCACAAGGTTAAATAACTATAAATTTAAGGATTAATGGTGATCTACATCAGAAAGGACTCTGGCTTCTACAAGATGACTTTAAATGAAGCTTGCTTAGAAATGTGTATCTGTAGCTGTAATAGTGTCCTTTTACTGAGATTATTTCTCAAATCTCATAATCTGTTCTGATTCCCAGTGTAAAGCAGCATGAGTAAAATTCTGTAGTAGATCACATGTTCTGAGTGGATTTAGAAAGAAGGACATGTGCTAATAATAATTTTAAAGTGGATGGACTATTAGAGTTTCCGTAGATCCTGTTAATGTTATCAGTAATTCCCTAGTGTCTTGCAAAGTCAATGTATTTTCCCAAATTCTGAACGTGACCAAGTGCCTAATTAAAAATTATAAATGGCATTGTAATTTCCTTGGACCTTGATCACTATTCACATGGCAATCATCAGTTTGCTTTTTATCCCTTTCTGCAAACCCTAATTTCCAAGGCTGCATATATTTTTTTTTCATTAGTATGTACAACTTGCAAGACCTTGTATGCTCCTTAATGGAGAAGTGGATAATGGATTTTCTCACTCAATGCCACACTCAGTTAATAGGAATGAAATCTCTATGGGTGCATAACCTTTGAATATTACCATCTTCAACTTACTGCTTTCCTAAACCAATGTACCTGCCATTCTTCAGGCTGTTACTAAATGCAATGAAAGAGGGAGAACATCCCCTATTGTGCTTCTCCAGTCTAAATTTAAACTTTGCAATAGTCCTCTTTGAGACTTTGCGGCTATAGAATTTGGAGCAAATCATGGAATTCTTGCTTAAGCAGCTTCTTTCAAAAACTGGTCTGCTGCAAAGCACTTTCTCAGATCGTTGAGAAATTCACTGTGGAAGTTTGCAGTTGGAAATCAGTGTGCTCCTGTGACTAGTGTTCATCAGGGTGATGGACAGGACAGATGAACTAGATCAAGAAAAGTCAACAAAAGCACTGGCATCCTCCCAGGCCATCCTAGAAAGCTTCATACTTGATTTCTACTTCCTCTCTTTCTTTGCTTGCTCTGAAAAAATTTAAAAATCTTCAGTATTTTGTATGCAGAAGTGCTACATACTCTTCACAGCCCTGCTGAATAGGAACATATGTATTACTATACAGTTGTTCAAAATGTTGAATCAGATTTATGTTCTAAAAGAGCTTTTCAAGGAAGTCAGTATAGTTGAATACTGTAATGTAATTTGGAAACTGTCTTCTCCTGGAAAAAACATTAGTACAAATTACATTTTTGTTAAGTCTCTTCTTGTTTACATTTCCTGATTTAAGTTCATTCTTGTAATACAAACACTGTTAGTTGCTATTTATTTTTTGATTCCATATAGGGAGCCCTTTGAATCTCCTGGTCTAGGAAACACTTTTTTCAGTTACTTTAACAGAGAATTTTTTCTTTCTTCCATATTGTGTAGCATAGAGTAAAAGATTTCATACAGCATTTTAAACTGGCTTCACTTGAAAACTTTGGTACTTCAAGTTTTATTGGTTCAATTTTGTTTGTTTGAGGTTTTTTAATGTATAGTTAATCAACTCAGGCTTGCAAGTCCTTACTTTATTTATGTGTACTGTATTCCATTTAAATTTCTGTCAGAGGGAGCTTTGTGATTTATACCTGAATTTGGAATTAAGCATCTATTCGGAACCTAAATGGAATTTTTCCTTCAGGAAGGAAAACATTGAAAACTTAATGCAAATAAGGAAAACAAATTTTAAACAAAGAAGTGTTGCTGTGAATAAACAGTTTATTTTCATTCCTTTGAATCCAGTTTGAATCAATTGAACTTACAGCCTTATGGTGTAGATAACATCACATATATCTTGCTGCTTTTTTTTTCAATAGACATGACATTTTTCTGCAGTTCACTGCTGATGCTGAAGGCACATTCAGGCACTTCTAGATGCATCCTCCTTGTAATGGGTTTTATGATGATTTATCCCTTGAAATTTCATGAAATTTGCAGATGAAGAAAATGTACATGAATACTATTAAACTAAACATAAGCATGCAGATCTTCAATACTTTTTCAATTGAGTATTTCATCCTTTAACAGTTTGACCTCGATGATGCCAGTATTTGATAGTCTTTCTCTCATCAACAGTTTCAGATATTCCCTACTTAGTTTTGAAAGTGTAACTAATGGGAAGAAAATTTGTCTACCACTGGCAGCCCTCTATTTCTGTGTATATTTCTAAAGTTATTAAAGATGTATTACATTATACTACTATTAGTTACTACAAGAAGATTGCTGACTACTACTTTGATAACAAAATAAAGTGTTGATTCATAGGTGGATATTAATCCAAATTATTAATCAGAAAATATTTGATATGGTGAAGGAGCAGTATCTCTATTATGACTAGTTTCCTACTCTAGAAGAAACAAATTATGCAGCTTTCTCCACAGTTTTGCCAATCCCTTTTAACTCTTTAGGTGATAGAGAGGGTTAAGGGCTCTGAGCAACTTGACCTAGTGGAATGTGTCTCTGCCCATGGCAGGGGTTTGGAACTGATGATCTGCAAGGCCCCTTCTAATCCAAACCATTCTCTGACTTTGCAATAATCTCCAAAGGGTTATAGCTTTTTCTTATGCAGTGACATTAGCCCATTCTTAGTAACATTTTACCATGATTCTAATTAATGTTCTATTACTCTGTTGTTCATTAGTTTTCTGAAAATAAATATGAAGAAATCTTTCCTACATCCTTAGGCAAGTAGCTTCAGATCATATGTCTAACTGAAGCCGGAATGTATCAATTACCATTGACATGAATTACTGTTAAAGAGTGCCCATGAAACAAGTGGCAAAATCCAGCATTTTAAATGTGTTATTGGCATAATGAAAATAGTAGGGCCTCCTGAAGCTGCGACAGAGCCAGCAATATGTGCTTACAGCACAGAAAGCCAACCATGTCCTGGGCTGCCCAAAAAGAAGTGTGGCCAGCCAGTCAAGGAGTTTGATTGTTTGCCTCTACCCTGCTTTGGAGAGATCCCACATTCAGACTGGAGAAGACAAGGCTTCAGGGACACCTTATTGCAGTTTTTCAATATATAAAGGACACATATGAAAAACAAAACTAAACCAACCAACCAACCAACCAAAAAAAAAAAAAAAAAAAAACAAAAAAAAAACCAAAACCAAACAAAACCCCAACCAATCAAACAACCAAAAAGAAGAAAAACTTTTTACAAGGCCTCTAATGACAGGAAAAGGGGCAAGACTTTTGAACTGAAAGAGGGGAAATTTAGGTTGAACATAAAAAGAAAATTAGAGACATTGTGAATGCCACGCCATTGCAAGTAGCAAGGTCAGGTTGAAGGGAACACTGATCAACATGATCTAGTGACGCATATTTCTCCCATGGTGAGAGTGTTCGGCTAGATGATCTTCAAGTGTCTCCTCCAACCTGAACAATTTTATGATTCTATAAGAAAAATGCTTCCCAAGAAGCCATTATTTTGTATTGTAGACTGAAATGTCTGTTTGTAGATACCTGGCCCACCATGTTCTGAAAAGTGACCAAAATGTTTGCTTATCTATTCACTGTATTTTATAAAAAAAGTATTATCTTCAAAACAAAAAAAAACAAAACAAAACAAAACAAACAAAACAAAACAAAACAAATGTTCTAGAAAAGTCCTTCATTAAACCTTGATTGAACTAAGAAATACCTCCTTTACTCTTGAACTGAAAATCCTGAAATGGAGGGGTGCTGTGGCAGAGGATCCATGACCTCGAGACCAGGCCAGCCAGAGATGATGTAGTGAATAATAGAGGGATGGGCACAGTTTGACATTCTGAAAATAAAAAGCTTTTTGTACTGAGAAAAACAAAAAACCTGAATAGAATCCAGACAGTAGTATAGAGAGCACCAAAAAAGGCGAGGGTCAGGGTGTTACAGTGACTTATATAAACTAAAGTAGGGGCAGAGTCTGAGTGTGAGGGTCCAATAGTGAAAGACAGTTAGGAATACTTATTTTAATGTGGAAACATGAACCAATGATGACAGGGGAAACAAAGTATTTTCTAGCAACATTTACATAAAAGTAAACAGGGGCCACTGTGAGTAGGTAATATTTTGCTCTCCATGACTAGGAGGATTTTTCCCATGGCTTTGAGTCAGAGTTTTCATAGCCCCAACAAAGGGGTACTTTGATTAATTTATAGTTTGTTGCATCTCTTTTTTATAGCTGCTTCCAGTGAATAGTCATCAATTCCTTTTATCTTTCAGTGAAGCATCTATCAACCATGTTAATGTTAATGGAGATAGAGCTGGCTTCCCTGAACTGCAAAGTTATGATGCCTTTATATCACTGAGAAATATTATGTTAAAATAGTTGTCATTCCATAATTCCACACATAATAATATTGTGTGCAATACTGGGAAGGTAACTCTAGATTATCCCTTCAGCTTCAGATCTGATGGCAATTAACAGATGTGCAGAGCATGAAGATAGGCATATCACCTGTAATTGCAGTGGTATAATAATTCAGTTCTCCAGGGACTGCTTCTACATTCCTCACACAACTATGAAAGTAATCTGGAAGATAATCCTGTACTTTACTGCTTGCCAAGAAGAATTAGAGCCCCTGACTAAAAACAGTTTAATTTACCTTCTTTTTATGTAAGGCACACAGTTAGGTCAAAATGTATGCAAAGATCCTTCTTCCTCACCAAGCAGATGTAATTATGTGTTACATTCCCTTTCAGCAACCATAACAACCTAAATCCTCTGCTGTGAGGGATGGGAAGTATAGGAAATTCACTGATTTATTCTGTTTATGGTACTGATCACCAGGGACAACACAGTTCTGTAAGACAAGTTTTCCATCCTCTTCTTCCAGTGGTAATGGAAACTCTGTGGACCATATTTGTAAAGGCTGTTTTTGTGACTGAAAGAAGGGAAAGACTCAAACTGAGGGTGAAGAGAGAAAGTATTTATTTTTAATAATAACCAATTATTTGTATCTTTTGAAAGAAAGAGAAGGCAGGTACTTAGGGTGTTTTTGTTTTAATTGGTTTGTTTTTAAAAAAATTATGTATAAAGTGTTTCTCTTAATCTCTAGGTTTCCAAAAACTTTAGTATCATAGTATCACTGAGTCACCAAATGGCTTGGGTTGGAATGGACCTTTAAGATCATCTAGTATACTTGGGTTATACGTGCCACACTGGCATGTAAATGTCATTAGCTTGAAAATGCCACTAGTTTATGAGCTTGGGTTTTTTTATTACTCTTTCTTGCCTCATGAAAGTATCCCCATTTCAAATATTCTGAAGTCTGTAGGCTCCCTAGCACTTTATTATGCAGATATAATCAAAGCCAAGATTTATAACCACAATCCACTGCCTCTATCCAAGTGAGAATTACTGCAATCACCATTCCATTTGCCGTGTACAGATATCATAACTTTAATCCAAGTTAATAAAACTTCTCATCTGTAGAATGAGGCTAGTCAACTACTTTCCCATAATATTAGAGGATTTAAAACAAATGAGAAAATATGCAGAACTGAATCCTCCTGGCAATATAATCCAACAGAAAGCACTTACTTGAGGTGTTTTGATGTTCTTCTCAAACCCTGCATTTAGCTATAAATACTGCTTTGCAGTTTAACAGGACTTCAAATATGAGCAAAATAGTCCAAGAACGGATTCAGGATCCAAGTAATTCATTGGATCTTTCATTTTCTTTTCTTTGTTAAAGAACCATATAAGAGGATTTTTAAAGTCAAATACTATTTCATTACCATGTGTGTGACATACTAGTAGTCAACCAGTTTCTTTTTCTGTGCTGATCTGCATAATTTCTGTGGGCCTTCTGTAATTTTGTCAGGCCATGGAGATTTTGTTTCTAGAGGAAAATAGAGTTATTGTATTTTCAATAGAGGCACACTGGAAAAATACTGGGTGGGATAAACACTGAATAGTATTAAATACTATTCCCCTACCTAGAGAGTGGAAAAAGATTATAATCTTTTCAAAAGTCACAAGTGTGCTGTTTCTAGAATAAGACTAACATATTGTGTTGGGTTTGCATGGTCTTGTTTTTGGTAGAAGGGGGAGGGTATAGAGGTGGCTTCTGTGAGAAGCTGCTGGAAGCTCCTCTGCCTGAGCCAAGCAGAAGAAAACATCATGTGTGACAAACTGACCAAACACCCACCCCCTGTCTCCCTGGGCTGTTGGTGGGAGGGAGGGAAGGGCTGCAGAAAAAAAAGGTGGGTTTAAGGGCTTATTTTTACTTCTCATTATTCTTCTCTGATTTTGTTACTAATATACTCTCTTTGCATCTCTAAGTTGAGCTTGTTTTGTCCTTGGAGTGATTTCTCCCAGGCCTTATCTCTACTCACGAACCCATTGCTAAATTTGTCTCTCCTCTGCCCAGCTGTAGCAGGGGAGGGTGAGTGAGTGGCTTTTGTGGGTGGCAGATTTGGTAGCAAATCTGCTTGAAAGAATTTCTTCTTTACAGCTTTTAATTTTTGCATGAGAAAATAGGCAAAATATAGCTGTAGTGTTCCTAATGGAGAAACCACAGACCAGAGACTTATTCCCCAACTGTGCTGCTGACCACAGGCTGAAAACCCTTCACCTCCTTTTCCTTGGTTCCTTCACAGTCATCTACTGTTCCTATTCTAAATTTTATACCTTGTCACAATATTGGGATTTGTGTCCTTCTGGAAAAAAGTGTTGAGTAAGAACAGTAGTGTAAGAGTGGTGGGCAAGAGTGAGTTTTTGAAATACACGTAGACAAAAAGGATGATACTGAGGTAATTACCTAGGTAGTGCTCTTGAAGTGTGTTTGATACTAGACCACCTCAGACTTTTTTATAATCATACTAGATTTTGTCGTATTTCTGGTTTTATTTCTTCCATTCAGTATTTCTGTACTGTTTTCTCTAAGATAGTTGTCAGACATTTTTTGCCATAATATCTGAGTTTTCCCCTATCTTTATGGTATTTCTCCTCATAGCAGTCATGTCATACCATTACTTGTACTAACTCAGAGAAGATACTAACTTACCTCTGCAAGATTGCAGATAAGGTTGGTGTTGAAGTGGGAACTGAAGCTTATGCTCACACATTCTTCACTGTGCATTATATTAACTTCATGTCTTATATACAGACAGGCGACCACTGCTTATCTATCACACTTAGGGGTTTCAGGGGAAGTCACTGGACTGTTCATTCTTGGAGAATAGGCCCATCTGCTAACAATCCAGTCTCAATAAAAGATGTTTCTTCTTCATCCCTGAACTCTCCTTGAGGAGCTGAATACGGTGGAATTTCATAACATGCTTCCTGCAAAAGAAAAACAGTGCAAACAAAATGTTCATATTAATTTTCAGTAACATAAAAATTCTCCCCAATTATTTTGGAGGATGACAGTAATTGCATATGAAATGGGAACTAGAGATTCAAGAAATCTTGGATTTCTTTGCCATCTTTAATGATCTATAAATAGTTTGTCATAAATTACCTAACAACAAGGTTTTTTTGCTTTTACACTCATTAGCAATGTCAACACTGTGCTTCTCTGGGCTTCAGTTCAGTGAATCACTCCTGCTTAAGGACATTTATGAATGTACATTATAGCAACTAAAGTCAATTGGAATGAAACACTTAACTGCTTATTCAAAAAAAAAGACTTTAATTTATCCTTACAATACAAATCCCTTTGAGCTGAAGAAAAGGATTGCAGTGCCTCAATTTCAGCCTCTTTGGTTATTGATTTCTACAGATCCAGTTAAGCAGTGACAGCTTTGAGAAGATTCAGCCAAGGTATTTCAAAGATAGAATTCGGTCGCAAATTCAGGAGCAGAATTAAAATAGAAAATTAAAAGAGAAAGAAAATGTTTTCTTTGAACCATCCCATTTCATTTAAATAATAATTCTGTTCTTGCCTAGTGTCTTAGGAGCCTTTTTAGCATGAAATTTTCTTGCTTCTGTTTTATTTCACCTTGTGGTATATTTAAGTCTTCCATGAATTAGACAGAAGCCAGTGTTGCATAAATACTAATGAACACATGGTGATCTAAGAAAGAGATATAAGAAAAATTACAGGATTTGAAGGAAAAAGCTGAGGACTCTAGGAGTGAAAAAACAACAGCAATTACCAGGGGAATTAGTTTAAGTAGGGTAAATAGGAAAAAAACAAGTTCTGTCTCCTGCCCACTCTCTTTTCTTTAATAAATATTTATACATTTTTTCTTGATTTCCTTAGGGATCACATCCAAATATCCAGATGTAGCAGCTGATATTTAAAAGAGGAGTTGTTAGTGTCCTTCTACTTCTTAATTCATCAGAATAGTGTCTGAAATATTCCAGAGCACAAAAATAATTTTAAGATACATGATTACCTTGAATTCTTTTTATGTGCTTGGTAGATCACTACTAAAATAAATAATGATGATCTGTAAAGTTATCTCACTACAGCATTTGTGTCAAACATTTGAAGCAAATATATAACAAACAGCATCCCTCTATTATGATTTTTTTTCCTTTAAATAGGAATTAAATACTACATCCTTAATTTCATTTTCTTCAGCATGATCCATAATGGCAAATATACCAAATATAATTTGGAATATGATCACTCAGTTTGCTCCCTGTATAATAAATAGTGCCCTAGAGCTCTTGGGGTGTACATCAGTCTAGTTAAACCTGGAACCACCTAGTAGACACATTTACTAGTCTAGTGTGGACTTATTACTAGCACTAGTAACTAGTACTTATGCTCCTATAGTTTATATGAGATAATTATATTAAAATAAACTAATCCCTAATGATAAAAGCCTTCTGTACCACAGATGACATTGACTTAACCATGCTTTGATTCTTAATATAATATATCTGTGTTGATAAATCCTATGTAATCACAATACATTACAAACTATAAGTGGCTTTTCAAGGTGTCTAACAAAGGAGCTAGACTCTGTATGTTTGTAAACTTCAGACATGTCCTAGCATTTTCATTTAAAATAAAAATTTAACAATATGAGTTAATAAGAAATTAAGTAACTCAATGCTATTTACTCTTTTATCTAAGAGCATTCTATTAGCTTTCATTTTGTTTTAAGAAACAAGTTCAATTTTCCCTATGAGAAGATGGTTGGCTAAAAACTATGAGATTTATCTCCAATATAAACCAAAGGATTTTTGTATTTAAA
The DNA here is from genome assembly GCF_030490865.1 of Poecile atricapillus. Classification (NCBI taxonomy): domain Eukaryota; kingdom Metazoa; phylum Chordata; class Aves; order Passeriformes; family Paridae; genus Poecile; species Poecile atricapillus. The sequence continues at coordinate 96,032,107 of NC_081289.1, read as the reverse complement.
AACACCTAAAAACCTAAAAGCATAGTCAATTTGCTCTATTAAACAATGTCAATTTCTTTTGTAATGTCTGAGGAATGGAAATTGACCTGTTGCACACTTCCGTTTTCTTTCTTATATTCATCTGTATTATTCCTACAGCATTATTCTACTTAGCATTGTTCTCTAACATATCTTCTACTTTTCTGTTTTCCACTTAATTGACTTTCTAAAATCCACTTGCCTTCATCTGTTTTCCAGAGAACTGTCTTCTGCTGCATATATGATATCAACCTTCTTCCTGCATCCTTTAAAAGACTGTCTTGTAACTGGGTTGCTTCTATCTTTGCTGATTCCACCTTTTTGTTAAGGTCTTTTCTCATAGTCAGGGCTCCCAAATAATTTTCTCTCCACTTCCTGTTGTTGGTCCTGATTATCAGAATGTAGTCATTCCTCATTTCTACTTAAGTGCTTCTCACTAAGTAGTAATATCATAGGCAAATGGTAGCCAGCGTCAATCCACCTAAAAGAATATTAAACATAATATACAAGAACTCTAAGATTTTTTTCTTGATAAACAGAATTGATGGTTTGGTTTTAAATGTATGCCATATACCATTAAAAAAATGACAATAGAAAAGGAACAATTTTTTTTTCCATTACTACATGGAATATTTCATTTAAAGACATGAGACAAATTAATTTTCTATTAGCCATTTTAATTATTCATCTACATGCTTCATTTTATGTATTATGATAAAGTCAAATTTTAGTAATTATATAGATACCACCTATAAATGTACACAGGATCTAAACAGAATGACAAAAAGCTTATTTAGCTGTATTATTTTTTAAAGGCTTTTGTCAGTGTAACAGCTGCACACCATTCAGTTGCTGATGAAATATGTACTTGATCTTCAATCATGTGAAACATTACCATTACACTCCGTTTCCAAAGGATATAGTGTCTGTCTCTGAAATCACATAGCAGTTGTGTCTGGTTGGGAAGCAAACTATATGTTCACCTTGTATTGAGGGTGTTGTGTTAAGACAGTATGTATATTCACAGTGTGGGCTTTTTTGTTTTAAGTTAAGTTATTCTAATAAAAGAAACACATTATAGAAAAATTGTTCTGCTGAAGTGGCTTAAATCAAATTATTGTTACACAAAATTGTTTGTGTTAACAGCACAGTATTAAGTTGAAATCAGTGAATTATATATTTGGTACCAATAGCAACAACAAAGGCATATATCCCACAATACTAAATACAAGAGCTTAGTAAACACCTGCAATTTTCCAGGCACCCTTCTGTAGCAAATACAATTCCAATCCACACACCCCCATAGCTGCAGAAACACCACCTCACCTTAGGGGCTCTGAGCATCACAAACCCTGGCTGCTGGAGCCCTGCACACACTCAGTCCTCCACCCTCCTGCTGCAGGACAGGCACTGCAGTCCCAGCTTCACCTGCTCTCCCTTGCAGGCCAGTGAGCCCACACACCACCTGGGAGTGGGGTCCCTCTCTGTGTCCTTCCTGGGATGGCCCATGGTGGGGTGCATGTTCCTCACACCAAGACTGTCCTGCTCACTTTCTTACTGATTCCTCTTACACAGCCTTAGTTACCAGTGGTAGTGGAACAGCCACGTGCTCTTGGATATGAGCATAAATATGAAATTAGAAACTTTTCTTTGGCTTTATAGTTGCAGGGTTACCACATGCAAGATGGAAGAATGTAGTGTGGTTGGAGAATCTGTTTAATATATATATATATGTATATATGTATTTTCCTCTAAGAAGTTAATGAACTGAGTTGTGCTTGTATACTTCTGATCTTTGTCTCCTGAAAAACATATATACTTTCCCTGGAAATCCCATTACATTCTTTTACTTTCTAAATAAATATTTATACAGGAACATCACCCTTAAAAAGGGAAATGAGCATTACAGGGAAACAATGCTCAATAATAACAATTATAATCTTGTTCACCAATTTTAATTAGGAGGCTATCTTTAAATTACTTATTATTGTTTTCTAATAATGCCAGTTAATAATAGAAACCCTCATTCTCTGATATGGTCTTTTACAGCTCCTTTTATGAATGCTTCAAACTAATTTACAATGGCTGTTCAGGTGCTGATAGCAATGAACTTTGATTACAGAATCACAGAATCACAGAATCACTAGGTTGGAAGAGACCTTCAAGATCATCAAGTCCAACCCAGCCCTAACACCTCAACTAAACCATGGCACTGAGTGCCACAACCAGTCTTTTTCTAAACAAATACAGAGATGGTGACTCCATCACCTCCCTAGGCAGATCATTCCAGTACTTTATCACTTACTAATTATTGATTTATAGCACATTATCACCCCATTCTTCTCTGAGAGCTCATTTGCTTAAAATTGAAATCATGAGTTGTTTACAATATGGTTGCTTCACTTTTAAGACTGGTTGTCTTTTATTCACCATTTTTGCTGGTCGCCCTTCTTCATGTTCTTGAGTTTTTGTCCATTGTTTGCTCTCTTAATAAAGAAAAGATACTTTGCTGGGCTGCTTCCAACTGTAGCTGTAGTTTTGATGCCATTTGCCTTCAATCTCACTGTTGTGTTGATTTGTTGAAAACTCATTTTTTTATAAGCAAGCAATTAATTTTACAAGTCCAAATAAAAGTCTGTTCAGGAGGATTGAGTGTTTTCACATGTTCATTTTTTAATTTCAAATCTTATAAAGTCAGTGTGTATCTGTGTGGGCAAGTTTTAACATGATGTTGTGTTTTTAAGTTGTCTTGGTTATTTTAAACTGTCATTCTTCTCAAGGTCTGTGCTGTGAGAAGCCAGACAACTTTAGTTTGATTAGTGAAGCACATTGTCAATATGTTGCAGGCATAGGGTGGATTTGGGTTTTTTAGAGAAGTGCTTTTTTATTGGGTTTTTTTTTTTTTTTCTAGGAGCTTTTTCTAGTAATACAGGGGATATTAAGTTCTGAAAGGTAGTCTGAAAGTAGAGACAGTTTACTATTCAAAATGGTCAAATTGCTTCCAAATAGCACTTTTCATATAGACAACATCCTATGTTATAACATCATAAGCATTATAATTCTCATTCTGAGATATGCACATATTTTATTTCATTTGGAGTTGGGTAGTGAGGGTACACATATCTAAATTAAAATTGCTCTACACTGAAATTAATGGCATGGCTGCACCTTATGAGGATCTCCTCTAAAAACCAATGAGCTAGGGGATTATCCAACCTGCCCCTTTTTATAAACTGGACAATGTCTATTTACAACAACATCTTCTCTGCCTACTTCATTATTTTTTTAAAATGCCTCTGCCCCCTAGTCACCCTCAAGAGTATATCTGGGAATTAAGTCGGATTTCCTCTTCCATGGTACTAGTGCCTAATGCTTTATCCTGAATGAGGCTCTCAGGGCTTGGTAAGGCAACCTTTGTTGTTAGTATGATGATGGAGGAGGAAAAAATATGTTTAGTCAAAATTATGTGAGAAGAAACAGAATTCTCTGTTCTTCATTCTGTGCCCAATAAAACGAGTATAAAATAGCTTGTTTTCTGAAAGGATTCTGTAACAATAGGCATGAATTAAGGACAGTAAATAAAAATAAACTATTAATTTGGTGAATGATTTCAGCTCAGTTTGCCTGCTGCAGCCTTTTCTACCAACATAATTTCATATTGTCTTCCTCCTCCCAGGAAAAAAAAATCTTATATTGTATGCAACTTTGGTCACTGCAATATAAAAAAGATATAAAGTCATTAGAGAGTGTCCAAAGGAGAGAAACTAAGATGGTGAAGGGCCTTGAGGTGAAGCCACATGAGGGGCAGCTGAGGTCACTCGGTCTGTTCAGCCTGGAGGACACCGATGGGAGACCTCACTGCAGTTACAGCTTCCTTGTGAGGGGAAGAGGAGGGGCAGGCACTGTTCTCTTCTCTGTGGTGACAGTGACAGGACCTGAGGGAATGGCCTGAAATTGTGTCAGAGGAGGTTTAGGCTGGATATCAGTTGTTCCCCCAGAGGATGGCTGGGTGCTGGAACAAGGTCCCCAGGGAAGTGGTGAGAGCACCAGGTCTGACAGAGCTCAAGAAGTGTTTGGACAACACTCTCAGGTGCAGGGTGACACTCCTGGGGGTGTTCTGTGCAGGGACAGGAGCTGGACTCGATCCTTGTTGGTCCCTTCTCAATTGATATACTTGAAATATTTTTTAAAAGGGAAATTGGTATGTATGTATAATTGTGTATGAAATTGAAAAGATATGAGGACAGGAAATACATTATTTATTCCTCTTTTGCACTGTTCTGCACTCTAGGATAGTCCATGCTGGCTGCATTTGCAGCCAATCTAAACTGCCTGAAGTCAAGGTAGTCTTATTTATATCTTCTGAAGCAAAATGCTATTAGAATGTTATTCATGTTCTCTCAGCAGCTATATTAGGATGAATCCAACTGTACTGAGTTCACCCAAAAAGGAACAGAATTAAAATTGCTGAGGTGTGAGTAACCCATATTCATGTTCCTCTTATGTTGATTTGGAGAGATAAGAGGTGGAGAGACTGATCTGAGTCAGCAAAACTATTTACAGTTAGACTGCTTTAAACTTATTATATTGAGGCTGTTGGCCAGCCATCAGTTTGTTGATTGATACATATAAGCAATTACAGCAATGCAAAATTTCAGCTCACATATAATACAGACTTCAGTTCTGAGATCTGTGTTGAAAAAAGAAAGTAAGAACATTTATATACCTTTAGGTTTTTTTTCTAAATTAGAGTAAAAAGCAGACTTTGGAACCTCAGAAGTTATTGTTGAATGCCATCATTATTCCCTGTTAGTCCTTGCTAATGGCATTCCTAATAATATCTGCTCAAAACCAGTCTAAAGGAACACACAGGTAGGATGTTGATAATCCTTTTAACCAGTAGTTCAATCCTTTGCTATGAAAATAATTTGAAACATAGCTCTTTCTAAACTTTCTTTAGAGACTAAAGATTTTTTCTGGTTTGTTTTTTTTTTTTTTTTTTTTTTTTTACCAGAAAACCTGTGAGTGACAGAATTACGGTTAGTATAATTGTTATATGTGTACTTTGGGACGGACAATTGAAATATTTGCCCTGCTGATACACACTGCTGAAAGAGTTATTCTCATAACCCTCTGCTAGAAGGCGTTTTCTTTGACCTGCTTTATGTGCAAGCCAGGTGCACCTTAATCCATCAATTTATTTGTTGTGGTTTTTAACATAGTGTGAGAAGATCCATACTGACAACAAAGTAAGTATTTAGTAATTCTAAATTTTAGTAGTGCTTACAATATTAAAGTAATTATTGGTGCATGTCAAGCCCTGGTTCAGCTGAGCAGGATGTACTTCTGACAGAGCTTGTAGAGACAGAATGACAAAATATCCTAGAAACAGCTGCTCTTCAAGGCTTTACTGATCTCTTAAATGATGTAAATTAGTAAGTAAAAGGAATATCTCTCAAATGATACCTCAATATCTCTTTGAGAGCATTAATATGGCTATAGAAGTATTTTAGTTTGCAACATAAATAGCAGATTTTTCTTCCCATCACAGTTCCCAGAATGTAATCCAAACAGATTACTTGAATTCTGGGGTGATGTTAAAGGAGATAAAAAAGGTACAGTGGATTCCTTTTGAATAATTTAAACTGGCCTAGTATGAGGAGTTAGAAGAATGTGTAACTTAAAGGTCAGTAAAGAATCATAAAAACGTGCCACTTCAAGTAACCTTTTTTTAACTGCATTTTTGGAACACTTATTTTCAAGTTTCCTATTTTTTTCTTATTCCATTTTAGGATATGCAAGATACTACAGCTTATGGAAGTTTATCTGCTGCCCTGCAATTCCTGATTCAATGATGTGTTTTTAATTACAGTTAAATTATTCTAGTAAAAACATTCTCAAAAATAGGTTACCTGAAGAGTGTTATGAAAAACCTTTATAGCTTTTAAATAGGATGCATTTATTATGGCCTTTTGTTGTCCACAATGCTACATGAGAAAAAGGTTTTAGAAATTGGTTTGGATTTTATTTTATTTTATTTTATTTTATTTTATTTTATTTTATTTTATTTTATTTTATTTTATTTTATTTTATTTTATTTTGAAAATATAAGAAAAGACCAGATGCCATAAGAAACACTTTCCACTAAAGAGCATTGTGCAAGTCGGACTGTAACAATGAGACCTTGTCTGTGGCACTGTGAGCGTCTTCTACCTAGTTCAGCTCCTTCACACAAACATAATCCTTACCCCTCTGTGATAGATTGGCATTTAAGAAAACAAAGAGAAACACCTAAAGAAGTTAAAACTGCTGGAGGCTGGTGAGAGGTTTTTCTCCCAGCCAACAGCTGGCCATTTCTACGAATTTACAGCAGTTTTAACCATTGAAAAGTGAGATCAACCTGTGAACACCACCTGAATTTCTTTGTCTCTTTGTTTCCTGGCTGTGAAAAGTAGCAGAGCTCCAGCTGACCTCCCGTTCTCTGCCCAGGCCATGCGGCCCAGGCAGGGGCTGGGCTGGGCCCAGCGGCTCCCGGCCGGGAGATGGGGCCTGCGGGGATTGCCCCGGGCTCTGGCCGGGCCAGGCCGGTCCCTGGCTCGGCTGCAGTTTTTGCTGTGACTGAGTTCACCAGAGACTGCCGAGTAAAGAAAGGGAAAAAAAGCTCTTGACCTGCAGCAGGCTGAGACAGCGACCACACTCTCCAGAGCAGCCATGAAGAATCTGCTGTCAAAGACAGCTCCAGCTCCAGCTCCAGCAGAGATCACAGAACCATCTACAAAAGCCTGGGAAAGATTTTAACCCTTTCATTACCCAGATGAGACTTGCAGATTAATCCTTTTATCCAGAGAGAGAAAAAGAGAGTAATCAACATGTAAAGAGACTTTATAAACTATCAGAGACAGTGAAGAAAGGAATTAAGCTTCAAAAGAGGTAGAGAATAAGGAGATGCTTTAATAAGCTGAAATACTTTTCTGTTAAAACTATGGAGATGGATAATAGTGTTCTGAAAAAACTCCTTTAATTCATGACAGGGGATATAGGGAGGAATAGAGTAGTTAAAAGTGTGGATTTTGAGCGAAAAGTAAAGTAGTTGTGATACAGTGAGGTGCTGGAACAGAGAGAGAGAAGTAATAGTTGAAGATTTGTAGATTTGTAGAGACAAAGAGAAAACTTCTGTTTCCAGAGAGGCTCACAGAGACAAATGAAGAGAACTTTTGCCTTTGAATAACTCATCCTTAAAAATGACATCCCTAGACTCATGACCCTCACACACCTCAGAGTGATGTGAAATGGGAAGGGTGAACTGATGACAGATTTTTGGGCAGCTGGCATCAGAAAAATAAAAAGCTATGAAGAAAATTAGTTTTCTTGTGAGAAACTCCATAGATTAACAGAAAAAGACTGTTGTTTCTCTACAAAGACTGATGAGAAGACTCTAGCAAGAATTGGGACTGTTTTAAACAGCAAAGTTTTTATCTCTATGTTGTCATGTGGACAAGAGAATGGTTGGGTAGTAGGGGAAAAAAGAGTTTTCTGGAAGTTTTATTCTGGTTTTCTTATTCTTTTTGTTAATAAACTTCCTTTATTCCTTTTAAATTTTAAGCCTGTTTTGCTCTTGTTCTAATCCATATCTCACAGCAAGAAATAAATAAGTTTTCTAGTAATTTTTTAGTTACTGCTTTAAAACCACGATACCCTCACATTTTGCTGCAAGATCGTGCAGTCTTTCCATGAAGAGTTAAGGCTTATTGTCTGTAAAGGACACCTGCATGCAAAAAAGGCCTTTGTCCTTCCTGAATGCATTTGCTGTCTAGATGCTGAAATGCATTGCTACACCTTCACTGCTGAGCAGGGGAGGTAGCTGATTTTATTAAAGTCATAATAACCCTATACACAATATAGAAAGCACAAAACAAATTGGTCTGCTCCTAGTTATTGGAGCAGAAACGGGTCTGCTCCTAGGAATTTGGTCCTCAGGTATTGTTTTGTGGCTATGACCCAGGCAAAATTTAAAAGAAATTAAGCAAAATTTATGTCACTGTCCTCTCAAAAAATTTCCATAGAACTTCAGTTGTTCACAGCAGCATACCACTTTCTGATACAGCCATGAATTTCAAAAGTTCTACTGTAGTCTCATAGACTTGACTTAGCTTGATTTTCCGCTACTATTATGGATGCTTTTTCAGTTGCATGAGGTCCATTACTCTCATTTTCCATAACCTTGACTTAAATACAAAGTTGCCAGCACTAAGGTAAGTCCTGGCTTTTCAGTATTAATGCTGTGATTAACTCAGCAGAAATCCATCTATAGCACATCAAGGTCTAAGCAGACTCAATTTTCTTGATGGAATTTTTTAGGTGTAGTGGATGTAGATGAACATAGCATTTTTTTATTCCATTTAGTAGCGACATGTTAGTTACATTGTTCTCAGCCTTGTGTCAGGAAATGTACATGTTCATATGACAGAGTGTCACTTGAAAGGTCTTTTAAAATATGAGAAGCAGCTGTCAGTGAAGAATGTGACTATGCCACAAAGAATGAAGAAATGGTGGAGGCTTTGTATGAGTAAAGAATGTTGAGGAGCTAATGCTCTTTAAGACAGGACACTATGAAAAGGGATATGATGTGACCAGCATGGGAATCTGCTGGTTATGTACCTTTCTAAAGCACATTTTGCCATCAGTGCATTCCGTCTCTGGCTGTGATGTTAATTCCTGTCAGAGGGTCCTGGTGATGTACGCTTAGTGCGAAATTTTCCAGTGGATGTAGATGAGTTCATTGGGGCTGAATAATTTTTATCGTCCTGTAGCTTCAAGACTGTACCAGCCTTTGTGTGTGGAAAGTGAATATCCACTGTTTTTCCTTGAAATAAATACACAAATTTCTGTTTTTCCTTGCTTTTGCAATCTTCATGCTAGACAAGATTTTAGATATAAAATGAGGATAAATATTCATCTGTAATTATATGATCTTATTTGGCATCTAACTCTTGGAAAACAAATCAGTGATTTAATTTCCTTTCAAAGTCTTTGTCTATCAGATACAGAACAAGCTTAGTAATTACCACTTAGTTATTGTGAGATCTTCAGTATTACATTTCTAATTGTTTTTAGTTAAGGAAATTTATTTCTATAGATCACTCAACTGACTATTGCAGGCTGGTATTTCTCCATTGTTTTCAGTGGAGACAGCAAAGGCTAATGTTAAAAGAAATTCATATTGTTGTTCTGGTACACACAATAGGATGCATAAAAAGTACTTGTCCGAATACACAATATATTTTCATTTTATATGAGACAATTTAGTAAAAAATAAACATGTTTGATGAATATTCACAGTATATTCTACACCCCAGTAGAGATTGGTAGCATGCCTGAAACTTCCAAGAGCTTCATCATCAAATTAAAATTAATTTCATATTATAACTGTGGGTGAGATAAACCCATCCTTTGTGTGGAAATATCATGTTTATGGTCCAGTCAATTGTGCAGGTATAATCTGTATGTTTTCAACCACTAATTCACAGGTCTCTTGTTGGGGAAATTTTGTAGCATGCATTGAGCTGAGTTAAACATAAGCTTGTGCTTAAATGGAGGAGATTCAATGTGAAGTGCATTGGACAGTCTTATCACCATAAGCTGTTCCACATGGAGCATGCCAAGGCACAGCAGGAATGTACACATTCAGTGGTACCAATCCCGTGAACGTCAGCCCGATATTGCATCCATTCTCCATCCCAGCTCTGCTGCCCAAAGGTGGTGTCTGGCCTTTGAGTGTTCAAGTCCATGAGTGATTGTTGCAAGGCAGCTCTGTGATGTCCCTCACTCCCAAGGGAAACTTCACTCCCTTTCAGGGAGTCTTGTCGTTCCAATTCTGTCCAGCCAGTTCAACCTCTTCTGCAGTTGGACTTCCTTGTCCCCCATGCCAGGTAATTTCTTGGTCACAAATTACCAATTCTGAGCAGCTACAGTTTGATTTTCCCCTTTCACTCTACTGTTTATGCACACAGGTCCCCTAACTTGACCTCTTCTGCCAGATTTTCAGAGGATCAGCAAAATGGCAACTTTGTGGCAAAAGGCTGCTCTTCCAGCGAGAATGAGGGTTTCTTTGAAATGTGGGGACGCTAGAACTATAACATCATCACAACCCTTGGCAGAAATTTCTACTTAGCATAGGCTGTAAATCCTTCACCAACTGAACAGTCATACCCTGGATACTTTCATGATTTATCATACTGCATCTTGTTCTGTCATTGACACAAAAGTTTCTCGACTCCATCACTGATATCATCTTGTTTCAAAGAAATATATGGTCATAACTAGCAGGCAAAAGAAAATCCAGTCCATAGCCCATTGCCCCTTGGAGAAAACTAATCCCACCACCTGACATGTTGATATATGTAACCCTCTTTTTGTTTTACAAATCACGACTTCTATTTTTGCATTTGAACAAAGTGTGCCAGAAAGTGAATTAATTAGTTTTTGAGATGAAATAAATTGACTAGGTGCGTGAAGTATGTTGGTCTCTTGTGAGATTGTTCTAAGCATAGGAAAGTTGTGGGTTTTTTTTAATCAAATAAATGTTTCAGTATATATGTTAATGTTAACAAGCGATGTTCCTTAGTGAAATGTAGTGTAGTCATCACTGAAGGATGTCAGCTACTTTCTCATTAGTGATTAAGGGAGTTGATAGTCTTGGCTTCAATATTGTTGTGTCAACAATCCAAGAAATACATCATTGTCAAAAATACAGTAATTGGAGGATCAAGACTTGTGACAGCACTGGTAATCTTTTTTTTCTCTATTGACTTCAGCTAAGTACAAACCAAGTTGGCAACTTTTTTAACATTAGCTGTTATATCAGCTGAAGATTAAACCACCATTTCAACCTGAATGACTGAAGAACATTTTGTAGATAATACAATGAAATATGAGTTGTGGAATTTTCAAAAAGAACATCTGCAAAAAATTTGGAATACGGATTTAAAATCAGATACCTGTAATATGTACAGCAGAAAGAAAGTTTTACAAGAAGCTTGATAACACTAAGTTCTCTGTTTATGTGGAGATAGAGACATATGTATTCTATTAAGTATGAATTACAGCTAAAAAATTGCATTCTTCAAATGCTTTCTTCATAGTTGGAGGGAATTTTTTCATACTGTTGCAAAAATTCTCAGTGTGTTTATCTGGATCATTCCAGTTAGAAGGAAGATCTGCTTACTTGAAATTAGTGCATTTGTTTCAGGTTTATTTTCAAGACAATTAATTCAAATAAGAAAATTTTAGCCTTGGGTGGGGCTTTTTTTTTTTTTTGTTTTATTTTGTTTGGTTTTTTAATATTACTTTTCTGCAACAATACTTACCTAAATTTACTTTTTTGTATCCAAGTTAATGTAATTGAAAATGTTTTTCAGAAGTGTCAATGTCTTTAAAATTAAATAAGTTACTGGCATGATGATCTATATGTACAAACATATATTTAATGAGAAAACTATAATTTTGGTACACCAAAAAGTCAAACCTTATTTCTAATAAGACACATGTCAGGTTGTTTAAGGTGAGTCAACACACTTTTCCTTGTGCTAGTCAATGAAACAACTGCTGTAGAGACAAGGCTACTCTGATTCTTACACCACTGTGATGGCTTTTACAGAGACCATTTAATGATATGAACATAAAGGAAGTGTCTTGGATCATCGCCATTAAACTGTGTATTTTGCTATAAAACTATAAACCAGTGAAATTAAGGCAAATAGGATGGTTCTGCTATCTATATTGTAATAAGGCAAGCTCTGTCGTAGAGTAACAGTAGTGTACTTGGACTACAGCTTAATCATATTTCAAGGGGGGCAGGTAAATTCACACTTACAGAAAACTGTTTGCCAATGGGGTTTTGAAATCTTGAACTCAAAGTGTAAGATACTTAAATACTATAAATTTTTATTTCTTTGCTGAAATCACTGCACAAATGGAGGAGCAAAGAATATGTCCCAATGATTCTTCCAGAAGAGAGTATGAGAGAGTGTGAAGTCATTCACATAACATGCAAAACAAAAGTTAGGATGAGAAAAGGATTATCAAGGTGTTCCTCAGCAAAATAATCTATCCCCAGTGCCCTGCCTCTAATGCTTTGTCCAATGTGCTGACACCGGTAAACCAAATGTCCAGTCACTACATTCTCCTTCATTCCAGGAAAGCTGAGTAAGAAGTTGGTGCTAGGTATTTTCTTTCTGTCATCTATGAGATTAGTATTTATTCTTGAACAGTTTGTGGGTTAACTGCTGCTGCAGTAAACAGTACTGCAGAGGGACTACAAAATATAGTTGATACTCACTTCATAAAATAGTTGCTTTAGAAATATTTCTTGCTAGGCTTCTTAATAAAAAATAATTGGAAATGCAGGAAGGGAAGCTGGTCTGGGGAAGACTGGATAGTAGAGTGAACCTTCTTCTTGGAAAACTCAAAAAAGGAACTGAGGGACTGAGCAAATTGCATTCATATCTTGAAGGTATCTGGAAATCAGACCAGGAACATGCTGCTAGGTACTAAGGCAGCTTGAAAACTGTGCTAAATAAAAGCTTTCAGAAGATTTTTATCCTAAATTGAATTAATTACAATAGTTTTAACAGATTAATTTTATTTTCAAAGGTGCAGTGATTGTCTCCAGGACTTGAACCCACTAAGACTTAAGGTATGTTATTTATTAATTTCCATAGTAAAACAACTCAATCTGAGTATGCCTTTTATTACTGTTTATGTTGCAAGACAGTTAAAAATTAAATTATTTTTGGTCTTATGTTTGCAATTCTTAAGATTTTTTTTTTTTTTCTCTAAATGGAAAAGTGGGATGTATGTATATTTTTTTCTTTTGGTTGGCAAGTGAGTCACAGGCCATACATGTAATCATTCTTAAATAGATGAAATAGCTTTAAAAAATTATGAACTGGTAAGTATTGTTCTGTTTTCTGATTTATATTTGTAAATCATGACATCTGAAAGAGAAAGAAAAATATAATCTCTGTATGCTTAAATTAATTTTTTCTTTACTGAGCCTTCATTTTGATTAATTGTGCATCAAAGGTCATGTTCCTGTAATTCATTATTTGAGAACCTAGCCCTTCCATTTTAATGAAATAAGGTGCTAGATCCAACACTGTGGATAGGAAGAAAGGAAAGGGGAAAGAGGAAGGCAAGAAGAATTTACACTCTCAGAAATTAACAATTGAGAATGAGAATGAGGCTATGTGAGGCTCTTAACTGGGCTTAAAACACAACAGGGGTGTTTAGCTCCCTCCCTCCCTCCCTCCCTCCCTCCCTGCCTGCCTTCCTGCCTGCCTTCCTGCCTTCCTTCCTCCTCCCTGCCTCCCTCCCTCCCTCCCTGCCTGCCTGCCTGCCCTACCTCCCTCCCTCCTTTTTCTTCTTTTCCAGGCTGATTACAGTAGTGTTAGAGAACAGTGAAGATTTTGAATATCCTTTGAATGCCCCTGAAAACCTTGTAACTAGCTTGAAAATACCCTTGAAAACAACTGGTTCTTTTTCTGGGATCCAGCATGTTGCTGAATTATGGTTGAGGTATTTTTTATATTGAATTTTTTTTTACTGTATACTATATATCCAAAAAGACCTCCAAACTTGTAACAAGAGATTGCGATGGTACTATCACAATATTTTCTATTCTGGAAGCTCCCACTCTTAGTTCCAAGTGCCTTTCAACTTTCTTCTCATTTTGTTGCTATGCTACCTCTGAAATCACTCTTTCACAAACCCAGCGAAAGGTCTTAAAATTCAGAATGAGCATTTAAAACAAGTTGTCAGAACTGATATTATATTGCATCCATGTTCTTTTCTCTCAGCCAGCTTTTTCCCCACCCTTTGTCTGCAGTCTTGGTTTAAATGTTAAACCCTTGGGACAGTTAATGGTCCATACCATTTATACTGTAAGATACAGCATGAAACTCCCGTTACAGGAGTAACTCTCTTTCCATTAGCACTATGAAAAAATTATGATAAAGAATATTGGAAGAGATTAATATCTCCCCAGAGTGTACACAGAATGAGCCAAAGAACAGTTCTCCATATCTCTCATTTCTTTCTTCTTTGAGACCCAGACATTGTCATGAAATTGCTAAGCAAGGCTAGCAAAATGCTAATAACTGCAATTAGCAGTGTAATTCTCAAACCTGAGTGGAATATCCAGCGATCACAGAGTTTAAACTCCCAAGGTGTAAAGAAATAGCAGAGTGCTGTCACCAGTAATATCATTAAGCCTCTCATATATGGAAATTTGGATTCTGTTTCCATGAAACATCCCTGAACACAGAATGTGCAACATGTAGCCACCTAATTTATTTTGTTTTCACAATGGTGGAAATGCAACAGAATATGTAGGTTTATTTTGCATGCCTTGCTTCTTTAGTTTTCCTAGCCCCTACTAATTAGCACACAATTAGTTGTTTGTTCTCTGTCATTATGCTTTTAAAAGTATTCTCCAGACTTTTCCCTTACTGTCTCTCCAGTATTACCTCAGTTCACTTTCAAAAATTGGACTGCAGTAATGGTAAAAATGAACAAGTAGAGAATTAAATTGATGTTAAATATTAAACCTGTCTACTTAAATAGGGTTCTGGGAGTTAGATATAGTGGCATGTCCTTCTTGTGCAGATTCTTTATTTAAATGCCAGTTTTGTTGAATAGCTTTGACTTCAAAAGTCACAGATAATATTCTTGCACTAAACTCACTCTCTTAGCAGAATAAAGGATAAAATAAATATAAAATAAATTTTCTCTTTTTTTACAGTTGTAAAAGAATATGTTATAACAGAGATTACACTGATGCATCTCAAAGTACTGTCAAGTAAGCATGTAAATCAAACAGTAATACTGTTGATTTTTTTTCATTCTTTCAACCATTTTATAGTAGTTCATGGAATCACAAAATGGATGAGGGCAGTAAGCATCTCTGGAGATAGTCTTGTTTAGTGCCCTTCTCAAAGCACTATCAACTATAGTAGGTAACTTAGGACAATGCACAGTCAGATTTTGAGTACCTCAAAGGTTGATAACCTCACACTCTCCTGAGCTACCTACTCCAGTGTTCAAACAACATCACAGTTGAAATTATTTTCTTATGTTTAGACAGAATTTCATTTATTTCAGTTTGCAATTGTCTCTTGTCTTGCCAGTTGGCAGTAGTGCAAAGAGTTTAACCTCATCTTCTCCAGGTGCTCCTGATATATATTTATACATATTGATTAGATTCCCCCAAGTCCTTTTACTCCATGCTGGAGAGTGCCAGCCACTGTCAGCCACTCCTCATGTAAGACAAGCTCAGGTCTGTTATCTTTGTCTCCTGTTACAGGAGTGACTCTCTTTCCATTAGCTCCATTGAAAAAATATGATAAAGAATAGAGCTGAAGTTGCTCTAGTGTGTCCATGTAATAATTTGTTTTGGAGAGGGCAGAGCTGTGCACAGCCCCCTGTCTGTCTCACCAGGTGTGAGCTGAGGGAAAGGACCAGATGCCTTGATCTTTAAACACTTCTGCTAATGCAGACCCTCTTTGCTGCAGTGGTAACATGCTGGAGTATGGTCAGCTCGTCTCCCAAGAACTCCAGGTTCTTCTCTGCAGATCTGGTTTCGATTCAGTCAACCCCCATGACACACTTATGCTGGAAGTGTTATTCCTCCTCAGATACAGGGGCTTGCATTTCCCTTTACTGAAGTTCCTGTTGACGCAGTACTCCAGCCAGTTAATGCTCTCTAAATAGCAGTAGATCCATCTGATCTATCAACCATTCCTTCCTGTTTTGTGTCATCTTGAAATTACTGAAGGTGAGCTCTTGTTAACTTCTGTATGTGGAGCCAGAACACCCCTAAGCATGACAGAGGTGATCCTTGAAAATCAATCATCTTTTCCTCAAAAAAGTAAGGGGAAAAGGGGCAGTACACACAAGTGAGCCTGCTAAAAGAACTCTTTAGAAGATGACAAGAAAAGTAATTCCTAAATAATACATTTTTTTCACTTTTACTCTTCACAGTGATCTAAATTTCATTTATGAGCTCTCCTGATCTAAAGGTCTGCCCTGTATTCTCAGTCAAAAATTGCTAGCAAGCAGTGGATGTTATCAGTGTTCAACCTTTCCTTTTTTGAAAAATTATAATTTTATATATATATATATATATATAAATATATATAATTATTGAGTATTCAAGGTATAGCCTATTATCAGCACGTGGGATATGAGCACAAAATTTGACTCCTATGCTAGGTGAATCGCTTTTTATAGAAATACCAGACACTATACACACACCAGTGCAATCACAGATAGTTTGCTCTTTTGTTTCCCCACTTCCCCATTTTGTGTTGATTCTTAATTTATTCATATAAGTCCTGCTGAATTCTCATTACATTGTTTCTCTTTGTCACTCAATATTTTTTCCTTGGGATTTCTCTACAGATCTCGGCTCCTCATTTATTCCTGTTGGATTTTGTGTTGTTACCTTCTTGCTCCATTGATTTTTATGGGGGATCTGATCCATGAAACATAATTGTCAGACACCATAGTTTAACCTTGGCTGTCAACTAAGCCCCACACAGCCACTCCTTCTCTCCCTCCTGAAGTATAAATGTCAGTAATTTTTTTTTTGGATTAGGATGAAGATGGTTAAATTGGTAAAACAAAGGAAAACAAGGAAATCATTCACTGCTTCCCATCCACAGGCAGGTGTTCAGCCATCTCCAGGAAAGCAGGGCTCCATCATGCCTAATGTAGAATTGAAGTGACAAATGCCATCACTCTAAATGCCCCCTCCTCTTCCTTTTTTTTCCTCCAACTTTATATGCTGAGCCTGATGCCATATGGTATGGGACATCCTTTGGGTCATCAGGGGTCAGATGTCTCAGCTGTGTCACCTCACAACTTTCTGTTGTTTTTTCAACCCTCAACCTCCTTACTGATGGCATAGGTCAGAAGCAACAAAGGCCTTGTTTCTGTCATAGCATTGCTCAGGAGTAGCAAAAGTACGCCTGTGTTAGCAAATCCAGAACAAATGCAGACAGAACCCCATACTAGTTACTAGGGAGAAAACTAACCCCATCCCAGCCCAAAACAGGAAAACAGGGGATAAAACATACCTTTTCATTCACTTTTGTATTTTTCCTGTTCTGTCTTCAGAGCTTAATTATTTATAGGAAATCTTGTAAAGCCACCTGTGGCCACAGATTTCACTTTTTATCCTTGAAATCTCTTGATACCTCTCAGCCAATGCTTGCCTTGCACAAAATCTACTCCACACTCTTTGTCTTTCTCTTCCCTTGTTTTACCCTCCAATCCAGTGAAGGATGGCTTTGGACCTTTCTGAAGGAGGAACCTTCCTTTGTGGTATCCTGAACTATAACGTGATCTCCATTTGTTAGCACAGGTGTATGGGTTTGTGTTAGCATATTAGTGGGAATTTTGCCTGTTACTCCATCTCTTGATATTTAGATACAAGTACCTACCCTCGCTTTGTTAATTACCATTCACATCTACTAGTTCTATTCTAGGTGTTTCAAATTTTTAGCAGTTTTCCTTTTCTTTTGAGACCAAAATTGGCTGGAGAATAAACTTTCTAACATAATTTGCGGTATTAGAAAGCAGGCATTTTTTTTACAGTGCTGGACACATTTGGAGAATTTTCCTCTACTCATATGTGTATTATGAAACATTACAAGAGGGTATTCATTCCATGAGGATCATATACATTCATTACAACATACTTCCTAGCTAATAGATAAACATCACTTTTTCCTAGCCCTAACTTAGATGCCTCACCCCCTTACTAGAACTCCTTTTGTGGTCTTAGAAGGTTATCTAAAGGTGGTTGTATTCACTGAGAACCCCCAAAACTGTAAGTGGCCCTGCCTTGAACTTTTCTTAGGACATACACTGTTGTTTCTTGTTACAGAAGTTTGCCACAAAAAACACTTAAGTTCCTCACTATCTGTTTATCAACTGATGCCAGCTACATTTACAATCCTGTGTGTCTACTTTCACATTGCTTTATCTAACTGATAATTTTAAGCTTTATTTTGCAACTTCAAGAGAATTGAAAATTTCTATTCTCCATGCTGTCTGTCACTTCAGAGAAGTGGTTAAGGTCAGGCATCAGTTCTCATTTTGACTGTTTCAGCCCATTTTTCCTGTTTCTAACCCAGGAATGCCCTCTGTCTATGCAGTTATCAAATTCTAATTTCTGGAGGTCTCAGTCTTTATGCAGCTGATTTATCCCTCAATTGTATAACCTTTTGTCTTTGTCACCTATATTAAAGATCAGTGTTGATCATACAATCCTGATGCATCTAAATCTGAAATTTTATTTAATTTCTTTCATTGTAAGTTGCAAAACTATCACACAATTTTAGATAACTATTTAACTTTGACAATACACAGTCCAACATATTCTGAGAATTTTATGACAATAATTTAATAAAATTTTCCAGTGTATTTCTGGACAATACTCACAAAAGATTTACTTTTTGTTTATACTCCTTTAGGTATCTATGATATTTTGCTTCTGAAAAAAAATTTGCTGTTCCACAGGAGGTGTTACAATGGAAATTACAAACAAACAAAAAGCCTCTATTCCCATGTATTTTGAGTTCTCTAATAAATATATTATGATACATATTAGTGTGTTCCTTCCTCAATTTCAGTAAAATACAGTTCTGTGTTTGATAATGGAGACCTAGGCATCAATTTGTCACTGACCTGTCTGCACTGGATTAGATGGAAAAAAACCATCAGCATTTCAATGCAACATATCCTGTTTTCAAAATATGTTCCACTAATCTTTAACTTCTGCATTTATCTCACCTGGTGTATGCTGAAAGATAAGTCTGTAATTCCTGGTCATTTAGTACAGTACATTCCAAAAGCCATGTATATGGTTGCTCTTCCTTTTGAAGTCATAGATAACATATTTTTTATGCTTGGAAACTTTGTTTTTCATGGTAATGCATCATGCTTCAGATGCACTCAACTCTCACTTCCAAACTGGGCAAAGTGCAATCTTGTCCCTTTTTTAGAAACACTTTCTGTTTGTGCAACTTTTAGAGCATATGCTAATGACTGATAAAGACTGAACAACAGTTTAGCTTTTGATACACTCATTTTACTTCAGTTGTTGCAGGCTAAAATATTTAATTTTTTTAGAAGCCATATTTTAGATATATAATTATATATATATAATTATATAATTATATATATTATATAATTATTATATATATTATATTATAATATATATTATATAATTATATATATATATGTTAGTTTCTGAAACATTTTGCAAAACTAATTTTACTGTCATTTTCTTTCAGATATTTCTCAATGTGGATATCATGTTTTCTTTTTATCTTACATACATATGCATTGAACTAACACCTCTGTGAACATGTTTTCCTGCTCTCTATTAAAAACCATATCCATCACTTTTGGAAGGAGAACATATAGAATTTTCGAGGTGTTTAGAAGCAGTGCTCTTTAGACTTCAAAAGGGACTGAAATAACAGCTTGGGTAGCTTAAGGGAAGCATAGATCAGTGTATCTGCTGGATGAACTTACCATTATCTGAGCGCCATTTGGTAATCTCCATGATATTTGTTCATTGGTCTAAACATTACAGCAACAGAGAACAGATGGTAAAATAGCTTTATTAAGTAAACTCATCTCATCTAAATTACTCATCCTTTTAGTGAAAGAGGTAGGTGCACTGTATCTTAGACTCTAAAAAAAAAACTAGAATGTAGCAGAAATGTCCACTTGAACTCTAAGTTGTGTGAGAAGTGACTGAGAGGGTAGTGGTTGTTTAGGGAGAAATGAAAGCTCAGGAGAGACCTTACAGTTCTCTACAAAATACATGAAGGAGACAGTGGAAAGATAGGGCTTGGCCTCTTATCCCAGGAAACTAGTGACAGGACAAGAGGACATAGCCTTGAATAGATCCATGTAAGGTTCAGGTTGGATGTCATGGAAGGGGTTGGTAAACATTGGAATTGTCTGCCTGGGGTGGTGGTGGAGCCACCATTCCTGCAGGCATTCTAGGGATGACTGGACATGATACTGAGAGGTATGGTCTAGATCAGACAAAGTTTGGATTCAATGATCTTAGAGTTTTTTTCCAATATAAATCCAAAAAGTAGCAGAATATGCCAAGTTGGAAGGGACCGACAAGAATTCTCAAAGTCCAGCTCCTGGCCCTGCACAGGACATTCCCAAGAGACACACCATGTGCCTGAGAGCATTGTATAAATGCTTCTCGAGCTCTGTCAGGCCTGGTGCTCTCACCACTTCCCTGAGGAGCCTGTTCCTATGCCCAAACACCCTCTGGGTGAAGAACCTTTTCCTGATATCCAAACTAAAACTGCCCTGACTCAACTTCTGGCCATTCCCTTGGGTCCTGTCACCACAGAGAAGAGATCAGTGCCTGCCCCTCCTCTTCCCCTCACAAGGAAGCTGTAACTGCTGTAAGGTCTCCCCTCAGTGTCCTCCACGCTGAACAGACCAAGTGACCTCAGCCACTCCTCGTATGGCTTCACCTCAAGGCCCTTCACAATCCTCATGCCCTCCTTTGGTCACTCTCTAATTCCTTTTATATCTTATACTATGGCACCCAGACCTGGCCCCAGCACTCGAGGGGACACCTGCCCCCAGAGCAGTGCAGAGCAGAGTGGGGAAATCCCCTCCCTTGCCTGGCTGTGATGCTGTGCCTGATGTCCCCCAGGACACAGGTGGCACTCCTGGCTGCCAGGGCACTGCTGACTCATGGTCAACTTGCCACTGACCAGGACTCCCAGGTCCCTTGCCATGGCCCTGCTTTCCAGCATCTCATTCCTCAGTGTGTACATACACCCATGATTGCCCTGTCCCATGTGCAGAATTGGGCACTTGTTGAACTTTGTACTGTTGATTACTGGCCAGCCATCTTATTTGTTCTGGTCACTCTGCAGGGTCTCCCTGCCTTAGAGAGTCAGCAGCCTCTCCCCGTTTTGTATCAACTGCAAATTTATTTTGAATTGCTTCCAGTCCTGTGTCGACACAGCTAATGAAGATTTTGAAGAGCACAGGGCTGAGAATGGAGCCATGTGGAATGCCACCAGTGACAGTTTCTCAGTCTGATGCCACCATATTCACTGTAACCCTTTGTGACTGACCTGTGAGCAAGACAAACAGACCTGTGATTGTTCACTCATCTCATGATGTGTTTATCCAGCTGTGTGCTGGGTATTTTGTCCAGCTGGATGCTGGGAGACTTTTTGAGACACAAAAGCCTTATTGAAATGCAAAAAGATTGTATCAACCCAGTTCCTTTGATCAGCTAGGTGGGCTACCTTGTCATAAAAAGAAAAAAAGGTTTGACAAGAAGGACTTTCCCCTCAAGGAGCCATGCTGGTGACTGTGTTGTCATTCAGGTGTCATTCAGTTTTTCAATTTCTTCCAGAATAATCTTCTCTATAACCTTACCAAGCAGTGAAGTAAGATTGACAGGCCTGTATTTTCCAGGCTCATTTTGTCTCCCTTTTAAAAATTAGAACAACATTCCTCAGATTCCTGTCAGCTGGGACCCCTCCAGATTCCCAAGATCAGTTGAAAAATCAGGAGAGGCTTTTTGATGAAAAAAGCTTGCTCTATAATTATTTTTGAATTAATTTTCTCCCTACAGTGGTAAGCATTTTTTCTGTATTCCTCCCATATCACCTGATGTTGCTGCCACATACACCTTCCTTTTTTTTGTCTTATCTCCCAAAGAAGATCTCTGTCAGGCAGGCTGGTATTTTATCCTGCTTGTTTGACTTCCGACATTTTGGAATTGCCTGTTACTGTGTCCTTAGTAGGTGGTGTTTAAAAAGTGTCCAGTACTGACTGACTCCAGTGACTCCAAAAGCATTTTTCCAGGGGGCATTCCTCATTAGTTCCTTCAGCAGAAGTGATTCAGTGATTCTGTGAATTACAAACAGGCACTTATAATGGTAGCAATTTCTTTCAAGAAATATTACAAGTACACAGAAGCAGAGTTCTAGATAAATATTACAACCATCTTTCAATATGCCACCTGAATTCTTTACTTAGTAAAGCAAAGAGCATGCTATTGGTATGGGTCTGCATTGCATCATACAGCTGGATGTTACAATTTTCCATTAAAGATATTGAACAAAATGATACTAAGAAAAGCTCTCATGGAACAAATAAACTTTTTCATGACCTTTCTCAGACAAAATTCTGTTTGGTTCAGCAGAAGATACTAATTTTGAAATTCAAATGAGAAAAGACAGGTCTATGTCAGAAAATCTGAAATTTGTTTAAAAAATATAAATACTATTTCTTATTTCTGACAGTTTTAATGGGTCAATAAGTGCAACAGAATTGTATATACTCAGCTAAAATATATTTTCTGGAACATGAGGTTTTCACTCCCCATCTTGTTTACCCGGTGATGCTCATGGTTTTGTACTACTTTATAATCTAGTCATTGATTAAGTTCTCGTGTTTCCTTATACTAAGACATGGTTGAATATATTTCTATAAAAATGAGAATATCTGTGTTTTCCAGGTCTGTTTCAAGCATTCTGAATATGGTGCCATGAGAGATGCAGTTGTCCATAAGAGGCTGGGATTATTATGATCAAGTGCTGTATTTTGACTTCACCCTGGCTAAAAGATTTGTGGGGTAAAGTGGAAGTGTTGGACTTTTAAGAGTTAAACAGGTAAGTCTACTGAATTTTTTTTTTTTTTATTAACAGATTTCAGGCTTTTTTCAATTGCAAGTTCTATCTCACTGCTCCCTCCATCCAAAAAAAATCTGTTTCACAATCACAAATGCAAATGACCATTGCAATTTTAGTTCTGAGCAGCTCTTTATTTTGTGCAGTACACTGTTTTCTTTAGAGAAAACATTTTTTTTGGACAAAAGTTATTTCCTCACATTGTGATAGCACGAAGAATATCTATACCCAATAGCATATAACCACTGTCAGAGCAATGAAAAAAATGTAAATTATTAGGTTGACAGAGATTAGTGTCATGTATGAAAGTTATTTTAATAAGAAGTATATGAATTTTAGGGTGATTGCCTGTTTATTTTACCATAATATTTGTTTTATTATTTGATACTGAGAATTCTCTTTCATCTCTAAGACTCCTGTTTAAACAATCCATCTCATTCTTTAGAACAACCTGCAGAAACCAATTGACCTAATATAAGGTAATGTGGTAAGGACACATTAAAACAGTACCAAAAGTCAGTCTGTCTTACCTGATTTTGATGGATGTTTCACAAGTGAGGGAGAAGATTATGAATAGTTTTGTATCTTTTTTCCATTTGTTGCTGTAGCTTCTATCTTTTCAAGTCAGAATCTTGAAAACTGTGCAGGAACATGGAACTCTGGTAAAAACTAAATCTAAGAATCAAGACAATGTGCTAAAATGAGACCTATGTACCAGATTATGGGTGATTTTCCCCTTGGTACAGAATGAGTGATATTTTATTTGCCAAATCTTTAATATACTGTCCTGTAGTATATCTAGGGCAGCTGTAAATACTGCTGAACAAATTCCAAGCTTATGCCAATGTGAGTTGTACCATACAAACACACATTTTGGCTCAGGAAACAGTAGAGCAGTGTTCAGGTGACACTGTATCTTGTGATCTTTACTGTACAATCTCCAGAAATGACCTCATGGGTAAAAGCTCAAACAGAAGCACAGAGAAACCATCTTCACATTAATTTCTCCAGACTTCTAGGTTTGGAGTACACTCAGAAAGATGAGGACCAGCTACATCTATATCTATTTCATAGCTGCACAACCATTGTATTCTGCCTGTTTTCAGAAGAATTTGCAACAGAATTATTTTTGTAACCTTCGGGAAAAGTACATATTGACCACCTACTGCTGCAACTGAATTCAAAACTAGTAATTTAATTAATAGATTTTTAACAGATTGTGTTTTTTAACATGGAAAAACTTTAAAAAAAAGGGAAAAAAGTGGACAAATGGCTGAAAAATGACTAACCATTCATAAACAAAAGGTTGCAACTCATTATCTCCATCACAACTGGGGAATTTTCATGCTGATATATAGTGAGAAGAAAAGTGTTAAAATAACATTATATATTGGATTGTGTTTCTAGTTTCACTTTATTTTCCTAGAGAAATCTACAGCCTTGTACGTTGTTCTTCTCAGGTGTCTATATTTCTCATGGTAGCTTTATTCTGATGATATTAACAGGAAGTTGGAGTCACTGTTGCGTCAGGATTGTTTATGCTTCACTAATATTGATCTCCTTAAGACTAAGATTTTTATCCATTTTTAACAAAATTGTTTGTAACATTTAATTGAAAGGTAAGCTATAAAATAGGAGTCAATAGTGATAGAAGTCAAAGCTTTCAATCTGTGTTGTATGTGGAAAAGAAGAAACAAAAGGCACATGAAATTCTTATTTTGTCCTTCAGAAAATATTACTTTTTCACTTTGCTGTCCCTCATTTGTAGTAGCCTTTTGTGGCCTGTACTGTAAAAACTGAGTATACTTAAACTGTTATTATATTTTTTGTCTCAATAAGGGTTCAAACTTTTCACCATTTGCATCAAAGGATAAACTTTGCTTTCCATGATACTCTTCTGGCTGAAAAAATGGGCCAAAAATTAGGAGGTCTACAAATAACTGCTGGTAGGAATCCTTTCTCATAAGTCTTAAATTGCTTTACTAGCCAATGAACTTAGAAAAAACTCCAAGAAAATTAAGTGCCAAATCAAGATCTTCATATTTTCCCCTCAAATTTTGCATGGTGGCACTATGGCACAGGGCAATTGGTATCGTATCAATGCCCAGTGCTCTTTTAATGACTGGAGGGAGAACAGGGTAACCTTGGTCATCCAATGAGCAACTGAAATATTTTTGTAAGAATCTCTTTTCGGTACATGGAAGCTTAAAGCAATTCCTCAAACAGTAAAAATAAGGCATTATTTTTTACATATTTACATTTTGTGGGACTTTTTGCAGGGAAAATGTGCTTTCTGGTTTGGTTTGTAGGTTTTTTTTTTAGCTTTGATTTAATGTCAGCATTGTTAATGTATAAGAAGTAAAGTCTGTCAGGATATTTTAGCGCTGTTTTTAGCCTCTTAGGACATGGTTATAAAATGATTCCTAGTTTATACCAGTCTATTATTCTGTTTTCTACAAATAGTGTTTACCTTTTAAAGTTTCTGCACATCAGAAATTTAAATACAATGCAAATACACATGGGAAATTCAGGATATTTACATGGGTATCAATGAAAAATGAAAGTGTTCCAAAATTTGATGAGTTCATATCATGAAAGCTTTACATTTGCCATTCACAACAAAAGCTGAATATGCTGTGTAAACTAGCTAACTGTACTGTGCTTTCTGAAAAGGCCTGGGGGCAGTTATGTGTTTTAGATCTGGAGGCTTCGAGTGGTTGATAACAATACCACATCCTTCCTTTGGGGCTATTTTGAATGTGCAATAAACTCATTGCTCCAAGTTAATCTAGGGCTGTTTACAGTAGTCAGCTTGAAAAATAAAGTAAGATATGAGCATATCTGGGAGTTCAGGGTTGAGCTGATCAAGTTTTTGACTGCTCCAGTGATTTACATAGGATATTCTGAGCTTGACAGACTCAGAACTGTTACTACAAATTTGTTTCTCTTTGATTTTTCTTCATCCAATTTTTATTTTTTTTAATGTGGTAGTTTTAATGATTCTGTTACTTGTGATTTCTTGAAATTAATTTAGAGGCTCTTGTCTTCTTGGAATAAAAGGGTAAAATATGAAAATACTTTAAAAGATGGTGTTCATTTCAATCCAAGATATTCTGTGTTATTCAGTGGTAGAAAAATGTACTTAAAAGATCATGTCTTTTAAGAATCAGAAAGCAAACAAAATGAACCTTTAATCCTTTGCATTTTTAGTTTTGTCTTTTTTATTGTTGCTCACATCTTTAGATTTTTGAAGCTATAATGATAAACACTTCCTGAAAGAAAACAAGTTTCTATAAATCTTTTTCCCTTTCCATTTGAGGCCAGGTGATCAATTTTACTATAACCATCATATTTTTTTTTTAATTCTTACAGATCAAATCTCTTTGCATCTTTAAATAATGGAAAATTTAGTCAATAAACTTCTGAGAAAAAGTCTTGCTTTTCCTGTGTAAACATTGTAGGAATGTGATTGACAGTATACTGATCCTTTCAGTAGTATACTATCTCACTGGGAAATCAAGGATGATTTCTTCCTCTTCTTTTTTTTTTTTTTTCATTTTCTACTCTCTTATCCCATTTCAGTCATTTAACAGATCTTTCTACATCTGATAGTTTATGATATAAGCAAATTGCGTTATCTGTGGTGCATATTGGAGCAGTTGATTTCTCTGCTTTGCATTATAGCTGGTCCTCCCCACTGAGTCTTTACTGCCCTTAGAATACTTAAATAGACCTTTACACAATGGGCCATATCAGCCCAGAAAGGGTCAATATAGAGAGCTTTTGCCTCTTAAAACTCACAACCATAAGCATTTGTAGAAATGAAATCTCATAATCCTGTTTCTCAAATTTATGTTTCAATTAAAAACAAAGTCACTTCTGAACTTTATTTCTCTAACTCAGCTACTATCTCTCAGGTTTTATACTTCTAGTCATCATTTTATCTCATCAATCAATAAATTTCAATTGTCTAGCAATTTCAGCAGGCTGACAAAGGAAATCATGCTCCCTAATAAAAAAAAAAAAGAGGTCCTAGGGAAAGTTACAAAAATTGTTTCATTACAGAGGATCTTACAAAAGGATGAGGCAATGACAAGTACAGAGAAAGGCTTAGAGACATCTTGAGTGTGTCAGCACAAGTATCCTGTTGCTGGCAAAAGAAGCTATATCCTCACAACACTGTGTCTTCTTCAATAAAGTCTTCCCTGTCACAAGTCAAGATGAAGCTGAAAAGCAGAAAACATCCAATCTAGATCAGGTTAGAAATCAAGGCTCTGAATCTTAACATTCTTTTAATATTTTAAAAATATTTTTTAAAATCTGTAAACCCTTTTGAATGTTCACCACTTCACAGAAACAGATAAATTGGAAAGAAGAGTAAAATTAAAAGAAGAAACAAAAAGATGGATCAGTGTGTCAAAGGAAATGCCAAGTTATTTGAGTAATTCCTTCTAGTTCCAAACCTTTTGCTATGCAAAGTATGGTTACATAAAAATTGATATAAAAGTCATTTCTTACTCCTGCTTTTTCTCAGAGTGTCTTGTTGCGTTAGATTTCTATACCACCATAGGCATATTTAAAATGTTCCACTATTTTTCACAAACATTTCTGTACATAACATTGGTTCAGGGTGTATTTGATTGTCTGAGGATTTTGTCAAATTAAAATGGCACTTTGACATTCTTTCTTTCCAATTCCATTATTTTATAGTTCAAGTTTTATGAGAGTTTGCTTTTCTGTTCTTATTGGCTGATCTATTGTGGCACCGTGAGGAAAACACATATTTGCACACTCTGAGACTACGAGAGTATCATCCTGTGAAGAGATGGGAATGAACAAATGACTGCCTGTCCTCAGTGTGATGCAGCTTGATGGTGCTATTCTAGCTGAGGACAGTTCAACACAGACTGTCAATACTGAGCAGCCAGTGTACATTGAGATATAAAGCTCCTAAAGTGGATGTGAACTATATCTCATGGTCTGTCAAATAAACAGTATGCATTTTAAGGACTCTCTAAATGAACATCGAAAATGATACATTTTAGCAGCTTCAGATGAGCTGTCCCCGTCAGTTGAATACCACCCCATTCCTTCTTCCTACAAAAAGGCAGGCGGTAGAATGGAAATCTTCTAATATATGTTCTTGCAATAAAGTCACCTTTAAAATGTTCTTTGCAATATCTGTAGCTTGACAAGTGAAATTTCACATTTTTCATAGCAGATTCAATCTTCCAAAGTTCTGTGAGTGAAAATTCCTGAAATAAGCTGAAGCTATATAATAATAATGATGATAATACTAATAATAGTAGTAATAATAATCATTATAATAGTAACAATAATAATAATAACCCCATTCTTGATATTTCAATGCAAAATTTTTGGTTAAAACCTATTAATTCAGGGAAATATATATGTTATAAACATTATAAAATATCCCTCTTAATTGTGAAAGTTAAGATCAAGGCTATAAGACATTGTAAGACGTTAATGCATGAGATGTTATGTATGAAGTACTGAACATACTGAAATACTGAAGTATTGAACAACAATATTATTTTCAATTATTTATATTTCAGACAGTTGAATAATATTCAACTGATGTTTCCAGAAACTTGAGGGTAGGATCTGACACTGTTGGTATCCTTGACAATTACTTTACTTCACTACTTTACTACTATGTTGCTGCAATTAAATTGTAAGGCTGATTAGGCATAGATTACAATAAGATAATGCTAGTCTTCATATCAAATAGCCATTCATCATGAACATATGCTTAGCATTAACATTGTTCAGTATTATAGGTTTCTCTCTTTAATGAGGCATGTTCAAAAATCAAAAAACTATTTTTGAGAATAACATACTTCTCTATTGCTGTTGAGCTAGCTTAACACATAAATGAAACTAAATGTACAAATGGTAGATGCAAATGGTAAAATGGTATATATGTATATTTCATATATTTATATGGACATATTTATGCTTCATTCCAGTATAGACAAAACCACATTCAAAGGCATGCATGACAGTGTTAGAAATTCTGCCTACAGACTATATATATGTGTATATATTTACAAAGGTAGGGTAAGCCTTGGCATGGACTTCAAACTTCCTCTGTCACCTTTTCTGTGTTGCAACTATCATGGTAATAACGTTTGCCGTTGAAAAGCAAAGTTATGATTCACTATAACAAATTCTGTCAAATTAGAACATTAGTCTTCTTCTTACCTTCCTGTGGTAGTTTTCCCTCTAGCAAGGAGATGGGTATGTTTGATTTCTCTTTGTATTTGCGAATGTAATCTGCTCTCTGATTCTGTTCCAATGCTGTTTCATATGGTGGGGGGAAGCAACCCTGGAATTTTTCCAAAGGTGGAAGTTTCTTCCAAGTTAATCTACAGCATTCTGTGGGCTGATCTGATCAATATGACTGATGTCCACGCAGGCACTCCTTGACTCTCTCTCCTCAAGAGGACAGAACAGAAAAATAAAAGTATAAAAACTCATAGGTTGAGTTTTTTATACTCATACAAACACAGGGAGTTCACCTACCAGTTACAATCAATCACAGGCAAATCAGATTCAACTTGGGAAAGATTGATTTTATTTATGGAAAATTTAAGATGGAATAGAGTAGCAATGGGTGAAGACAAAACTAGAGAACCTACCCCTCTTTCCCCATTCCCCCTGCCTTCCCCTCTTCTTTGCAGGCTCAGCTTCATTTCTCCATTCCCAATCCTTCTACCTCCTATCTGACTGGTGCATGAATGGAGATTAATCCATAGCACTTTATCTCTGTCACTCCTTCTTCTTTGCATTGTTCGTGCGCTTCAGCATGAGATATCTTTACCACAGAATACCAATCTTTCAGAACTGCTTCAGTGTGAATTCTCTCCACAGAGAAGAGTCCTTCAGAAATTGACTGTTCTAGGAAGGATCCTCCACCAGCCACAACTTCTGTCAGAAGCCCTGTTTGTGTGCAGAATCTTCTCCATAGGCTGCAGCTCCTGCCAGGAATGTGGTCCAGCATGAGCTTTTTACACAGGCTCCTTCAGGCACACTCCTGCTATGGAATAGAGTCCTTCATGGGCTGAAGGTGAATATGTACTTCCCTGTGGGCCACCATGGTCTGCAGGGAAAGAACTTGCATCACCATGGTCTTTTCTAGGGGCTGCCAGGGATTTCTTCTCTGGCACCTGGAACATCTCCTCCTCCCCCTCATTCCCTGACCTTGCAACCTCTTTCACATTTTCTCACTCCACTTTTCTATAATTTGTCTGCAGGATATTTTTAACTAATTTTTAGAAGTGTTATCACAGAGGCACCACCATCATCATGGCCTATGGGCTTAGGAAGGACCAGGGACTGGTCTGCTCTGCAGTCTGATGCAACAGACAGTGTTCTGCATTGGCTGCCTCTGTTTCTATCCACAGAGGATACCCCTGCAGCTCCAAAACCATCAAAACCTTGCCACTTAAATGGAATGAAAATTTTACTGAGCTGCAATGTGACACAGACCAAAATTGTCCTTGAATATTTAAAGCTTTAAGAAGAAAGAGTAAAACAGCACAGGTGACAACCTCTTAACTCATTAAGAACACTGGAGAATAAGGAATTCCACTTCTAAAGCTGATAAGACCTGCCCCTGAAGGCAAAGGTAACTCAGGTTCTTTTCAGCAGTTCTCTTGCAGCAGATTAGAATGTCCCAATACCTCCTCAGGGAGCTCTACACCTGAGCCAGTTGTGTGTAAGGGAGGACATTGGTGTGATTAAAAGCACTGTAGTGCCTCGGCAGGGACTGCTTCTTATTTGCCTTCCTCCTTAATCTGGATCAAAACCCAGCTGGTGTCCTCTGGTGGTGGGTGTTCAACTGCTCTGTCTAATGTGGTTCAGAGCTTTCACCATCACACAAAAAACTCTCTTCCCCTTCTTTTGGGGGCAGGGAGTGCAAATCTGACCTCAGCAAAGCAGCCACTGCATTTTTGCACTGACATTTTCAGACATTAACTATTAATGTTCTATATCTGACAGAAACTTATGTAAGATAAAAATTATACAATTTGTATAATTTTATGCACAATTCCAGTGTTTGAAATGGTAGATAATACATCTAGTAGCTTTAGTAATATAAGTTACTGAAGCTGCTAACTACTTGAATGAAATATTGTAGAAATATCCACTCAAAGAAAAGACAAACAGTGGAGTTAGTTTTCATTAGTTATAAATGTCAAAAAAATTGGGATCATCCTGGCTTCAAAATCCATTTAATTCACACAGATTTTTTTCTAATTGGGTGTTTATTATTAAGTCTGTAGCAACTTTTTTTTTGCATAGTGATATATGTGCATTACTATCTGTAAGAAGTATATTTTCATAGCAAGTCTGATATGTTTCCTTCTATACCATCTTTTAATGAGATTCTCAGATATCATCTAGATTTTTACTCTAGGTTTCATTAAAATGACACTTTAAAACAGAAACTTAAGTAATTGTTCTCTGGGTTTTATTTTCATATGATATGCTGTTAATCCACTTTGTGCAAACAGGATTTGCTATTTCTCTCTTTTACGATCTGTGAAAAATAATTCCAGCTATTCAGGACTCCTCCATTTAGCATATAAATTGTAGCATCTTGATCCTCTGTTAAAGTATTACAGGGTGTGACAGCACAACCATCGTAACAAAGGTATAGGAATGTTTTAACTTTTACATCTTAACATTGCTAAAAGTTAAATCACATATCATTCTGTTAGCCTGATATTAGGGCCCTCTCCATTAATTTTGTATTTAGTTAAATAGTAATACCTTTTCTGAGATCAGAATTATATAAAGTATGAAAACAATTCAAGCTAATCAGCATACTTTCAAACTGAAATAGGTTAAGAATGTTTGCATGCCCCATTTTTACATCTCAGCTGAGAAGTGGTTGTACCTTAAGCTAAACTAAGCACATTGTCTATAGTTACATGAATGTAGTGCAAGAAGAGGCAGTTCCAGCCCATAACTTATTCAAAAAAATAACAACTTATGAACAACAAGTTAACTGTCAGTCTCTTCTCCCAAGTGCCAGTTGATAGGACTAGAAGAAATGGCTTCAAATTGTGCCAGGGGAAGTTTAGATGGAATATTAGGGAAAAAAAATCTCCAAAGAGTTGTCAAACATTGGAACAGGCTTTCCAGGAAAGTGGAAGGTGGTTCTCACCATATCTGGAAGTATCTAGAAGTCATATAAATGTGGCACTTAGAGCCATGATTTAATCATGGACATGGCAGTGCTGGGTAAACAGCTGGACTCAATAGTAAAGGACTTTTCCAGTCAAAACCTTAAAATGACATCTGGATTTCTGTAACGCCTTTGACATATTCTCCAAACTGGAGACGCATTGATTTGCAGGGTGCACTATTCTGTGGATAAGGAATTGGATGGATGGACGCAGACAGAGAGCTGTGGTTAATGGTGTCCAGGTGGAGGCTAGTGACAAGTGCTGTCCCTCAGGGCTCTGTCCTGGGACCAGTGCTCCTTGGTATTGTCATCAATGATATGGACAGTAGTATTGAGCACACCCTCAGCAAGTTTGCAGAGGACATGAAGCTGAGTGGTACAGTATGCGAAAGAGAAGGGAGGGATACTATCCAGGGCAGCCCGGAAAAGCTCAATAAGTGAGTCCACAAGAGCCTCATAAAGTTAAACAAGTCCAGGTGCAAGGTGCTGGGCTGTGGCAATCCCAAGCACGGACACACATTGGGAGATGAATTTATTGAGACCAGTCCTGTGGAGAGCAACTGGGAGTTCTGGTAAATAAAAAGCTGGACATGACCCAGCCATGGACACTCCCAGCCCAGAAAGCCAAACGTGTCCTGGGCTGCATCCAAAGCAGTGTGGGCAGCAGGGGAGGGAGGGGATTCTGCCCCTCTGCTCTGCTCTGGTGAGAGCCCACCTGGAACCCTGCATCCAGCTCTGGGGTCCCAGCACAGGAAGGACATGGATCTGTTAGAATTGTCCCAGACTCTAGATGGCCAAAGAGGAACAAAGATCAAAATGCAGGAACACCTTTCCTTCAATGACAGGCTGAGAGTGCTGTGAGGGTCTTGAGGCACTGGAACAGGTTACACAGAGAAGCTGTGGATGTCCCACTCCTGGAAGTGTTCAAAACCTATGACAATGTCACCCAGAGCAATATGATCTAGTGGGTGGGATCCCTGTCTGTAGTGGAGTAGTTGAAATTATATGACCTTTAAGGTTCATTCCAAAATAAACCATTCTATGATTCTAAGTGATTTTGTGATTTTACAGGTCTTTTTCATTTGTACAGTGGGATAACTGATAAATACATTTTTTTAACCCCCCCAAAATGTAAGACTATTGAAAGACATTTGTTGTCTTTACAGGAAAAGGCAGATGGATTATATAAATTCCAGTTAGAGGCTGCTTATTACACTTCATCTGAGCATTAGCATAATTTCCTCTAGGTTTCTTTGATCTTTCTGTGTTTGCCTCAGGTCATTTCAAGAGTTATGCTTGAAATGCTTCAGTCCACTGGAAAAGCACTGCTGTGAATTTTTGCTGCTGCATAGATTTTCTTAGAGCTGAAACTGTACTTCAGTGTCTAAGACAAGCAGACACAGCCCATGCTCTATAACTGAAGACAGAATAAGGTAAGGAGGCTGAAACTTGTCCAGCCAAGGGCAGCTGCCAACATGGAGTCCTACACTTCTACAGACATCTACTGTGCTTTTCAGAAGCACATTTTAGCCATGCATTGTGAAGGATCACTCTAACTTCTAGTTCTTTTTCTTTTTTTCTTTTTAATTTATATTTTTATTAGCATGACATTTTCAAATGCTAATCAATGTGTGTGTTTACCATTATTCATATTCTGCATAGCCAGTGCAAGCTGACCTTTATACTGTGAAATAAACAGTTGGGAACAAGAGTTTTAAGATGTCTCCCAGCATATGAAATCTTTTATAAGATTCAAGAACTGATCCTCAAGTAAAATCTTCTGATCTAGTTGTGTTTGGGACAGAATTCAACCAGTCACAAATATTTTAAGCATTAGGCAGGAAATTTAATTTTTTCTTACATCTAAATGTAGTCTAAAACCCTTCCTTATTTCTATTGCACATCAGAAATGCTAGACTGGCATTAAACACATGGACACACACACAGTCCCCTTCTGTGGTGCCATCAGTAAAAGATATAAAAAGGTATGAAGTGTGTGACCCAGAGCTATTTGCCTTTAACTCACATTTATAGTCAAGACCCAATCCTTTGTTTGGACTAATTTTCCTGCCACATATTAAGTGTTTGATCTTAGATTTATTACGTTGTCTCACTGAGCCTCATGCTCTGTCTGTCAAGCTCTGGTAATGGTGCTTCTTTGCTCCCACATCTGTCTCAATGTTTTTGATGGCAAGCATTTTGGAGAGTGGGCTGTTGAGCACAGCACCCTCACAGCACCTGGCACCACAGCACCACACCATCTGAATGCATGCTTGAGTGAAATCCATAAAGAGTTATATGTATAAGTCTTCCTAAACCTTCCCAAAGGACTTGCATTTTCTGTTCCGTCTTAAGCAGAAGGCACTGATAGTTAGTAGGATAGACAAAGGTTCTGTCAGTAGAGCAAGCAAAAAGTGGTACATTTTTCCTCAGTCTAGTGTGTGCCTCACCTCTGGCTCAGAGGATTGACTTTTCTGGGTTGAAGGGCAGTTTATTTTCAAGGCTCATTCAGTCTTGGCCTCTGAGCCATGGTTGCAATCAAAGATGTCAATCAGTATTAGCTGTAATTGTTTTATGATAGGGAACTGGAATGAGGCCACCAATTCATTTCCTATAGGCCACAAAGAAGCTATCTGATTGTCACAATTTTCAGTCATTGCTGACCTCAGGCAATTTCATGTCGTTATCTGGAGGTTAAAAGCTCCCAATATCATTACCTGACAATAAAGCCATCTATGCTTTTGAATTCTCATTTCTGAAAAGATTTTTGGTCTGCCTACACTTCCTCATGTGCTCACAGCAGCTGCTGGTGCCAGAATGAAGAAGTGATTGGTGGTAATTTGACTCAGTGGATTGGACTTAGCCACTCCAGATACCACCTGCCTCTGTATAGTTGTTTTTTTGTTGTGTGGCCCAAGGAAACCCAGTGGCTTTAAACCATCTGAATGTCAACCAAAGAGGGAGTTAATATTTACGAAAACATTTCAACAGGTAACTACAGGGATTTTTATTGCTGTTCTGGGGGACTGGTATTTCAGAAGCATAAAGAGCATCAGTGGGCCTCTTTCCATTAACTTGATATAAGGGTGATAGTAATGTGATATTGGCTTGATATTGGGTTTGAAAGCATTTGCTGTTTTGGAGTGATGTTCAGGCCATTATTTTTGTATGGGTGGTTTCTGGGTTTTTTTCCTCACAATGAAAAATCTAATGAATGGTTTCCTTCACATTTAGTTTTCCATTTTCCTTAGAAAGCTGTTTGAAAGACCCAACATTTTACTCTAACTGTCTTGAAGATGGTTCATGATATTGTCTTCTTTTTTACAGTTCCTCTACTGCATTTATATGATACAGATATTGAGATTTCCTAAACTAAATTTAACTGGATTTAAAAACAGAAATGCTGTTATCTCTGGCTATGTATACTAGTATTTTATTGCAAAAGTAGATCCCAGAAAATGGAATAGGTTGAGATGAAAGGAACATTTCAGTGGAAGTAATACTGAATAGATTTGAGCTTCAAATTATTTTGACTCCAGCAAATATTATTTTTTCATCTTTTGTGTAATGGGGAAAAAATCCAATGTAATCATAGAACCATGGATGGTTTGGGTTAGAAGGGGTCTTAAAAATAATATGGTTCCAACTGCTATGGTCAGGAGCACCTTACACTAGACCAGGTTGCTCAGAGCTCTATCCAGCCTTCTCTCTTGAACACTTCCAGGGATGGGGCATCCACAGCTTCTCTAGACAACCAGTTCCAGACCTCATCACCCTCACAGTGTAGAACTTCCTTCTCGTATCAAATCTAAACATACTCTCTTTTACTTCATGTTTATAAAAAGCCTGTAACAGAAAATTTCATATGTATGTGTGTATATAGATATTGATATATTTTTCAGCCTATCATTTTTAGGTCAATACTTTTTCTCCCTTTTGAGTAATAAAAGTAAGAGTAGAAAAACTTGGAAAAAAAACCCTGAATATCATAATAATCCTCTCTGTTTTGTTAAATAAGGATATATTTAAATATCAGGGATAGCATAATGGTTTTTCTCTACCTTCTTCTGTATTTCATAATGTGCTAAACAGATAACAGTAAGATATTACTAAAATAAAACTAGGAAGAAAACACACAGAATTTCTCCCCCAGAAAACAGTTCTAAATAAAAGTCTCTGTTTTGCAAAGCTAAAAATTGCTGAAATATTTTTTGAAAGTTTTAAGCTACATTAGTCTCAGCAAATGTTTAAATATCTGGATGTCAGAAAGAACTTACTAATCCACTTAAGGATGCTAGGAGAACACAGGTGCATATAGTATCCTTTACTTGCTAATTCTTCCTGCAGCCACTTCCAGAGGGGCAATAGTGGACCTGGATATACTACTATCATGACCTAATAGGAAACTTCTGGAGTATAAGTAGCAGAATCTTTTGAAAACTTCACAGCATTAATTTTTAATTTCAAATTATACATTTGCTTGATTTATTTTAGTGTATTTTATTAGCTAAAAACATTATATTTCTCTCTATTACTTTATCTTTTCTCCAGTCCACAGGGATCACATCTCCTTCTCTTAAGTATTGTCTAGAATTTCAGATTTTCTCTGCTTTTTAACATGAATTACTGCTTTAAAAAAAAGAACAAGAAGAAAAGAAGAAACAAACCTTTTAGGAATACAAATAGACATAAATTTCATGTCTAATAGCTCTGTCCACTGAAACTGAAGTTTTGCAGCAAAGCAAATATGTCAGTCCAGCAATCAGAACACTAGAAGCATATATAATTGGATTACTAATTTTTATATTTATATTTATATATTTATATTTATATTCATATTTATATTCATATTTATGTAAATAATTGAAAATATTTATTGTCTAATCCCAGAATAAATTCTTAATACTTTGTTATGGAAAAATAGAAACACCAACTAATTTCTCCTTAGCTTTCTGAAGTGCTGAAAGGTTTCTGGGGATGGTTGAGGAGTCAAAAATCAGATTAAACAGTATTTTTAGTGTCTCAAATCCCTCTTAGTCTAGTCTTTTTCTCTCTTGTGTTTCCTCTCTATTTTGTTCTTCATTAGATGCTTGAAATTGAAGGTTGGATGACTTTTCTTGAACCAAAACTTTTAGAAAGTATAAACAGCTTTAAGTGTCACTGTATTAGAGTGGCTAGAGTGTGAGAAAAGGAAAGAGTGGGAATTCAGCTTTTTAGTCATTTTTAAGA
Source organism: Poecile atricapillus (assembly GCF_030490865.1). Classification (NCBI taxonomy): domain Eukaryota; kingdom Metazoa; phylum Chordata; class Aves; order Passeriformes; family Paridae; genus Poecile; species Poecile atricapillus. The sequence goes on along the minus strand of NC_081289.1, from coordinate 95,994,883 downwards.
GAGTAAAAAGGATTCCTATTGATTTCATCAGCAAGATGTTCAGGAGCCTTTGGTATAATTGCACAGTACAACCACAGATGGGGATAAGAAATGCTTATTTTACTCCCTCAAGCTCTATCTTTTGAAAGTTCTTCTTCCAATTTGAGCAGTACTTTTAAGACTAAACCTCTGGAATGGGATTGAACTCTAGCTCATAAAAAGCTTCTGGATTAGATTAAGGTTCCTCTAGAGAGGATCTTAATTAATAATATTAAAATGAGAAAAATGAGAAGGAGTGGAAAAGACATCCAAAGGGTCAAGCTTCACTATGTCACCTGGATCTCAGGAATGCATGTGTAGCCTTCATAGTGATCTGAGCAAAAATGGAAGTGTGCTATGTAATGCTGGCCTAAGTTGTGCTCACAACTATCCTATCTCTTTCTTGCCCTCCTAGCTCTGAATGTTGCGTCACTTAGTAAAGATGCTCTGGAATTGCAAGTATGGAACACTTTGAGCCTGTAAATCACCAACATCCTTAATTTTCACCCATATAGGTAAAAGCTGTCACTCCCAAGCTGAAAGTCTTCTTCCATGATTTCAGCATTCATTTGGTTAAACTCCATAGCAAAAAAACATGTGTAAAAAAAAAAAAAAAGTGACTGAACAAGGAACAATGTTTAACATTAGGAGGGTCATCAGTTTCCTTGTCAGAACTAAAAGGAAATGTATTTGTTGTTTCCTTTGTCTTTATTTTACTACCTACAAACACAAAAATTCCACCAATGATCAGTGATAAAAGGAATATTCTCTCAGTGCACTGGTGATTAGGCTTCCCCTCTGACAGCATGGACTGAGCTTTAGAAAAAGATTCTTCTTTTACTCATTTAAGAAAATGAGCCTGATGCTTCGCATTTTGCTATTTATGCAGGCCTTTATACCCAGATAAAAGCAGGTATGAAATGCAATCAGTTCAGTCTTGTTCTCTTACATCTGCTATATACAGACATAAATCATGCATGAGCTGCTTAGTAGGGAAGAATCAAGTTTGAAATATCTGTGTTTTATGAACTTCAATAGTTTCCTGTGAGTCAAAACTAGGCTTGGGGAAAAAAAAATACTTCAAGGAACTTCAAGCAGGTAATTGTTCCAATCTGTCATGTTATGTTATCTTATGAGCTTTGTCAGCAGTGATCTGAAGCTTTACCTGCTCAAGTTCTCAGTCCATTGGCATTAATCCTCTCTGCTCTGGGAGAATGTTAACCCCCACCTTCTTCTGCATCCCCAAGGACAAAACAGATTAAGAGCACATGGACTTGCTGTTGAAAATCTTTTTTATGTAGCATAGACAAATGTATGAGACACTGTAAAAGTTATTGCTGTACAAGTCATGGTTTTCCTGGTTTTCCTGTATGACCACAGTCTATTTTGTTTTTCATATGTGTGAAAGCTAATTCAGAAGAGTGGGAGGTGAACCGGAGGAGAGGAAATGGGAGGGCAGAGACTCAGCCTTCCTTTGGTGTTTCTTTCATGGAAGTGACTGAGCTTCATATCTCATAAAATATTCATCACATTGTTTGAAGAATAAAACAACATGTGTGTGTCTGCTCTCAGCCTTTAGGATAGAGAGAAAATCCTCATGGATATAATTTATATTCATTGTGTAAGCTTTTGTGGAGTTGGTAAGTCAGTGAGAATAAAGATAGTGTGGAAAAATGGTTTGAAAAAGATGTTCTTGTTGTAGCTCACAGCTCACATTGTGCTGCAGAAATGTGATTTATTTTCATACTTCACTAACAAGACTCTCTGGTGAGATGGATGTTAATCTCCACAGTCTGTTCTTCCCCTAGAAAAAAATATTCTTAGAAGACAATTTTTAATGAGCTATAGGAACTGAGTATCCATATCTCTGCCTCATATTAATACGAAGGCAGACAACTTCTGAAGATTATTTTACTGCATTTTAAAGAGGAACAAGCATTCAAAAACAAGGAGTGCATGTAGAAATAGCCTCATATGTTACTAATTTTTAATTCCAAAATTTTCCTTCTGACTCCCCTTCTACTTCCTCCTGCCAGTCTCAGAAATAATGCTGACTGAAGCAGTGGCACGTAACCACAATGTCCCTGCCTTTTGTTCTGTCCTTCCCACATAGTCTGCAGTAGCTCCAGAGCTTTCATAATTTCTTTAGTAACATAGTCTTGTTTATTTTTCTGTGCTATCCTATTAAATTTCTTTCATATGAAAATAAATACATTATTGATTTTATTTTAATTTTTTGAATCACAAATAAAGTTAAATAGTTTGTAATTTTTTTCTTTCTTGGTTATATGCCATACTATGCTCAGTCATATTCCTTTATTGAAGTTAGTGATAAAATCCAGGTGAATAATACTCCGGATCATGCTCTCAATCCTCTCTTCCAAACAGTGCCTCATGCTGTCCATAATCCTAGTATAACTAAACTAAATTTTTCTGAGCATCATTTAGCATCTATCATCCTTCGAAGTTTTCTTTTAAGGCTAAATATTACTTGGAGGCTATAATTAGGTCTTGTCTCCTAACTAAAAAGTATTTTCAAATGACAAAGATGACATCTGTCTCCTCACACTGTCTCCAGTATTCCCTTATGGGTGTATAAATAAATTGTATATATAATAAAATATATATTATATATATAGTAATATATAATAAACTATATATTTGGTTTATAATCCCATGTTTCTTGTCTTGGCACCATTCATCATAAAGACATATGGCATAAGTTGGCCCATGTCACAGTTAGTATCAATGACATGATGTGGGAATATGTTTTCTGGTGGTGACTGTTTTTTCTACCAGTCAGTCCTGATCACCATGGCTGCCTAAGTAAGTTTTGGGAGATTTTCTTTGTGGTGAGATGGTCCCAAACTATATCTGTCCTGGAGTAATGGAAGCATCAAATTCTTCTGTAGTTATTTCCACTGTCAGACAGGTGCCATTCTAGTTTTAGTCTTCTATTGTAATTGGAATTTCAGACCAGTTTGCTTTGGGAAAACTAATTCTGTGCAGACATGAATACTCAGTAATAATTATCAGGTGATAATAATTCTAACAAGAAATGTAATATTACAGAGAAGACATACTGCTTGTATGATCTGAAAGCAACGTGGTTCTAACCAGTTTATGGGCTTTAAAAATATGACCCAAATAATTGACCATCTTCAGAAATGTTTTGTTTTGTGATACACTGTCATGCTTTTTTGCTGTAAAATATTGGTATTTGGACTGTCATCAGACCCTGGCCATCATCCAGGGTTCACTTTTACTAGGTAGTGTATGACAGAATAATAAGGACTCTCTTTCCCGTGGTGTTCACAATGTATGTTTTAGATGAGACAGGAGCTGGAAACAGACATGCCAGAGTACAAGACTGAGGCAATACTGATCAATATACTGGGCAGTGATCTCAGCAGTCCCTAATTGATAGGGTTTTTATGCAAACAGCACCACTGTAGTTTTAAGGAGACTCTGGGAGAATTTATAGGAATTTCTAAAACTAAAAAGCATAGAAACAGATGTACATCTATTATATAGTGTCAAACCCATAAATGGGGAGATGACGATTATGTTGTATTTCAAAAATTTTTGGAAATACTGGGGCAATGCAACAAGCAATCTGAACTGAAATATTCTCCATCTAGCACTTAACCCTAGAGGGCCTTAGCATAAATAGTTTTTTAAGCTTTCAGAGTTTTTATAGGTCATCAAAGTTTATTTCAGGTTCATTTCAGCTGTTCCTTTTTGTACAAAGCCCTGTCAGCTGAAGAATACCTGAAAGGCTCTTCTAGATATTCTGTCCAAAGATAAGATGACATTATGATCTTTTTCCTAGAACTTTACTGAAGTTGTATGCCCATGAGTCAACTTCGTTATGTATAACCACAGAAATGTGGTTCCATCCTCAGTCCAAGAGGGAGATCCTCAGTTTCAGAATAACAGTTTTAGTGGCAGCACTTGATTTTAGAAAAGAAGTTAAATATTTATATAAAGCAGAAAATACAGCAGAAAGAAGTCTGCACATCTACAGGTTCATTAAGCAACCTTTTCCAGTGTCATCCCCCTCATAAATAAAAGTGTTTTCCCTATATCCCACCTTGACCTACCCTCTTTCAGTTTAAATCCAGTGCCAGCTGTCTTGTCTTTTTCTGTCTTTTATATAAGCATCCCTTAAATATTGAAAGGCCAGAAGGTTATATCCCTTTTCCCTAAGCAAAATACTACATACTACAATTTTATGGAAAATGCCCATGGTACTTTTCTCTTCTTAGCTCTTATGTGGTTTATAGATGTATCTCAGTGACAGGTTTTGGGAAGCTTTGATTCTTAGACCAAAAGAAGAGTCACCACAGATTTATCAGGCCCTCTGTATGCAACCTACAAGACAATCAAGACTTCCATTCCTTGGCGTCTGAAGTAGAAATTGAAAGGCATCAAGCTCAACAAAATTGGATGCATTATTCACTTAATGCCAAAACTCAAATATTTGTCTACTAATTTTTGCTCCACACTAGCTCAATTCAATATCAGTGCTACTTTTTCACCTTGAAAATTTTTTAAAAGTGTATTGAGACTTTTGCCCTCCAACACTAACTACTGGAGTTGCTGAAAGTATAACTTTTATTAAAAAACTAAAAATCATTTTTCAGCTGATGCCTGAAGATAATTCAGCTACACTTCCAAGAGTGGTAGGTATTTTGTGGTTTGTGCTAAGGTGAAAATTTTTCTACTAGACTCATTTAAAAAGAATTAAAATAGTTATATAAACAAGAGAAAGGAAACCATTCATTTTATTATAGACAGATATTTATTCTTCCTACATTAAGTTCAATTAAAATGTGCTACTTTCTTTGAATAAAAATAGACAATTTAATGTTACTGATCAGAGAAGTGATGCCTAAGATTTATAGTTTTTTTATGTTTTTCATATATTGATAGCTTTGTAGATTGCTAGAACATGACTGCAGCTTCTAATACTTTCGCTATCTTTTTTCCTATCTTTCTTCCAACATTTAACAATTAATTAACCTTATAAACACATTCCTAGATATTACTTAGTCTTATTCCAAGAAGAGAACCAACCACAAGGATGTTTTGTTTTCCAATCAGAATCTGGACCAGATATAAGAAAAATGAGGGAAAAGAAACTCTGGACTTTTTCCAGTGGGGCAGGACCCTAGGCATTATTACCTAACTAATTAGCTTTTTAATTGGACAGTGAACAATAAGTGTACTAATTGACTAACCTTATAAAAATTATACCCCGTGCTATTTTTGCCGTATTATGTACTTGAAAGACTTCAAGTAAAGATTTGCTTTCATATTCACTCTAACATCATTGGAAAGCTCTACTCTATTTTTTAGGTATCAGAAGAATTTTTATTTCTGGCTGAAAGAATTGTAGCTCATCTTTAATAAGAACAGTAAGTAAAAGTGATTACTCACACATGCTTGCCATCTCATTAGGCATTTGATATAAAAAAGTATCCAATACAAACTCTAAGTACGTTGTGGGTTTTGCGGTTTTTAAATATTTTTTTCTGTTTTTGAAAGGTTGGACTGAATAAGGTTTATTATTTCCATTAGGCCTTAGAATTTGATTATTCAATCAACCTGGTTCACTCCAGGAAGTTACTTACAGTCCATCAGTTTAGTGGCGCTCTTTGATTTCTGACATGACTGTTTAAAGAAAAAAAATATAAAGAAATTAATAAGATTTCTAGTTTCTTTCAGCTTCACTTTCTTCTCTGGCTTGTGTCACTCTTGCAAGAAAATTCACATGCAGAGAAGGTGGAGAATACTAAAGAGTACATGCAGGACAGAAGAGCCAAGATATGCTGGTAGATTTCTTTTAGTAACTATCAGTCTTGTCAAGGGTAAATTCGAAATTTTTTTATATTAAAGGCACCTTTTGAATAATTTCTGGAGTCTTGAAGAGTTGCTCTGGAAACAGACTTATTTCTCTGCTCATAGACTAAAGAAGAGCATACAATAGGATTGTAGGCGTTAGGAGAGTTTTACCCACTAATTCCTAAAATCCAAAATATGGGCCTAAAATCATTATAAGGAAATACTTATATACTTTTTTTAACATAGCTGAGTTACAGGAGACAATTGGTCCCCTGCATGCTTAAGACTTGTATTTTCAAACTTTCTTGAAATGGCTTAAATGCTGCTAAAAAACTTAAAATTTTAAGTTCTTAAATAATCTTGTATTATTGTCCCAATAATGCTCTGAAATACATAATCATGGATTATATGACTTGACCTCAGTAGCCTATTGTATATTAATAGCAACACTTGCAATATCCGTTTACAGGTAACATTTATGGTTCTTAATGTAGATTTATTCCAGGAAATTCGATAGCACAGTTCTGAAAGCAACAGAAATGTTAGGAGTCTACTCTGTGGTTACAACAGGAAATGTGAGAGGGAACCTTAACCTGCTTTTGTGTTTTGAGCTAAGCCCTTCCACCACAGGAAGCAGATCTCTTAAAGCTGCCAGTCACTTTTGTTGATTCTGAAGTCTGAAATGGGGATGTGATGAAGAAGGGGGATAAATGAATTCATTTGCTTGCACTGAATGCCAGAGCTGAATAAATACAAAGGCCTAAAGCCAAAATACTGAAAAGTATTAGGATCACATAAGCACTGTATAACATGCTGAGAGTGGAAACAGTTCATCTATTATATTTTGCCATGCTGTAGTGAGTAATAATAATTAATACATCAGAGTAAACAGCTTTAACCAAATTGTGTTTTATTCCTGATCCTGTTGTTAGGAACATGTTCAAATTTAAGCTCATGGATCTTGAATTCTTTAAGGACCTGCTTGTTCCTGGAGAGACTAGGTGGAAGTATTGTTTCATCAGAGTACAGGAATGGTTCCTTTTACAGTGTAAAAAGCCAAGCAAGTGTGTCAGAGCAAGCTGGTGTGAATGACCATGGAGCATCTGACCTCAGATAGATTGTAGGTGGAGGTGGGCTTCTTGGTTACAGGAAATCTAACAAAAATGTGTGCGTGTTACTACAACAGAAGTGACCCAGGACCTGGAGATGGTGGAGGTACATTTTTGTCTCAGTTTTTACTGGTAAAATCTGCCCTTAGAACACTCAAGTATCCAAGCCTCCCAGACCATGGGACAGACAGAACTCAACAACGGCAGCTGTCTGGTGTCTTTGCACTGCTTATGTCTGTCATCTTCAAAGATTGCATCTTTGTTTCTGATGCTTGAAAAAAGCCAAGCATCACATCATCCTCAAAAAGAATAATAAGGAAAATCCATGCTATACAGGCAGGTCAGTCTCCCTTTAGTCTCTGGGAAGGGTCTGGATGTACCCTGACTTCAGCAAGGCTTTTGTTACAACATCTCAGAGTTTCCTTATCACTGAATTAGTGAGGTCCAGTTTAGATAGATGAATGACACGGTGGCTAGATGCTTAGGCTCAAAGACTTTTGATTGGTAGTGCCAATTTCAGTTGGCAGGCAGTAACTAGTGTTGTTTGATGGCTGAATTGCTCTTGTGTCCATCTAGTTTACTGCCTTTATTAGAGCCTAGATGTTGGGAAAGCACTCCTAGATCGTTTTTTGGGTGGCAGCAGCCTAGGAGCAGTAAGTGATCTGTAGGACAGGGCTGTAGTTGAGAAGGATCTGGAAAAATAGCTTGATGTGAATCCCGTGGGGCTCCCCAAAGACCAAGTCTGGCTCAGAGGTGACAACCAGCTATGAAGAGCTCTGCAGACAGAGCAGAAAGTTGCCAGGAGCCAGCAGTGCACCCAGGCATCAGAGCAGCCCTTGCACCAGGGAATGGACCAGAGGGGAGTGGAGTGGCCAGCAGCACCGAGCACTGCCCAGATTTGGGCTTCAAGTGCAAGTCAGATTCCAGCACTTAGGAGTGAATCCAGCAGAGTCCCTGCCATGGCCAGGGCACAGGGCAAACAGAGAGGCTGAGAGCTGTGTCAGTCCAAAGCAATGGGGTTCACATGATTAATACAAGTAACCATTTCACTTGAAATGAATAAAAGATTAACCAACCACCAATGGCATTCTCCTGATTTTCTTGGTATATAACTTTTATGGGGTCAGAATACACAGAAACATCAGTTTCTGTGCAATTACCTCACTGCAAAAGGTAGCTGGGTTAGTGAGGCACAATTTACCCTTGATAAATGCATACTGGCTGCTCCCATTCATTCTGTTTCTTTGTAGCTACAAGAGCCCACAATGGGAACCTCTCCCAGAAATTGAGATAAGGTTAAGTTACTTGTCTGTAGTTCTCCAAATCCTTCTTTTGCCCTACCTGAAGATCAGTGTGATGTTTGTTATGTTAATTTTTTTTTGACCATTTATGTTTATGCTGAACAGGAACCAATCTGGCCTGATAATTTTGGAAAGAGAGTAAAATGCACTTTTTTCCTTTTAAGAGATTGAGAAGAACAAGTTTTCAAAGCTGCTTGTAGAGTGTGGCTTGTGATGTTTTTATTTATTTCATTAATCTTTTCTGTGCCACAAACTCATTTCATTTTAACTAGTTTATGTTTAAACACAAGAGGAAACCTGATATTTTGAAAATCAGTATATTATTTATTTCCTCCACAGATCAGATTGGTGATTGCTCTTTTTTATAGTCTCCATCAGTGGATCCTTTTACATTTAGACTCAGAGTTTATTTTGATTATTGCAGAGTACTGAAGCTTGAACAGAGACACATTTTTCATTCTTGATATTCAGGTAACAGAAATTTCCAATGGGATTGATCTAATTTAAATTTCTGCTTCTACCATGTCTTTAGAAAGGTTCTTCTCACTAATTGTTGGATCTGGTCCTGTATTAATATGACTCTCAAAACCTCCATAGAACTCTGTAAAGAAATTTCAAATTATACAAGAAGTTAAGAACTATCTTGAAGAAGAACTACTTTGAAGAAAAAAAAAAAAAAAAACAACTATTTTTATTTGTTTGACTTTTAATCCTATATTGCTTAGCTTTATTCATGTACCAGTAAATTTGAGAACTAAATTTTGTAGCCCCCATTTTAGCTGTAGTTAAGGGACATATTATTTCTTTAGAGAACAGCTCCCCCTCCATGCATGTAAGTAAATATATCAAAATTTAAGTTTTCATTAACCCTGAGAAAATTATATGGATAAGAAGAAAATTGTAAGACTCCCTGTGATAATTTTTGATTTTTTAAGCAGTTTTCAACAGTGAACCCTGCCTTTTATTGAGAATTAATGGGGTTAAAATAATAAAAATAATGATAATTATAATGATTATAATTATAATATTAATAATAATTATTATTATGATAATAATAGTAGTAATAATAATAATAATTGCAATAATGTTTGGTTTTTTAATGTTGGTGTCTTCCTGCAGTTACAGGGTTTTCTGTTTCAATGGATCAAAATTGATATAAACAGCAAGAATGACACAGTCTTCATTTTGTTTATTCATCTCAGATGTTGTCTTAACTATTACTTCTAGGAGAGACAAAAGGTTTCTCACCATTGAATCTAAAGCAGCAGGTGAATATTTGTCTTCTTCTTCCACCTCCATGTGAGTCATTGAGGAATTTTGTTGGTATGGAGAAATCAAACTTTCTTAATGTCTGATATATATAATAGAAAGCATTGTACTTCATCAACAGTTGTTTTGGTCTTAATTAGTTTTTGTACATTGAGCTTATGATCAGTGCACAGTTGGGCAGCACATATCTGAGCTAGTATGAGTATAAAGATTCTTTCAGAACTACATAGATGGTATGCTCCTATCCAAATCCAATTGAGGCACGTTTTGCAGGCTTCACAAAGCTCCTGGGTGCCCTGTTTGCTCTGACCATTCTCAGGAGTCAGCTGCACATGGCTTGATACTGCACTCAGATGTACAGGTTTTGTCCAGTGTTTAGGATTCATATCAGAATAAAAGCTGGTGTACTGCTTCTTAAAGGACATCTTACTAAAATTGCCTGTCTGACTATAAGTAGGCATAATACAGCATTCATTTGTTCTACCACTCATAATCTTTTCAATTAGAAAAATACTGGGCCTCACTTGCTCTGCATTTTACCACTAACTGTCTTAGTACTCCTTGTTACTTCATCAGTATCCTGCTAGACCAGGCAAGGAATTGCTCTTTAAAGTTGCTCCTCCAACCTCAGTTTGGAGCTGCTGTTAGGTTGTCACACAGTAGAACCAGAAAGGAAAAGTGCTTTCATTTCAGATTCTTTGAAAAACTGTCCAAAAAAAAGTAGAATTTGTGAAACCACAGAGATGAGTGACTGCAGATGTGATTTCACAAGCACTGTGGGAAACATGATTGTGCTACTCAAAAAATGGGAGTTTAATGAACAGTGGTGGGTTGACCCTGACATGATGCCAGATGGCTACTGAAGTCACTCTATCACTGCCCTTCTCAGTTGGACAAGGGAGAGGAATTATAACAAACATCTCATTAAATAAGTGTGAGATCATTCACCTGTTACTGTCATGGGAAAAACAGACGACTTGAAATTAGTTTAATCATTGTTAATCAAATCAAAGTGGGATAATAAGAAATAACCCCAAATATAAAATCCCCTTTCCCCACTCTGCCCTTTTTCTTTGTCATGATTTCTTCCCTGAGTTCTCTCCCTCCTCCCCCCACAGCAGTACAGGTGGATGTGCTGCAATCAATTAATCTCATGTTGTCATTGCTGCCCTTCCCTTTGTAGGTTTTCTGAGACTTAAACCTTGTCATGCAAACCCAATGCACAAATCAAAGTGATAGGACTGCAAGTGACCATTCCTGCTGTAATCTTCTGTTAGGTGGACAAATTCTATTTTCACTTTCTGATTACAAGTTCTATTTAGGCAATGCTCTGAGGAATTTCAGTTCAGGCCAACAGCTTGTCTGCTGTGCAGTAATTGTATTTCTCTTGCATGAACATTTTGTTGGTTGTCTTAAACTGGAGGACAACAAGGTTTTTCTTGCTTCTACACAGCATATGAGCACATAGCAACTGCTGAGGAAAATGACTGATGACATACTGTTGTAACAGAAATTATTGGAGACAGATCTCTCTGTAAAGCAGTACATGAGGACAGTGTACGTTTCTTGAAGCTTCAAATTAAACCATGTGTATTGCATGGTTCATGGGAGCAGTGCTTATTTAAAAAAACTTTCCCTCCCCAGAAAAGCATAAGCAATTCATCTACAGGCTAGCAATGTTTTATCTATTGTTCCTTTTTAGACAGAAGATCAATAAATATGAGTAACTTGAAAAACAACCTTTTGATGTCCACTGTTGAAGAGAGTCAGAGAACTGACTTTGTATTGCAAGAATCACAGGAGAAGTTGGTAGCTGCCTTCATCCATTATTGGTGTCAGTGGGCAGCAACTGGGGCAGACATAATTGGGAAATAATGGTGCTTTATATAACCATTCCTACCTTCAGTGTCCCAAGATTTTATGTAGCTCTTTTATGTCTGATAAGCTAAATAAGTTGTCCCAAATTGGTTCTCTGTTATGAGTAAACAACTAGAATGTCTTTTGGGGATCAATACCTTTCCTCAGCACCAGACGAAAGACAAAATAGAACCTATTAAGGATGCCTGAAAATAAATTGGTAGCACATCTCTGTACTTGTAAAGCTGCCCTTTCTAATAGCACATCATTCCAGTGAAGCATCCATTTTTGTCATGGTGTTGTACATTGATCTGCCTCTGACGTATTTTTTTCTTTATGAGGAGCTGTGCTTTGGAAGGTATTATTTGGGATTACTGTTACTGTTCTCATTGGATATGCTTAATGTTATGTTTAACAGCTTAGAAAATTTTGATCTACTAAAGCAGTACTTCAATGTTATTCTGGAGTTATGCTGGTAGTACTTACAGCTACCTTTTAAGATCCTGTGCAGCATAATCATAGAAAACTAATTTTTAAAAAGTCTGCTATCTTAGTATTTTATTTTTTCTATCCTGTTATAATACTCATCATCATGGTACCATAGGGATTGATTCATGTAAAATACATTCAATTAATATATTGTATTCACTCTGAACTTTTTGGGGAACAGGTGGGATATTATATTGTGCTGTAGTTTGCTTTTAATATGCATTGAACTAGTAATTCTGAACTGAAATTAAGGACACACTGAGGAAAACAACAGAATAACTGTTGTTTTAAACTAAAGCTTTAATGAAAACTACACCAAAATGAATTTCAATTGTATTTCAGCCTCACTGGCAACTCTCTAACTCAGCAAGACTCCTAAGAAGAGACTGAAGCTGCTTGTTCTATTACAAGCCTTTGAAAATAAAAGGCACTCATTTATGATTCTGTGAGCAGTTAATTATTATATTGTATATAGCATTTGTTGTATATTTCCTTAGTGTGCTCCCAGGTGCAGTCTAGAAGTGAATAAGGAATCCTTGCTTCACTGAATTCCACTGTAATTTTGCAACTGGCTCCACTGGAGAACTGTGTCACTGGTTTTCCCAGAAAAGCACAACTGTAAAAGCTGATTAGTGAGATTTTATGTTGATTTTTGGGATGCACACATCCCAGTGTGTATAAAGATTGTGAAAACTGGGCCTGGAATACACCTGAAATACTTGTATTTCACCTGAAATACAGTAATAGTGGTAATCTGCCTAACAGAAATGTACATAATCAAGGTGAAAATATTGCTGAAATTAAACTGTGGCACAGATAAGTCACACACATAATCTTAAAATCATGAATACAGGCAGAAAGTATTATTCCCTATAAATATAATGCAAATGAGGATATTCACAATTCAAAAAAGTTTCAAGAAACAATGAAAAAGGTTCAGAAAAAGCCTACATAAGTGACAGAATTAATAGCATACTTTTTTCTTCCAGATGTAGTGCTAGAAATAAAATTACATATGCCTACCTGAATAGCAAAATAATTTGTAATAGATAACTTTAATGGAAAAAAAAGGTAGAAAACACCACCCATCAAATTTAGAATAAAAAACACTTTTAATGATAATGATAGTCAAAAAATAATTAATATCAGTGACAACATAATTGTTTAATAAGGAATGATGCAGCCCTGGTTTACATGAAATTTTGGGTTGGAAGTCTGTGGTTATATAAAAAGTTGGCTGTAAAACAAACAATGAGTGTAGTATGTGAATTGCTAGAAAGATTTTTGGTGTGTTGAAAATGAGCAAATGATCTATGCAGTCTCCTAAACTAGTTACTATATGACCCATTTAGGGTTTTTTGGTTTGTGCAACACTTCCGACTTTGAAAATATAGAATTTGAAAATATAGAATTTTGCAAATGATTTCTCACCAAAAAAAAATACACTTTAAACTATTTCAGTTAGTTGCTTCACTTGTTGCATGTGGCATCAATACTAATATCAAGTATTGAAGTAATTACTTTGATAATATTAATACCTTTGAGTCTTCCATTGATAGTTCAAAATTATTTTAATGTTGCCTTAAGCTAATTAAAACACCTTCAATTTTAAGACGGTGTGAAAAAAAAATCTATTAAAATTTCATAGAAAAGTATTTTTGAACAACTACATCATTTTTCCATCAAACTAGATTTCAAAAATAAAAAAGTTACCAGCAGATTGCTTGGTAACATTTGTATATTCTGGATTTGGATGAAAAGGGGGAATTATGTCAATTTAAAGGATATGTGGAATTTCATTTGACAGAAAGAAAGAACTTCAGCTCTTTAACACAAGTGCAAATTTGACACCTTCCACGTTTAGAAGATAAAAACACAAACAAAACCTAACACAATTCAAAAAACTAAATCAGATTTAACATTAGGATAGGATCTGTTGTTCATGAAGTCATTTTGAAGCAGATCTATACATTTTTCTGGAACTGCACAAATCATAAAGAAGTATTAATGATCATGTCACAGCCTCAGGTACTACTGAGTCTATCTAAATGGCATGTCAGCATATATTTTTTTTTTAAAACATATTACAAATATTTATAGCACCTTTACTTCTAGAAAAATAGTAAAATAGCAGTCTGAAGCCTAAGAAAAGAAGAGACCATAAAATTTTGGTGGATGCTTGCACTTTTGGAATAGAATTTTTTACATTATAAAAATCTATTATTATTATTATTATTATTATTATTATTATTATTATTATTATTATTATTGTTATTGTTATTGTTATTATCATCAGCATCATCAGCATCATCAGCATCATCAGCATCATCAGCATCATCAGCATCATCATCATTGCTAACTTTATTAAGATACTGTAGTCCTTTAGGGAATTTCTCTCAAAGATATCTATAATAAAAGAAAGTAGTATTACATATTCATTTGTAGATATGAACACATTGAAATTAACAAGAAGTAAAGAAGAAGAAAAATATTAGAGTCCAGCTTCTCCTATGCTTAATATACACAATAGTTCTTTTGTGTCACTGGTGACTGGAAGAGGAGAAAACCAATAAATTATTTTCTCAACCCATATGTATGATACTATGGAATTTTGCTGAGCTTCTGAGAAGCAGCTGCTAAAGAAGGAGTAAGCCTAAGAGAAACTAAGTAGATTGCTTATAGTAATACTAGCCATGGCAAATGAGTGTATTTTCCAATTAAAAAAAAAAAAACAAAAAGGAGGTAAGAGTAGTAAATTCTCAGGATTATATGATATTAGATATTCATCTAAGAAATCACAAGAAAATGAGTAAGGTCTTCTAAGGAAAATATATTATATATATTATTTTCTCCAAAAATTATCACCTGCCTTGCACAACTTTTTGAGCTTTGTTAAGCCTCCTGACTTCTAACAGGCCCATCACTTTTATGTGATAGTGCACTAATATACTGTATGCTCTTACAGGAAGAGAAAACTGTCTCTATTTTTCCTGAAAATTTTGCACCCTGGGAAAGTAACATGTAAGTGTTTGACCTTCTCAGGGCAAGCCAAATCCTTCTGTTTTTTCCCTGGGAGAAAGATATTTCTTTATGCAAGAGAAAAGGTAAAAATAATCAATAAGTGTGCAGATGAACTATATAAATTTAATGGTCACCAAAACATTGTTTCAAATAGTCTGCAGAGCTCAGCAGAATCATGAAGTCCTTGAATTAGCCTATTCATATTAAATGTGAAGTGTTATTTGTTGAAGTCACTTTCAAACAATGCAATCTACATTAAATTACTGTGACTGTATTTATTTATTTAGCTTGAGTTTTGTTTGAAGAGTAGTGAAGGTGGTACTAAAATTTAAAAAACATATTTTTCTTTATTGCATAGGAAGAGCTTATTTTGTTAAATTTCTGCATGGTGAGGTAGAAAGCAATTTTTCATGTGCATGGGAACCCAAGTAGGGTCTTGTCACAGCTCTGTCCAGAGTAGGATACCTCACACTGAATTTCTTCTGACTGACTGAGCATCTAGTGTGCATTTTTGTCTGGTCCACCTCAACGAAGAGTGAGAAGTCCTAAGCCATGCTGATCTCATAAAGAATTTCTGAAAATAGCCATGGTTTGACTCAGCTCTGCTGTTTCCAATAATGGCTTTATTTTTTTTATTTATAAATGCATTAATTTATTTTGAATGTCTTCTCTTCCACTCAAGTAGCTTTTTGTTTCTCTTCCTGAAAAGTAAATTTTCCCAATTTATTCTCTGGTGAAATCTGCCTGTCTCCTTCCTCCAGACTAAAAGCTTTTCAATCTGCTTTAGAGAGATCACTTTGCAAAATATATTCTATGACAATTACATTCCGTATGGACATTGCCTCCCTCTTAGAGTGAGAATACTTGTTCTGTCACTGCCACAGTTGTTCAGCTGTTTTTTCAGGTTTCACTGAGCTCTGATCATTCACTTTAATATGTGAGAATTTATCTTAGCCAAATTAAACTGGTTTGTTTTGGTTTATGTCTTTTCTGATAACTTTTAAATAAATCATGTAGATATTATCTGAACCAAAAAAAAATCCAAAAATGAACTGTATAAAAAGTAAGCCTGTATGAAATGTCTGGGGTTTTTTTTCTATTGTTTTTTATTTCTGAGTAGATTGATTGCACAAATGTATTGTGATGGGTAGACATGGAAGGCTGAGGCCTGAAGAAATGAACTCATTACTCAAAAACACAGGCTTTTCTCTAGACTTCTTTGAATTAGCACTACAATAAAAGTAAAAAACAAAAAAAAAAAACAAAAAAACAAAAAAACAAAAAACAAACCTTGGATAAGTGTGTCCAATGCTCTTTTTGCATAAAAAATTTATATTCATTAAAAATTCATCTATTGAGATTCTTGTTCAATGAATATTTGAGATGAAACATGGACCTTCAATCTTACATCTACATCATAGCCAAGTGGTGACTGTTTTGAATGTGCCATGAGTTGTCTGTGCCAATGTCGCAGATAATTTCACACAGTGGGATCACAGAAGTAAAAGTCCTTACAAGGCAATTATAAGCTAATATATTTCTTTTTGCATTTTCAAAGAGACACATAGACGTTAATAAGCAGATAACTAAACTTCATGATAACTTTATGAAGTTTTTCCACATTTTCTGCTCCTCTCAACCTATAGCCATGTAACTCACAGTTTATACAAAATTTACTTTCTTATTAATCTAATCAATAGATTATCTTTCTTTCATTCGCATCAGTGCATCTGAGGAAGAAAATATCACACAATGCATACACTTTAAAAGCCATGAAAATGAGAGTCCAATATCTCCAAAACTGGAACTCATATTTTGTTTTCACTTATTATTAAAGCAACATGCAAACAAAGAAAAATAAAAACCAAAAAGAAACACACAAAAAACCCCAATCATTAGTAGATCATCCTCTCTGTTTCTGTTTTAAAGTGTGGAAGTTTTCTTATTTTTGTTATAAAGTGTGGAAGGAAAAAGTAATACAAATTACAAAAACACTACCAGATCCCACAAACATTTAATTTTCTAAATATATATTTTTTTTTTGAGATCCAGGACTGAAAAAATAATAAAATGTCAAATATGAACTAGAACTACAAATTAAAATTCATGCAGGGTAAATTCCTCTGTATAAGTTGAAACACTTCATTGAAAACTAAGTTACATGGTTGAAACACTTGATGATGTCAAAAGACATAGGTGGACTGAAAATAGATTATCTGACTTAAAAGATATCATGGTATGTCAGCAATTAAAAAAAAAATCCTAACATTTATTTGAATAGGAAATGTCTTCTCAGTGATTGTATAAAAACTTCTGGTATTCAAATACTGCAGATTCCTTACCTGAAGCAAGCCATGTAGTATTCTCCCCTTCTGCAAAACAAGATTATAATAGCTTCTCCTGAAGATGTGTGTTTAAGAAGAAATATTGTCAACAATATCAGGAATTCAAACATTATACTTATGGCAAAACCATAAAATGTTATACAGAATGTTGTTGCAAAATTCTGAAGTGTATCATTCAAGAAAGCCTCCAAATATATCATATTTTAGGAGTTCTCTGTCAGTTACATCCCCTTTTTACTCTAATTCTAAACACTTTTCTTCCTGCTCTCTGGTAATGTCTCAAAGCCTATCCAAACAATAGTGGTTACATATCCACTACAAGGAAATGAAGCTCAATGTTGCCACTTACAGTGTAGTTTACTTCATCTGTTGAAAGTCCTATAATATTATCACTGGTACAGTGTAATGATGCAGTACCTCAGACATAAACTGGTCCATTAACTTTCAAATGATCTAAAATAGAGGGCTAGTCATGGCATCTCATTTTAGATCCAGTCTTGCTGGATTTTGCAATGTTGCTGTCTATCAGTGGGATGTAAAGGTATGTATATAGGACTTTCTCCTGTAAAGCCCCCTGTACACACAGAAAAAGTGAAAACTGCAACTAATTTGGGAAAATTAAGTCAGACGATGCCAATACCCCAGGCATCTTGGTACTGATCTCTAGGACTGAAAGCAGCAAGGACATAAAGTGCAAGATCACAGTGAGTTACACGCAGACATTATAATATTCTTAAACTCACAGTCTAACTTTACATAAAATAAAACATAGGAACATGAGAGTACAAGCATAAATAATTTCTTATGGGGTTGCTTAAAGCCAGTTGTTGGTAAAACAGGATTATTATTATAAAAGAAGAAACATATCTTTGTCATTTGCTAATTCAGCAGCTCCCTTTTTCATTAAATGGGACTGTACTAACCAGGAATTAAGTGAAAAAGTGCACACACACCCTAACCCAAAATCTGAAAAATTATCAGATTTTAATTTAAACAATTTAAAGAAGGATTACTAGGGATAGATCTCTCTGTTCACTTTCTCATATGTGAGATGAGAAGGATTGTACCTATCCTTAAGTTTACTGATGAGCAGAACCCTGGTGTTGGGTTTGAACCTGGTTGCTTTCCTTTCTTTCTTCTTTTCCTCTACTTATCTCTGCTGTTGCTTGATGCAGGCCCCATATTTACCTTTAAAGCTTACATTGATTTTTGAGGAGGGTTTTAAGACCTATCTGTGTTTAAAAAAATAGGCTCTTAACCCAGAACCCCTATTTGGAGTAGTATCATCAAAGATGAAAGGATTGCTGTTAGTCCTGGCCTGTCAGGGGAGGGGTGGGAGGTTTTTTTCTGCTGGGAATGAAAATAGAGGTTCCAAAGAGGCATTAGAGGAAATCCCACCCAGAGCCAGACCATCAAGTACTAGAAGCTTCCCATAGTAGGATATAGAATTATCACATCTGAAGGGGAGTGCAAAATCATACATTGCCACCTCAGAGCCATAAAAGTGTTTTTATCCCTGAATTTCATGGGACCATTCATTTAACACAGAGGAACTCGAGATTGATGATCATATCCATCTGATTTTCATAGAAATATAAAATTGTAGAAGCATAAAATATCTTGAGTTGGAAGGGACAAACAGAAATAACCAAGTCCAACTCTTAGCCCTGCGTAGGACAACTACAAGAGTCACACTATGCCATACAATGTGATAGCATTGTCCTAATTCTTCCTGAACTCTGTCTACTCATGCTGTGACCACTTCCCTGGGGAGCCAGTTCCAGTGCCCAAACACCCTCTGGGAGAAGAACCTTTTTCTAGTATCTAGCATGAACCTCCCAGCAAAACTTCAGGCCATTTCATCATATGCTGGCACTGGTCACTACAGGGAAGAGAATAATACCTGCCCTACTCTTTCTCCTTGGATGTTGAAGACCATGATGAAGTCAGTCTCCTCTCCTCCAGGCTGAACAGACCAAGTGACCTCAGCCACTTCTCCAAAGGCTTCCTCTCAAGGCCCTTCACTATCTTTGTTGCCCCGCTTTGGATGTTCTCTAAGATCTTAATGTCTTGCACTGTGGCACCCAGACCTGCCCCCAGCACTCGAGGTGAGGCCACCCCAGTGCAGAGCAGAGCAGGACAATCCCTCCCTTGCCCAGCTGTGATGCTGGGCTTGATGCACCCCTGGACACAGGTGGCCCTCCTGGCAGCCAGGGCAGTGCTGGTTCATGTTCAACTTGCTACTGAACAGGGCTCCCAGGCCCCTTTCCACAAGGCTGCTCTCCAGTCTTGTTCCACTGTCTGAACACACAGCTATGATTGCCTGTCACAGATGCAGAATCCACCATTTGTCTTTGTTAAATGTCATATGATTGCTGATTATGCAGCACTCTAATTTTTCCAGAAGGCTACTGTAAGAGATGGCATGAAAAGCTTAGTTGCAATCCAAAAGGTTTACGCTGATTGTCTTTTCTTCTTCGTCTAGCTGGGCTACCTGGTCATAGAAGAAAATTGAATTTCACAAGTTGCACTTTCCCCTCATGAAGTCAAACTGGCTGCAACCACTTGCTGTGAGCAATCGTTTTTGCTAACTAACCCTTAGGCATGGCTGGGCAAGCCTTCCCATTTAATCCTTGTGTCTTTGGATGCACTTCAGCCAGCATGACTGTGAGTCACAGTATTGCTTGGGCACAAGCAGGGACCTCTGCATTGCAAAAGCCTATATGGCCTTTTCTGAACTATCTTTTCTTTACTGGAATTTATTGTGTTTAAAATAATGAACAGTAATGATTTCTTGTGTAGGTATAGCTGTTAGTTTCATGCAAAATGTTTTGCTAGGTTACATAATAATGTATAATTGGATATAATATTGTAAACGCATCTCAATATAACTATTGTGAAGTGGAAACTCTGAGAATTCAAAAGGTCAGACTCCAAAACAAGTATTGTGGGTTTACCATTCTGTTGCATTTTTACTTTACATATTTTACTCTTATGCTTCTAAGGGGTATGCTGCTGCAACAAGTGCAGTTGTTTAGGGAAGCTCAAGGAAGAGGGGATATAATGGTGAGTAGTAAAAGAATTTCTTCTCAGAAGACAAAACTAAAAGCCCACTGAACTTTCTAGGCTCCAAAAACATGGCATCCCTCATATTAAATCAGAACCTAACAGAAGGCTGTTTGTATATTTCCTCAAATGTAGTAATGCTATTACTTTGCATGAATGGCTGTAGCTTGCTTAACATGACCTCTTTCGATCTTTTTAGCTCCACTAGAATGGAACCATACTCATTTGCACAATTTGATGGCAAGTCTCTATAGTTTCACGTCCAGTAAAGAGCTTGAGGAAAGGAGGGGGCTGGATCTCTCTTCCCTATCATTTTGAAGAGTTGTCTCTGAGAAAAGTTTGAGATGCAGAGGCCCAGATTAGGACTGGTTGTAGTACAGGAAAAGCATTATAAATGTCTCCATACACACAATCATAATTCAAACGGACTAAAAAGACAACAGCAGCAAAAGTTACACACATTGTCATGTGTGCATATGTGTGTGAGTCTATATGCACCTTTATATAGACATAGACAGAATACTCAATCTTCCAAAGGATTATTAGATTGTATAATGTTTTCAATAAGGTGGTCACAAGCAGTCAATTCTTTTTTATAAGCTAGACAAGTGCAGTTATACCAGTAATTTGAGATTCCTTATACATGTATCACTGGGAAGTGAAAAAGAAATCATCCTTTTACCCTCTTCCCCATTTTCAGAAGTTATTCCATTAGGCAACTCAATTTTCAAAATGAGCCATCATTTTGCTGTGGGATGTTCACTGAGCATTTCTGCTGTCATGCAGAATCACAGCTATACAGGGTGAAGTAAGAGCAGAAATTATATTTTGACCCCATAGAGGTTTTTTTTTGTTCAGCATCACATAAGTCATGAACGGTGCTTTAAAGAAGTTAAAGAAATAGCTGCTGTAAAGCTCAGTGGAGTGTTGAATGCCACATGCTTGAAAAGAGCTCAATGTCATTTAGTGCACTGTCACACAACCTAAATAAGAAAGAGGAGAAAAGCATTATTTAAACAGCCTCTAAGCTTATTTATATGTTTCACTGGACTTCTAGGCTTCCGATGGACCACATTCAGCTGATACACAATAAAAACATCAAGGCTAACTTCACAGATTCAGTCTCAGAGTATTTATGGCTTCAAGTGTTTAAATTACCACCAACTTATTCTTTTTTTGTTGTATGACTATTCAGATAGCAGAATAGCTGTTCTCAATGTGATTCACATATACTTATTCAGAAGCTGCTTCTAAACTTTTTTTGAGCTTATTATATCTACATTTGACTGTTCCTTGCTTAGAGTATGTCTCCTTTGTCCATGACTAGAGGAATGGCTTAAGATTGGGAAGTATGATCTTTTTATTGCCTGTTAGTTTTCCTTTTTGGCTTTATTTCTCATGTTGTGTGTAGCCTGAATTAAAAGAATCTTTATGGTGATATGGAAAAATGAAGGAAAAAGCATTTTATGGTATTGAAATCCTATCTATGTCTGGATGCTTCACTTTCTCAACACTTTCACAATACACTTAGAAGATTGAGAAATGCTAATATACTCATTGAATACATAGAAGGCTTAAAAAAAAATTGAAGATGAAATCCAAAATGCTAATTCAGGTGTCATGATTTTTGTTTACAATTAATAAAAGAACTTAGTATTTGATCAATCAGTGTATGCACTTGATCAAGAAAATAAAAATACCTGGAGCTGTTATGTCTTAACCTGCTCATTTAGAAATAAGACATATTTGTCTTCTGAAAGTAAACCAACAGGCTTTTCATTACTACTGTGCTGAATGTAAAGAATAATTTTAAACATAAACCAAAATCCTTTCTAAGAAAATTTCTAGATAGAAACTATTTTAAAATAAGAATATATTATATACAGGACATTTCGTATTAATGGAAAATAAATAACTTCTGTAAATTTCAGATAGAAAAAATTCAGAAGACCAGTAAGTAAAGGTGATGGGAATGCATTTCTAAGAGTTCTGCATCTGCATTTTAATACAAGACAAACTAAAATTGGAAAGTTTCTTCAAAAAGTAAGCTTCCTGCTGAAGGACATGTCTTCAAATTAGCTTGATTTTGTGTGCTGGATAACACGTATGCTTTTGTGTCTCTATGCTGTAATTCAAATGACTGTGACTTAAATTAGGTAGCCATATACAGCACTTTTTGTGAAGGAAAAATAAGCAAACGAACCCTTACCAAGGTTTATATCTGAAATCAATCCTCTCAATTTAACTAACATTGAAAGAATGATGAATGAAACAACTGATTTTGCAAATTTCTCTCTGAAGCATAATTGTATTCTTCATGTATATTTTACTAGTAAAACTGTGTCTAGGTTCAGAAGCAAGATATTTTTTTCAGACATAATACTTTTACTAAAGTGGCTCTTACTGGGCTCAAATTAATAAAAAATACTTGGAATTCAGAATTCCAAGAGATGCCTGCACGTATTTTGCTGGAGTGTTGCTCATTTCCATCTGCATTTGCTCAGTTTTCTATCCAAGTATTAATTTAGACTTTTTTTTTTAACCATAGCCAGCAAGTCTGCTCATAAGCAAATTCTGGCAATTTGGCTACTCATAATTGTTGAGGCAGGGCCAGATTGTCCAATATTCTGAGAAATCTCATTCCCACAAGGAAAGAACACATCTTGGGGATTAACAGTGAGAATCAGATTGACGTCTAGGCAGCACAAAGGCAAATATAGATGATGATCACAGGGCTAGGAGAGACATAACTGCTCGTCATAGAGCATCTTCTTCATAGCCAAGAAGCCAAGGGACAGTTGGCCCTGAGAGATGTCAGCTTGGAGCACACTGAGGTGATGTTGTAGATGTCTTCAGAGAGGGCTGATCAAGTCTTTGGAGCAGATAGCACCTTGTCACTGTGTCAGGCTAAGCCTGGTTGCTTCACGCACAGAGGTGGGAGGCCTTTCTAGACAGCTACTGTTGTCACTAGGCAGACAGCTGGGCTGCAGTCTGAACTGAGCTTTTGTGACAGGTGTTCATAGAAAGCTGAACTTGTTACACAAAGTGTAGAAACTGGGAGAATAGGTAGAAATAG
Organism: Poecile atricapillus; assembly: GCF_030490865.1. Classification (NCBI taxonomy): domain Eukaryota; kingdom Metazoa; phylum Chordata; class Aves; order Passeriformes; family Paridae; genus Poecile; species Poecile atricapillus. The sequence continues at coordinate 95,971,485 of NC_081289.1, read as the reverse complement.
AGACAGGATTTTTTCAGGGCACAAGAGGATGGCCTTGTTATATCAAGCACAGAAGATGTGCAAAGCTACTGATAGCATTTCCTCACCATGGGGCTGGAGAACTACCCCAGCAACATGACCCAGCTCTGTCGGGTAAGAAATACAGGAGGTGTGAGGATGAGCTTGTACCTGAGGTGAGCAATGCATGTAAAGATATGCCATCTGTGAATGCCCTTGTGTTCCTGAATGATGCCCTTCAGCGTGTCTAGACTTTATAGAGTGGGAAGTCCTGCAGGTCATCAGCTTCATCTAGGGATGAAGAAGTCTTGACTTTCCCAAGTTATCTTAGAAATACTTAATAGGATGTGGAACACCAACTTTCCTTCCCTGCTTTACCCAGATGATGAACAGGAGAGTAGAAAACCCACAGATCTTTCCTAGCATCTTCCACAAGAGCTCACTTGATTTCTGAAGCTTTTCTACTGATCTCATTTTATAATCACTTGATCTATCTCACTTGACACTCAACTCAGCTCATCAGGGGATCAGAGACCTTGTGACAGTCTCCATCAAAATAAGAATTCTTTTAAATTCTAATCAAAGCTAAGACATATTGAACCTTCCCTCACTTATCACTCATAAGAAAAAAGGATTAGCAGCATTTAGTCTCCAGGGTGACTGAACCATCATTTTTTCACAAGCCATGAACACTGAAAGGAAGAGAAAAAGCAAAAGGATTTTGACTGCAATAGGTAATTTCAAAAAATGGGAACAAAAATTAAGAGTTTCTGCTTGTAAATCAGAGTATTTTAAACACCAGGAATAAAAACTAAAAAGAATTTGTTAAAAGGCTTAATCAATTATTTTCAAATAAGGTAAGAGTTGACAAGACCTGAATAGTTAAGGTTTTAAAATTAATAACTGCTCATGTTTGATTTGCTTAGGATTGCATTTATAATTTAAAATTAGTTTCCCCAGTTATAGGAACAATTTACATGATGAGTTCTGAATCTATGCAAATGTTATGTTTTACATAACCTGCTAGATAATTTCTAAACTAACTAGAGACTTTGGAAGTGCATTCCGCAAATTTCAAATACAATTTCTAAACTAAAATTTTAAAAAATTTTCTGTACTACTGGGAAAAAGACATATTTGAGGTGATCTCCTGAGTTTTATTTAGATTTAATTCATATCATTAACCACTTATTTCCAGAGTGATTTATGTTTATTTAACTACATTCATTAAAGTGTGTAGGTTTACTCTGTGTTTGCACTTATTTCAGAGTGATGTGTCCTAGTAAGCAAGTTGTAACAGGATAGCAGTCTACTCCAACTTCCACTTTTCTGCTATAGAAAACCTGAGTTCACTTTAAAGAGGACATTGAGCTGCTGAAGTATGTCAAGTTGTCATGGGTTGGCCACGGCCAGATGCCAGGCACCCACCAAAGCTACTCACTCATTCACTTCTGCCGCTGGACAGAGGAGAGAAAATTTAACAAAGGGTTCCTGGCTTGAAATTAAGGACCAGGAGAGAGATCACACACCAAACACCATCATGAGTGAAACAGACTTAACTTAAAGATATGCAGTGAATTTTTGATCAACAAAATCAGAGCAGGATAATGATAAGTAAAAGGAGCTCTTAAAAATATCTCCCCCTCACCCATCCCACATTCTAGCTCTACCTCCTACTCTGGTGGTGCAAGGAGACAGGGAATGGGGATTATGGTCAGTTCATCACCTGAGACTGCTCCCGCTGCTCAGGGAGGGGATTCATTCCCCTGCTGCTCCCAGGGGTCCCTCCCACAGGAAACAGTTTTCCATGAGCTTCTCTGATGCAGCTCCATCTCATGAGCACCAGCTCCCTGTGACCTGCTGCACATGAATCCTTTCCATCAGCCCCCTCAAACTGCTGCAGTGTGGGTCACTCTTCCACAGGGTGCAGTCCATCAAGGACAGGCTGCTCCAGGCTGGGATCAGGGCCCCTCTCTCCACCAGTGTCCCATGGGGACACAGCCTGTTCCAGGCATCCACCTGCTCCACTGTGGGGCTCCATGGGCTGCAGGTGGATCTCTGCATTCCCCATGGGCTGCAGGGCACAGCTGCTTCACCATGGGCTGCACCAGGGGCTGCAGGGGAATCTCTGCTCCCATGCCTGGAGCACCTCCTGCCCCTCCTTCTCCACTGACCTTGGTGCCTGCATAGTCATTCCTCTCACATGTTCTCACTCCACTCTTCTTTTATCCAAATTAAAACTGCCCACAAGCTTTGATTTCTTCTTAAATATGTTTTCACAATGGTGTTACCATCATCCTTAATTGGCCCAGCCTTGGCCAGCAGCATGCCCATCTTCAGAGCCATCACGGATTGGCTCTTCTGCTTCTCACAGAAGCCTCCGCTGTGACCCCCCCATCACCAAAACCAGGTCATGCAAATCTAATACAGAGATGAAAGGCAACAAGGCTCATGAAAGGACAAGAAAACATATCTTATGAGAATTGGCTTAGGGAGCTGGGGTTGTTTACTCTCCAGAAGAGTGGCTCAGGGTGACCCCATCACCCTCCAGAGCTCCTGAAAGGAGGGTGAAGTGAGGTGGGGGTGGGTCTTTCCGTGCCTGCAGTGAGGGGACAAGAGGAAATGGCCTTAATCTGAGACAGGGAAAATTCAGATTAGATGTTAGAAAATTATTTTTTCACTGTCAAGGTGGTCAGGCATCGGAATATATTTCCCTGGGAAGTAGTGGAGTCCCTATACCTGAAGGTGTTTGGCGCATCTGGGTATGGCACAGGTGATGTTGTTTGGGGATATCAGTGGCAATATCAGGTGGATGGGTGTACTAGGTGACCTTAAATGTCTCTTCCAGCCTTGGCAATTCTGGAAATCTATAAAGCAAAGTGTATGCTATCGTTGAACACACATTTTCCAGCTCTTTCAGTGACCACCTTGTTTTGCTGGTTACCCCTGTTTTTGAACATTCTAAGATTTGAGCTCTGTGACCTTAGACAGTGAATGATACCAAGCAGATACATAGAAAAGGAAATACATGCTGCGCTGTGGCTGGATAGCAGGTGCCCATCAAACCACTCCATCACTCCCCTTCTCAGAAGCATGAGGAGGGGAGAAAATAAGATGAAATAAAACACAATCACTTAATCCTTGCTCGTGTGAACAACTAAATTATAAGCTTTTAGGCTAAGATACTTAGCAAGGTATAGTGTGGGTTTTTCCCTTTCAAATATAAACTTACCTAAATTGAAGAATAAGACTTTATTTCTAAGATCCTTAATCACTTTTTAAATACCTTGAGTAAAAGCCATAAAATGTATAGTAGGATTCAGAATTAAAGGCTGTTCATAAACACAGGCTATGAATTAAATATGTAATTAATAAGCTGCCAGATATAAACAGTAGATTTTTTTGACTACAAGGGAGATAATAAGTCATTCTGAAATAATGTTGACATTTCTGTGTTCAACCTATACATTCTGCTGTATATGATGCCTTCTGAACTGGCTATTTGCTGTAGTGTGTACACAACTTCTTATGGCAGTAAGTGCTGGATGGTGTACTGGGGGGAACCCAGAAACTTTTCAATGCAGTAATTTTTGCCTTTTTCTTGCACTTGGGCATTACAAGGATTTCTGAAGAGCAAATAGCAGAAAATCAAATTATTTTCCCTTTAATGAAATAAACCAAACTGAATTTTCCCTTTAATGAAATAGAGTCACTTTTGTGGCAGTAAGGAGACCCATTTGTTACTGACTTACACACAAACTCTTGGGGAGGTGCCAACCTATTAGCATAATCAATTAGCTTTCCCACTAATACTCAGTGTTCTTTATCTTTATCCATAGATCATCCATCAAGATAATGATTGTTATTCAGGTGTATTTTTTTATTAGTGTAATATAAATGTAAGTCTCTCAGATGCACATGAATATTCTGAATGGTATCTTTAAGAGTTTTTCCAAGAGTGGTTCATGGTAGATGTATTTAAGGGTTCTTAGATTTTTCAGTGTTCCAGTAAATCCTAATTACATAGCAAAGGTGAAAAACATACATATACATTTACAAAACTCACTGCATGCTCCAAACTCACTGCATTACTAAGTGCCTCTTATCACAGTTATTATTGTGTAATAATTTTATATGCTTGAAATTTCCTATTTTCCAGTTACAAAACTCTGCAGGATTCATTAAGATACAAGTTATCGAATAATGTTCATTTGTTGCTCGTATTTGTCTGCAGGACAGAAAATTATATTATCCCAAAATTCTTTTGGGTAACTAGGTAGTTTTGCAGAAATTTGCAGCGTTTGGGTGAAAGACTTGAAAATGAACTATAATAGTAGAAAAAAATGAGAGATATGTGAAAGTTATAGTAATTTAAAAAGTGATCCAGCTTTCCCTTCTGTAGGAGAAGCAAATCAAGACAAAATCTATGCCTACTTTTCAAGTAGAAACTTCTCAGTATCTGCTGTCAGGTGTAAAGCTCATGGTGATGATCAGAATATGTTACCCAGACTTTGTTACTTTTTTGCAAAATTTGCAGATGTGATGGTGTATATTTGACTCTCGTTTTGTTGCAGCTCCTTTTGGGTCTACACCATAGAGCTATATAGGATTTCAAGTTTTGAAGTATAATTTTCAAATGTGGTACCTGTGAAACAACCCAAAATTCTAAAGTGCTATGATAGTTACATTTGTTATATTTTCCCCAAAACAAATGGGACATAACAGTGGAGACCCATGCACAACCTAAGACTATTTTTTCACTCTTTCATTTGAATTATTTTGATTGAAGGATTGTTTCCTTTAAGTAACTGGATTTCCTGACTATCCCATGCTACTGTTGTACGTTGTAGTCCAATGTATAGTAGCAATAGTTATACTGAAATCTTGTAATTTGTTGTGAAGTATGTTTGACATGTTCATTTCTAAAGTCTTCTGTTACCTTTGTTTTGTAGCTAGATTTTAATCCTTGACTACAACATACCTTGTCTATATTTATTCTGTGCCTCTCTAGCTACAACTTCCCTTTTTATTAAGGCTTCCCCCTAAGTACAGTGTTTGAAATCAAAGTAGAAATGCGATAAGGAAGAAGGTCATATATGACAAAGGGATGTAAAGTTGTAAGACTATTTTCAGAACACTGTATGAACTCGCACTGTTATGTGGGGTAAACTTGAACAGATAGTTTGCCTTTATTTATAAGCACCTGTTTTGACTTTTTCTCTTTACTGAAAAATTTAGTTACACTAACTTACATGAACTTCAATTCCATAAATTGAATACTTGGTTTAGATTTTCCTTTCTTCCAAGACCTCAAGTTATCTCCCAGGATGACATCATCAGAAAAAGTGGTCATTCTGACATATTTCCCAATCACACTTCCTTAGTAATCTAAATGCATTTGAAAGAACTACATCATAATTTTTCTGTCCAACAGCTCTTGGTAACCTTTAAATTGCTCTGATAGGCATCTTTTCTATGGAAATGTGAGCATAGGCACATCTGTCACTTAATGCCCTTATTTTTTCAGTTACTCATTCCTGAACATCAGCTCCTTAATTCATATAAAACCCCATATCTTGTACACACACTTCTTGAGTTGTTGCTGCTAGGTATTGAATAATTGATAGAAAATAAGATTAATGAGTTCACCAAGAATAGTGTCATTCTTCTTCCTTAGGCATGTTGAGGAAAATCTCCTACTGCTTTCAGTTGCTGGAAAATGGAAAGTTAAATTCCTTATGAAAATTAGATTCTGTACAGAAAATGTAATGAAAGTCATATTGTGTCGGTTTTATTGTTCCTTGATGTACTTTTATTTCAGATCTCAACTCTAGAAACTTTGATGGGCTTGGAAGTAGAGTCTAGCTGAAGAGGTCTTATGATTGACATTTAATTAACAGATTTGTTGATATGGATGTCAGAGCACATTTCTACGTTCTGTTCCCCACACAGAAAGCTTGCTAAAGGCGCCAAAAATTAACAGACTCAGGATCACTTGATTTTACTGACAGGAGTGAGGCCCCGGCAGCAGATTTTAACATTTTAACAGCCCAGACGTTTGATTCTTGACTCTCTTACAGGGCTGTTTCCAAATAGATGAGCACAATATGGTGCTCCTTAGAGGATCAGGCCAAGTCACTGCTGCTAGAAAAGAGAGACATTAGAGTATTTGTGTTTTCAGGACATTTCATTTCTGTTTGTTGTTCTTGTTGCTAAAGTCACACTGGCTTGGGTTTTTTATTTGTTAGGAAAAAATATGTATGTGTAGGGCCTGTAATATTCATTTTCTAGACTAGTAGGAAGCACAGGCAGTCACAAACTCTTTAGCTTTTAGTCTAAGCCTATACAATTCAGAATTATGGAAACTGCAGCTGTGTTAATTAAGTCTTTAAGGCCTGTAGGACCAATCCAGCCTAGGAGAAGCATCAGCTGTATTTTCATCCTTTACAGAAAGTACATTATGCCATCTAAATGCTGTAACTTTCACTTGGAGCCAAACTTTAACACCTATATCCTTGTGAAAGGATGGGCTGGTAGGCATCTTCCTTGAATGAATTTTCTTCAATATGAAGCAATTTCCTGAAATGTCATCTGCCTTGTGTGTTTTGGGTTTCCATATTTTTCAAAATTATATCTGTAATTTTCTCATTTAGCTCAGCCATCATCCTTTATTTCTGTGTCATCTAACAACTGCTTTTGGAACAAGCATCTTTGTCTTTGCATTGACAAAAAATATGTCGTCAAATGAGGCACGTGCTTTCAAAGGGAAATTAAGTACGTCACCTAGTTTGAAATGTGAAAGCCACGTTGTGCTGGTTCTTCATTGTCATTATGTAAAGATGTAGCATCTGGAGCATAAGAAAAAGTCGGGAGAGATGCTGCAATAGGAAGTGTCACAACAAGTCAATCCTTGTCCTCTCGCTCTGCCTGGCAAATTTGAATAAAATAGAGGTTTAAATAGGAAAAACTTTAAATGGTGGAACTCTTGAAGAGATACATTGTATTTCTCTTGAAAGCTTTTACATGTACAAGCAATTGGAAATGACTCCCTCAAACATGAGAACAACTTTAATAACTGTCAAGTGTCAGTGAAGTAGACACGTAAACAGAAGAAATGTCACAGTCCATCAGCTTTTCTTTACTTCTCCTATTCACTTCCCTTTGCTTAGTGACCTAGGCATATATAAAGACTCTGTGCGTCAGTTCTGTACTTTATCTGTTGCAGAAAAATGTTGGTACATCTGCTTTGCACTTTTCCTTCTGCACAGCTCCCGCCTAGAATTCAAATTAGATTTTCATTTTGAAATTTAAGAATAATCTGTCCTTGAGAAATGATTATGGTAAAAAAAAATGATGCTGTGGTATTTCAGATTTATTCTCCTTCAGTGATTTCTATAGTGAATCTTCTCACCGCACATCCAAATCCAAAAGCTTTTTAGCTGTTGTGCAGGCAAAGTCAATTTAGTACCTGAAAGTAATGCCAGGGGCTTGATTACCCGTCTCTACCAATTTTATCAATGGAAAATGTGATTTTTGGTGACAGTTTAATGCTGTAACACTAGAGAGAGATCAGAGGCACACTTGCATTTCAAACATCTGAGAAAAACAGAAAAGTCAGTCACACCAGAAACAGAGGCCATACATATCCAGCCTAGATTTACAGGCACAATGGATTAATTTGCTCCATACTACACCAAGTACTGCAGAACTGCATTTTTAACATAGGAAAATTACTAGAGGGGGGTTAAGTCAAAGTTGTTTGTCAAGAATAGAGTTCAATTAAAAACAAAGAAAACAGAAGTATAACTGCATTATTCTAATCAATAAGTAAAATGAGAAAGTTCTTTTTTTGGGTACTTAATCTTTTTCCACAACATTCTGATATGTCTTCATTGGATGTTTTATTTCACCCTTTGAGAAACAGACAACAGCAGGCTTTCCCTAAGGATCTGCACTGAGAGAGAAAAGAGTTAATGTCATGTTTTCTAGAGATTATAAGATAGAACACATTTCTACTGTATGTTTACTGCTTATTTCCATTAAAAAGAACAAAAGGGAATTCCAGCTCTCCTGCAGAAAATACTGATAGTCTCCAACTGGTATTTCAGCAGAGTCTGAACTCCTGGCTCAGCATTTTAGATTCCTGGAGAGCCCATTTGTTTCAATTCCAATTTCTGACAGTCTATTAGAGATAGTAAGGTGATATTTATTTCTCTTCTTCTAAGAAAGATATAAGAAAGATATATTTCTATGAAATATAAATTTTCTTGTTATATATAAAATGTATATACTGAACATCAATAAATCATGAAGGAGCTAGTTTGTTAGGGACAAAGGAAGGACTAATTTCCTTTAAAAATAAGGGAGGAAAGGCCCCTAAGGAAATATAATGCTGCTTCTTTTTTAAAACATGATATGCTCTTTTGGTACTTCAGAGTTGCGGGAAGACCAGAAAATAAGTTGCAATTATTTTTCATATTATTCTTATTGCAGTGCTGTGTATTTTTTGTATTCTTTCTTTTTGTGTATACTATGCAACAGCCCAGTCCAGACAAGAGCAAAAACAGACTTTCACACAATTCAGAGGTTTAACCACTGGCATCTAAGATAGTCACATTTTTTTTCTTCTGTTCACAGGTCAGATAATGTGAGAAAATGTCTTATAACTGTGCAAGAATAACTCATCCATTTAAATATTCTTACCTATAGGTCAGGAGGAAGGTGGTAGGAAAGGACAGGATGCTTTCACTTATTTGAAGACAGTTATAACGAATCACAGAAACATGAGGGCAGATGATGTATTAAATAAAAACTAAAATCTGAAGTACAAGATAGACCAATCTTATGCAACTCTTTTCAGAATTAAAATAAATTCAGTTTTTCTAGTGTAATGAACATTATGTATATATATTTATATATATGTCCATCTTTATGCCCCCCATATATTTTTCCACCCACAGAAGAAACCATTAGCTTACAGAGAGTATGAGGGTGGCCAGGTTTGGTTATAGTTCATCCTAACCATAATTAAGTGTATTTTGTGTTGGAAATAAATTCCCTCAGGAACATAATAAAAAGGAAAAATATTGTGCAATGCAATTTGTGTAGAACTTGGGAAAGAACTGTTGAGACTTCTGGGTGCCAAACACTCTAATGAAAGAGAGGCCTTTAATTTAAAGGAAAACCTGTTTCATTACTGTATCAGCAGGGTATTAGTTAGTTTTTGACATAAAGAATACCTAAAAGTACTGGTTCAGAAAGAACAGGTTTATGCAATATATATATCTATATATCTCTCTCTATATATATACACACATGTATATATTCACACACATACATACATATATACATATATACATACATACATACATATATGTATATATATAAATTTTTCCCCTATTCACTATGTATTTGCCAAAGTGGATTCTTGTTTTTTGTTAACATCTGGCTTTCCAAATTGCAATGCACTTTGTCCCTAGAAACAATTATTCCAATTTGTTAGAGGCTTATTATTTTATTCCTTAGTTTAGTTTCTCTGTCTTTGAATAAGATGTATTTTCCCAGCTGGAATTCTTCTTTGCTGCTCTCTGAAGTTTCAACATCATTTCCTCAAAGCACTTTCAGCAAATCTTCCCTCCTTCCAAAGATCTGATTTGGATTACTCTTCCCAAGGAAACAGAACAGAGGCCACACAATAAAGCACTCTGTAATTCATAATGGTGCATCTCTTATTTCAAGGCAGAAGGTTAAATCACTGTTTTAAACAAAGTCAATAATAAGTCACATTGCTCTTGAAAATCTGAGAAGCTGGGTAAGTAATGCCAAGAATCATATAAAATCATATGGAGGAACTTCTTTACGTAATTTGAATAAAAATTATTTACTGAACTCTAGGTTTTAAATTCAGAACCCAGAAAAAACCCTATTTCATCAAAATGAAACTCAAAAAACTAAGAATAAGATTTATCTTCTTATAAAGTATTTCAGTCCTCAACTGAAGAACCCACTCTCTTTAGTAGTACCTCTAGATATATTAAGAAATCAGGAAGTCTGAAATATGCTTAGATGTATTTATTATTAATTTGTCTGTTTATTTCCTAGAAATTGTTTAACTGCTACGGCTTATTGATTCAATTTCATTTCATAGTAAAAGCACCTCCTGTGGATGTGAAGCAGAACATTCTGACATCTTATTAATTTCAGCTAGAACGTTATGTATAGGTAGTAAATTTTCTTCCCTCACTTTCCCACGTTGTGCTTTCCCTGGAGAAATCCACTCTACAGGGCATTTAAACAATGAGGAGGACACAGAGGTAGCCCCAGGAGTATTATGTAGCAGATTGTCTGAGTATGATTAGACTGGGGGGAGCTCTGAGCGTGAAAACCTGCTGATACTGTCAGCATGACAACAAGATGCTTTAGAAAGTATTTACTTCAAGTTGCCTTTCTATTATACAGTTACCTCTATAGAGCAATCTGAGACCACACTGGGCAGGGTTTTGAATTTTATTCAGTTAGGAAGAAATTTTCTGTGTTGGTCTCATACCATTTCAAATTAATTTTGGGAAGAAATGTAGTTTATTGGTCTTCATTAAAACATCCTCTTGAAGTCAAATGAAGCTTGTTTAGCTGCTCTTGGAAGATAGTTGTTTTCTTCCTTGCACTACGGAAACTCTTAATTCTCCTCTGAGGTCTTCAGAAGTTTTTAATTACAATACTATACTTACCTTACAAAGTGAAAATGAAAATTCAGTCTTTTACTCCCAAAACCTCCAAAGTTTACTCCAAAACCTCCACAACAGCAAAATTTCATAAAATGTGGCATCAATAACTAAACATGCCAGCACATCCTGATGCTTAATTTTGAAGAAATAGGATAAATTTTGTCATAATTATTCTTATTTTATGCTGCAAAGAGGAGAAATTAGGTTTGACTGCAATAGACCAATCTTTGCCTATTATGGAGAACTTCTTGCCAAATATATGGTCCATCAGCATTAATTATATCTCTAGAATATGTTTTAAGACTATTTGAATGATCTTATATTACAAAACCTGGTGTTGTCAGAAGACAACAACAGGTCCATGCTGGATCTGTGGACCAGGGACCTTCCTGTGCTTACACTTAACCTCAGATCACCACATATGGATATAAATCTCCTTCAATCTAAGTAATTGAAAAGCCATATTTTAATAGAGCCTTACTGGCCCCCACCACAAGGGGAAGTGGGAGGTGGTTCTGGTGGCCAGCACTAAAGGAATGCATAGCATTCTTCTCTGCTTTTTCTACATAATAATTTAATATTTGTCACAAAAATGTCATAGAATATCATTTAGTAGGTAAGTTTGGGGAAAATGTTCAGCATGTTGACTCTGTTCATTGCTCTGTGTTTTGCATTAATAGACATTTAAGAAGTGCCTGAATACATTTAAATATTTTGTGAGATGCTGCCTTATGACCCAGTGCTGTACATGCTGCCATCACTCTCCCTGGCATTGTGTATGTCTGAGGAAACAATCATATAGAATTAGTTGTTTTTCTCATCCTTATTCCTCCAGTAACCTGGAGCTGACAAGTTTGAATCAAATACAACTGGGTAGATGCCTCAAAGATTGGAATTTCTGCAGGTTTTGTTGAAGTCAGTGGTGAGTAGAGCGAAGAGTCCCAGACCAATGTTCCATGGAGGCAAAGGCTGATGTCTGAGCCTTGTGGACACCTGCTTTGCTGGTCACAGCACCTGTTCAGGTAGGGCGAGATACACAACCTGTAATCTTCAGGCCTGTGAGAGGAAATATAGGACAAATGGAAAGGGAAAAGAGGAAAAGTACCGGAATGGCTGCAGTGGCATCAGGTTTTGGGTGAGATAGATTTTCTACAATAAGAAAAGTGAGCAAGGCATTAAATGGAAATCTGGCTAAAGAGCTTTTATTGTGTTTTCTCTGTGTTCACTGAATTTCTTTTTTATTTTGTACTTTATATTTTCAAGAGAGTGAAAGGGATAAAAAAAAATTTTGCAGCCCTGAAGTTTTAACAAATTATTTTAAAATAATTAATCACATAGAAGACAGAAGAATTGCTTTAGCTGCTTTTATATTGGTCTAGTTTTATCTATATACATTCATTTCCCTTCCCATTCAGCCCCAAAGTACATAAATTGCTTTTTGATATTTGTTTTTAGACCAACATCTTCACTTGTAGTCTGTCTTCTGAGAACTAGCTAAAAACTATGAAAACCTGAAACCAGTTAGCAGACATTTGGGGGGAAATAGATAATTCACTTCTGGTGTTGACATGGCATCATACTGAGTATATTGCTGGTGGCATGAGGGAAAGCCTGGCTCTAATGGGAAGAGAAAACCATTTTGTTTCCATTCTAACACCTCAGTAATGGCAAGCTAGCATTACCTATTTTATTAATTACCTCATGGGAATAACCCACATGATTGTGATTTATTTCTGGCTCTACAGAAGAGCACGCTGGGTGGGAAGAAGTAACATTTTTTCATTAGATATTTTTATTTTGCATAGGTATTTTGTCCTTTGCCTTTGGACCTTCTCAGAAATACAAGATAGCTATATGCAACCATTCTTCTGAAGCTGTTCATCATCTGGGTTTGACTTGCACATCCAGAAATTGTGGGACACAAGCTCCTGAAACCATGCAGTCAACTTGTGTGCTCTACACAAATGTGCATGTGAACTTCAATTATTCAATATTTCTACAGTAATTGATTACTGAATGTTTTTGTAGGCTAATAAGAAAAGTGCCTCTTGACACATAAATTGACAGGTACAAGATGTCTCTATGCATCAGTGAGTGAGGTTTCCTCTGTAAGATAACTCTTAACATTTGGTTCTCTGTGATGTAAAACAAACCTCCTAGACTACCTGGACACCTTTCTAGCTCCTGAAAGCATCAGCATGACATCATGGTGAATCCAGTGCTGGCAACAGGTTTTACAGACTGTTCCTAAGCCAGGATCCTAAGCAGACCCTTCATTGCATGCACTAAAATAGTTCTGCTGATCACCTGTCCACTTTCAGGTCTGTTATTCACAGCTGTGCCTCATTTGCATAATTAATGACATTAAACCAGAGTTGCCTCTTTCTGAGAAGTTTAAATGTTCCATACAAAGAAGATATGTGGAAAGCCAAAACTATATAACCTCAACATACACTAATTATCTATTTAAATATATGCAAGTAGGAAGCATTCCATGTGGAAAACACTTTTAGAGATAGTGAAATTTTGTGTCTTTTTCCACTGTATAATAAACCAGGTCGGTGCGGAGTTTTTTGGATGGTAATCAAAAGATCTACATGCAAGGAATAGAATATTAGACAGTGTCTAAGTTGACTTAATGGAATCTACAATAACATTAGCCATGTAGATATTGAGATAATTTTTGGGTTCCTATCAAATTTATCAGTCTTCAATGTCTGCCCTTCATTTTCTTTTCATTTGATTCCTACTGCATTAAAAACTGAAAAACAAGTATTTTCTTTAAATATAGCCATTTTCCAAGAGAAAATTTATTCTGACAGCAGTTAAGAAATATTGGCACATCCATAGGTTGTTAAAAATCCTTTCTGAGTAGCTGTTCTTCAAGCATTTATTTATTTTATCTATTCATGTAGAATTTCACTGTTTGAAAATTTGAAGGGGCAGTTATTTCATATCTTTCTCGTGAACAGCTTACATGCTTCACAACTTACATGCTTGACAACTTCCCTGTCAATTCAAGATCAGTTTGATTTATTTTTATTACATTCATAGGAAAACTAAAACAAAACATGAGAACAAAATCATTGATTTGACCCAAAATTTAGAATCTAAGTCTTTAGCAGAGAGAGATAAAAAAAAAATTCAAAAGTTGAAAATGCAACTATGATGTATGAATGCAATGTTTTAGTAGTATTTGTGTCTGTGTTTTGTGGAAGTGGTGTTGAAGGAGCAAGTGAAAACTCCTCTCTCCTGTGGCAGAATATTCTAAATAGTAGTGAGAAAATTTCATGTCATTTTCTGGTTTTATGCTTACCTCATGATTCAGGATGAAGTAAAGTTAGTATTTCATCATTCAATAGAAAAGATTTGAAGAAGTATAAAGCAAAACACACAGACAATTTTATATGTAGATATTTGGACTGGAAGATAAAATTTCTTTTTTTAAAAATATAATTCTGCATGTAGGCCTGCATGTGTAGGTTGATTGCATTATTTAGAAGTTTTCTAAGTAATTTGTAATGAACTGTTGGATGGAAAGAACATTCACTGTACATAATACACTATCTTGAGAAATTAAACAGCACATGGAATCAATTTCCACAATTTAAAAAAAAAAAAAAATTTCTTAAGATGAGCCTAATTGCTAGTGAAGCACATAAGCTGTAATAGCAGCTCTTGTTGCATTCCAGTGACAAGGTATGATTACCTTGTCAACTTCATGACAACAATGAGATCACTTCCACATGATAGGGTAGGAGTCAGGTTCCTCCACAGAACACACCATCCAGAATAGGTGATGTCTCTACATCATACAAACTTTTAAGCACCCTGTAGTTTTCATATTAAATAAAGGACAACAGCAGTGGTATAGGATGAGCCCCCAATTACCAGGTTAATCTTGTGAAGAATCTGATAAAGGAAGAATGGAATTCCAGTGCAGAAAAGCCAGAAAAAATTAAGCAAATGTGTGATATAAGAACAGATATACAAAGTAAAATTGAAGGCCCCCTACCCCAGCATTCCATCCCTAATAAGTGAAAATATTTTTTTTTCAAGAAGAATATAGATTCTAAACAATTACATAATGCTTCCCTGATACATTTTCCCAGCCTCTAAGAAGCTGCAATTTAGGAAGACTATGAGTTGGAGATATTCCTTATTTTTTAGCAACCCATAGTGGATTTCTTTTCAAAAAGTCTTTTCACTCTTGCTTTGGAGCAGGGTAAACCCATGATCAGCCACGACATCTAGTGAGAAGGCTTTCATTACTTAGGCTGTTCTCATATTCTGGAAAAAATTACTTCCTTTTCTTCTTTGTACTTGTTAAGTACAAATTGTGTATGTTGGCTCTTAGCTAGGCTTCATGAAGTTACACCAGTATTTTGATTAGATGAGTACACAGAGATTTCAGAAAATAAGCAATTTTTAATAATATATTTTGTTATGCATTAAAAAAATACAGACATTAAAAATAACATGTGATGTGGAAATATTTGCCATTATCAACACTATCTTCTAAATTGCCTTTACCCTATATTTTGCAGACTTTTTTCCTTTGAGAAGTCAGATGAAAGGCTTGAAGCAAAATTGTTTGTTTGTAGCATGCTTCACTGGACAAAATCATTATTCTGTACTTGTAAGAGATGTAATTATTTTTTCCTTTACAGTATACTTATAAAAACTACAAAGGCAGATTGAAAAGTCCACCTGATCACAATAATTCAAACCTAAATCAGCTATATATTTGACACTTTTCTTCGATACTAAATAACTTAAATTTAATTTATTTGCTAACTGCTGCAGATTAAATAAGACGCTTCAAATGCTAAGATAGGTACCCCTTAGTGAGACAAATTTGCTATCTTTCCATAGAGATGTATAGGGTAGATGTAGAGAGATGAAATCCATGAAAAATTAAGCTCTGAATAAGAAGCAAGATGTTGCTGTTCTCCAGCAAGAAACCTTATTTGTTTTTCTCCTTTTTATTGTTCTTTCAGTCACTCTTGATAAATCCTGTTTTCCAGACTTCTTGATGATTCTTGTTGATTTATTGTCTTCATTTGCTTGCCTCAGGCTTTCTCTTAATCCTACATCAGTGGTTGATCACAGGCTGTAAAAGTGGCATGACCAAGGTGTTTCTTAACCGATCATTCAGAAAGATTAAAAACATTTCCCAAGATGAGTAAGTGGCAAAACGGATGACCTCCTACTGATCACATAAAACACATTGTTTTACTAATTTAATAACTAACCTAAACAACTAAACTTCCAAACCCCACCTCCCTGCTGCTCCCATCCTTGTCTGAGATTGAGCACCCAGCTCCTCACAACTTATCTTTGGGATTTCACAGCACTGATATTCAGACAGTGGAAAAAAAGAAGTACACTTACTTAGAAAAAAAAGTACACTTACGTAGCTTTTTTGTGTTTCCAATCATACTGTGTAAAATTTATTTTAAATAATACTGCATCATCAAATTATTTATTGACAGATTTACTATTTTAATAAAATGGGGTAATAAATAATACAGAATATTACAAGTTCTAGCACAAGGGCATTATAAAATAAGAAAATACTTTGAATCTTTTGGAACATAACCCAGTTGTATGCTAAAGTCAAAGCTTAAGTCTTGTTCATTTTTTTAAGGTATAGTAGAGATCCAGTCAGAGAGTATATTGTAGAAAGAGCCCCACACAAAATGTTAGTTCATTCCAGGAACTTCATGGTTTTTGTCCAGTTTTTGAAAGATTGTTCAAAGAGAAAAAAAAACAAACAAAAAACCCCCCCAAAAACCCCTATGTTGAAATCATTCTTTTATGAAATGCCATGATAAACTTCCTTTGAAAATATATATAGCATTAATATTGTTTAGTTTGAGTCCCCACTGAATAAAAAATGAACCTCAGCAATATCATCCTTGTTCTACAAACTTTAGAGTCTGCTTAATTAAAAACTCCTCATTAAATTCACTGTCTAAAGCTATTTGTCAGTGAACTGGTTTTGCTTGTTTGTCAAAATTCCAGTCTCACAAACCTGTATCATTTTCTGCTAAGTAAGGACTATTCAGGTTAGTGTTTTTAATGATGGCAATATTGAGATAACATCCTGTGAAGTTCTCCAAATGTCAGAATTAATTTCTCTTATCAGTATATAAAAAAAAAAATCCAAAAGTAATTAAGATATATGGAAGATTTCTTTTTCACCAGTCTAAGAAATCTCATGTAGAAAATAACTACTTCTGCTGATCCATTGCTTCCTAGAAGAGAATAATGGGATATATATAGGATAGCCAGCAGTGTGCTCATTTATCAGAGAAGAAAAGTCTTAGTCTAGTTAGCACTGCTGAGCTTTGTCTACGATGAAAACTTAACCAGTGTTGACAGTGTTTGTAGGAAGTGTATGTAATAGAAATGGTGCTAAAAATAGTTCAGTTTCAAGAAAAGATGGGGGAAAATGCATTGCATACATATTTAAATTTCTTCTTGACTTCCAAAGCAACTAAATTTTGGTTCACAGGCTCAATATTTGAATATGTGGTCCACATCATGAAGACTTTTTGAAGACTTACTGCTATTTTAAAAATAGTGTATAAAGTTTTATAAAGAAATTTTTCTTACAGGTTTCTTGATCACTAAATAAGGTTTAATGAAAAATTATCTTTTGCCTGTTTTTTGAAAAAGAATGGGGGACAAATCTTCCTTTTATCTGTTTCATTTCACAGATTCAGAGTGAGTTTTCTTACAAAATAATCTCTTTTACAGAAGTTTTTTTTTTTTTTTTAAACAGCAGAATGACTCTTTGCTTTTACATTTGCTCTTCTACGGGTTTTAAACTCTCAAAAAACTCTTTAAAACCTCTGAAGAAAGAGCTCTATGACATGTAATTGGTGTTTACTCTCTTGTTTCTGAAAATGAAAAGCACTTTAGAAGTGCTTGAAGAAGTAATAATATAATATTTGCCCTAATATTCACTGAATAAAAGGATTTGAAATTTCTTCTCTCTCATCAGGTGTGTAAGTGCAAGGGGTTTTTGATTCATTTACATCTTGCTTACTTCCACTCTTAGGAAAAGCAAAACTCACAAAAACCCCAAATCAAGCCAAAAAAAGCCATGGTCAAATACACTAAAAATCTGGTCTCAGTGAGGCTGAATACTCCAAAGCTGAAGGACACAGCTGTCACCTGCATTGCTGTCTCTGTTGGCTGAGGAATATCACAGCAGGCTGGAAGAAGGCAAGGATTGCAGCCTTAACCCCTGATTGTACAGACTGTATAGCCTGTGTCATCCTCTGCATGTGAAAGGGATGGAAGTGAAAACATTGCCACCCCTGACATTA
This sequence comes from Poecile atricapillus, assembly GCF_030490865.1. Lineage (NCBI taxonomy): Eukaryota > Metazoa > Chordata > Aves > Passeriformes > Paridae > Poecile > Poecile atricapillus. The sequence goes on along the minus strand of NC_081289.1, from coordinate 95,953,424 downwards.
GGAATTGAATCCATTTAATAAGCACTTCTACTCAAGTTACTATTTCTAAATAAAATTGTTTCCTGGCTGGTAAGAAACTTGCATTTTTTTCCTATCAATCCTGTACTTTCAGTTGTCTTCCCTGTGCAGCTGAGTATGTACAATTCTTTTCTAATCCTGGGTCTTAATCTGCCATTGTTCATTTTGAAAACTGAATTCACTGAAAACAATTTGGTAAACCAGTGACTCGTATTATTTAGAATTCAAATGGTAAAAATTTGATCTTGGATGTAATGTAAGTTATACTAAAGTGCTTCTAGAAAGCTTTTATCATTTTCCTGTAATTCTAAGTAGAACTCTCCTTGCTTGCTTTTTGCAATTCAACTTGTTTGTTAGGCTTCCTGTGAGTTCACTCATTTTCAGTAATGCTGATAACATAACATTAACGAGTTCTGGGGTTTAATTTTCTTGGTTTTTCATCTTTTTTTTTTTGCTATTCCAACAGTAAAACAACTTCTGCATGATTATGTATGCCAGATTTGAAACAAAGATCAAATGCTTTATCCACCAGTACTTCAGAAGAACTTAGCTTTTTGGGGACTTTCTCCTCTCTTAACATTTTGAAGTCATTAGATTTAAGAGTCTTTTGAGAATCAGTGGCACAGTCTGTAAACAGAACAGGAATGTAAAAGAAGGGACAGGGGAGAACACTTCTCTTTTGCAGAGGAGTGAGACCATGGCATTGGCTAGTCTAGTGCTAAGAGCTTATTGATGTAGAAGTGGTGTTAGAGGCGTGAGATGCCAATCACAGAGTGAACTTCAGAGTATGGAACAGATAACAGGCAAAAACAGCCTTTCAAGAGGGTGACTGCACAGTGATCAGAATCACAGCTGAGAATACAGGGAGAGCTTCCCAAATGAGGGATGATGTTTGACTGCTTAGCAAAGGCCTGAGGCAGTCAGCCCTAGGTGCATAATGGAAACATTTTTTCTATGCACAGTTGTTGTCTTTTAAGCAAGGCAAACACCCTGGTTCAAGGAACAGCACAGTGACTGCCCCTGGCCACTCGGTCCATTGCCCACAGACACCAATGTGAAGGATGGCAAAAATGGCGTTTACTGCTGGAGAATTTGACATTTTATAACCTAGGTTCACTGTGTTACTCCCATCTGCTTTCATCACAGCTAGGTGCTATTGGCTAATTGCAGGGGTCATTACCATACTAAAAAGGAGGGGGGGGTTACTATCTTTCTGTTATATTCTGATATCTTCCGAGTGCCGGGCCTTACTTCTACATATTCCCCCCTCTTCATACATAACTAATTTGCTAGAATATAAGGTGTATTAGTCTTAAAAAGTTCTAACGTTATTTTCTATATATCTATCTCTAAACATTTTGTCTCACTTATCTATATTATAAAAAGTTTTAAAAGTAGATATTATAAACTTGAGTAAAATATAGGGTACACTATACTTAACTAAAAGGCTAAAAACTTATAAAATAGATACTGCAGCTTTTCATTAACAAACATAAGGCACATGCAGTGACCAAGTGTATTTTTAGAGCATCTGTTGCCTTTCTATAAACAGAATGTTAACTCTTTCTAGTCAGGTCTTAACAAAAGATACAAGCTTATTTAAAACATACAGTTTTTCAATTATCTGCAAGTCTTCATCAATTGTCATTTGTAGCTGAGACAGTCTCTGTTGTTGGGTCAGGATGGCAGAGAGACCTGTGGCAGCACCAGTTGCTCCAAGGATAAGCAGCATTGCTATGGTCACACCTGTCACCAGTTCTCTTATCTGAAGTCGGGTGAGTCTCTCCGCTTTCAGGCTTAATTCCTCATCCAGGTGGTACAGGACCCTGGGAACAATCACAACTTGCACACAAAAATCATTAGAAACACTGAAGTTATAAACTGATAGGCATAGGGTAATCATTGTCCCGTCTGTGCTTATCAGCCACTGCAGGCTGGAGCCTTGCAGTTTAGGATTTATTGCTGAGTGGATTCTCTGTCTCCCCTCTGTCACCTGGACTGGGAACACTAGCGCAGCTGAAGGGACCCAGCTGGCATATGCAGTTTTTATCTGTCCCCAGTCTGTGAGAGGGGTATCCTCTCTCAGTTCTTTTTTAATGTGGAGGGGGGTATTCTTGTTTATCGTTTCCTCTTCTGAGGACTCAGTCTCCAACCATTTGTTTTCACTAGTAACTCGATTGGAGTCGGAACTCGACTGGCTGGCTACTTCCCGTTTCCCATGCTTTTTTTGTTGGGCTCCGGCCCCACCTACCACCCCTGTGGGTGGGCTGTTCCCTCCCTCCTGGCTCTCCCTGCCCTTCAGCCCACCTTTCACTCCGCCCTTCACTCCACACTCTGTTCCTCCGTCTGCTCACATTCTTTTCCTTCTCTCTCTCTACACCTCCCCCACATCCTTCTTCTTCACATTCCTTATCTCTCCCAACACGCCAACTATGTTCATCTTTCAATGCCAGTATTTGTTCTTTGTTCTCACTAAAGATATTTCTTCCTGCTCTATGTCTTTTTGCTCAGTGCCATTTTTAGGCACCTGAGGGGATATTTCCCCCCAGGCTTTTTGTGCAGCAGCCCTGGCCTCTTCTGTTAGCTTTCTCCAAAAATCTTCTGCTCTGCTGTTTCTCTGAGAGCAGATAAGGATTCAGGGATTGAGGGGATATGTCGCCCTCTTGGGCCCCTTTTGGCTCAGCTGAGCCGCTCTCGTCTGGGGATTGTGAAATCTGAGTGGCCGCTCTGAGCCCATATTTCGGGGTGGCCAACAAACAGTTTCTTGCCGCCCTCCAGGTCTCTTTGGCAAGGGTTTTAGTACATCTGTCCCACACCTTAGGGTGGATAATCTTTACTAGCTGATTTATGACCCCAATATACAAAAGCCTTGCAACAGTAAGGGTAAAAGAATTAGGTTTACAATCTAATTGCAATCTGACCTTTATCAGGGCTTCCATCTTCTTTCTGGTCACAGGGACGTCTCCCTCACCAGGACTAGTCCAGCTGTTCCCGTTTTCCAGGCAACCCTCACTTTCTGGGTTTGAATCCTGCTTCTTCCCGGGTTTCAGCACCAAATGTTGTCTTTTAAGCAAGGCAAACACCCTGGTTCAAGGAACAGCACAGTGACTGCCCCTGGCCACTCGGTCCTTTGCCCACAGACACCAATGTGATGGATGGCGAAAATGGCATTTATTGCTGGAGAATTTGACATTTTATAACCTAGGTTCACTGTGTTACTACCATCTGCTTTCATCACAGCTAGGTGCTATTGGCTAATTGCAGGGGTCATTACCATACTAAAGGGGGGGGAGGGGGTTACTATCTTTCCGTTAAATTCCGATATTTTCCGAGCGCCGGGCCTTACTTCTACACACAGTTATGCATTTCACAGTGTTTTAACAGAAATCTGCTGTGCCTTTCAATCCATGAAACAAAAGGTTTTCACTTATTGATGATTTTCCTAGGCTTTCCATCCTTGAAGTAGTGTATCTAACAAGAGGAAGTATATGTCTTGAGTGTAAGATGAAAGAAATAAAAATCTCATAGGTTTGAAACTCACTATTCAGTGAATAATTGATCAATTGTCTGATCAATATTCTCATCGCATAAAAGGAAGATGCGCAGTTAAAAAAGTAACAAGTTGGAAGAGAAATCCAATTTCTATCAGTTCAGTCCAATCAGCTAGTTGAAGGGGACTTTTCCTCTACCTTAATAAAATGGAGAGATTGTCTCTCAGTTCTTCCACAGGAAAGAAAAGGCATTAAATATTTTCAAGGAGGAGGACATGGTCTAGAAAAGAGGAAAACAGTATGATGTCTCAAAGTTGAAAGTACAAGTCTAAATTTTGTTCCAAAGCTGAATTTAAGAGGAAGGAAAGTTTTACTGTATTGCTTTCTATATCTGAATTTTAAGAAATAAAGATTTTATTTCTTAAGATATTGGTTGGAATAAAATGAGAAGCAAACCACTAAGAAGTTGGAATAAATCACAGCTACATTCTCTGTCCACTCACCATCACCTCATTTCTGTATGTAATGTCTTTTATCTAAAATTTACCTAGGTAATGTTCAGAATTGTTTCAAGTTTTTTTTCTCTAATTGTACTTAACAGTGAATAACGTTGTGGAGTTGCAGTCATCAAAATACAATTGCATGCTTATGATGTACATTCATACTGTTGGAAAGGGATGAGAAGTTAATCTAATAAGAAGTGCACATTTACTTCTCTTTCATTTTATTTGCCAGAAACATTGCCATGGTCTGTAGCTATTAAATACTAATTTCACTTTCCATTTCATCTTATATATAATGTATTTTTAGAACAGCATATTTATATTAAGGGAGAGATGAATCATTAAGTAGAACAGGAAAAGTTATATATTGACTTGTCTTCATTTTATGTGGCATTCATAAACTAAATTAAAGTTCTTCAATTTGGAGGTTTTGACTTTTTTCTAGTAAATTGATCAAACAGTTCATTGATTTATTTTATTAGCCCATAAAAAAAAACATTATTGCACTATTGCCTTTGGTCCTTGTCTACATTCTACTTTTACCTCTAAGTGGATGGCAGATGCTATTGTGGGAAAGCTTGAGACTATGAACAGCAGGTACTCAGCTGCTCATGACCAAAATGCAGTGCCTCTGAAATTTTCATCCTTTGCACTCTTATACATGTGACTCAAGTTTAATCTGTTATTTATTTTAATTTTATGAGGAAGAGATAGAAGGTATTTATGCATTTCCTGTCATGCTTCAGGTAGACACATGATTAAAACCTTATAAGCAAGAAATAATTTTTCACATTCATAGAGTGCTTATCCTGCTACTCAGGACCTATTTTTAATTAAACATCTGAGCTCTGGTATATATGCAAATATAATTATGTTAACAATAATAGCCATGAAAACATGAAAGACTCATCCACTATCTTGATAGAGCAACAGTGAAGGAAAGCAGTGGGATATCTCACACCTTCCTTAGCTTCACAAAATTAATTGTAATAGACACAGTATAAGATGAGGTTTTCACGAGTTTGGCCCTCCCTGAGTGATTTGCAGTCTGAACATAAAGGAAATTGTAAGGCAGAACTGGGAAACTAACTCTTTCTTGCTATTCTGCAGGAAAACATTTATATTTTATGGTGGATAATATGAATCAGATATGGCACTTCATTAAGACCAGTTCAGACCTAAAAAATACAGAATTTTTACATTTTTGAAATGTGGTAAAAATACGGTAAAATAACACAAAATACAATATAAGAATATAACCAATTTCTCTATAACCTCTGCTCTGCTTCATACTGAAACGTTTTGTTTCAGTGGTGGAGAGTGGGCAAGAAGTTCACTCTAGCTTCTATTGTTAGAAGGATTAATATAAGAAAACCAAGCTTCTATTGCAAGAACTTTGTATGTTATAGAACTCCATAGAACTTTACATGAAGAATCAAGGACAAGGTCTCCACAACCTGGAATTTTCTGATGATCAGAAAACCAACACTCTGGTATCTCCAGACCTTGCTAATCCACCCTGTAAAGCAGAATCTCTTCATAATCTTGACAAGCCACTAGCTTAGGTAAGCGTGGCTTTGTGTCAGTCCAGACACAGTTTTTTGGTCATACATCCTTTACTTATGCATATGGTTATATATTTATATTTCCTTATATGCATACCTTGTTATGTTATACCTTGTTAATGGTTCATTCTGCAGAAGGAAATTTTACAAAATATACTGTTGTGTAGCCAGCTATTGCATATGGAGAATATTCTTGACTTGCATGGGCGCCTTGATGGCTACTTGACTTAGGAGGGAAGATAAATAGAGGTGAAGTCGGTCATAGCTGTATTGCATGCCAGTTCTTCTCACTCCAAAGTTCCAGTTGGATCGTTTTGGGGTCCATTGCAGCCACACTACATGAATATGCAGAATGTCTGCCTGAAGGCTGTGTCTTTGCCTCTCTCTGAATGCCTCTTTTAGAATGAAATAGTTGTACATTTGAACAAAGGAGCAGGTATGGATTACCTGAGAAATATTAGAAAGTAGTGGAGATTAACACAGCATAGGGAAAAAATCCCTCAGTTTTTATTTCTATACAATATAACAACATGGTGAATTTTCATACTTATATAATATATGGGTTGGTTCAGGCAGCCCAGAAAACATGCAGTTTATGTTTGATTATTTTCTTGCACCAGATCATGTTAACAGATGTTAGCACTTTGCTGCTCTGTCTTAAGTCCTTCCTTCTTTTCTTTCCATGTGTAAAGATGAGGTCTTGCTCATTCTCATTTCAAAAATGCTCTCCATTTAGCGAAACATATGTTCTCTTCAAACAGGCTTCAGGTAATATGGACATCTCTGCCTTTCTTTAATGAATCCATCATAACCAAATTATATATGCACAAATGAAGCCTAAGTCCTTCAAGGACATAGTTATTAGCTGTGTCATTTTGGATTCACTCTTTGGAATAAATATACCCCTGTGGCTGTTTAAAACATTTAAATTCACAAATTCTCTTTGAAAATAGTGATTTGATATATATTAAGTATATATTGCTATGTACATGGAAAGAAAAAGGGACAAGAAGATATTCACTAAGGTGTAAAATAAATTGACTTATTGCACAACCATATATCCTTTTCACATACATAAAATGTGAGGCTCCAGTTAATCATCTCTACTACTTCTAACTTATTCACAGTGATATGGCTTAGCTAGCTGGATTTTCCTTCTTATAATGAAGTGACAGAAAATTTCTAGCTACAGTAATTCACCAATTCACAAACACAACCAACATAGGTTATGGGAGATATTGATTTCTGTCAGTGTAGGTAGATGAAATGTTTCTAAAATATGGCATACAATAACATAATATGAGGTAAAATGCTCAATGGAATGTCTTCTGAACAGAAAACCTATAGGAAGATCCATCAACATCAGAGAAACTTTAAAGAGTTGAAGCATTTTAATTAAACTATTTTAAACCAAGTTTTGCTGAAATCAGCAAACTAGATAGTATGAGACTGGATGACTAGATGCAGTAAAGAGATACTATTCTTAGCTGTGCAAGAATATGACAATGTCTGTCTAATTAATCAGCTTCATGACAATGTCTGTCTAATTAATCAGCTGTGCCACTTTAATTTCCAATTTTTGCAGTGTGAAAACAAGGAAACTGTAGTCACAAACATGTCCCTCAGAGTTGATATTAGCCAGGTACTGTCAAAAACAGTGTGAAACTTTTCCTTGGTGGGAGTGCAAAGCAGTGGAAACCTACACTGGATAAACGAAAACATAGTAGAGGTAACAAATACTGCAGAGGATATTTGGAATCATCATGCAATCACTATTTCTTTCCTTTTCTCTTTCATCTACTAGGCAACATTCAACCTTACCTAGCTAAATGTTTTGGTCCTTCTGTTTTAATATTAGGAACATTGCAAACAAACACCCACACTTCTATCAGGTTCTAAGGAAGATGAGACAATTAAAAGTCCTTCACATCTACAAATAAAAAAAAATTTAAAAATCCAATAAAAAAATTGCAAGTAGGCTGGAGCGACAGATCCAGCAGAAATAAAGCTGTGTTGTATGTTGGAAACTGGTATGTGTGAACAGGGAATGTAGCAATCGTAGAGTCATAATGTTTGATTATAAATTACATTTGAGGGCTCATTAAGGTACAAGAGCATGCATTTCATTACAAAAAAACAAGGATTTAATATAGGTAAAAAGTTATTATAGCACTCAAGGGCAAAATAAACAGTAAGCAATGCAGAGTTCTTTCATAACAGTAAAGTAATATATATTCTGCTTTAAGCCTTACCCTGATAAATAGACCCTAATTCCAGACAACACTGCAAATAACTGAGAAACATAGTATTAACAGATTGATATTTCTCCTATGTGTTGGTTGGCATGTCTTCAAATTTTATTTAAGGATCTTTTTTCTATTGAAAGTTGGTCTGAGAAGAATTTGACAATGCTGCTAATAATGATTTATAAAAGTCATATAAATACTAAAAATATGGCTGAAGCACAGTCCTGTTCCACCTTCCCCTCAAAGTGGGGTACTTCTTCATACCACTGTTATAAAGCAGATTATAGTTAGATTACAAATACATATCTAAGCAGTGCTTTGGCCTTTTGTTCCTTTTGTATAGTCCAAGTGTTAAAAGCATCTTTTAAAAGCAAACACATCTTTCCACTTCCAACAAAGTTGCTTACCACACTGCTCTCGTGTTCTCTGGGAAATCATTACACTGATGACTCCATTATGCAGATCTTTCTAAGTTAGTTTGAAAACCTGCATAGCTGTGGCACTGCAGTGCT